>NC_137079.1:38170776-38821803 GCF_951640355.1 Cnephaeus nilssonii | reverse complement strand
ATGTGGGTTTTATTTACAGTAGGGAGAAGAATTAATAAACAGACATAACATTTTTTTTCCAAATCTAAACTTGATGTCCTATTTTAGAAAATCTATGTCAGCTCTACTCGTATAAATCAGAAAAAAACAGAAACAAACAGAAATCATTCCCGGACACCAGCAGCGGCCCAGGAACCAGTGGCCAGTCAATATGAGAACCAGCTGGCTCTTTCTCATTCAGTCTTCACCTTTCCAACCAGACGTTTCACTCTCTGTTGAGTCAATAGCTTGAGGGGGGTGAGGGGGGAAATCTTCAAATTGCATTACATATCACTCATTTCCCTTTCCTATAGATTTTCCCCCTCTCTCACTTCCAGGGGCATCGATTCTCTTCCTTGGGTTTCTGAGAAAGCTTTGCTCCCCAGGCATCTCTACCTGGCTAGAAAGAAGCATTATTCACACGTCTCCTGCAGCCATGCAGATGTGACACCTGCTGCTAGGTAGGGGCTCTAGGCAGTGGTCTGAATTTTGTTGGAAGCTATGGAAAACCTTTGAAGGAAAGTGATTTAAGAATTCTGATCTCTGATGGGATATAAAGGCTCTCACAGGTGTTTGCTTTATCTATCACTTTGTATTAGATGGTGCCTTACAATTCTTCATAATTCTCAGCAGACTGGGATGGGCTCAGCTGGGAAATTGCACCCCATCTTGAGAAGTACTGTGGGGCCCTCAGGACGCCCCACTACTGTCTCCCTTGCAGCCTACTCATTACATCTGGCTGTGAAGATCAGAGATTTTATGAGTGTAATGACAGCAAGGGTGATCCCTGAAACCCTTTGTGAACATAGAGCTGAATAGCCATTATCAGAGATAATAATAGCAGGCATTATTCACATGTGCTTTACCGGCTGTAAAATATGCTTACAAACACATCTTAGTGATCCTAACAGTCTCCATGAAAGGCAGGTGAAGCAGGTGAAGCAGGTATTATTCTAATTTTATTTGACAGAAGAGAAAAGAGAAGCCCCGACAGTGAAATGACCTGTGGCGATCTGCCCTGTGCTCCTGGAAGACAATGGTGGTCAAGAATTCCCCACCTTCCTGTGTTCTGCAAAAAAGCCCCCTTCCTCTATGACTTAGTATGACTGATCCATGACCTCCTTGTTTCTCTATGTCAAGGCCAGACACAGACCTTTCAGTTCCCATTCTTTGCCACATGAGTGATTAGCTGAAATTTTTGACCAATTGACAGAAAATACCTGCTAACTTGATTTAGTCAAACATTACTCCTTTTCTCAGGACCCTGAACTCTAAGCCCGAGCCAGCTTCGAAATGTGGAATAACTGCTCCTTAAGGCTCTTCTGAAGAATTGGCTAACCTCAGGGACAGACATTTCCTGCTCAACTGTCCTATCGTGTTATCTACCTCCACCCACCCACCCATTTTGAGATAATCATTCATCCAAAGTGTTCTTCCTATTGCCATAGTCTTTTCAAATTAAGTCCCTTCTTACCTAAATCAGGGTTTGGTTTCTGTCTGACAGGTCACAGGTAAATGATCAAAAATGGTCTCCTGCCACCAGCTTTGGTCATGCACATGGTCTGACTATCACACCTGCCAAGGTGAGTGGTTGAGCTGTGGGCCTGAGCCCAGGCCCTGCTTATTTCAGACTTGGTTCCCCTGGCTTGCTCTCTGTGTTCTTGCAACATTGCATCCTATTGGGATCTCTGGAATAGAGCGCTTTCACAAGAACTGAAGAGCAATTCCAACTGACATCTGTGTTCCAGGGAAGATTTCTGTTGCTTTGTTTACACTGGTTTTATCTTAACCTGGGAACACATCACCTGTATCCCACAAAGGGAGGAAAGGAACTGGAATTCAGCCTGCAAAAATGAGAAATCTTCCTACTGGCTGACATTTTATTTGGTATATCAGACAGTCTTATTTAGAGGTGAGTTAAAATAACCCAAAGCAATTTTATTCTGTTCGGCTTAGAGAGCAGTGCTGAGAACCACGCATGTGCTAATATTCTGATAAGAGATGCCGGAGGTACAGGGATGGACAGGCCAGACTTGCCCTCAAAGGCTTTATGGTCTTTTGGAGAATTCAGACACACGACTTGGATTGGAAAAGCAGCGTCAAGATTACCTCCAAACTGGGCAATCAGCTCTTTGGCACTTGGGTAGTGGTCTCAGTAACTGTGCAGCTTGTTGGCTCACTTAAGACATTTTTCTTTTCCACAATATCAGCTATAGTGGAAGGACTTCAGGTAGAATTTCTGAATTTTATTATCACATTGCTTTATAATAATGATAATCTATGACTTCTAAAGCTAATCTTTCTGTAGCGTTCTGATTCATGTGTGTGACTCCAGGTCACCACCTATTAGATGCTCTCCAGTTTGCTCTGGAGGAACCTTCTCAATGAGCTACCTGAAACATTGCCTGCTTTTGTGGCTGGATTCCTTAAAATCCAATATATTCTGAAGGAGATGATCAATAAGCAGATGGTTCAAGCTCATACACAGACCAAGAAATGAAGCATCTAATTAACAGTTAGATCAGGACGTGAGGCAATTACAGGAGAGTGAAGACCTTGCTTGGCATGGAGGACCCCTGGATAAGAGAATCAGGGCTGGTGGTGTGACATGTCCACTCGAGGTAGCTGTCAAAGTGAGAACACAGCAACCAGAACCCTCAGGCTGTTCTCACTGGGCCTCACAGAAGTCAATGATCAATTGACCTTGCCCTAAGCAAAGCCCATTTCCATTACTCTGAAAAATAAGTCAATGGACCAAAAAGAATACCAGTTTGAGATTCTACATGGGTTTGGCTCTGAAGCTCAGTCAGTTGGTAGAACATAGAAGTGAGGCATTCTCTGCAGGAAGGAAAGCCAGGATGGAGACAAAGGCAGGTTTCTGGAGTGGGACAGTTTGGTACCCTGCACAGAGGTCAGGAAGAGATGATTTGCTAGAGGAGGCCAACACACCCCTTGCATTGAATCCCTGAGGGATATTTCGATAAATCTGTGGGTCCAACCAAGGTTGCCAAGAGAGCACGGAGTCCTTCTTGTCTCATCGCTTAAACAGGAAGAGAAAGAAGCTTTTCTCCCCTCTGTACCTGAGAGAGCCCACTGCTGAGTGTCCCCTGGCACAGAGGAAAGAATTGAGTTCACTGAGACAGCTTTCCCTGAGATATGTGGGACATATTATCGACCTGTGGCCAGCTAAATGTTTCCTAGTTGACTGTTTTGTTGTTGAGCTTCCAATGTTTCACCAGGTAAGGCCTTCCGTGATGTTTCTAATATGAAATGCAGACTCTGAAAGAGAAGACAATGCCTGGAGTCTGATCATCCTAAAACAACTGTCCTATTGCTCCTGGGACCAATTAAGATAGAAGAGGTCAAGCTGTACCTGTGGGAGGTCATGTGTCTCTCAAGTCTGTTGACTCAGCTTGTGAATTAGGATTAGTGCCTTGACATCAAGTAAACACATTAAAAACTAGGCTGTGGTTTCTTGGAAAAAGGACAACTGGTTAGATTCTGTTGGCAGATGAGCAACTATACCTCAGGTTGCACTAACCAACTACAGGGAATAAAATGATACTCATTGCGATAGTTAAATTTATATGTCAACTTGGTCTGGCTGCGGTGCCAAGTTGTTTGTTTAAACGCTAGTTTAGATGTTGTTGTGAAGGTATTTTTTAGATATGATTAACACTTAAATCATGAGGCTTTGAGTAAAGCCAATTACCCTCTCCATAATGTGTGTCCCATTCACTCAGTTGAAGGTCTTAAGAGCAAAAACTGAGGTTTGCAGAAAATGAAGGAATTCTCCCTCAAGATTATAAACAGAAATCCTGCCTGAGTTTCTAGCTTGCAGATTTTAATTTCAAAGCTGTAACGTTACTCTTGTTGAATTTTTAGCCTGTTGGCCTGCCATATAGATTTTGGACTCATTATCAATCCACAATTGTATTAGCCAATTCCTTAAAATAAATCTCTCTATAATATCCCATTAGTTCTATTCTCTTGAGAACCCTGACCTATATATACTGATTCTGTGTATTTCAAATGAAGTGCTCTCCCTGAGCAGATATATTGGTCTCTAGCCTAGTTGTCTGCAAGCATGAGTGAGATAAACATGATCTATTTCCAAGAATGGAAGGCTAGAATAAAGACTGTATCTTTCCCTCCATCTCCCTTCCTATCCTTTGTCCTTATATGAATCTTTCCAATGCACTCTTGTGCTTCAAGAGTGTTACCTACTTTTATACTCTTATGTCTCCAAAGTAGAAATTAGAGTTCCTAAGAGGATGCAGATAATTCAAAAGTTCCCTTTTTCTAATATAATTTATGGGTGCAATTCTTTTCCTTGAGATCTAGGCTAAAGAAGAATTTTATATAAAATGTTACTCTGCTATTTCTGACCGTCCCTAGTCAAATTACTGATTTATTATTTTAGATGTTTTTCACATGGCTTAGGATGCAAAAGTACCACCATTAATATTCATTTATTTACAGAGAACCCATGGGCCCTAGCCCATTTCTGTATCTACAGGTGGGTTTGATCTCATTTAAATGTTAAACATCTCAGTGGCTAGCCAGGCATTAGGCACACTACTAGGAAGGCTGCATCAAAACAAGTGTTTCCACTTAGTGTTATTTTGGGATCACCAATCACATCTATAGAAAATGGAGTGACAAATATCAATTTGTGAAAAGAACACAATGAAGCTACATAATTCCTCTTTAGGTTGGTTGATTCTGTAACCAAGCCTTAAAAATTGACATTGGCATTGTACCACTGCCTGTGAAGAGAGAATGAGAAAGAACTTCAAATCTGTCTCTAAATAAACCATCTGTGGCTTAATTCAATGGGAAATGATGCCAGCCTCCTTACCATTTAAATGGAATTTAGATGTTTACTAGGCATGTTACAGGGTAATTTTTAAGTTGAATGGGGGACATATAGCATTGGGGCAAAATAATAAAATATTACATTTAAAACAGGTAAACTGCCATTTGTGACATCATGGATGGAGCCTGAGGGCATTTAAACGAGATCAAACCCACCTGAAGGTGCAGATGGGCAAGGGCCCATGGGTTCTCTGCAAATCCTATATAATAAAAGGCTAATATGCAAACTGACCAAATGGCAGAATGACAGGTTGCTATGATGCGCACTGACCACCAGGGGGCAGACACTCAATGCAGGAACTGTCCCCTGGTGGTCAGTGCACTCCCACAGGAGGAGTCCCTCAGGAATTGTTTGGCTGTTTCACTTCACTGAAAATGTAGGGTGCTGTGGCTTTAAATGCATTGCTATTCTGCCCCTTGCTTCACTGCAGAATGAACAACAGTGATGTTCTGCTGAACATCATTTACAGACGTTTTAGGAAGGGCTCAGCAGTTTTGTGAGAATGAAGCTGTATTACTCTAGTGTAATGAGCCAAAAGAGGGAAAAAAAAATCTGTTTTTCATGCTCTAGGAAAGATCCAAGCCCTGGCCATGTCACATCCTTTTCTGCTTTGTTATGGGTTTGGAAGGTACAGGGTATTCATTTAGCCTATGGGCACAAATGTGAAAGGAACTTAGAAGCTGAGTTGGAATGAATATCAGGGATAGAGCTTTTGTTAACCAATTATAGACAGAATATTCAGAAATAGAGAGTTTGCAAAGTGCCAGCAATCTGGTGCCCCTACCAACAAGTCCCCACCCCCTGCCCCATACACAAAAAGGGTTTAGAAATTATCATCAACTCAGAGAAAATTCTTTTACAAATTCAATATTTATTTCATTTTGTTATGTACGAAAAGTAAGTGCCAAATGAACATAAAATGAAATAAAATCCTTTTAGCTGCACTGACTTTAATTGCCCATTATCTGATAATCACAATTAATCATAGAAACAATAGACTGTCACCACAATGTTAAAATTGTTATACAGAAAGATTGTGATATTTGGCTATTTGAAGAATGTTACACAGAGAAAAATAATCCATAAAGCAACCGGGGTGGGGTGAATGTTCAGAGGATACTGAGGTAATCACTCCATTAAAAAAGAGAATCTACACAGCAAATCTTCAATCAAGAATAATGTAGTCAAAGCCCAAACTCACATCTAGTTGGTTGACTCAGCCTAAGTGGGCCAACAGTAATCACTTTACATTTTAATTTTCCCACAGAACACAAATAGAGTTGGGGTGTGGAATAAACTGTGAGTTCAGAGAAGATTTTGCAGAGTATCATTATTTCCATAGGAGAGTCTGGTAGCAGGGGAGTCATCTGGAATTAAAGACAGCAATGGTGTGTTGTGATCAACTCATAATGTCATTGCTGATTTATGGCACAATGGACATATTTTGGGTAAAAAATAAAGCCAATGATGGCATCACACATGCAAAGATTTTTTAAAATAAGCTGAATTGTTTTACTCTTTTTTTTCTAAACTCAATTATTCAAATACTTTTTAAGGAATTCAACATCTTTCCATAACTATGTCTCTCAAGTGACTCCTGTAAGGTTTGTTTTAAATCATTTAGCAACATGTGTCAATTTCTTTGTCTGATACCTATACATATAATTCTCTTGGAAGAGGCAAAAATTTCATTGGAGTGACTGAGGACAGAAATTGATTTGTTCTGACCTCTAAATATCTTGTGTAGATTTTTTAAAAATAACACAAAAAAAGAATATGCTTTTTAAAATTCAAAATCTGTAGTTTGTAAAATTATTAGCATTTTAGCCTGAGCTCAGTGCTGACCTTTTCAGATCAATTATAAATAATAAATTCCCCCAAGAAAAATATTTCTAGTGGAAGTGGGAAAACATTAACTAAAGCTATAGCTCCTGTACCATATATATGAGCCACTTTGGGCTTAGCACACTTTCAGGGGTGGTAATAATATATAAGAGCACATATGAATATATACCTTAGTTTACATAGACAGAATATATAGAATTTTTGAACAATCTACATCTGGTGTTGGTGTAGTTTCTAATATTTCTAATACTGCCATTATGCAAATTGTCTCAAACACATGGTAATAACCCATCATTTGCACAATTCTGACAGACCAGTTTTTATGCCTTCCTACGCAGGACAAATTGGAATTCAATTATGTATCAATTATGGATTACTGACTGGACAATGGAGGAAAATATTAGAAAGTACTTTTCACCATTAGACTGCCATCTGCATTGATTTCCACCTAAATATCCAGAAGGTCATCTCCACTTTCGTCGCTCTCCACGGTCAGCTGCCGGGTCCACCACTTCTTAACTTCAGAACCACAGGAAGCTGTGTCAGTCATGGGGTTCATTTTGCACACTACAGATTTCATGGTTGTCCGCCCTCCAAACCGTAAGTTGACTGAAGACACTGAGTGGCTTATTGGCTTTGGTGCTGTGGAATTAACCAAAGTCCTATGAGCAAAATGGTGTTTTACTATGTTGTAAGTCATTCCTGAAAAACCATGATATTCCCATCTAGTAGTAATGCTTTTGATGAACAAGTCCTATCCTTTTGAGTATGAAAAGATGTTGAGTATGAAAACTTTTCAGCACTGGATTCTTTATATTCATAATGGACTTTAAAATTATGTTCATGGACAACTAGTAATGCCGAGAACCAATCCAGCATGTAATAATTACAAGTTTTACCAAAAGGTTGGTGAAGCTTGGGGAGCTCAACAGGGTTGAGTCACATGTAGTTTACCTGTTGGAAACAGCTAAAAGGCATCTCCCCCAAACCTGAATAGGATTGTTAACTGCCAGACAGCTCAAGGCATTTTATTGCCTCCTGTTGGCCAAACACCTGAACAGCTGTAGGCTATTCCCCAAACTGACAATGCTTCTGTAAACCCTTTGATACCTTACCCTTTGAAGTGTATATTTCTACCTTGCCTTGGGACAAATTGTGTTTAATAAAAGCACGGGTCCTTGGTCAAGGAGGAGAGCCTTCTAGCTCCTTCAGCTGGAAGCTCCTCTGACCCCAAATGCCTTTCAAAAATATCTTTCGTCCACGGACTCCTTAATTATCTATGCACAGCCCTTTCTCCAGAATGCTGAACCCTTTGTAAGGCTGGGATAAGAACCTCGGCATAGTAATACCATTTGAAAAAAAAAATGCTGCTTGCCTCTTGCACTTTGAGATAATTACAAAAACAAAACAAAAATTTAAAAGTTCCAATTTGGGCAAATATGTGTCATAGAAATATTTGTGAGTCAGTGCTCATTAGTATTATACATATAAAAAAACAAAAGAAAAAGAAGGACTGTAATGGATAGTAAGTGGAGAGGAAGGAATGCAAAAGGTATGAAAAGAATAATGTGGATAAATACTTTTTTTTTTTTTGGTAACAATAAATTGAAGTATAGTTTCAGTAAAAAAAGAATGGTTTTGGAAATTATTTAAAATTTGCTCAGGGCATTCATCCTTCCAATCCATGAATCTGACTGAAGCAGAGTGTCTGAAGACTTTGTTGACACACTCATGGCTTTGGGATTCCACAGTTATGGTTTTGGGTTCCATTCTGTGACCTGTGGATGTAACTAAAGGCAATTTCATGTCTTGAAACCCATTTCCTCAATTGTAAAATGAAGAGAATGCAAGTTTTCTCATTGGACTATTGTGATAATTAAAATAGATTAAATGAGATAACCTAAGAAAAGGTATAGCAGATATATGATCCAGCATTCCCACTTCTGGGTATATATATTTGAAGGAAATAAAATAATCATCTTGAAAAGATATCTGCACTCTCTTGTTTATAGCAATGTTATTCACAATAGTCAAGATATGAAAACAACCTAAGTATCCTTCAATTAATAAATGGTTAAAGAAATTGTGATATATAAATTGTGATAACTAAATATTATTCAACCTTAAGAAAGAAAGAAATCCTGCAATTTGCAACAATATATATAAATATAAAGGACATTATGCTAAGTAAAATAACCTAGATACAGAAAGCAAAATACTCTATGATCTCACTTATATATGGAATCCAAAAATGTCAAAATTCACAGAAGCAAGGAGAGCAAATATAGTAGAATGATGGTTACCAGGGTTGGGAGATGGGGGTTATGGGGAGATGCTCAAAGGGTACAAAGTTGTAGTTATGTAAAATGAATAATTCTGGAGATCTAATGTACAGCATGGTAACCATAGTTAATAAGACTGTACTGTATACTTGAAATCTGCTGAGAGAGTAGATCTTAAGTATTCTCACCACAACCAAAAAAGGTAAGTATATGAGCTGATGCATATATGTTGACTGCAGCAATCTTTTCACAAGGTATATGTCAATAAAAACATCACTTTATACACTTTAAATATATGCTTTTAAATAAAAAGTAAAATGAAAAGGGGGGAGGGGGAAAAAAGAAGAAAATGCATAGCATGGCACCTGGTACAGAGTTGGTATCCCCTTAAAATGCCTTTTCTTGCCCTTTGCCTCTTCAAACTCAGCATGTCCCGATAGCATGGCTCTTTAGTTATCACCGGGCCACTTACGCTTGGGCCATTAGAGGCACTTTTGACAACAGCCTTTCTTTTATACATTTCAGTGAACACAAGGACTGCACTTCCCCTAGGTCATCTCTCCTACTTGCTGCTCCAGGGTCTGGACCACTGCCGCCAGCTTTGGCCATGTTGTCACCTCACGCCCAGATTACGGTATCATCCTCTGGCTCCTACCGCTGCCTCCAGGCTCACTCTCTATTCTGCTGCCAAGTCACTCTCCCTAAAAGCACGAATTCCAAATACCATGTCTTGCTCAGGAACCTTTACTGGTTCCTAATAGCTACAGGATGAAGCTGAAACCACTCAGCCTGTCACTTACAGCTTTCCATGGCCTGGCCCCACCCCCTACTCAATCTCATTTCCCATCACTCCCAGCTTTGTTTTCCCAGGTGGAAGCTGGCTTCTCTCTGATCCCTAAATAATAAACTCCTGGATGTGAAACAAGATATTTTCCTTCTGATGTTAAGATCCACTGAACAACTTTTAGTCCCAAAACCTAAGTTACACTGTCTTCTGCTTTGTGGAACAGACATGCTACAGAAGAGTTTGCAACGTCATCCACCTTCTCATTGGATTGGGTTGGAGAAGGGGAACAATTAGGGAGCATTAGGAAGCCCTTATTTTATCCTGGATTCAATGATTTAAACAGAAAACCACATATGGGGGACAGTGGGCTGAGCAGATCTTTGCTCCCCCTCCACTTCTGAGTGCCCTTAATGGGATTGTCCTGGCTTTCCAAAACCCCATGTTCTCCGAGGAAAAAAATTATCTCACTGAGTGTGAAAAAGAATAGGATTGTGAGGATTAAGTGAGGGAACACACACAATGCACATATAATACTGACTGGCACACAGTAAGTAGTATAGCACTAATATATCATACATCATATATCATATATCATATTGTATCATACTATGTAAGTTTTGTTGTTCCTTCTTTGAGAACTGTGGCATTTTCTAAATGATCATATCTACTCACTTCCTCTTAGATTAAATACATTTTGCCAATGTTTGAGAACGCCTTAAATACACACAGGAAGCCCTTGGAAATCGTCTTTTTAAAAATGATCTTGGCTATGATATCTCACTTCGTTAATAAGTATTGCCTTCTCAACCATAGTAACGGAAAACGAGGGCCAATACAGTGCTCTTTAGAGAAGTTATTTTGAGGGAAATATCTTTGATAAGGAGATATATTTTTCATGTCTATAAATAACTTCAGATGCAGACCCTTATTTTGAAACCTAAGATCCCAAACACACAGAACATCAACAACTTAAAATGCTTCAATCAATGGAGAAAGGACTTGGTACACATACCGGAGGGCAGACGCCACTGCCCGAACTTCCTTTGGGGTTTCCCTGCATCCCCTGCGTCTTGCCGACTTCCCCCTCTGTCGGACAGGGTGGGGCTCAGAAGCTGCTGCTGGCTGCTCATCTGCAGGGGGAAGAAGAGAGCAGTGATTTTCTTAACCCTGTGCTCTCCTCCCTCTTTGTGCATTGGCCTGTCCCTCACTTTATTTTGAGAACGTTTGAAAGCGTGCTTATGGATAGATGAGTGGCTGAAAAAGTCGTGGTACATATACACAATGGAATACTACTTGGCCACAAAAAAGAGTGAAGTTGAACCTTTTGCTACAGCAAAAGGATGGACTAGAGGGTATTATGCTACATGAAATAACTCAGACAGAGAAAGACAAATACTATATAATTTTACTTGTATGTGGAATATAAAGAACAAAATAAACAAACAAAATTGAAACAGACTCAGAAATACAGAGAACAGATTGATGGTTGCCAGAGGGGAAGTGAGGAGGGGACTCTGGGTGAAAAAGGTGAAGGGATTAAGAAGTACAAGTTGGTAGTTACAAAACAGTCATGGGGATATAAAGTACAGCATAAGGAATATAGTCAACAATATAGTCAATAACTATATATGGGGGTCAGTGGTAGTTGGAATACCAGGTTGGGGGGGGGGGGGGACCACTCTGTAAAGTACATGATTTCTAACCACTATGCTATACAGTTGAAACTAATACAGAATCATAATGTATGTAAACTATAATTGAAAAAAGAAAGAAAGAAAATGACAGGAAACAAGTGGGAAAAACAATATGGACCCATAATGTCCACAATGGGGAAAGGAAAAGTGAAAATGAGTAAAAAAAGAGTCAAAGAAAGTGAGAGTCACCAGTGCACACCTTGAGGAAAGGAGTCCTACTCTTCAGGTAGCGTCTTTTCTTTGACTCCCCTCAAGGAACCCTCCACCCCCACATCCACATTCCCTCCACACCTGGTAAACATCTACTCAAGCAAGGATGGCGGCATTCCAGGAAGGAAGAGGGGGGCAGCGGGCACTGCCTGGCTTGGGGGAAGAATGCTCTTGCCAACCTGAAGGTCAATGCCTAGAGCTTCAGAAAGAAAATTCTCCACAGACAAAGCTGGGATGGGCCCTGGAGGAGATCAAATCTTATATCCATGAAGACTAAAGTCTATCACTTATATGTGGAATCTAATGAAAAAATAAACTGGGGAACAAAACTGGAACAGAGGCATAGATACAGGGAACAGACTGACAGCTGTAAGGGATGTTGGGGAACTGGATGAAAGAAGGTGATGGGATTGAGCAAAAAATAAATAAATAAAAAAATATATATCACAGACAACAGTGTGGTGATAGCCAGAGGGAAGGGGAAAGAAATGGGGGTTAGGAGGAGGTGGGCAAAGGGGGGAAAAATGGGGTCAGAAAGAGACTTTGCTTGGGGCGATGACCACACGATACAGTGTGCAGATGATGTTTTATTGAGTTGTACACTTGAAACCTGTACCCCAATCAATTCAATAAAAGACTACAGTCAAAGAGAAATGTTGAGACTCTCCACACATTTTACCCACCCTCTGGTTGACCCTCACCTTCCCCTTTCCTATCAGCACATTGGCCTTCACATTGCTTCAATATCCCCTTTTGATGTTTTGGGTACCTCTTGAGTTTTTTGGCTCTTTTAACCTAAAACCAGAGAGCTCTGCAATCATCACTTTCCCTGACTCATCAGCCCCATCTGACTATCCTGACCTTATCTCAGCCCTACACCTGAGGCACTGCCAGCCCTCCTCAGGGCACATAGGTGGCAGGGCCATTGTAGAAACCTCCATATCCCTCTTTGTTGACTGCCTCCTAAAAGTGCTTGTAATTCGTGGCAGATGATTCCTACAGGCTGGGAGCCAACAACATGAAATCCACTCAAATCTGGGCTATAAACAAGAGGGCTCTTTGGAGCATCCCACTGGGTCATGAAGCCTCAGGCTTCAGTGTTTATCGCTGGCCCCTGACTGTGTCACTATACAATCAGAAGTCTGATGCTGCTGGGGGTGGGGGAGGGGGGCTCTCAGAATGCAGGATCAACTCCACCCAGTCCATAACTGCATCCTCACAAAGGGCAGGGCCTCTGCCAGCTGTCTCCCAGCACAGGGCTCTCCAGGACACTGGGGACTCTGTGGTACTTTTATGGACATGTAGATTGAGTTTGGAAATGAAAATATGCTGTGCCCTAGTAAATAGGAGGCCTTCAAGTTAATCGTCCCCAAACTCCATATGCTCTTCCCATGCCCAACTGAGGAAGAACAAATCCTCAACTTAAGGAGGATGAAGGTCAATTTCAAACCTTTTCACTGATTTTACTGCAAGTTTCTATGACTTAGTAGGAGAAAATATTTAGGGCAGAGCTTCAGGCAAATCCTGTTCTCCTAAATTAGGAGCAGGGAATCGTTTGGATATTTATAACAGGGCCATTTGGATATTTATAACATCATTCGAGGGCCATACAAAATTATCAATTTAAAAATTAGCCTGCTATATTTGGTCAAACATTTAATTAACTCACCCTAATGCCTTGGCAGGGCCAGACCAAATGATTTATCGGGCCTTATATGGCCCATGGGCCAGGCATTCTCCACCCCTGTCCTAAATCATATGATATTGCCAGACTTAAATTAAGCCCTTACAGAGGTGATATTAACTCTTAGGCAGACGGAGAGGGAGAGAGGAAGAGAGAGAGAGCTAGAGAGGGGTGGGGGGAGATATATCAACAGTATTTTAAAATACAGGGCATTAACATTATTTTAGTATTCACACAAATCAGAATCTTTTCAAATAACTTCAACTAACTCAGGAACCACAAATATAATCTTGGATCACCCTATGCCAATTGTTGTTGTTTTTAAATCCTCACCTGAGGATATTTTCCATTGATTTGTAGAGAGAATGGAAGGGAGAGGGCATGCACGAGCCTGGGCCAGGGAGGAGCCTGCAACCGAGGTATGTGCCCTTGACCAGAATCAAACCTGGGACCTTTCAGTCCACAGGCTGACACTCTATCCACTGAGCCAAACTGGCTAGGGCCAATTGTTGTTGTTTTTAATGTAAAAACTTCCTATTATTGTCACCTTATTTGAAATGGCTGTGAACAGCACCAGTTTATCTTTTATTTTAAACATGCACAGAATATCCTTGAATGAAAGACACCTCATACTCGTACCTCAGGTTGCATATTATTATCCTGACTGTTGGCGTTCATGTCTTCACTCGGCTGGGTGGTCTCGATACTGGGGGGATTCAGAAACCGGCTCAGCTCCTGCTGCTGGCTCTCTCTCAGGCTGTGGATGATGCTGCATGACTGCTGCTGTTTCTATGGAAATATGATTGTTTTTGCAGGAACGGAAAAATCAGCCCACCGTCCTTCTTCCCCACCAGTCAGTCATATTTTCTTCTCTCTGCCCCAAAGACCCTGTAGGCTTGGTGACCTCTTAGGAACTTTCAACTAATTTTGGAACTTTCAAGGGTCATTAACTAATTTCCCTGATCAGACTCCCATAAAGAAAGGCTTAGAGACTTAGAATTGCGTACCCCTTCCATTTTCATTTGCATAACAATTGGGAGTAATGTTCACTGGTACTAGCTTGTGTTTTTTTTTAAAACTAGAGGCCAGGTGCATGAAATTCATGCACAGGTAGGGTCCCCAGGCCTGGCGGGTGATCAGGGCTGATGGGGGGGCCTTCTGGCTGCCAGCTGGGGCCTCCCTTCCCCGGCTACCAGCTGCTGGCCTGGGCCTCTATCATCCCATGCCACCCCCTGGTGGTCAGCGCACGTCATAGTGAGCAATAGAACTCCCGGTCTCCTGGTCGAACTCCAGGGGAACACTTTGCATATTAGCCTTTTATATATATTGATTATATATAGAGATAGAATTCTTAAATCACTAATGTTGTTTGTAGTCTGTTTTTTTTCCCCCTTCGTATTTTATTCTATGCTTGCTAAGCCTATGTGGATCACCCCTTTCCTCTAAGATGTAAGAGGCAGAGAGTCTTGGGTGCAAAAGTGAAACCCTCATTTTTGTGTTGGTTCTGGACTGGAGCAGCCAGTCCAATGGGCTGATCTGTCTTGGCACACACTGGGACCAGGGCAGCCTGGTGGTGGGCCTGCACTCCCGGGGCCCTCGCAGGGCCTCTGGACCGCAGATTCTATCCCTGGATCTAACAGAGCTATGCTGGGCCAGCTGTGACAGGTGCCCGGCTACAGGAGACTGGGGTGCTGGTTTTCTCTGGGGCCCTTAATTCATCCAATAGAAAGATGTGTTTCTGCAGTTGATGTTGTTCTGAAAAACAGGATTTTACAAATCTGTTATGTAGAAATGGTTAGTGATTAATCTGATTTCCCCCCGTGTGTAAAGCATAAGTCAAAAGCATTCATAAAATTAATTACCTAATAGAAATGCCCATTGTAAATACAGTGTATGCAAACACAGTTAATGCTCATGTTCATGGATTTAAGAGTTAGAGAATCTCATAGGCTTATAGGTCAGGAAGCAGCAAACAGATCACTGCATTCCCAGGAGAGGTGGTCTTTAATTAAAGATCACACAGAATTATCACCAATATGTTGGGGATTTTTAGGAACAAATTAGAAGTAGTTTTGTAAATTCAGGTGCCAGTCAATACGTAGAGATTGCTGGCAGTTTAAACAGCTGAGATTAATAAATGGACAGCATGAATACGGTAATATCAATGAACTGCTTCTGAAACAGTCACACCCTATTATAAAAATGTGATTTAATGGAAGCTTCTTATGGACTCTGCTCAAGAGGGTACCACTGGATTTGGACTAGAGTTAAGGTTTGAATCATCATCTGACCATGGGAAGTGGAAGAAGTTGACGTAGTTGAAGGGATATAAGGCTAATCCCAGAAGGATCTGATGCCCTTGTTCAGGAAGCTCTGGAGGAGGAAATAAAATCCCAGATGCTTCTGGTTCACTCACGGCTCTGATGCGCTTTAAGCACTTCTTCAGCCACATGCGGATGGTCTGCTTGGCCACTTCCTCCTCGATGGTGTACTCCAGCTGCTCCCTTGCAAGCAGCTCCTCCAACTGCAGACTCTTCCGGATGTCAACTGACCGGTAGGAGAGCATGCTGTTGGGGAAATTCAACAGCAATTGCAGCTCTGATTTACCTGGGATTTAGACCTCAAAACCCAGAGAGGTCATCAGTCAGGCCTACCAGTGGAGCATTCTGATGCTACCCTGACTAACTGGACGGCTAAGGCTAGTTATGTCACCTCATTGCCTCTCTTCGCTCATCTGTAAAATGGGCATGGGCATGGTACCTACTTTGTTAAACGATGAAATATGTTGATATTTGTGAGGTGATTAAAACAGTAAGTTTTTGTAAAACCAAAGATCCAGGCTATGCCCTAATAGTCAGCTGGTTAAGATTCTGGAACTTTCCCTGTAGAAGGATAACTGCTGTCTATTCACATTCAGTTCCAATTGGTGGTGGTTAATATGCTTGGCTGCAGGCTATGCATTCCCATCCCCCCATTTCCCTCTCAATTTCTCTCATCTGTCCCCCTGGATCTTCCTCATTAATGTTGATGGTTGCAAAACCAGAGTGTAACATTCACTCCCATTCGGTCCTTGGTACAATAGACCCAGACGGCGGCAAATGAAACCAACAAGCTAATGTGTTGCATGGGGGCTCCTGGGCAATAAGGCAACTCATGTGTTCAGGCTGAGGAGTCCACAGCCAAAGGAGGATGCAGCCCCTTCTGGCAGCTTGGCGCTCCCTAGTATGGCTGCAGGATCTCAGTTATTGCTCCATCCCTGCCTGGCCTGGGTGGGACCTCAGTTCCGTTTCCCTAGCCCAAATCACAGCATGGTGGCACTTGAGAGGCCCTTCCCCATGCAGCACGTGTACAGTGATCTCTTCTTTGCTAAGTCTTTTCTCACCATGGAGGGAAGAAGTGCATTTGCTCTTTCTCCCCTGCCTCATCAAGAAGCTCATCATTGCTGAACAGTTTTCATCATACACTGGGCTAGAAGGTAGGGAGAGGCCAACGATGCTCCCATGAACTTTGCCTGGGTTCATTTTATCAGACGCATCACTGTGTTCCAAAGAGGCCGAATACAATATTAATGACAGTGGTATGCCTAGATGCCTTATTTGCAGCCTAAAAATAATTGTCACTAGAAGAAAAGACTGACATTCTGAAAGAGTTGTCATCCTTTGCTATTCATCTGTGTTTCCTGCCCCATCTTTTTCTGCCTTTTTGCCTGTTCCTGGAAGAAGTGAATAGTGGGAGGTAAAATTGAGACCTTGAAAGAACGCCCTCAGATCCTTCCTCTCCAGGCATTTTTTCAAATTCCAATCATAGTCATATATCTGGATACCTGATTGCTCCTGACATTTGTGACACAATACTCCCTGTTTAACCTGCCAGTTACGAGCAACATGATGAAAATAGCTGGTCCTGGTAGAGGGTTCTTTATCTTTTCTGTGGCATGACTCCTGATGGCAGGGGAGCCCATGAGACATTTTTTAGAATCATGTTTTAGATGCATAAAATAAAATACACATTATTTCAAAGGAAACCAATTGTATAAAAATAGAGTTCTCAAGCCCTAGCTCGTTTTGCTCAATGGATAGAGCATCGGCCTGCGGATCAAAGGGTCCCGGGTTCAATTTTGGTCAAGGGCACATGCCAGGGGTTGCAGACTCGATCCCCAGTAGGGGCATGCAGGAGGCAGCCCATCAGTGATTCTCTCTCATCATTGATGTTTCTCTCCCTCTCTCTTTCTCTCTGAAATCAATAAAAATATATTAAAAAAAATAGAGTTCTCAAATTATTTTCTTTGAAAGGAGTGATATAACATAAGTGTTTCTTTATTAATGCATCAAATAATAACATTTAGCTGAGGTCAAATGACTACCATAACTTAGAAGTACTGGTGTGCATTAAGGATATTTTAAGATATCAGCCATAGCGGTAATCTGACCTGAAAAATACCTATGATTTCTACTGATGACAAAGACATGGGTATTGCTAATATTACTAGGGTTTGTTGACTGCATGCATCATAAAAAAGAATGCTGCATTTTAAGTGAGTGATTAGTGAAAGTAAAGAAGTAATTGTTTTCCTTTCCAAGGCCATGACCTTCTGACTATTATCCATGGGCTCCTGTTTAAGAAAATTTCTGAGTTGATTGTTCTCCCCGCAACCACCCAAAAGTATTTTGGGGTCCTAACCCTCAGTACCTCCGAATGTGATCTTATTTCAAAACAGGCCATTGCCGATGTAACTAGTTCAGATTAGATCATACTGGAATGGGGTGGGCCCCTACTCCAATAGAACCGGTGTCCTTATAGAGATGAAAATTTGGACACAGACCACACTTATGCACAGTGAGAACACCATGTGAAGATGAAGGTAGAGATTGGGGTGATGCTTCTACAAGCCAAGGATGGCCAAAGTAGGACAGCAAACCCCCAAAAGCGGAGGGAGCGGGTGGAACAGGTTCTCCCTCGTGGCCTTAAATGGAACCGACTCTGCTGACACCTCCCTCTCAGACCTCCGGCCTCCAGAGTTGTGAAGACCGGAGGTGCGCTGTTTAAACCCCTCAGTGTATGTGTTCTATTACAGCAGTCACAGCAAACGAGCGGAGAAGCCTCTCTGGCCGCAGTGTGCCCTTGTCCTGTCTGGGTCCTCACCACACCACCCGTCTGGAAAACGTGGTTTGTCAACCTGCCTGGGGCACCCAGGGCGGAGCAGCCCAGGCAAGTTCCTGCCCGACCCACCAGTGGGAAGATCTGCCTGTTAGCTCCAGCTTGGCCTCAGGGGCTGAGTAACTGTCAGCAGGTCACTCATCTCTTCGGGGCCAGTTCCTGCCGTGAAATGGGAAGCTGGGCCCGAGCTCCTGAGGTCCCTCTCTGTCCCCCCTTCAGGAGCTCCCACTCTCTGGAAGGGGCACTTCTGGGCCCTCAGTCCCCCCCGCCCCCCCCCAGGCGCTCACCTGAACACGACCAGTAATGTTCAGCGAGAAAGACCACATGGAGTCTTCTAACCACAGCAGATGCGGCATTTTAGGTTCAGAACGCACTTGTTAATTGCATCTCACGAGGCCGTTCATGGTCACAGCTTCAGTCTCCACTCTGTTCAGCTCTGGGGCACACAGCTGCGACCCCTCCCACAGCCCTCCTCCCCCTGCACCCCCACCCCCACCCCCGCACCTTAGGACATCGTGGAAGGTGACGTCGCCGCCGTTGTGCAGCCTCTCCATCTCGTAGCACATGTGCTTAAACAGAAGCTTGTCCTTGTCCAGGTCCACCTCCAGCCGCCCCCGCAGCAGCCGCAGCAGGAACTTCACGCGGAAGGTCGGGATCACCCCCTGGCGGCAGGCAGAGCACAGCAACTCTTAGGTAACTCCTCGTCAGGCCACAGGGATTCTCTGGGGTTCTGTTTTCACACCAAAACACCTGGAGCCATTTCTCAAAAGATGGCAAATTAAGCACCCGGTGGCAAGGAAGCTGTTCATTTTCCCCGGGGCTGGCTGGGAGATAAAAGCTGAGCACTTCCTAAGGTGTATAAATGTTTAATCACTATGTTGGACACCTGAAACTAATGTAATATTCGATGTCCACTGTAATTAAAAAATAAATTTAGCCCTGGCCGGTGTGGCTCAGTTGGCTGGGTATCCTCCTGGGCATCAAAAAGTTGCCAGTTCCATTCCCCGTCAGGGCACAGGTCCGGGTGGTGGGCTTGATCCCGGGTAGGGGGCATACAGGAGGCAGCTGATCCATGTTTCCCTCTCACATTGATGTTTTCCTCTCTCCCTCTCTCTTCCTCTCTCTCTAAAAAGCAATAAAAATGTTTGAAAAATATTAAAAAATGACCAGAAAATAAAGAAAGACCTGAGCACATAGTTTCTGCAGGTGCGCCTCTAGTTCTGTGGGGTTTCACAACCACTCAGCGTTTGCAGCCAAGGAGGAAGGACAGCTCTCCCTCTGCCTGTCCTGGACGGACACTAGCTTGACTAGGTTTTCCTTTCTTTCTTTCTTTCTTTCTTTCTTTCTTTTTTTAAAAATATACATTTTTATTGAATTCAGAGAGGAAGGGAGAGGGAGAGAGAAACATCAATGATGAGAATCATTGACTGGCTGCCTCTTGCACGCCCCCTACTGGGGATCGAGCCCATAGACTTTTCTTCGGTACCAGTGCCACTGACTCAGCCTCTGCCCCAGCGCCCCTCTAAGTGCTGAGTGGCTCAGTAATGCTTTAGCACAAGAAATGAAACATACACATGTACGTGATCCTCTCCTCGCCGAGTTCAGATACTAGGAACTTGTAAACGTTTATTATAAGTTGTTCTTCTATGGAATGATCACTCCTTGTCAGTTCTCCTCCATTGTTAGAACGATTACATACAAGAGAACTGGGTTCCCAGCTCTGCCCTCTTTCTGCTCAGAGCGGCTCCAGATTCTGAAAATCTTCCATGTGTCACTCTCTTCCAGGCAACAGAACCTACCGTGCCAGCCTGGCTGTGTCTTTAAATCAGGTATTGGGTGAGAGGCAGGGACATGGATGGGCCATGAGTTCCTGTCAGTTACTAACATCTTAACATGTGAGTGGTGGTGCCATCTTCCATGTGTATGTCAGAGGAAGGCATGTTCCCGTGGGCAGCAGTCACAGAGATCAATGGGCCCAGACACCTGTACATGCAGGTCACTGTCCTGGAAGAAAATCCCCAACACTGGTGCCTGGATGAAGTGGGGGGCCAAGGGAAGAACAAGCAAAGGGGGTGGAGAAAGCCATGCCTGGTTGTGCGGGCCCCAGCTCTAGACCAGGACACCCCGTTTACTCAGCCTGTTCTGGCCCCTTAGTCTTCATGCCTTCAGTCAACTCTTCCTGAAACTATTTTCAGATCATTCCCAAGATCTTCCCATGGCTGATCTCTCCTCCTTTTTCAGATACTGGATCAAATAGACAGGCCTTCATGACCATTCCTGCTAAAGTTGTCTGCTCCTGACTCCAACCGCTCTCTACTTTATTACCTTCTTCAAAGTGTTTGTAGCTTTTTGAAATTATAATGATTATTATTTCACTTTAATTTTGTCTCCTGTATTAGTAGGAGACCTGTCCATCTTGCTCATTGGTATATCTCCAGTGCCTAGAACAATGCCTGAGTGTTTGCTGGATGAAGAATGGGAAGGAGGAGGAGGAGCAGGAAGCTGCTGCTGCTTTGGCTAATTCTAGTAAATCTTTTAATTTCATTATTAAAACCGACTACTACTAAAACCAAAATAATTAAAATTAGTAACTTTAATAAATCACTTAAAAAACTCATTTGCACTTGTAATCAGGATTGCTCTTTTAGGTTGAGGTGATCATGAATCTGTACTCTATTGTTACTTTGATCATTTGAACTACATCCCTTCTCTTGCCCCGAGCCCAGGGCTGGTTTCTTCAGAGCTCCCATGGTTTCCTTTCTTGCCAATATCTGTATGCCAGAAGAAGGGGACATTCTTAGTTGGAAAGGACACGAGAGGGATCTATTCTGTCCCTCTCCCCTCCTGGCATATTCTGCTGGATTGTCGATGACAGCCTTCTGCAATTCACCAATGGCCCTTCAAAATTCAATATATGCCCATGCCAACAACAAAACCATGTCTGAGGCAGGGTAGTAAGTCTCTTTTGAGTGGGATGTGAAATGGCAATCCACTCGCCTACCTCTCGTTTATCATCCACCATATTCCATATGATCTGAAAGTGGCGAAGATCATTGTAACTTAAAAGCTGGTCCTCCTCAGTGGAATAAAACAAGGAGAAATTCTCCACAATTATGGCTAAAAGAAAAAGAAAAGCAAAAAATGGCGAATTTAGACAATTACGCTTATCTGTCATTTTTTTTTTTAGAAAATGTAAAACATCTATTATAAATAATGAATTGTATCAGCTACATGATAAGCCAAATTTTTAAAGTGCTTTCAGTATGGCTTCCAAGTTGGCATGTTTTACACTTGGACTAAGCTATTTCTCTAGCTCCTGGCTTTCCAAAACATGAGGGTCATGAGCATAAACACACATTCTGTGGATATAGACAGTCATGCCAGCTGGCTTTCTCTGGTAGTTGAGAGTTCCAGGGCAGTTTTTAAAGGTCAAATTGAGTTCTGGGTGGCCTCACAGCTGGGTGAACAGCATGTATCTTTCAAAAACATAAATGTGACATTTCGAGGCTATAAAGGTAACCCCCCAACCCTCGATATTTGTTCACCTCAATCCATGAGAGCTCTTTTGAGATTAATAATCATAATAAATAGGACAACTCTTGAAATTGCAATCAACTGCCATTTACATGCCTTTCAAAAGTCTTTTCAGCTTCTGAATGGAGAGGCAACAATTTATAATTAATGCCATGAAACACCCACCCCAAGCAATCCAGGATAATGACTTGAAAATTATACCTAATTATCTAAGTACCTGAGTTTAAAGAGGTTTAAAAAAATATGCAGCGAACATCCCTTACCTACAAGTAAATTCAGCATGATGTAGGCAATGATGACATAAAATGAACAGAAATACATAAGTGCCCCAGCATAATTCCCACAGTCTGTTGCCCAGTATGTAAATTCATCTGGAGTACAAAAGGGTGGCTGGACCTGCGGGGCAGTGGGAGGGAGAGAGAGGAAAGGATGATAGCAGAGAAGAATACAAATTTTTGTTAACTGACTGTAGTTAATGAAATAGTCCTGACCCATGTAAAATATAATAATTAACTTCAAAGTAATCTCTGAAGCTGCATATGTTAGATACATCATCTGTGGCAAAAGTAAAAAAAAAAATTCACTTATGCTATGCTTTTTGTTTTGTAGAATCCCAAGTTCAGTGACATTTTAGAAGATTAATGAAAATGAACCGGTTTGCTCTGAGATGCTCGGTCTGCCACCTGCACTAGCCCCAAATGATAATTGGCCATTGTGATCAAACTTCAGAATGTCAAACAAAAGGGCATTTATTTATTTTTTTTAATCTGATTTAAGTGTTGGGGTAAGATTTTAGGAGGAATTGTTATACACAACAATTTCACATTCAAATTGTGTAAGGAGAAGCCAGTGATCCTTATTCCAGCACCATTAGGGGATGTTGGGACATCCCTGGCTCAATAAAATGCCAACACCTCTGAGAAACCTCCTGATGTATTTCAGCCAGAGACTAGCTCTCTCTTCCACATTTCCATGGCATTCTGCTTCCTCTTTATTTTGAGTTTATTTAATTCTGCCTAGTATCATATTTGATCTGTCCCCATTAATTCGTGCATAAAGTTCTTGAGTTCCTACTATGTGCTTGGTTTCTGCCCAGTATTAGGGACAGACTGGTAAGCAAGACAAAGACCCTGACCCTTCTTCATGTTGCTGACAGTCTAGAGCTGTGCAGTCCAACACGGTAACCACTAACTACTTGAGGCCATTTAAATTTATGTTCATTAACATTAAATACAATGAAATACGATTTAAAATTCTATCCCTTATTTTAACTGGTCACATTTCAAATGCTCAATAACCACATGTGGGTAGTGGCTACTGAATTGGACACTGCAGATGGCCATCATTGCAGAATTTTTTTTGGATAACATTGATCTGAAGGATGAGAAAGAGGTGAATAAGCCAATAACTCACTATAGTTGTGAAACACGCGAAAAAGAGAAATATAGAGTGCTGTAAAAACATATAACTTGCAGTCTTAACATAAGGCAGGATTCCTGAAGGAACTGATGTTTAAAGTGGTACCTGAAGGATGATGAGAATTAACCTAGAGAAGAGAGAGTGTAGGTCAGAGCCCCAAGCTCCTTGAGGGTGCCTTGGAATCACTAAAGACCTGGCACCCAGTGTGTGGCTCAGTATAAACCAGGGGACTGGTGAATATCTGTTGAATAAATTGAACTAAAGAAGCAGAATTCCCCTGTTTGTACTTGACTGCCAAAACGTTAAAGGTGGGAGGAAAAGAACAATGCCTACATCATGCATATTTATTGAATGGAACTGTGATAGTTCACGTTGAGTTCACTGCATACTCTTCCTGTATGTCCACACACTGTAACATAAAAGACAGCAATTTTATGGATAAAAGGCCAGGATATGTGTTTTGTACACAAAGCCTTGATGCTAACAAGGAGGCTACCGCCAATGTTGCATAGCCAAAGAGCTTCAAATGATTCTAAGCTAAGGCATTGTTAGTGACAAAGAGATATTTACCATACAGTCATGCATAATCTTGTTCCAGTCTTCGCCTGTGACAATTCGGAACAGTACGGTAATAGCTTTGCCAGCGGAAGAGAAGTTTGCATGCCTAAATTAAGGAAAAAGAAAACAGAAGGTGAGTAACATAGTTGTCATGAAGTAGTAATGTCTGCCACTACCAAAGCAGGGAGATTCTGGAGCAAATTTGATTGCCAAGTAATCATTTCCAAAGGTGATACTCTCTTTTTTGTTTGTTATATATTCTTGTCTCAAGTATAGCTGTCTTAATAACCCACCCCTTGCATGGTGCCACCAATTTCTTGCCATTCATCTTGAATGACTGAGGGAGCAAGCTTTGACAATATAAAGTGATTGTTTCTTCCATGTGAATTATGCTATAGAAGGTGGAGCTGCCACGTGCCATTTCTGCAACAAGACACATCTGTATATAATTGGTTGTGTGAGGACTTTTCTATTTAAAATTATAAGATGCTTCCACAAAATTTAAGGCTATCTTTGAAAAATGCTTTTCATACATAATAACATTTGGGGGGGGGGTTTCCTAACTTTCCATGTTTTGCTAAAAAAGGAAGAAACCCAATATCATCTCAAAATTATTTACTTAAAAATAATATATCATTTTTGGCAGCGTGTGGATAGAAAAAGTGCTGGAATTCACCAGGTTATCAGGAGCGGTTATTCCTGCATGGTAGGGAGTTATGGATTCTTTTATTCCTGAATTTCCTAAGGTCTCTATAGTAAACATGTATACTGCCTTCAGTTAGAAAAATGTCATTTAAAATTTGGACTTTTTATTTTGTTTTAATTTCCAATGGATTGCTTTTTCCTTCCCCTCCATCTTTAAGAGACAAAAATCATTTAGGTGTTTATTCATGATTTTATTACTAAAAAAGCTTGCTTGATAAATGAATAGAAAGATAAACACACACCAACCTGTTAATGTTCTCTCCATATTTCACAGTACCAAATAAAACAACACCAGCGAAAGCATAACACAGCAGCAATAGGAACATTCCTACGATGATAAAGAAGCTTTTATACATGCTGACGACCACCGTCAGGAGGAGCATCTTCAGTGTTACCTGGATGGAGATGGAGATGGAAATGGAGATGGAGATGGAGAGAGATGGACACAGAGAGAATATGAATATTCAATTCTTTAAGCTGTGGAGAACATGGGGAGTAAATAACATTTAAGCATGTTGGCAAAAGAATGACCCTCAGAGTATCATTTGAAAATTGTTTCCTATTAGCTATTAAATCTGAATATTGTTCAGAAACTCTTAGAAAGAGAGAAATCCTACTTGTATGTCAAACTGTTCAGCCTTTTCAGCCAAATTAATAAAAGTTCAACTCAAACATTTTTAGCCTTCCATTTTCTCTTCTCTTGCTCTCTAATTCACTATGGCAGTGGTCGACAAACTCATTAGTCAACAGAGCCAAATATCAACAGTACAACGATTGAAATTTCTTTTGAGAGCCAAAGTTTTTAAACTTAAACTTCTTCTAATGCCACTTCTTCAAAATAGACTCGCCCAGGCCGTGGTATTTTGTGGAAGAGCCACACTCAAGGGGCCAAAGAGCTGCATGTGGCTCGCGAGTCGCGGTTTGCCGACCACTGCACTATGGTAAGGGCTATACACTTTTTGGGCTGTAACAAGTAGACTCAGTATTCTTCTACCAATAAATTCTCATAAAAACAAACCTAAACAATGTAAAATATTCAATACCATCAAGTATTAAGTGTGTTCATTATGTGCATTCCATATGATGTAATGTCAGAATCAAAAAAGGAAAAAGTACTTTAAAAAATTAAAATATATGTGGAATGTATATATGAACATTAATAAAGAAGATAAAGAAATATGGAATCATAGAATTATGAATGTTCATTAAGGATTATTTTTCTTTGAAGTAAAATAACTTTATTAAAACTAAAACTAAAAATAATGACATATTAAGAAAGACCACTGGTTTTTGCTTTCATGCCTGATATGTTATCTTTAGTTGATAATTGAATTTACTTAGAAAATATGAAGAATAAATAAAACATCATAAATGTCAGGAAACATTTCAAGATAACTAAGATACTGATTCATTTTAATATTTAAAGTTTACTCATTTGGATTTTAATGTCTAGCAATTTGTTAACTACAGCATAGTGACCAGCAGGACAGCTGAAGTTAGTCAATGCTTTTTTCTTTATTGCATATGCAACCTTTGATGCTGTTCTTTACAGCATACTTACATGCTTTCCACAGATCGAGAAAAACCTAAAGACAATCACGCATGCGCCCATCATGTAGGTATATGCATTCTGAAATTTAAACAGAAGAGAGCCTGTCATAATTTGCACAAAAGATCTTGTTACAATTCCCTTTTTCATTTTGGGTCTTCTGTGAAGTCTACTGAATAATTAGTTTAATAAAATGTAAAAAATATCATAATAAATTTATCTTAAAAATGTGCTGAAAAGGTCACTGCCAAAACTCATGAATAAATATTAACTATAAAATTAAATCTTAAATTAAATTTTGGTCTCTGTTTTGCTCAGCTGAATTCTGTATTTTAAAACTTATTTTTACATAAAATAATGGCCAGTTTCTTTGAGGAGCAAGAACAACTGAGGATAACAATGCAATACAAGGACGTCAAATGAGACAGGAGATAAAGGAATCCTGGCAGAGAAAGTTTGGGTGTTGGAAAAGATTGCTGGAGGTCAGATTCCTTCTCTCTGAAGGCTTCTGGAGACATCTGGAGACCAGCCGGCCACGGCCACATGTCCATCAGTCTAAGATGATTTCAGAGATGTCCTCCTTGCTCAAAAATACATTCAGTATGTGATCAAGAGATGACTTGGTATGCTTTATGACTAAGAAAGCTTAATCTGAGAAACAAAGATCCCACTGACTAAAACTGCAATAATAACTGTGGCATTAGGCTGATGCCAAAACGTGATTTTTCTTGAGGTTCCTTGCCTAGGCAAATGACAAGTCACAGATGGGCACCTGGGAAGGGGGTCCAGTGAGATATTTGGTGTGGTGTAAGGAAATGAATGTGTCTGCACAGAATCATCTTTGGATGGGAACAAGGACTGCGTCTTCCTTCACAATGGTCCACTGCACAATAGAGTGGAGGATTGTTGCAGAAGACCGAAGAAGAACCAAGCAATGCTTAGAGAAATAGTCACTCTTTATTATTATAACATGCGGGCCCAGAGAAAAATGCCTTTCAAATTCTGGGCCAAGACACACAGGAAGTTTCCTGTATTTATACCTTTTGAGCTTCTTTGTCTCCCAAATAAGGGTTTTTCCGGTCCCCTTTGCAAGTTCTTAAAGAGCCCTATATGCTGGGGCTCTGAGACCTCAACCAAAGACCTGGCCTGGTGCCAGCACTGATAACTTCGTCCAGGGAAGGTTTATGGCCTCTCTGGAATGGGAGTAGTCTTATTTCCCTTATTATTTAAGCAAGCAAACATTTACAGAAGCCAAAATAGCAGGGTTAAAACTTCAAACAGCAGTTTTTATATAAAATGGATGCTTCAGGATGAGCATGCTTCCAGAACCAGAGATTCTTGGGGAAGAACAAAAGCAGTGGGGGAGAATAGGCAAGTTTGTCTTTTGGTGTGAGAGCTCCTCTCTGGGGACATCTAAAATTAGGAAGCTTACTCTATTCTTTTGCTTGGACTGAGTAGCTTTTAATTGAAATTTGGAGATATATAAAAACCTGGGCCTTGTTACTCCTTTTCTCCATGTGAGCACCAAACCTACTGTAGATACCTACTTGCTTTACATTCTGGAAGTGATAACACTCAGCAGCTTCTAGGATGATGACCCAAAACTTTCACTTGGACTATAAGATCCTGAGAGGTCTGACACCTTCTTACCCACGCAGATCTTGTACCTTGTTCCCTTTGCTCCTACTCCAGTAGTGCTGTCTATTCCACGGCACCCTTCCACTCTAGAACATCCTGAAATATTCTCTCCTCCTCCTCCAGACTGATCCCAATTATCACTCCCTCAGGATGCCTTCCAGGACCTCCCCGATAAAGCCATCTACTATTATGTGTTGTCACAGCAACTTTGTCTCGCCTCCATCTCCTTTCCATAGCTGTAATCCTCATAGACTTGGGAGCATTCAATGGATGCCTACCTAACTTTCCAGGCTGTGTGGCAAATGAAAGCAATCACTGTCTTTGTTTTACTCATTACATTCTTCTCAGTTCCTAGCACTGTGACTTGCACACCTGTGGTACTCAAACCCATTTATTGTTTGAGGAAATGAATCAGGGTGACTAAGAGACCACCTGGGCTTGGCACAGCCCCTGACTCTGAAGTTAATAACTGTCTTAAAAAGGACAGTCAATATCTTCATGAGCACAGCAATTACATACTAAAACTAGGCCTTTGTGCTGTGTAAATGGGCTCTGTGTGCTATGGATCTTTTCCAGAGGATGAGAGAATGAATAGAAGAGAGCAGGGGGAAATAGATAATAGTATTTTTGGGTGGGATCAAGGAAGACTAAAAAAAAGAAGGTATCTATATATATAAAAAGCCAGCAACCAGAACATCGGAACGACCAGTTGCTATGACACCCACTGTGACCAGCAAACTGGCCAACCTCCTGTGGCACCTCCCCTTGGCCGATCCTGCCCCTGATCACCCCCTCACCCCAATAGAGGGTGGGGCTGGCCCACTGCCCACAGCCTATCCCTATGGCCAGCCCCACCCCCAATCAGCCCCCACCACCCCAATTGGCCTGTGGCCCCTCCCCCCAGCCAGCTCCGCCCCCAACCCCCCCCACACCAATCAGGGGTGGGGCTGGCCGGCCAACCTCCCATGGCCCCTCCCTCAGCTGCTGACCCCTGACCAGCCCCCCCCCATTTGGGGGTGGGGCTAGTCAGCCCACTGCCCACAGCCCCTTCCCATGGCCAGCCCTGACCCCAATAGGCTCCCCCACCCCAATCGGGGGTGGGGCCCACTGGCCAATCACCTGTGGCCCCTTCCCCTAGCTGGCTCAGCCCGGATCAGGCGGCCAACCTCCCACCATTTCCTCCCAATAAGCCTGGCCCCGATCCACCCTGATTGGGATCGGGCTGGTCGGACGCCACCATGCACAAATTCGTGCACTGGGCATCTAGTTTATAATAATGTGTTATGGTTTGTTTAATCTTAACAATTTGAAAAAGTTCACATTCTTCGATCTTCATAATGCTCATATAAAACATGTAGATTATGAAATTATATTCCTAGTTCAGAGCAGGAAACAAAAGACCACTGAAGACAAATAACTTGATCAAGGCTGAAAAATGGTGGACCCTAGACTAGAACCTCGGGGTATCCAACATGGTAACCATTACCACATGCTCTTATTGAGCACCTGAAATGTAGTGAATATAAATTAAGACATGCTGTAAATGTAAAATACACATTCAATCAAAGATTTAGTACAAAAGAGAGCATGTAGCATCTCTCTTTCATAATTTTTTAACTTCTAAAAATATGACTTTATTGATTTTAGAGAGAGGAAGGGAGAGGGGCAGAGAGATAGAAACATCAATCGCTGCCTTCTGCACACTCCCTACCAGGGATTGAACCCGTAACCTGGACATGTACCCTAACTGAGAATCGAACTGGTGACCTCTTGGTTCATGGGTCAATGCTCAACCACTGAGCCGCACCAGCCAGGCCATAATTTTTTTTTTATATTGCTGAAATGTTGAAATGATAACACAGGGTGGGACAAAAGTAGGTTTACAGTTGTGAGTATGCAAAACACATAATTTATTCTTGTACTATTACTTATTAATTATTGTATTATTTTTCATATGAACAACTATAAACCTACTTTTGCCCCACCCTGTATTTTGGATATGGTAGGTTTAAAATACATTATTAAATTAATGTTACTTGTTTCTTTTCCATATTTTAAATGTGGCTCCTTGAAAATCTAAAATTATACTCATGGCCACATTTTACTTCTATTGGACAACTATAAAATTTTCAACTGAAATAAACAATTTACACCTACCAGGAGGGCAAAGTGAAGTACCACCCAGACAATGCCGAGTGAGGTTACCAGCAGGTCATATCGATTTCTTCTGCTTTGCCAGAAGCCTGCAGGCGACATTGCTATGATCTTCATTGTAACCTGAGAAAAGAGAGTAAATCGAGACAGTTTAGTACATATTTAAATGTATTAACTTGAGACACATTATTTTTTTAAAAAAGGTAGCAACCAAAGAGACGAATTTATCACGTATATAAAAAAGCTGAGTAGGTAACACATATATATTCTCCACACTCTTTTCTTCTTGTTTTATGACTAGTTTGATATCAGGACGTTTTTCTTCCCCAAGTAAAAGATCATAGATTTTGGGAAACATCAACCAGTTCAGGGTGAAATAAGAATCTGCTAGTATTTCAAAGAGATTGCTGGTAGAAGAATAATATTCCTGGAAAGTAATATGATATGGACCATATATTAAAATAATCTTGTCTGGGTCAACTCCCGTTACCACCACGTTGCAATGTGAGTCCCTGAATTCCAGTGGTCTGTAGAGTTTGCCCTAAATATTTGAACTCGGATAACTAGACAGGCCATCATTCTGATACAGAAATTAACTGCAGTTTGCAACTCCTGTGGTTAGAAAATTCCAAAATATAAAGTGAAGTCTTTGTTCAAGTTAAACTGAACAGACTCAAAAGGAAATACCCTCAGAGCACACTATCCCCCTGGAAAAAAAAAAAAAAGAAGAAGAAGAAGAAAGAAAAAAAGAAAGACTTCAAAAGCAATGGGGCACAGAGTTGAAATAAAGGCCATCAAAGGAGGATACTATATCTTACTTTAAAATGTGCACTTCCCCCCTTCCCCATCCCCCAAACCCACTGACTCATCACAGTACCTCAAGAACAAAGATGAAGGTGAAAACAACTGACATTGTTGCCAAAGGAACAGTCACTGGGTCCTCAACATCCCACTGTATAGGAAACAACAGCACACACGTCTTTGCCTAAATCCATCGGGCATTGGGCACAAAAAACCCCTCTCCCCTCTTCCTCCCATTTAAACACAATTGTGAATTTTAAAAACTAAATGCTAAAGAGCGCAGATCGTAGTAGATATGGCCATTTGTGATATTCTTGGTTGCACCCATGAGTAAGAAATTCATTCCCAGAGTCTAAAGGTGAAACAAAGTACCTTGACAGAGAGCAGCACCGACTGGGCCAGGACAAGTAAAGCAATTGTCCTCTTAAAAAACGGGTGCTGGGTGATGTCATACATCTTGGCTCTAAAGCCATCATTATCTGGAAAAGAAAGGTTTAGGCAAGGGCATTTTAGACCTAAGTCACATTTACTTTCTTGTCTTTCGTTTTCTTTAATGCTCATCGTAAAACCCATCACATTTCCCCACCCCCACGGCTCAATCTATTGTGTAGTGTTTTGCAGGAATGGCTGGCTCTGAATATTTAAAACCATGGTGCATGAAGCCATCCGTATCAGAAGGAGAGCCGCATCATTCAATTTCTGTCAGTTTAATACATTTCCCTCATATGTTGAAAAGGCAAGCACAAATATTTTATTTAAAAATTCATTTTTTCATTAAGGCTTATCCTGAGAGCACTGAAGCACAGCCTTTGGGTGGTTGATTTTAATAGCCTTTGGAGAGATCTGTGGTTTGGAGCCTGTTTCTATATTAACTTATGCACAACCACCTAGTGGCCTCACGATTATTATTTTAATTGAAATCTTAGACTCCTGGGGAATCATGAACACTAGTGCCCAACATGAATAAAATCAGAGCATCTTTGATACCCGGGCGAGGTGGGAGATGAAGAGGCTGAGCTATCTTCAGTCGGCTCTTCAGATCTTCCCATCTTCTCTGATCTACAGTCAGCAGAGCCGTCCCCTTAATAAACAAAGGAAAGCAGAAAAAGGCCTTTTGTCATGTACTCCACGCCAAGGACATTGCACATGGGGTGGCGATACAAACAGGACTAATTTGGGGGTTTTAAATAAATATATTCTTCAAATCCTATGATGGTTTGATAAACAGGGTCAGAATTCTCAAACTTGGTCTGGAGAGGGATGGCCAAAAGAGATGGCCACAGGCTTCGAAGCAGACCTTCAATGGGTATCTTTGAACGTTTCCCGGGTTTGGGGAAATCTAAAGAAGGTTTTCTGCATGATTAAATTTTCAAAAAAGGGATCCTCACTCTAATAGTGATTAGTTTCCTTTCATTTCATAGCAGAAAATGCTGCAGCAAAATTATAGCTTGTCAATGCTACTGCTTCTGGATAAGTGTATTTTGCCTTAAACATGATTTTGAAAATCATTCTGATATGTGCAATTGCAAAATTATTTTTAAGTGGTATAAAGCCATAGAATTTGGATCTTTAAGAAATTACTATGAGAACTGGCTAAATGAGATTAGGTATGCATTTTTTTTTTATCATAGAGTACTTCATTAAAATGCACATACATATGTTACATTTTATTACAATATAGTATTTGAAGTATAATTAAAAAAAACAGGGGGAAAAAAATACCCATTCTTCCTTTCTTTCTCCAGAGCTCAGGGACCATCCTTCAGAGATACCTCCTCAATAGGTCTGACTCAATACATAAAAAATGTATTTGTCTTGAATTTTAAAAAATTATATAATTGGTATTTAATATGTGCTTATCTGCAATTTGTTTTTTACCTTCATTGAACAATGCTTGTCATATGACTAGATACTAGATTTAATTGGTTTATTTTAACTGTTCATAGAGTATGCCATTGTACAAATATATCAGAAGTTACTCATTTTCGGTTTACAGACTATAAACAATGTTGCAATAGACACAAATGTTCTGTCTTATGATAAACACCTATGTGCCTTCCTCCATGGTAAATCTCTAGGAGAGGAATTGCTGGGATCTAGAAATTTATACATCTTTACATTTACCAGATGTTGCCAAGTTCTTGTCCAAAGAGGAATAAGCATGAACATTTGCCACTAGCAATTATATTCTTGTTAATGCTTGACATTATCAGACATTTTAGTTTGGCCATTTGATGTGTGTGTGAATGTATCTAGTTTGAACATTAATGAGATGAAACATTTTTTATTTGTATAAGTGGTGATTCCTGGTTCTTCCTTTGGAATCGCCTGTTCGTATTCTTTGCTCATCTTTATATATTTACTTTTTGATGTTTTGTAGACATTCTCAATATATTCTGGATACTAACTTTTTATAGTTATTTGAGTTGTAAGTATTTTCTTTTAGTCTTCGCTCCTTTTTTTTTTTTTTTTTAAATCCTCACCTGAGGATATTTTTCTGTTGAATTTTAGAGAGAGGGAAATACAGAGAGAAATATCAATGTGAAAGAAACACATCAATTAGTTGCCTCCCACACATGCCCCGACCAGGGCCCGGGCAGGGGAGAAGCCTGCAACCAAGGTACATGCCCTTGACTGGAATCAAACCTGGGACCTTTCAGTTCGCAGGCCGACACTCTTTCTACTGAGCCAAACTGACTAGGGCTTAGCTCTTTTTTTTTTTTTTTTGTTAAGTCTTGTTTTTATCATTTAGACAAAATGTGCCATTTATCATTCAATAACTTTTCATTTTAATGTAATCTAAGTTATAATTTTTTTCTTTATGAATTCCACTTTGTGGTTAATGTCAAGAAATCCAGGTCAAAAATAAATTCTACATGGTTTAAAAATGCTTTATATTTTTGTTATTCATAGTTGGGTCATTCATTCACCTGGAGTTCATTTTTGAGTAGGCTATGAGGTAGAGTTTATTTTCTTCATCTAGACAATTATTCTAGTTTCACTTATTGATGCTCTCATCTCCTCTGATTTGTTGTGCTAATTCTGTTTTATATATACACTAGAGGCCCGGTGCACGAAATTTGGGGGAGGGGTGTGTGTCCCTCAGTCCAGCGGGATTGGGTCTAAACAGGCAGTCAGACATCCCTCTCACAATCCAGGACTGCTGGCTCCCAACCACTCAGCTGCCTGCCAGCCTGATCACCCCCTAACCACTCCCTGCCAGCCTGATCGATGCCTAACTGCTATCTGCCAGCCAGATTGCCCCTAACTGCCCTCCCTTGCTGGCCTGGTCACCCCTAACTGTCCTCTCCTGCAGGCCTGGTCACCCCCAACTGCCCTCCTCTGCTGGCCTGGTCTCCCCCAATTGTCCTCCTCTGCTGGCCCGGTCACCCCTAACTGCCCTCTCCTGCTGGCCTGGTCCCTCCCAACTGCCCTCACCTGCAGGCCTGGTTCCCCCCAACTTCCCTCCTCTGCTGGCCTGGTCACCCCCAACTGCCCTCCTCTGCTGGCCTGATCGCTCACAATTGCCTTCCCCTGCAGTCCTGGTCCCCCCAACTGCCCTCCTCTGCCAGCCTGATCACCCACAACTGCCCTCTCCTGCAGGCCATCTTATGGTGGCCATCTTGTGTCCACATGGGGGCAGCCATCTTTGACCACATGGGGGTGGCCATCTGTGTCTTGGAGTGATGGTCAAATTTCATATTCCTCTTTTGTTAGATAGGGTTGTTAGATAGGATGGGTATCTCCTGGGCTTTCCGTTCTGTTCTGTAAGTCTAACTTTCTATCCCTGTAACAATACTGTCATAGCTTTACTAAGTATAAGCTTGTTTACTTTCCTTTTCCACATTTTTGTTGATGCTGAACTGTGCAAAAGGTTTATCATTTACTTTTTTAAAAGAATCTGCTTTTATCATTCTTGAGCCTTTGTATAGTTGTTTATTATTCCCTTCCTCCTACATTCTTCAATTTTACTATTATTTTTATTGTAACACTAGAAGCCCGGTGCACGAAATTCGTGCACGGCGGGGGATTGTCCCTCAACCCAGCCTGTACCTCTCCAATCTGGGACTCCTGGAGGGATGTCCGACTGCCCGTTTAGGCCCAATCCTGGTGGGATCGGGCCTAAACGGGCAGTCGGACATCCCTCTCACAATCCAGGACTGCTGGCTCCCAACTGCTTGCCTGCCTGCCTTCCTGATTGCCCCTAACCGCTTCTGCCTGCCAGCCTGATCACCCCCTAACCACTCCGCTGCCAGCCTGGTTGATGCTTAACTGCTCCCCTGCCAGCCTGTTTGCCCCCAACTTCCCTCCTCTGCCAGCCTGGTCACCCCTAACTGCCCTCTCCTGCAGGGTTGATCACCTCCAATTGCCCTCCCTTGCAAGCCTGGTCCCTCTCAACTGCCCTCCCTTGCAGGCCGGGTGCCTCCCAACTTCCCTCCCCTGCTGGCCATCTTGTAGTGGCCATCTTGTGTCCACATGGGGGCAGGATCTTTGACCACATGGGGGCAGCTATATTGTGTGTTGCAGTGATGATCAATCTGTATATTACTCTTTTATTAGATAAGATAGAGGCCTGGTGCACGGGTGGGGGCCAGCTGGTTTGCCCTGAAGGGCGTCCCGGATCAGGGTGGGGTTCCCTTGGGGCGTGGGGTGGCCTGAGCGAGGGGCCTGTGGTGGTTTGCAGGCAGGCCACGCCCCCTGGCAACCTAAGTGGAGGCCCTGGTATCTGGGATTTATTTTCCTTCTACAATTGAAACTTTGTAGCCTGGAGCGGAGCCAAGCCTGCAGTTCCCTCCGGGGCGGCAGCCATCTCTGTGGCAGTTAATTCACCTTCTACAGTTGAAACTTTGTTGCCTTAAGCGGGTGAGCCTGTGCTTTAAAGCTTTGCTTCCCCTGTTGCCGCCGGCAACCCTGGCCTGCTCTCTCAAGCTCCATTCTGTTGCCATTTGTTTGAATTTGTTTACCTTCTATAATTGAAACTTTGTAGCTTGAGTGGAGGCTTAGGCCTGCAATGGCTATGGAAAGCTTGGCTTGGTCTGTTACCTGGGAAACCTTGCTCTCTGTGGCTGTAGCCATCTTGGTTTGGGTTAATTTCCATACTCGCCCTGATTGGCTGGTGGGCGTGGCTTGGCTGGTGGGCATGGCTTATGTGGCGGAGTGATGGTTAATTTGCATATTACCATTTTATTAGAGAAGATTAATTTTAATATTTGACATATTACTAATGAATAAATTATTTAGAATGTTGTCTTAATACTTCTAAATTCTGAGGGATTTTTTTGCTATGTTTTTTATTATGGTAGAGAACCTGTTCTATACATTATCAATTTTTTTCTACAATTATTATTTTATGACTTTGTAGAAGATACATTTTGTACTTGAAAATTGTGGTGGTCAGGGTTCTTTATATGTCAGTAGATCACATGATTTTATTGTGTCAAATTTCATATAGTCTTTCTTTTTTTCCTGCTGATTTATGAAATTATTAGAGAAATATGTTAATATATTTCACCATAATTTTGGATTTTATAGCTTTTTAAAATAATTTGATTAATTTTATAAAATGTTTTTATTGATTTTAGAGAGAGAAGAAGGGAGAGAAAGAGAAAGAGGCAAACATCCATGTGGAAGAGAAACATCGATTGGCTGCCTCCTGCATGCCCACTACTGGGGATCATGCCTGCAACCCAGACATGTGCCTTGATTGAGAATTGAACCAGTGACCTTTGGTCCAGGGGATGATGCTCAACCAACTGAACCACACCAGCCAAGGCTAATTAATTTTATTTTCATATATTTTAAGGAGTCCTTTATTTTTTCTGGGGATTTAATTTCTTTTGAAATTATTTAATTATACTGTTTATTTCTAATAATAACATTTGATTTAAATTATTTTTTTTCTGATATAAATATTGCTAAACCACTTTTCTCATTAACTGCAAATAAATACTTGTTTTGGGGATGCTATACACATTCATATTATTCCTTTATTATACAAAGCAAGATATTTTGGAAAGCTGAACTCTGAGATGATCCAAAAGAATAATGACATGGTGATATCATCTAATCATTAATGTAATAACCTCTAAAATTGCATTGTTATTAAATTAAGTGTATTAATCAAACTTATTGTTTTATACTAGGGACATTTAAAAAATATATATGTTATTGTTACAGATTTTGAACTTTTTAAACAGGGTTCCATTTTCTAGGGAAGACATAATATTGCATGATTCTGAATTGTTAAAACTTTGCCCGCAAAGCTTACCTTATTTCCCATATCTTTTTTTAAAATCCTCACCTAAGGATATGTTTTCATTGATTTTAGAGAGAAAGGAAGGGAGATAGAGAGAGAGAAGTATTGACTTGAGAGAGAAACATTGATTGGTTGCCTCCCTGACCCACAACCTAGGTACATACCCTGACTGGGAATCAAACCCACCACCTTTTGGAGTATGGATCATCACTTCTGGCCAGGGCTCCCATATCTTTAGTTCTCTCTGTTGCCTATATATTTGGAAATCTATTTATATACTTTCAGGTATAACCATTAGAATGTGAACTCCATGAGGGCAGAAATCTTTATGTGCTTAGTGTTTATGGGTTAGCGTCTTATGCTCTCAGGGTCAAAAGCAGATTGGGGGACCTAGTAAGTGCTCAAAGAAGTCTGTTGAATGATCTGTAATAATAAAAGCATAATATGCTAATTAGATCAGACAGCCAGACGACCTTCCAGATGAAGCCGGGGCTGCGAGGGCTGAGCCCCTTGCACGAATTTTGTGCATCAGGCCTCTAGTTGAATAACAAATGAATAAGTCCTGTTACATAGCAGCTGAACTGCTGCCATGGACAAAACTTGCAGAAAAAAAATCTTTTCTAAAATGTTCACATAATTTAGAAATCTGTAATTGAGAAATTTGTAACTCCTATTAATAGATGCGCTATTCAAGTTTGTAATGTCTGGTGATATGATTTCTTCTCCTTTGCCTCTTTCCCTAAGCACACATTTGAGCTTCCATGCTCCCCTGTCTCAGACAGAGACGTTCCTTTCCTCCTTCAGAATAGAGACACAACTGGTGTTGGAGGTAGGCCTGTAATTCTGCTTGCTTCACACATTCTCTGAGTCCAAGAACTACACTATCTCCGGTTAATTCAAAATTTTATGTCATTTCATTTATGCTGCTGAATTGTGAGCTGCCATAGGACCTAATTCTTCTGAAATTAGGTGTCTGCTCAGAGGGCCCTGGATGGTGTTCTGAGCAAGCAGGGCTTAAACTGTCTTAATTGACTGATTAGCTTCTGCTCCTATTCCGGAATTCCCAGTGTCTGCTCCATCACATGCCTCAAAGGCATCTAAAAAGACCCATCTTCCTCTTTCTGCTTGGAATTAAACTGAACACACGGTAGGGCTGAAAGAAACTCATTTATGAATGTGTTAAATAGGGGGGCTGGGCGATATGCTCTCTATCCTTCTTTCTTACTCTAAAATTCCAGGTTTCTGTGGGGTAGTGTAGTGTTGGGACCCAAAGGGGGAATTTTTAAATTGCACTCTTTGAAAGTCTGAATAAAATGACATCCTCATTCGGCACACATCAAAGGCGCCAATTGGCTGACTAACTGGCATCTCACACGTGGAGCCTGGGTGTGAGTGATACGGTCCCAGGCATAGCTGCACAAACCAGAGCTCTGATGTGAGTGCGTTCGAATCAGTCCTCGCTGTGAGTGACATGGCGCTGCGCGGAGCTGTGCAGTGACATCTAGCTTTTCATTCAGCGCAGAACGACAGTCGACATTTTCATGCACGTGAATTGGGAGAATCACAGACTCTTGCAGCAATAGGCACTACTTCTGAATTCTGGCCCCATTTTCTACTCCTTATTTTATGCTGTCTTCTCTTTAACTGTGCATTTCCGAGTTGGAGAATTGAGAATAGCATATCTAAACCTTAGTGAATAGGAAGTGCTTAGAAACTGTATGTGTCTCAATTATTATGGTATCAGAAGACTGACCTTGACACAACAGGGGGCACGTCAACCATGTCCAGAAGAACAACATAAATGAGTCTCCTCAAACTCATGTGTTTTTGGCAGGAAACTCCACTTGCTCTTTTCCCATTTGTGAGCTCTTTATTGATCATTCGAGCTGTTATGAACTCAGCTTCCCAAGTTCATAAAGCATGCAAAGCTTTTATTTTATTTTAAATATATTTTTATTAATTCCAGAGAGGAAGGGAGAAGGGAGAGAGAGATAGAAACATCAATGATGAGAGAGAATCATTGATTGCTGCCTCCTGCACACCCCCTACTGGGATCAAGCCTGCAACCTGGGCATGTGCCTTTGATCGGAATCAAACTCAGGACCCTTCAGTCCTCAGGCCAATGCTCTATTCATTGAGCCAAACCAGCTAGGGCAGCATGCAAAGATTTTACATTAAGTTAGAAAATCTTCTTTTTATCCTATGAACTAAGATTTTAAAACTTGTACCGTGCCCTCCATCCCATCCCATCATAATACAACTGTTGTTAGAAGTAACTCATCAACTGAGTTACTAAGAAGCATCTAATTTACATTAGTGAGAGCAGTATTACCCGAAATCCCTGCATCAGCTTCAGCTATTGTACTTTAATAACTTGTTGCACATCCTTTCAATAGGAGATGCGCCTTTCAGTTGTCATGAATGAATGACACTGTCACCAAAAGAGGAAATTTAGCAAGAGAGTTGTGCTCTTAAATAACGTGCCTGAAAGGCAGCAATGAGGTTGCTTGTGAAATAGTTACAGAGATTATTTACACCAGTCACATTACAGTTTAATGTGACATCATGCTGTGTATGCAAAAAAAAAAAAAAAAGAGAGCTTAAAGTGAGTGGCTGGAAAAGAATAAACTCTGTCTTACACCAAAAATTCTTACCTTGTTTTCATTGAAATTAGCAATAACTACTCCAACAAAAAGCGTCAGTCCAATCATGCAACCCAGGAATACAAAAACATGAATATAGATTCCATGCATCTGTATAAATGAAAAATATGGTTATTCATCAAAGCAAGTGAAAGCAGCTGTTGAAAGGCTTGTGTTCAAAGGATTCCATGGGCTTGCTTACCGGCCCCACACGATGAATAATAACATCCCTCACTTCCACCCAGCCTTTCAAGGAGAGAACTTCAAACAATGCCAGCATAGCATTTCCAACATTGTCAAAATTAAAGTTCCGAGGATTCGCCCTGAAAGTCAGAAAAAGGAATGTTCTGTGAAATTCCAATAAGAAACACCCTAAGGCAAATACTTGTAGCTCTTTCCAATCTTGGGTGCAGAGTGATGTTTAGCACTTGGAAGGTGAGCTATATAGGATTCTTTTGCTAAATCATAATGCTGTGTGTTGTAGATTATTAGTTGTGTAATTAATTATTAGGTAATGATGGGGTACTCTCAGTTGAAGACAACAAAATGCTACACAACTTTGAGTTCTAGCTCCAGAGGATCTGCAAACGTTTCTGGCTTGTCCTGATTATATTGAGGACTGGAATACACATTCCAGTTAGAAACTGCATAGGAGATTCTCAAAGGGGCATTGGAGTCTGGGTAGAAATTTTGAAATTGGTTTTTAACTGGAAATCTTTCTAATGGCATAAATTACAATTCCCCATGTTAGTACAGAAAATGTAAAAAGAGTGGAATCTGGCCTCATGTGAACATCATCACACTGTGAAGTGGTGAGAGATCACCAAGAAGACACGGTGTGTTTGCTCGTAGCCACTGTTTCCAGATCACTCTCTCCCACTTGGATTTTTCTCTCTCTCACAAACGCTGATGTTCTCAATGGATACTTCCTGTGTTCCCAGTGCACAGTATGCTACTTCACCCACAGCACATTCCCGATTTCAAAACATTGTGGCCTCACTACATTTTTCAGGGGGAGAGGATGTCTTATTTCTTGTTTTTTTTCTGACATGTTTTATACTTTTTTTTCTTCGCAGTTACAAAAGTGATCTTTTCTACTCTATTACATTTCCCTTAGTCATTACAGGTCTGAGCTACCATTTTTGTTGCTCATAGAAGATTGAAGAGTTTTTTCTATTTTCCCCTTACCAGAGGCTATTTTAAGTAGTTAAAAAAATATTTAGACAACCACAGACTGAAAAATCAGGACTATCACTACATTTCTTGAATTTGATGGATAATTGAGCTCAGGATTATTGAAGAGAGTAGGCCTACTGAAGCTTATCTAAATTATATTTTGATATTTTTTTTCCCTGCTAGCTCATTTATCAAAATGTAACCCTCACAAAAGGTAACTCACTTGGGAGCAATCTGGTTTAGTATTTTTGTACCACCATTTTTTTTTAAAGCCACAGAACAATCATGGGATGTATCCTTATAAGTTCTTTTTTAAATACTAAATAGATGGGGATCTAATAAGAAAATATAAAACCGAAACTGACTTGCTCCTAAAGGTTTAAGGCTATTTGGTAGAAAATGTTTTCTACATAGTGCAAAAGCACTAATCACAAATTCGTATTCTAGGATTCTGATTTATATTTTTTAGTATGAAGTTATAAGCATATTCTCTTGGATTTTTCCAACAACTTTTCCTTTGGGAGTTTCAATTAAGTGTAATATATATTTTACAGAAGACAGAAACTATAAGGATTCTATAGGTGCCACCATTTTCTCAAATAAAGATATTTTTAAACCAACTGAGCCAGCTCTCAGATCTGATGTTAAACTTTCTTCCTCATCCATCCACCCCACACAGTGATATTTACTTACTTATTTGTTTGTTTATTTATTTATTAGTTGAATTTGTTGGGCTGACATTGGTTAATGAGATTATACAGGTTTCAGGTACACAATTCTACAACCCATCATCTGTACACTGTATTGTGTGTTTATCCCTCAAGTCAAGTGTCCTCTACCAGCATTTATCCCTCCTTTACCTTCTTCTACCTCCTCCAGCCCCTATCTTCTGTAAAGTGTTTATTTTTTTAGCTGAATTTGCAGCAATCAAAACTACTTTTAAAAGTAGAGTATGTTAAAAATACACTTTTAGGCTAAACCAAGAAAAAGAAAACAGAAGATCATAGACTTAAATAGTTGAAAGAATATATCACATTTAAAAGATAAGAAAAATAGGTATTTCTCAGCTTTAGTCATATGAGATATTTGTATATGCTTTGTTCACGTATTTAAAATTGGAAAGATTAAAACTTTACCTACAACCACAGAGGACTTCAATAAATCCCAGTCTTCATCCATTACTGTCATTTTACCTGTAGCTCTTCCTTGATTTGGAAGGCTGTTTAAATATCATCTTTTCTGGTTACCTTTTAAAGATTACAATCTTATTTATCTAATTCAGAAAACTAAGACATTGGTTCTGACCTCACAATTTGGTCAGTCTTTAACCTTCCGATGAAAAGTGCACCAAGGTCCCCAAGATCATGATAAGGAGAGTTTCCCTTCTCTGGGGAGATGGGGCACCATGGAGGAAGAAACTTAGCCTCTACTCTTGGGTGTGAAAATATAGGGGATGACCTTATCCCAAATAGCCCCCTATGTCTTACAACTCTGCAATCTAGTCTAAAAAGTCAGAACCTTCTTGTATGTTCTGGAATACACTGATTTATTTATTTATTTATTTATTTATTTATTTATTTATTTATTTATTTTGCCTGGCACTTTGGCAATAGCAATTTGGGTTTCCTCAGTTTGCAACACCTTACCTCCGCCGAGCCCCTCCCAAGCACCTGCCCATGACTCTTCCTCTTTTCAGCAGCCTAATGCCTATTCGTCCTTCAAAAGTTAACTGAGTGTCTTCTCCTCTGGGTCCTTTGCCCTGGTCCGGTTATCGTTGGGTACGGTGCCTCTCCTGTGTGTGCCACTGCACCCTTTGCCTACTGTATCCTATCCTGGCCAATATACCAGGAAGCTACAGGAACTTACACCTCCGGCCTTTCCCTGGACAGGTATCTTCCAATATTCTGGAAGGGGCCCAGCAGTGAGTTCACATGGCCCCATGTTTTTATTAAACTTATAAGAATAAGGTAGTTTTATATTCTTTTTCTTAAAGAACGTTCCCAAATTGTTTATGCCATACGGGTTCTACAAAAATTTGATCTTCTGCCTAGACTGTATGACAGTGTAACATAAAATTACCTAGAGGTAAGCTTTCAGGTGAGCTTCAAGTGAGCTTAGGGGCTTACTTATGTAGCACCAAAGCCCTTAGCATATTATAGTAAAATACTTATAATTTCCTTTTCTGTTCTCCACTAGACTTCAAGCTCCTGGGGGTCAGGGGCCATAGCTTGTCCCCAGTGACACCATAATACCTGGTGAATAGTAAGCACTCAATAAATGCACTTATTATGAAACTGAGTACTTGGTTGATTTTTCTCTCATAAATTATAGTTTGCTATATCAAAGACTTCTGATGAAAATAAAACACACAATATTTAAACATATGGTATGTTTAATCTTTTTTAGCAAGGTAATTTTTATCTCATCAAGTCTGAGTGGTTCCAAAGGAAATGGATGTATTCATCTGAAGAGAAAATACAGAAACCAGACCATCTCTTGAATTAGATAGTGCATATTGATGTCCTAATTATAATTATCAAAGTATTCCTCTAGGCCAATTCCCAGATAAAAGTTATTTTCTTGATCCTAAATTAGCCAATATAAAATTACAAAATTTTCAGCTGCTAATTCTTGGTGAGCTTATTAAAGAAGGAAAACGTAAAAATTAGCTGGTTACAGCTAACATTTATTTGATGGAAGATTTCCGTGTCCCTAAAATTAATCCAAGTCACAATTTTCCGAACAAATGGACAAAAGCTATTGTGATGATGTTCAAATGATACCTCTTTATCCATTTAAGCTTTTAAAGTGTCATTGAACTTGAAACCCCTAATAAGTTACATAAGACATTACATTTCAATTAACTCTGACTCTAAAAATCATAGGTAGATGATTTTATGAAACAAAGTTGAATAACAGGGCACAACTGGAAAAAAACTTTACTTTTCTCCCAATACTGCTTTATAGTATGTCCTAGCTCCCTTCCTGACATCTTGGGGAGATGTCAACGCTTTTTAGATCAGTCTCATCCTAAAAAGTCCACTATGTTTTACATCCAACCTTGGCTGTCTTAACCTTGTGCAAGGATCCCAACCTCAGCAGCTCAGCCTGTTCAGTGGTTTGAGGAGGGAAGAAGAGCGTTCACTCCTCCTCTTCAGGTTGCCATCTGGTTCTTGTAAGACTGGAGTTAGAGAAATGGAGTGAGAGGCTGTGTATTTTATGCTCCTGAACTCTGGCCATTGGTGCTCTTGTCACAGCAGCTGTTATTCTTTATGTTGTGCATTTGTGTGTTCCTCAGAAACTCTGTATATTAACCATATTTCTAGCTTCTGTAAACGTGACGCTTTACCATCTGCCCTACATACATGTGCAGGACACACTTTGTTTTGGACAACCTGATAAAACATCCGAGTCATCCTGCCTCCGTCATCACCCTCTTCCCAACCTTGGGAGGAGTCCTTTCTAGGGTGTGCTTTTCAAATACAAACTAGTCAGCCAAGAGTCCATACCCTCAACCTCCTCCGTTATTAGGCTTTCACACTCCGGGCCACTATATACCTGCCCTAATCATGCCAGGGCCAGGTACCAGATCAAGAGGGCAGTCCCAATGCCCCAGAGCCCACTGAAATGATCAAACTAGCCAATCCTAAGCCTGACTTCCCTGCCTCACCTTCTTTCCCAGCGAAACCAGAAAACGCGTCTTTCCTTCTGCCTTGTGACCAGCCCTAGTGCTTCCCTCTGTGGTTCTGTGGTATGGCTTGGCCCTTCCTCTTGGGAGCTATGAGCAACTAGCTATCCTTTCAATGGTAATTGATTGTATCTTGATCTATTGGCCTTACCATACCTCCAATTTTCTATTAGAACACTTTATACTTTAAAACACTCCTAATTGAGGATGCCCCACTGTGCCATTCCTGCTGTGAAGGTAGTCTGTAGGTGATTTTCAGCTCCCACTCCTGGAAACACATGAACAGCCTCTTCTAATAGGGGACCTGCTCCCCAGCACTTAGCCCTTTGCAGTAGGGATCCACAGGACAGTTCAGATTAGGCAGCCTAAGAAGTGATGACTTGGACCTCTGGGAACATCAGATAACCCTGCCCTGCCAGATAGTGAAGAGCTGCTTGACCACAAAGCCTTGCCAATCTGTGATATCAACTAGCCCTCCTGGGTACTTGACTTGGCTGAGGTGGGAAGCACCTTATTCCATAATAAAGGGAGGAGAGATGTCAAACACTCTACTGAGTTTATCGACTTCATGAGGTCATGTATGAGTGCAGTGTTTTGTTTTGCATGACCTGGGTAATGGAGGCGGATAAATTTTAGTAAGTTTTGCTGGGATTGCCTATAATAATTTATCTCCTATTAACCTCAGCTTTGAGGCTTTAGCCAAAATTCCAAAACAGTAGGAAAAAAAAAATCCCATTTGATGTACTGATTTAAATAAATTATTTATGGTATAATAATTAGTTTTCACCTCACAAAAAATGTTTTATGCTTCCTTAATTTCTTATTTTAATGTAAATGAGACTGATTTTCTAGTTAGCACTGGGATAAAGATAGTCTTATGGATGGATATATATATATATATATATATATATATATATATATATATATATATCCTATCTAATAAAGAGGGAATATACTAATTGACCGTCACACCTTCACAAAGATGGCGGTGCCCACAGCCTCAAGATGGCGGCGCCCAGTCCCTTCAGCCCCACTGGGGCGACAGGCACTCGGCTGGGCCCTGGGGGTGGGCCCAGCCACTCTGTGCACCTGCCTCCAGAGTTCTACAGTCCCTTCAGCCCTCTCAGCTGCCCAGGGTCGGCCCAAGGCACAGGCAAACCTCAGATGTTGCCTGCACAGCCGCCCAGGGCTGGCCCGAGGCGCAGGCAAGCCTGGGATGGTGGCTGCCCAGCTGATGCCCGAGGTGCAGGCAAGCCTCAGATGGTGGCTGCCCAGCCACCGAGGGCCTCCCGAGGCTCAGGTAACCGTGGCCGGCTGAGGCTTGCACTGCCGGTAGTGGCAGCAGCAGAGGTGTGATGGGGGCACCGCCTTCCCCAGATTGCTGGGTTGCCTCCCACCCCTGAGGGCTCCTGGACTGTGAGAGGGGGCAAGCCAGGCTGAGGGACCCCCCTCCAGTGCATGAATTTTCATGCACCGGGCCTCTAGTATAATATATATGTTGATGAATCCACAAATCCAAAATCAATTTATTTTTAAATAAAAACAAAACAACCCAATATAGACTGCATTTCATTGTTTATAAAAGTGAATTTAATTTTAGAGAAATACCAAAGCTGTAACTATAAGTCCTAGGGGTACAAATCAGTGAAATGCTATTCCTTTTAAAGAGTTTGACGTTTAGTCTATTGTGACGAAAGCAAAGTAGTTGCTGTTCTTCACTGATTATTCTAAAAGGTAAAATGAAAGAAAAAAAACACAAAGGAAAAATGCAGTTGATAGAACACTTAGTTCATCCATTGAACCAGGCTGAGATATTTCATTCATGGTCATCAGTAAAATGGATGAGAAAGAAGGTACTAGGTTCTTCCATCTTTGATGTAAATGTTTTGAAAACTCATTTTCAAAGAAAGATAAATAGTGTTATTGATTATTCCTATCTAGAGCTTCAATGATGAAAATCCTTCACTATCAATGGGCTTTGAAATTGAAATAGCTTTATGATTTAGGTAGGCTTCTTCAGAACCACAATGAGGACATCAGATCTGCCCTTAAAGATATACATTCAGGTGAGTTTAGTTTTAATTTGATTAAAATTTAAAATTAATTTTAAAAATTAAATTAAAAGTTGACTAAAAATTTGGTTGAAAAAAATTTAATCTCACAAATTTTGAAACCATGTGAATCCAGATACAAACTTTTAAAATACTGGAAAAATACTGCAGTGATATTTAACTAGTTTCATGAAGCAATGTGGGACTCAGGATACCACTTGCTCTCATATTTACGGTAATTTTATATCCTGTTGTAATTCAGTGCTTTTCCTTGGAAGCACTTTCACATCTCTATCAGAGTTACTCTTAGTTTCATACCATATTATACTGATTTAAAACCTTATGCTGACAAATATAGCATTCTCAGGGATTTTTTTTCTGGTATCTTACCAAACACGGGGCACCCAAAATCCAGGTTTTTTCTCTCCAGGTCTTAATTTTAAATTTAGGTTCTTGGACACACTTACATTAATTCTGAATATGCCATTGCAATCTTCCTAAAATAGAAAAAAAAAGAGAGAGAGAGAGATGAAGGAGGAAACTTGGTCAGAAGAGGAACTCAGAAAAGATAAAAGATAAGAAATACATTTTACACAGAGTCAAAGATCTTTGTTTGATAAAAGTGATATGGACAGCTAACCCCAAATAGTAACAAAGACTGCAGAGATGAGTGGTGAAAGTTGATGCTGAAAACATTAGTAAATGGGCAAGATATATGATTAAACATTCCTCCAAGGAAGATGTATAAATGGCCAGTGAGCACGTGGAAAGATGCTCAGTATCATTAGCCATCAAGTAAATGAAAATCAAAACCACAGTGAGATACCACTAACACCTGCTCAGAAGGCTATAATTAAAACAATTAACAACAAGCTTTGACAAAGATTTGCAGAATTGAAATCCTTATACTAAAACCTTCATACACTGCTGGTGGGAATGCAAAATGGTGCAGCCATTTTAGAAAATAGTGTGGCAGTTTCTCAAATGCCCAAACAAAGGGTTACCTAAAATCTAGAAATTGTACTTATAGGTATCTATCTATTCGAGAGAAATGAAACAACAACAACAATAACAACAAAATACACACACACCAAATGTTATACATGAATGCTTATATCACTATTATTATAAACTAGAGGCCCAGTGCATGAATTCGTGCACCAGTGGGGTCCCTCAGCCTGGCCTGTGCACTCTTGCAATCTGAGACCCCTCGGGGGATGTCAGAGAGCTGGTTTTGGCTCAATTCCTGCAGGCCAGGCCAAGGGACCCCACCAGTGCATGAATCTGTGCACCGGGCCTCTAGTATGCATATAAGATCTTTGGTTAATCTCTCCCTGCCCTCCCCCTTCCCCCTCCCTCTGAGATTCATCAATCTGTTCCATGTCTCCATGCCTGTGCATTGAGCATCTGCCCCCTGGTGGTCATTGTGCATCACAGTTACCGGCTGGTTGGCTGGTCGCTTAGGCTTTTATATATATAGATAGCATTATTTCTAATAGTCAAAAGGCGGAAAAAATCCACATGTCCATCAATAGACAAATACCTAAATAAAATGTGGTATAGTCACACAATTGAATATTTTCAGCCATAGAAAGGAATGAAATACTGATAGATGCTACAACATGAATGAACCTTAAAAATATTATGCTAAGTTTAAAAAACTAGCCACCAAAGACTGCAGATGACATGATTCCATTCATATAAAAGTCCAAAACATGGAACTCTATAGATACATCAAGTAGTGGTTTTTAGGGATGGAGGTGTCAGAGGGATTAAATTAGTTAATTTATGTAAAGAACCTAAGCCACCCATTCACTTACCTCCCATGCCAAAATGAACTGAAAAACAGGCCATAGAGGCAATATTTAAAAGAAACCATGTTTCTTTATGAAATAATAAAAATGTTCTAAAACTCACTGTGGTGATGGTACAACTCTGAATATGCTAAAAACTATTGAATTGTACACTTGAAGTGGGTAAATTGTGTGATATAGGAATTATATCACAATAACACTGTATAAAATGGATTTAAAAAAGAAAACATTAGTAAGAAGTTTTTGACTCATTTTCTGTTTTTATTCTTCCTTTTGTTATCTTTACTCCTTTGAATACAATGGTCATATTTGAACCTAAATCTCCTTTCTGGGTTCAAAGTGCATACACTTTAATATTTCAACAGAACTTCAAATTTTAACCTGTTTAAGGTCACCTTCAACCTTAAAACCTGTATCTCCTGACTTCCCTATTTCTGTCTGTGGACCAGCATCCTGTCAACACCTCCACATCAAGATCTCAGTGTTGCTTCTATCTTTTCCCTATTCATATGGCCCACATCTCCATTCTTATTTCAACTAGTGTAATGCCAACATTACACATGTTTAGATTACCAACAAAATTCTTTAAAATAAAAAGCTTACACAAAAAAAAATATCTTTAACTTATAAAGCATAGACAAACTTACCTATTACTACCCAAAGACAAACATAATTGACATTTTAGTGTGTATCTTTTCAGTCTTTTTTTCCCATGCGTATATAAGTTTGTACAGTGTTTATTCTTTCATAGCTCACTTTTTCAGTTAAAATATATTCCAATTATCTTCTCATGCATATTCATCTACAACGTTATTTCAAATGGCTGTGCTGAGGTGCATCATATCGAGGCTCCGTTACTGCCTCCTCCCATTTGTTTTTCTGAGCCCACCAGAGCTCACCTTTGGTTTGGGTGAGGCAGCCTATTGTCCTGGTTAGGCTGCCCGGACATGGATCTCAGCTTCCCCACGTATTGGGGGGCAACCTTGGACAAGTCATTGAACCTTCGTACATCTGTTTTCCTACTCAGTAGAATGTGGGTAACAATGATAGTTCTCAGGACAATACCTGCACTTTGCAAGCACCAACAATTGCCTGATTCCTCTGCCTATAAACCTTTGATGACTTCTCATTTCTCATCAAGGAAATTCCGACCCCCTTAGACTGGCATTCTAGGTCTCTGAGGATCTCTTCCTAAAGTACATTTCTGGCCTGTTTTTCAGTTCATTTTGGCATGGGAGGGAAGTGAATGGGTAGGTTAGGTTCTTTACATAAATTAACTAATTTAATCTTTATAATATCACTGTGTGAGAAGTGCTATACAGGAGCAAATAGGTTCGGAGGAATTAAGTGATCAGAACAAGTCACCATACCTACATTCTGCCTCCTCTGCTTGGAGGAGTCTTTCCTGCTAGAATCCTCTCTCTCCTTAAAGCCTTCTCAGCACAGCGCCCCACGTGGAAGCACTACTTCCCATACTTGAAAGACTGCACATTACTTTCACTTCTCATGTACTCTTTTAAATTATGACTTTATGTTACATGGATTACACATGAAACACACATTCTAGTTGGACAGAAAATGCTGCAAAGCAGGGGCAGTGACTTAAACATTTTTCCAGCCCTCATTTCACCAATCATGGTGCTTTGTACGTAACTGATATTTAATAACTAAACGTCAAAAGGTATTCTCAGAATTTGTTTACAGGGCTTTGGTGACTAAGTTCTGGGCTCCATATTTCTACCTAAAGTGGTGTCAACATTTCTGCTGTCAAGTTTTAAGAAAAAGGAACTGAGGGAGGAAGTGCTCAGACAGACATCAAGAAAATAAGCCATTCTCTCAACTGGAAAACACAGCACTAACAGCTCTAAGCTTTGTTATCTTTAAACATTAGCTATGTGATCCAAATATTGGGGTATCTAGTTTCCCCTTCCCCTTCTTTTAGAAAGATAGACTAAAGTTCCAAGGTAGAGCTGCAGTTCCTTTCCTCCACCTGGTCTCCTTGGCCTTGGCCTCCTATATCAGGACTAGGAAAAAACCTGTCCCAATGTAAGGACACAGACCACATCTCACTACGCCAATTTCCTTTCTATCATTCTGCTCTCGATGACGGCTACGTGTTCTTAGGCTTTCTTTATGAGCCCACTGCTGATGCCTCATTGCTCCGAGAAAAGGATAAATGCATCATGATATCTGTGTGTTTATCCGTCCACTGTGTGCTCTCTGTCTCCTATCCAAGTAAGCATCAATCTTCAGCTTGGGTTGGGGATGAGTAGATAACATAAAATCACTCTGCACTCAGGCTATTATTAATATACTGAGTCATCAAGGTTCCCAGTAGGCTTCATTCTGAAATGTTGTTATACTCTTTTTGGCCTCTATTCAGTGTGGATTTAAAATAATCCTACTTTCCTTATGCAAGCTTATGGACTAATGAATCAGTTCCGCATGATTTCCTTCATTAGCTAATTTGGTACACCATGACATTTATATCAGGTTCCTTGTTATTCCTTCTCAGGTTTACCCTCTGTGGAGGGCAGCTAAAGGAAGCAGTGACTTAGGTGTGCCTTGTGCAACAACATAAGGTCTGCCCAACTTAAGTATGTCTCTTCTGCCCTGCCGCTTCCTGAAATCCTCATTATAAATATACTCGATAATGAATATTGACTGCACAAAGATGTTATCTGTATTTTATTCCAATTAGACGGCTAATAATTTTTATAATTAGAAGCCCAAACATAATTTTTATAATTAGAAGACTTTTCAAACTGATATAAACTCTATATTAGATAATCATAATTGCTGGAAATATGTATTGTAATTCAACTCTATTAATCCTTCGGAAACATGCATTTTAATGGTCTCGGGGCATTATTTTACCTGTATGAATGAGTACATACTTTTTCTAGTTGTTTTTTTTTAATATATTTTATTGATTTTTTTACAGAGAGGAAGGGAGAGGGATAGAGAGTTAGAAACAACGATGAGAGAGAAACATCGATCAGTCGCCTCCTGCACACTTCCTACTGGGGATGTGCCCACAATCAAGGTACATGCCCTTGACCAGAATAGAACCTGAGACACTTCAGTCTGCAGACCGACACTCTATCCACTGAGCCAAACCGGTTAGGGCCATACTTTTGCTAGTTTATACATTTGCAGTAGTTGGTTCACTTCATTAGTCTACTCATAATTTTGGGAAGAATCCTAAAAGATTGAGGCACTGGTTAGTGTAACAGAGATTGGCAATTATTAACCAAAATCTGTCCCTTTTTCCCCACAGGAGACACCACTAAGCTACATATTGCAGTCCTCCTTCCAGTCTGGTGAGGCTATGCTCTTCCCGGTGGAACATGGATTGAAGTGAGGTGTGCTGCTTCTAAGCTCTGACTTCTTAGATAGAGATGGTTCTTTGTTCATATGAGCCAGCTAAATGGAGAAGACTTGAAAACAGCAAAGGGTGGGGACACAAAACAGAAGGAACTTGAATGCCAGAAAGGTCATTTGGAGGAGAGCTCTCCAATTTACCCAAGATGCAATATATTCATTTCATTATGTTCCATTACGGAAATATTGGGGTTGTTCCAGCCATTAGCCTTCTCTTACTGACAATGACTAAAGGAAGAAGCATTAGCAAAGTATTCCAAGCTTGGGTCTTTGTTAGTCGTCTTAATTCTGGGCAAATAAGAGCTAATGCAAGGCCTTGACTTCCTAATGGGGAGAATGCTGGAGTGGAGAAGTATTATACAGGGGATGTGACAGTCAGACTTTGCCTTTCGTACTTTGGGGTGGGGAGGCTGTTTGTTGACATGAGTCTCAAGTGACAACAGAGGCAGGATTAAGTTCAGGAAGACTCAAAAGAGTTCAACATTTGGACTCTTGGGTGACTCTACAGAAGATGACAATAGTAGATTGACACTGGAATAGGAGGGAAGAGTAGAATTCCCTAAAATGTGCTTTTAACCTTACAGAGTTTTGTTAGCCGGAAAAGACATACTACATGTTTTAAGCCAAAGGAGTTCATGGGAAGAGAATTCTTAAGAGCTTTGTCAGGGGGCTGTCAAAGTCGCCTCAGCGCATGCTTACCAAGGGATGATAAACGACCTTAATTTTTATTCCAAAAGATAGAAAGGAGCATCTTACCCTTCTAATAATGTTGGGGTCATTGCACTTTGCCAGTTTTCCAGCAAAAAGCTGAACTCCAAAGCTTGCAAAAACAAGCATTAATGTCAACAAAAGAATGGAGACCTGAAAGAAATTGGTGAGATATCAAATCTCTCAGTAAAACTTTAAACAGTACATTTGGTTTGAAGAGCAATATGAATGGGACTTTTCTGATACCATTTGTATGAAATTCATGATCTTTTGATATTTTTTAACTTCTCCAGCACAGGTCATTTAATTAGCCTTACTGGAATGTTAAAAGAAGAAAATTAACAAGAGGTTTTGAATTTTCAGAAAACATACAACTTTCATGCAAGAAAATGGGCTAAGGTATGTTGATATGACTTAGACTTTTCTGATTTTAGTCAACACTCTGATCTATTTTATTGAATGGAACAAAGAAACATGTTTAAATAATTGTATTTCCCCATTTTCTCAAAATGGATTCATATCTCTATTAGCAGAACATAAATTAGAGGGGCAGTGGCTTTGCTTTCTTGTGAGCATGAGGGCATGTGAATGTGCTACTCACAGGATTCAAGTATTCAGTCTAAAAAAACACACAAATCTGTTAACTGGCTCAGGCTCCCTCTGCTGGATGGCTACTTTGGTCTCCGAAGAGAAAAGTGGCAAAGGGTAAAATACTAAGCACAATATTGATCTGTACTGGTTGAATAACCTAAAATATACCTTTAGTATACTAAAATTGCACAGAAACATCACCAGGAGAAAGGCACATATAGATTCTCTTCTAAAATCTATTATGGGTCAAAGATATGCCACATTAGCCATCAGGTGATATTCTGTTTTTCTTCCATTCTAACTATGTGAAAGCCAACATTTTATGGCTTTGTGACAAAGAAAATATGGAATTTTAAACACATATTTAAAAAAGTGTTAGCAACTCCATGCCTATAGTAATAGCCCAACCTGTCTGTAAAATACCTTAGGATCAAATGCAACTAAAGCTGCTCTCTTACCATAGGTATGTTTCTAGAAAGCAAGATATGAAATAGGCTTATGGGAATTCATTCATGTTTTCCATGCACAAGCAGAACTCATCAGTAATAATAAGAATCCTTTGATCACTTCTTCTGTAACAGATTGTGAGCAATGAGCCTCTTACTCATGATTTTATCTGCAGTCCTGCTCTTAAAAGACCCTAAATCAATATTTACAAAGTAAAAAGAATGTTTTTCCTCTCAATCACATTTGGAAGTATTCATTACTGTACATTTAGGTTACTTAGAGGAGGGTATATTTGTTTGTTTCTTTTTTGTGGGTTGTTTTATGTTAACATTCTAGAGATCAGAGATAAATTCTATTGCTATATGCTTTAAGTGACATATTAAATGATATTATGAACCCAAATGTGTTAGTTCCTAATATCATTTTGTGAAGTAGATGGTGTTGAATCTTTTTAACCTTAATTTCCAGATGGGGAAACTAAAACCCGGAGTAGAAATTAGGCCAACAGTTAGGAATAGAAGTGTCAGCAAATACTGTCTTTGGATTCTCCTTTCATTGTCATTTCCAGAGAGCTTCTCTTTAGCTTAGGAAAAAAATGTTTGCTGAATGAAATATATTAATAAGGCAGAAGCATTTGGGGGTAAAGTTTCTGAATGTGTATTGTGCATTGTTAGTGCTTTTATAATCTTCTGACCAAAAACTAAAATTGTAGACTTCACCTTGACAAGCAAGACTTACTTTATCCTCTCGTTAGCTACATTACAGAGGTGGACTCTGTGCACTGGGAGTGAAGGTAATTGTAACATACCAAAAAAATTTCCTTGAAGCCACTGAAAAGCTCTCGAACCACTTTCCTCATCTGTGGCACCAGTTTGAATATCCGCAGCGGCCTGAGGCACCGAAGCACCATGAGGAGCTGAGCTCCTGATTCAGCAGGCACATTTTGAGGCATCCAACAAAGAAATATCAAGCTCACCTAGAGGGGAAAAAATCATCTCTTAAATTTATACAATTTATCCTCCACTGTGTACATTTTCTGAGAGCCAACTGACTACAACTATCCCTTAGGAGAGACTCCATGTGATATATGGGACACACATTCACCCGGTGACTATGCAGTCTCTTCACTCTAAACTATGAACCCAATCTAGACCCAAGCCACCCTAAAGCAAAGTCATCAGGCACATGCAGGAATGAAACGGGATGCCACCACGGGTGTGCAGCAGTGCACTCTGCCCCTTCCCTTACTGACTCACTGGAGGCTCCACTCATGTCAGCAAGATTGAAATTCCTTTGATCAAAGGGACTAAACCTCACTCATGACCTAATACTATTTTATTAACTACCTAAACATGTTGCACTTTAAGGTCACAGTTCTCCTTGCTGTGCTGAAAAAGACATTGATTTTATACCTTTTTGGACATAAAGAGAGAAAAAAAAGAAATTTCGTTGAGTTGTTTCCTATGGTTTCTCAAATTAGTTTAACCAAACAGTTGAATGGTCTTTCCAAGCCAGATATTTTGTGCCTTAGAATTGGGAGAAAGGCCCAACCACCATCACTTTAGTTTGTTTTTAGTAGTAAGGTGGCTCATCAATCAATTACATGATGTAGATTTTTATTTTTTTTTAGTATCAGAGCTACAAGAATTGTGGGGGGCAAACTAGTTTTGCTATCTTAGACCTTATTAATGCATGTCTTATGCATACATGAAAGTGGATGATGTAGTTCCAACCATATCCATGAAACTTTTTAATGCTTTCCATTTAGATTTTTATATGCATGCCTCTTATTCAGCTATAATGGACTTACTAGTACTTAAAAACTCAGTTTTGGTATCTAAACTTTGTGACTCACATATCTCACTCTTGTACCAAGAAAAGCAGGAGCGTTTACAAATCCATTATATTTTACATTTAGGGAATAATCGAAGACTTACAAGATATATAAATATGTCCATTACTCCACCAAAGTCCCTGATGACAGCAGTTGGAGTGAAAAATAAGCCATCTGCCATAATCTTCAGGTTAAGCTCAATGCTCATGAATATCACAAATACATACTCAGCAATCTGAAATGAGCAAAAGGCAGTTTGATCACAATGAACGGAAAAGCTGCAGGTCAGTGTCTTTCCTCGGAGCTGTGGGTTAAGATTCAGCAGAGGTACCTGCAAAGTAGGTGCATGCATGACTCTTCGGAAAGGAGATTCGAACATCATGGAAATGCAGGAGCAGATGGTTACGATGATCATGACCCAGTCCAGGTAAGTCACCAATCCCAACAAGTCACTGCCAAAGACCAAACAGAACTGAGGAACACACACGATCCAGTAAAGGCGGCTAAAAGCCAGAAAAGTCACTGCTGTGATTCTAATAATGTGACTGGTACATTTTTATGAATCATCAATTGTCTATTTCATGGCACAACATAGCAGGAAAACAAAGGGCATTTTTAATATTTTTATGCATCATAAAATAGTACACAGAAACTTCAAATGTGCATGGAAAACAGAATTTGTAAAGCTTACTAAAGTTGATGGTACTTTGTATTTTTCACAGCTCCTGTGACAGGATCTGTTTTGGATCTGTAAGAGAGAATAAACGTATAAACTTCTGCAATATAGCAATGGTGTTATAACTTGGCAGCATAGAATTTAGAAATATCTCATCTACCTAAAATCTCTTTTTTACCCTTTATAAAATATCCATTATAATATACTAGAGGCCCGATGCATGAAATTCATGCAAGGGTAGACCCTCGCAGCCGCCTTGGCTTTGTCTGGAAGGTCATCTGGACAGTCATTCCGCTGTTTGGCCATTCTGTCGATTTGCATATTACGCTTTTATTATTATAGATGTTAACTGTATGTGACTTTGGGAGACAGAGAACATTAGATGAAAAAAAATTAGAAGAGCTTGCAGCTAATACGTATGAAAGTAAAGTTTTATATTTCTCAAAATATTTAATTTTAGAGTTGATGATTCCATTCAACAATTTCTGACATGGATTTTACAGAATTAAATTTTGACTTTTCTTTAAAAACATGCAGTAAAAATCTTTGCCTTAGCAGTTTGAAGATATTCCTCATAATTATTTAATTAAATATCTCTAAATTCAACAGAGTCCTTCACCCTGTATTTAACTGCGATCTTGTGGAGTAATGAAATATAGAATTTCTCAGGGAGGGAATCTCTAACTTTTACTTTTTTTGGGACACAATCTTCAGTGAAGCCCCTAATAGTGTCTGTATATGTACTCCCAATTACAACAAAGTCATCTTTGGTCCATATCAGCTGCATTGCTGACAAGAGAATTACATGGCACTAAATGGAGTGGAGAGTTAATAATTAGATGTTAACATGAAGGCAGCCAACAGGATCATTCCAGATGAAAAACCCACTTTGGAACTCATCAAATCAATTTAAAATTGCCAACTTTTTCCTTTACTTTGTGAAAACTCAGGGGAGTTTTTAATGATTATTACTCAGTTATTTGAAACTGTGAAGATTTTTCTAGAACAGCAGAAAGAACTGGCTGTCAGAGAGGACCATGCACTAGCTGGTGTCCTTGGCAAAGCTCTTAATCTCTGCTGACCTAAGAGTCATCCTCTGTTGGAGGAGGAGATACACAAACAACACCAAATGATTGTTGAGGTCTCCTCCAGTCCTGAATGTTATGACAGTGTATTAGTTTCATATGGCTGCTATAACAAAGTACCACAAACTGAGTGGCTTAAACAAAAGAAGCTCATTTTCTCAGCTCTGGAGGCTAGAAGTTCAAGGTGTCAGTAGGGTTGGTTCCTTATGACAGCTGAGAGAAGGCTCTGTCTCAGTTCCCTCTCCTTGGCTTGTGGCTGGCCATCTTCTCTTTGTGTCTTCATGTAGTTTCCCCTCTATACGTGGCTGTGTCCAAATGTCCTTCTCATATAAGGATACTAGTCATTTTGGGTTAGACCCCACTCTAATGACCTCATTTTAATTTAATTACTTCTTTTAAAAGTCCCTATCTTGGTTACATTCTGAGGGTACTGGGGATTAGCACTTCAACACATGAATATTTTTTGGGGTGGACACAATTCAGCTCATAACAGATAGTGAGTATCATATGCTACTGATGATCAACACAGGAGGTCAATTTACTTAAATGATAGCATCAGAGAAATTCCAGCTATAGATGGGCAAGTATTCGTACTTCCTCCAGGACTTTTAATGCCTTCAGGATAATTACTTAAAGTTATGCATGATAAAAATTCCATGTCACCCACTGGCTGCCTGCTAACAACGGCTTGAGTCATCACAAACGCAGCGGCCTCCAGGTTGAGCACACTGACAGCCTCTCGACCATTTCTTCCATGTGGGTAGGAATGGAGACACTGGCCAGTGCGTTTTCTTCTTGAAACAGTTGATAATGGAAACACTAGTCAACTTTCTTTTTACTTTACATTATTCTAGAAGAAACAGATTGGGGTATTTTGATCATAAAGGAATTACAAACGGGAAAGAAGATGGACGCAATTGCCTTCGCCTTGTCGTTCAGTCACCCTTGGCTTCAGTGTTCATAATACATGTGGAGTCAAGAACACCGATACGAACGTGTTGGGCAGCAGTTAAAAATGAACAGATAAAAATGGCTAAGTGCTTTCTAAACGTGAGTTTTATATAAATGTAAACTACTGGCAACCTTTGTTTGTTTTCCACCGGGTTGGCCGCTCAGCAAATAGGAGCAGCATGATTAATTAGCCCACAGCTTATTTTGTGACCCCATTAGGATTACACGTTCCTTCTCCCTGGCATGACAACCCCACCTGCTGTTTGTACGATCCAGGCCAAACACCTGGCTGAAACTGAGTGTACTTACGCGTTGAAGCGTGCCCGGACCACCACCCGGCAGAAGTTTCTGAACCTGTGCTCCCGTCCTACTATGAACAGTGGCTTATCGAAGTACGGGTGGTTCTCTCGCAGCTCCTCTTCTTGCACTTTCCTTGAAGGGGACATTGATGGGAAAGTAAGGTTAAGGGAATGTTTGCTGTTCCAAAGCAGGAAACAAGGAACAGTGTAGCACCCTGTACCTTTTCATTTCTGCTTGCTCCTTTTTTTCTTGGATCATCTTTATTTCACTGTCTTCTCTTTGTGCATTCCTGTATCTCACTGTATTGGAATGCTAGAAATAAATTAAAAGGAGTATATCAAAATGGATGATATTTTTCAAGACTACCCCAAAATGATCATTTTATAAATATCTTTATTTTATATATCTTTTAATGGCCATGGTCATCTTAGCAAGGGTGTTTTTTACTCCAAATCATTTTTTTCAATAAAAACTTTTGAGAACCAATTATGTGCCAGGTACTGTTCCAGTGCTGGTAATATGGCAAAATGGCAAAACAAACACACAAACAAAAAGTCTAAATATGACAAGACAGACCCTGGTCTTGTGGGGCTAATGTTCTAATAATCAGGGAGACAAACCAAAATTAGATCAAAACAAATAAGAATGTTAGAAAAGATTTAGCATTTTGGTAAAAAACAAAGGGGAATAAAGCATGCTAGAAGCCTCCAAGTTTAAATAAACAGGCCAGAGCAGGCCTCAATAAGAAGCTGTTATTTGAGTAAATACTAGAAGGATGTAGGCCACTGGATTTTTGCAGAAATGAATTCTTCCTGGGGAGTGAAAGGGTCTGCATATGGAAAAGCCAGGATGCCAATGTGGGTGGAAAGCAAGCAACAGAGTTGGAGACGAGACCAGAGGGTTGTGTGTTTGGGGAGCAGATCATGAAGCACATTGACTGATTTTCACTCTGTGGGAGATGTAGAGCCATTGCTCAAATAACTTGATAACATTTTATAGACAGTAGTGCCTACATTGAATTGTTTTTCTCTTCTATTATTCTAACAAGTGAAAAAGATGAAACTCTCTATGTAAATTGCTTCTAGTATGGAGGACAAATTTCTTATAATAAGCAGAATTCCCCTGACCTTTTGCTATGGAGAAGACAGGAGGTGGGTTTTTGTTTTATATCTATGTAGAAAATATAACAAAATATCTTTGAAGAAGATATAAACGTCTACAATTGAGATAATTCAAACAGAGCCTTTTGTTGTATATATTTAAACATGTATTTTCAAAGCCATGTTCTAATTTGATTTTGGAATGTACTGTGCATTTCTATTGAAATCCATGAAAGGAAAGTCCTCAGAATAGTATTGCCTCTCTGAATTTTCACCTAGAAATTTTCTCCATGCACTATGGTTGATCATAAATTTCAGTATACAGGTCTTATGTTGGATCCAATCATACTTCCATGTTGACAATACACTGGATCATATCAGACAGCATTCTGGCTTAAAAAATCATGGTGATAACAGATGTTTGCACTAATCAGAACCATGTACCTTCGTAATGGCTATATCAGGTGTCTCATCTGGGGCTCTGGGCCCACGTGGAGGAGTGTACACTGACCATTCTCTAACATTACTTGCCCCCAAATCTCCACCTTCCATTCCTTCACACTATTTTATTTTTCTTTATGCAAAGTCAACCTGTCACAGCACTGAAAAAAGGAATAACAATCACCCAGAAATTATTATATATTTGTTTACTTGCTTATCCTCTCTTTCACTAGACTGTAAGTGCCTGCAAGGCAGACATGATGTCTTGCTTCCCCTCTAGTCCTCATCATTGAGAACAGGATCTGCATACATATAATGAACACTTGATACATAATTGGGTCAGTGAATAAAAAAATGAATGGCCTAGGGTCTAAAAGCAAATAAATTATTGGGTAATGTTATGCAATCTTTGACATAAAAATTCTTTTAGAAATTAAATTTTATTTCCCAGTATGTAAAGCTCTGAAATGATGGGCTTGGGATCTAGAGTCTAGAGATTTGGAATTTAGTAAATACTCAAAGTTAATAATGTGAATCATTCCTATAATGTGCTTTGAATGTCTTTAATTTCAGTCAAATGTAACTGATATGTCATTTTTTTTGTGTTGCTATCTTAACAACGGCATATAGTTTGTCGGATGTCTGGAATTTTCTATGGTTAATCATCTCTTTTCTGTCCCTGGCCATTTAATTTGTTTCCTGAGTCTCCTGATTTTCTCTGGTAGAAAATCTTATAGAGACGTGACAATGTGACAGAAAGACCCAGGCACTGGAATCATCTGAGCAGCCATTTAAATACATCTTAAAAGTCATGTTTCAAAATCCAAAGCTTTGCTTAGAACTTACATCTTGAGTCAGAGTTTCAAGAGATTTCCCCCTGCTGATCCTCTGGCTGTTGGATCCGTGTCTTAGTGATCTAAAACAACCACAACCAACTGGTCAATATATCTCAAGACCAACTTTGGACTTAAGCAATGATCATTATTTAAAAAAAAAATAAAACAACTTTTCTTAAATAAAACAAGCTTATTTCTTTTTATAGCAAAAGCTTTAGTCTATCCAACTATCTTTGATAACATCTAACTGAAATTCAGAATTTGCCTTTGGACATCACCAAGGTAAAGATTTTTGAAAGAACTTTTGAACCGTTGGATCTGATGGTAAATAATTCCGTTATTGTTACCACCAAGGAGTAGAATCCATGTTCTCTGCTAACCAGGGCTGTGTACAGCAAACACTTCCTGCAACACTCCTTTCCTGAGTTTCTCTGCAGCCTCGTCTCCTGCTGTATATACCTGCGCTCCTGGCGGATGTGATGCTGCACACTGAGAATTGACCTTTCCTTTGCCGGCTGCCCCTCAAATGAGCCACTCAGCATGCGCTGTCGAGTGCAAGCTCTAGGAAAAAAAAAAAAAGGAGCCCAAGATAAATGTGTGATCTGTACACTTGGAATGAATAATACATAACTGCTCATTACTCATTATTTTTAAGGAAACACCAATGATAAGGCAAAATACAGCAAATAACACACAATCATAAAGGAAAAGGAGCTTTAGGCTTCCTGTCAAGAATACTTTTACAAAGCAGAACTGTCTTGGCTATGAAGAGGGGCTGGAAAATAAACAGAAAGCTCTCTCCAGCCTCCCCACCCCCAACGTGTTTTCCCTCCCCATCACCCAAATAGGAGAGCTTCTATTGGGATTCTGTGAGTAGTAGGGCCAGCCTGACCAAAATTAATCATGATGTCGGTTTTGAATTTAGACAAGGAGGCTTTCAATAAAGCCCTTAGGGAAGGGTTTGTCCACCCAGGCCCCTGGGATGATAGAATATACATTTCAAGATTTTGCAGAACTCTAAGAAAATTGGAAAGCATAAAGTTAGATAGGGGCACAAATTACTATGAAAGAGAAGTAACTAAAGCTGGGATTAATACCAAGAGAAACCTCAGTCTGAAGCCTGTAGTCAGTCAGACACCACTTTCTTCGCAGCCACAAAACTCCGAAGATTTTTAAAGATATGCTATCTTTTTCATAATTGGGTGACTCAACACCTGTGGTGTGAGTGATTTGGAGAACAAAATTTCTTCTCCAAAAAGCCCTCTCCAGCTGAAAATGATAGACATTCCCTTGATGTAGTCGTAAAGTGGAGAGAAATTCAGGGCTTAGGAGAGCTGTGTGCCAGCGGCGACACTGCCACGAGTTAGCTGAGTGACCCTTCAGCTCAGTTCCCTAATGGGTAACATGAGGAGAAGGGCTTGATCTCAAAGAAAACTCATGGGCTTACAATACTATGGTTTTATGATATGAAAATCTTATGACACTGTATTTGTTCAACACCTGAACACGTCTACTACTGTCATTGCTTTACATAAACACTTTCATACTTATGTTTCCTAACATGTTACCTAGACTGGCTTTGAATTATATTACTGTCTGTGTCAGAGTTATGATCTTTGAGAAAAGATCTGTGTCTGCTTAGATACTTAAAACAGCAATTTTATGATATTATGTGTATATTTAAGTACTTAAAAGTGCCTTTGATACCAATGAAAATAATTATGGCGAATACCTATGAAAAATCATACAAACTCAATGAATGCAGATGCATTACAGAAAATAAAACTCAAATAATCATTTTTCTTAGTTTAATAAGCAGCAGGAAACATTAAAATCCAAATAAAATTTTATTAAACAACAAGGATTTATGAGAATGATATACAGAGACTGTGCTTATTTCCAAGACTGCAATGATGTTGCATAGGAAGATACATTTGTAAGTTAGGCTGAGTTGACAAAGGTGTAGCACAATTTTATGTACACTAAGGATTGTTTGTCCAAAGAAGAACTGAAAATTATGAAGCCATCCTGAGAAAATCTATTTGGGTAATGGTGTTGTTCTGACATATATTCAGATCCTGCCATTAGTGTTAACTGTTAAGACTTAACCTGCAGCCACTGTCTTAGTAACTTTTATATTTTTGTTACAAGACTCTTCCCTAAAGTAGTTGAGACCTATAGGACTTACATACAAAATACATACAACTGCGTTATAACATGCCCATTTGGGTTGGTTGTCCTGCTAAGTTTGAAGTGGAAGAATGTAACTGGCTTTAAGCTGCCTGTGATAAAGGACTGCTGGAGGGGTCTGTGTGCCTGTGCGCATCAAAGCCTAATAAGACGCAAACAGGAATTTGCAGCACAAAAAGTGAGGGTTTTTAGGAAGTGGCCCAAGCCCAGAGGCATAGGTGAGCTAATGCTCAAAACCTGGTTCCGATTGATTGCAGGGGATGGGTTATATAGGGGGGAAATCTTCAATTATGGTGACTAAGGAAGATACGTTCATGGTCTCTACTGATTGGTCGGTGCTAGGGTCTGGTCCTGATGTATCACTTTGTCTGGTTTTGCTGCTTTTGAGGTCCTGGAGCTGAAACACAAGTGAGGCCTAGATGCCATCTCTACTTTGACCAGAGATGTCTGTCTCTGTGATCAACAGACCCAAGGCGTTGTTTCTAGGATTATTTGATGCTCATCAGAACCTCATTGTCCTTAGGGCTTAATGCTTAAGGGAGTGAACATGCAAGGGAGAAGGAGGCAGGTGAGTCAGGGTGCTGGATAAGGCCAGTATGAATCAAAAAGAAAGAAAGGAGAAAAGGTCATTAAAATAAATCACATTTCTGCACGGTTACAGTTTTTGCCCGATAGTCAGTCTAAGGCTGTCTGGGCATTCATATTGAGGAAGAGTTAGCACTGCATGTACTGACTCCAGGGCCTGAAGGATGTTCCAGCACCTGGGGCAGCATAACACACCCACACCTGCTGGGTGGCCTCTGTGGATCCTGCTGAGATCCTCTTCCTCATACCCCAAACAAGCAGGTCGCAGTGGAGACCCTTGGCTATGGGAAGACTCTCCTGCCCCACCCCCCACCGTGACATCTCTTCTTCCAACAGCAACGGTTAAATGGTGGCGAGAAAGCAAGTTCCTTTTCCTCTTTGGCTCAAGATCACTCTACTCTTTCCCACTGGGTCCAGAGAATTCAGAAAATAGCACTAAAACGGGTTGGAGTTTCCGCCATACACTAGTATGCGAATTGCTGTTCTCTGTATGATTCAGTCATGGGGGAGGCGGGGCTGCTTTTTAGCTCTACCCTGAAACCTGTGCTTCATCAGGTTGAGATGGCCGCCTAAATGAGCATAATATGTAAAATAATTTGCTTTAATTTCCTTTTCCTACCACTTTCTTCTACGTTTATAATGTTTTCTAGTAAAATTTTAAACTAGATAATGAAAAGTGCCCAGTAATTCTGGGTCCATTAAACCATGTACCAGGTGACTTCAGAGTTCTATTGGAGCCAAGCATAAGTTTTGGTGGTTTCCTTTCCTCACCGAAAGGGCCCTGCCAGAGTCTTCCTGTTCTCTGAGCGGAGGCTGTATTCCCACCTCCTGATTTCCTGGGCTCCAAAAGCACCCATGTAATCTGAGCAAAATGAAGACAGGCAGATAGGCCAAATTGGCTTGGTGTTAAGAGGTCATCTTTGGTTCCCTGTGCCAGCTTCACACATCCCAGCACTCCACCTCCGAGTCTGGTGCCAAAGCAAAGGTAAACAGTCTTCATCCCCATTCCGCGGTGCTCTTGTTCAGTCTCTTCTTGGATCAAGTGCTCCCATGTCTCCCTCTTTCCTTTGAGTATCTTCAATGGCTTTCGAACGAGAAAACTCAGTAGGTGCTCAATAAATATTTGTTAAATGAATGAACTTTGAAATTCTGTGAAGATCAAATATTTTAATTTCTTTTTTGATCACTTCATGCTTATCAAGCATGAAAATAATCACAAACAAAACAGCATGTGTTTGAAATATGCTTTTTAAAGGGAATATTAAATCATCTTAATTTTATCTCAAGTTGGAATACTATGCCATGAAAAAATGAGCTGCACACCTATGATAAATGAGACCCTTAGACAGTAATGAAAGAAAATCAGACATTGCTTCCTGCAAGTAGAAAATTTATAAACCTTTATCTACATTCTAGGTGGAAGCTATTAAGGGAAACCCTGTAAGCTGAAATGAGGCTGAGCTGCACTCATTTCAATATCGTAAAAGGGAGATCTGATCTGTCACTGGGAACATGGTTTCCATATATCTTGTCCTATAGCAATCTACCACCACGCCAAAGTACTGAATAACAAAGGAATTTGAGATTTTTAATATTTTACCAATAAGGAATTTGAGGCTTTTAATATGTAACCAATATTTTAGTAAAAGACCTACTCAGCAAAAGTACTGTAAAATTTAATTAAGTTACATTTTGCCACTTAAAATTTTTCATTTAAATTTAGATGCCTTTTGATCTCACATAAAGATTTAAAAAATATCTTTTCAGGAAGGAAGTGTTCATTTATTTGCTGCCTAGAGAAAAAGCAAAGGTAATGGTACAGAAAAGAACACACTGATCTTCAGGGAAGCTCTCACTTTTCTTAGGGGAAAGATCAATGTAGTCTTGGAATTAAGGTCTTCAACATCTTCTCTCTGTCTCTTCATCATGGCAAGTACTAGAAGGGCCAGTTCCTAGAAACTCCATCTAGTGGCTTAATATTAAAAAAAAAAAAAAAAAAAAAAAAAAAGGTCTGCCTGCTTGGCTTCTGGAGCTGGGAGGGACAAGGCTTCAAGTGTCTGGTGAAAAATAATGAAGTCTTTTGTCTTGTCTGAGTGAGGAAATTCTCCATTATGCAGGCATATGTAATCCCTTTATCCCTGCTCCCTGGAGGAGAATTACAGTGAGGCATTTTCCTTTTCCCAGTTGGGGTTAATGTTATGCCCTCTCTACCTTTGAAAGTAAAACAAGACTAGGACCCCTGATGATGATTCAAATGTGGGAATATTCTTCAGCAAACACACATTCCCAGTTGCAAAAATATTACCCCTGGTTTCTTGCCAGGCCTTTGAAAAAAAAACATATGAAAGATTGATTCTTTTTTCTTCTTCTTCTTTGCATTGCCTTTGTGCTGTGGAATTTCAATTGCCCCTTACATGACAGCCATATATATATAATCTTTTATGGAGGCTGGGGGAAGAGAACCGCATCTTAAGAAATTGCCTCTATTTTTCTTGACATTTCTCCATCTAAAATATTTTTAAATTGGCCCAAAGATTATGGTTATATGAGAGATCTTTGGAGCTTTATTAGCCTTTAAACACCATTAGTTGTTTATAGAAACAGTAGCAGGGGGTCCCCGGTTTCTTTCTTCTCTTTCTCCATGTCTTCTTTCTTAATGTTCCAGAACAAAGGTGTTGGCAAAGCCTGTATGTTCTGTAATGAAAAAGAGAAATCTGTGAGTCTTCAGATTATCTTCATCCATTAGAGAAAAGTTAAACATGATATCATCTGGTATTAAATATAATTACCATCTAAAAAAACTGCAATGTAACTTTGCAAAGCATTAAATTTGAGGAATTTTACTCATATCTTGAGCTCCACAAGGTAGCACATGGTAAAATATTATTTGATGTTTAATATAGTGTAATCACATCAACAGACAACAGGAAAATAGTCTTTCAGGGATAATTATGTAAAACTATGGATGAACTGTGTAAGAAAATAGATGAGTATTTCCTGGAATGGCTCTTACCTGATTCCAGTGAAGTGACAAGGTGATTGTCCAAAGTAGAGACAACAGCAGATACAAATGGGTGAGTTCCTCTGTAATGGGCTCTTGCTGAGATGAGGAAATAGCTGCATTTTTATTGTAGTTAATACCCCACTCTTTTGTGAATCAGCCCAGTCCGGAGTAAATGAATATGGCTCCTGAATAGCAACAGCAGATTAGTTCTTTCCAATCTTGCATTATTAATAAAAATGTTTTCATATACAGACATGCAAATACATGTCTGGGGGCAACCAAAACCCCATTGTGAATTGGAAAATAAAAAGAAGCCTTTAATGTCTATCATCTGTAGGTACATTAATAAAAAAAGAAAAATTAACTCGTAGAAATTCTATGCCTTTAGTGCATCTATTAAAATTCAGCAAATAAAATGTCTGAAACCCTACACCATTCATTGAAGTTCAATATTTGTAACCCAACCACTGACTCAGAAAACTGTAAATTACAACACAAAAACTAAACTTTTTATCGTGATAAAAGTGAAAATTTGTTAATGTTGCATAAACCATACGAGCCAATTTTCCCACAGATACGTATTTTTCTATATTACTTATTACTTTACCCTCCAATGATAAAATAGTAAAAGGAACACCTTGTTAAAATATCTTCCCCCATTTGTTAGGGTAAAATTTAACAGCAGGTCTCCCAAGCCAGAGCAATAGTCCAATCACTTTGGAGCTTATCTAAAAATAATCTACAAAGCAGATACTAGCTCAGAAAAATAACCTATTTTGATTACTACAAATTAGGTACTATCTAGAAAAAACATCTCAGAATATATTATTTTACTACATATGGTAATAGATGTTAACTAGACTTATTGTGGTGATCACTTCATAATATATAAATATCAAATCATCATCTTGTACACCTGAAATTAATATAATGTTATGTCAATTATTTCTCAATAAATTTTTGGAAAGGTTGAATGGAAGTTTGGTTGTTAAAAAAGCAATATGTGTATAAATTTTTCCTTCAATTAAGTTATAAATTATAGTTGTCTATAAAAATGATTATCTTAAAATGATAAGAGAGCCCTAGCTGGTTTGGCTCAGAGGATAGAGTGTTGGCCTGAGGACTGAAGGGTCCCAGGTTCCATTCCTGTCAAGGGCAGGTGCCTGGGATTCGGGAGATCCCCAGTAGGGGGCATGAAAGAGGCAGTTGATCAATGATTCTCATCATTGATGTTTCTATCTCTCTCTCTCTCTCCCTTCCTCTCTGATATCAATAAAAATCTATTTATAGCCCTAGCTGGTTTGGCTCAGTGGATAGAGTGTCAGTCTGCAGACTGAAGGGTCCCAGGTTCGATTCCGGTCAGGGACACATGCCTGGGTTGTGGGCTTGATCTCCAGTGGGGGACATGCAGGAGGCAGCCAATCAATGATTCTCTTTTATCATTGATGTTTATATCTCTCTTTTCCTCTCCCTTCCTCTATGAAATCAATAATGATATATTTAAAAATATATATGTTTATAAAATTGATAAGAGAAAAACTAACCCTACATATGCCATTAACTATAATTTAATTTTTTGTAATAAGTGGCAATCAACTAAAGGCTATTCTTTAGAATTTAAAAATTAATACAAGTGCAGGGCCAGGAAAATTTTTTCATAGATCCAAATATCAGAATGCAAATATCATATCAGACCGAGCATTCAAAAAGATTATGAATCCATGGCCTGTGGTTCTCAGTGGGTTGATCATTGTCTGGTGCATCTAAAGTTCCCTGTTTTGATTCCCAGTCAGGGCACATGCCCAGGTTGCAGGCTCCATCCCTGGTTGGGGTGCATACAGGAGGCAGCCAATGGATGTTTCTCTCTCACATGGATGTTTCTCTCTCTCTCTCTCCACTATTCCCTTACTCTCTCTCTAAATCAATGAAAACATATTTTTAAAGGTTATGAATATATTACCCTAATTAATGAGTACTGATGGCAAACCACAAAAGAAGGGAACTTTAAAAAATAATACAAAATGTTTATTTTATTTTGACATTTCTCTATGCATTCAGCCTAGTAGGAATGATAATGGATTTTTAAAAATCAATTTCAAGGCTTTGAATTAGAGCAATCTGAGTAGCAGTAGTAATGTGTTTTAAAGCACACTGCTATTTGTTTTGATTTCATCCACTGCCTTTTGAAGGAAGCTTTCTTTAGTGGAGCTGAACGGTATAGTCAAAGTCAAAGCAACAGTGAATTTTTTTTAAAGCTTTTATTAAATTTATTGGGGTAACATTGGTTAAAAAATTATTTAGTTTTCAGGTGTACAATTCTATTATATGTCATCTGTATATTGTATTGTGTGTTCATCACGATAAGTCAAGTCTCCTTCCATCACCATTTATCCCCCCTTTACCTTCTTCTACCTCTCCTCACCTCCTTTCCCTCTCATAATCACCATAGCATTGTCTGTGTCTATGAGTTTTTTCTTTGTTTAATCCCTTCACATTTTCCCCTTAGCCCTCCAATTCTCCTCTCTTCTAACAACTGTCAGCCTGTTCTCAGTATCTAGGAATGTGTTTCTATTTTGCTTGTTAGTTTATTTTGTTCTTAAGATTCCACATATAAATGAAATCATAACAACGGCGAACAACCTTGGATTTCATATATTAGGTGGTAGGACATTCTGTCTCCCACAATACTCTCCAGGTTACATCTTGAAAAAAACAATACAGATGCCCATTTGTGCCAAGTGAATCACTGCATTTAAGCATGCAACTGTAGTCTAGAGTTCTGTAAAAATGGCCCACCTTTGTTTCTTATTAAAGAGTTCTCAAATATGTCCAGAAATTCATTTCTATTTCTCCAGGCATCAATTAATTAAAAAATACATAGAAGAATACACATTAAAGATGATTACGTGTAGAAAAGGTGACTTCACCAATGATTCAAATACCTCAAACTCTGGAGCCCTTCTTCTCTGAAGGACTTTTGCCTTTGTGGGCTTTCCTGTTCATAGGAAATTCCACATACTGGAATCATGCGGGGCCTCATGTCAAATGGCAGATGGATATTTGGAAATGTGAGTCCCATGTGAACTGAGACCACTGGCAGCCCCGCAGCTTAATTATCAATACCAAGAACTAAGCTCTCTACATCAATATGACTTTATTATTCATTCCAGGAAACGCCTGTCCAGGAATTGAAGGCCATTAACCAATAAGCAATTCCACTGTTAGCTTTAGGAACTTTCCAAAATTTCATTCATCTGAACTACAGACTAATGAACCAGCCTCTTTAGACAATAGGTCACTCAACTGGTCAACCAGTCACCTATAAATAATTATACTTATCAAGACTCAGGCCAAGACTCTGCCTCACTAGAGCCACCAATCCTAACCATTTAAAAAAAAACAAAAACCTCTTTCTAAAAATTAGTTGATTTTATTTTTTAAAAGCAATGTATATGATTACAAATTCAAAAGGCATAAAATAGATTTTGGGAGTGAAAATGGAAACATAAAGTCACCACTTATTCTCCCTCTTCTCAGAAATCACCCCAAACCAAGAAGAATAGTGAAAAACAGAAGTGTCAAGTCCATCTGATAACTGATAACTGAAGTGTGGAGCCACAGCGGTAGAAAGAGCATGGAAGACAGTAAAGAGGTAAAGGTATGTTACCACTTCCTCGTCCCTCACCCAAGGTTACCTGTTCGTAACAGGTACTTGTTACCTATTGTACATTCTGGGGAGTCCTTATCCTCTTTTTTTCTTTATTGAGATATAATCCTTACTAATAAAAGCCTAAGTAGTCCTCACACCGCGATGCTCTCACGCTGTCACAAGATGGCTGCGCGCACAGTGGGTGCGTAGGTGGGCGGGGCGGGGCTTAACGCTGTGTGTGCAGCATGGAGCCTGCCTGGGGGTCCAGCCTCTGCGAGGTGAGGCCTGCCTGGGGGTCCTCCGGCTCTGTGTGGTGAGGCCTGCCTGGGGGTCCTGGGGGTCCCGCCTCCCGGCTCCACCCAGCACGGAGGCAGGACCCCTGGCTCTGGCCTACCTCTTTGGGGCAATCCATCGAGGAGCCCCGGAGGGGTGGGTGGGGCCTACCTCTTTGGGGAGATCAATCGCTGGGCTCCCGCACTGTGACAGAGCACAGGCCAGGCTGCCCGCCCCCCTGAGAGTACAAATTTCGTTGACATATAACATTATATTAGTTTAGGTGTACAACGTAATTATTTGATATTTGTATATATAGTGAAATGATCTAAACGCTTATCCAGAATTTTCTGCCCAATCTCAATCAGATATCCCTGCCTAAAGGCACTTAAATTCAAACCCAAAATCTTAAAAATATCCGCCCTAACTATCCCTTCTGAGACATTAGTAAGACTGCTGATGTGTTGGTTTCCTTCACTGTAATAACTATTAAATTTCACTTGGCTTGATCAACAGATTACTCAGACAACATTTTTGGGCAGTCTACATGGCAAAGGCAGATGAGAAAACTGAGGATCAGATAAGTGAGTTGCTCAAGATTATACAGTAGCAGAGTCAGACACCAGTCCAGGCCTTCTAACACCAAGTCCAGTATCCTGTGTTACCCAAGATTGGAGTGGTGGTGGGTGGTGGTGGGGGCTGTTCTAACAGCATCTCCTCCAAGCTTTAAATTCCTAGAGTCTTGCCCTAGCTGGTTTGTCTCAGTGGATAGAGCGCTGGCCTGTAGACTGAAGGGTCTCGGGCTCGATTCCAGTCAAGGGCACATGCTTGGGTTGCAAGCTCAATCCCCAGTAGGGGGTGTGCAGGAGGCAGCTGACCAATGATTCTCTCTCATCATTGATGTTTCTATCTCTCTCTCCCTCTGTCTTCCTTTCTGAAATCAATAAAAATATATTAAAAAATAAATAAATTTCTAGAGCCTAGGGGAGGAGAGGCTCTGGAGAGAGTGAGAAGACACTGAGAGAGTGGTGGAAACTTTTCCTTCTTCCCCATTTTGTGTAGGTTTTTTTCAATCATTTGCCCTGAGGTGACTGTAAATGTTTTTCTTTTCTTTCTTTTTAATTTCTCTCTCTCTTTTTCTTTTTAGTTGTTGCTTCTTAAATAAATAAATAAATAAACAGCAATAGAAAAATGCCCATGAACTCATAGGCATGGACCAATCTATTCTTGACCTTCTATTTTATAGGTTGTTTACATTATAATGCAGGCATGATATTATTACTATGAATTCTTCTATCATTATTAGTAAAAAAAAAAATACAACCAAAGAAACTATCCATTTGACATTTTGCACTTGTCCTTAATTATTGCACAGAGTAGTGTAGCAGAGATGAGGAAAACTTTTTACAGAAGAAAAGAGCTAAATGACTATTCTAAAGATTGAATATGCATTCTTACAATAAATCTTAATTTTTTCCCCTAATTGTAGCCTCTTCTGTTCTGAGATTAACTGCATGACAGAGCTTAAGTAGCCTTGAGTAGCTCCTTCTCATCTTGTAGTATTCTACACTGTTGCCTCTGGGTGCCCCTCAAACTATTGCACAAGTCTGAGGGTGCCCCTAATCCCTGATAGTCTTAACTATTTTGCTCAAGTACCCCACACATTTTCTCTTTTTAAAACAACTTATGTACATTTACAAATCAGCAATTAAATTTTCCTTTCCTAGGAGAATCTCATCCATCCAATCCATTCAATTTTATGTCATTGGGCACTTATGACGTCCTTTTCATTGCCAAACCAATCAGCTAAATCTCTCAGAAAAAAATCTGACTTTATTTTTCAATTCAAATAACAGCCCGTTGTGACAAACAAGTTATTTCTAAGGCTTAACTTTAAGTAGATAAATTCTTGGAAGGAGGTTTTTACAGAAATTTGTCACCTGAACAATAAGGTGCTGCCTGAAAGCCATGTGGGACTAGTCCCTGTGTTTGGCAACCCAAAGGACTTTACATTCCAGATCAATACACTACACAAAGTTTCACCTTTTTTTTAGATGGATGAGTGAGAGTTTCATCTTTCCATTGTAAACTGGGAGAGAGGTGAATGAGGAAAGGGATCTGGAAAAGAAAAAGTGGGAGATCAAATTTAAGAACGAGTTCAGAGGAAAGCGGGGCTCTGGAAGACACTGCTTCCTTCCAAGTGTCCCTGTCTACCCATATTCTGAAAGTCTCTGGGAACCCCTAGGGAAAATTCACATCAGTTGAAAGGCAGTTATTCTGGACAGGTGAATAAGGTTGTTTTGGTTCCTACTTTTGCAGGTAGACTCTGAATTCAGAGTATTACAATCTCCTTGCAGGCCATTTCTGGTTGAGGCAGAATTCTCTTCCTTATGAGCACACTGACACTCCTGCAGGGTTGGTCTAGCACATGATCTGCTTTGTGTGAGTGGGGGAGAGTCTTCAAGACCCTAGAGATTGGCCTGGCCATGAACTTGTCTAGTTACAGCTTGATAAAAACCCTGTAGTACCACATAGTGTTCAAGGCTGGCCTCATGGTGGTGTTGATGGTAATGCCAGAATTGAGCCAGTTGGAAGCAAATGGAAGTTGGGACACAGGTTGTTATAAATTTGCTTAGAATCTTTCCTTTTCCTATTTCAATAAGACCTATTAGGTTCATCTCATCGTATTCTATGATGATACTATAGAAGCCCCAGAAATATTTATTCTCATTTCATAAAAGGTACTCCAATACATATTCCACCCTGTGCATGAATCACCAGCTAACATAAAGAATAAATACATTGAATATTGTCTTGATTAGTTAGAATTGATTTTGGCATATAAATTTCAGGTACTGTTAAAAAGTTGAAATAGTTTCTCAAATCATATATTTGCCTTATTTTTAAATTACAGTTATACAAGTTACAATGATCTACATTCTGGGGAAAATGCTTTCATGACTGTTCCTATTAATGAAGTTAGAGTAGAAGGGACTCTAATTCCTTTACCTTCACACAAGCTTGAAGAGGGCTTCCTGGTATACATTTACCCACTTACCTCGTCAGCCATTCTACCTTCAACTCCCAATATTTAACTGTGTTGTTATGTACCAATAACTCACAAGTGCTTATGAATTTTTATAATGATCATATTAGTTTATATTATAACATAGTCTTGTAAAATACTCTGAAGTGGGTGGCTTAATTTTCCTTTCTAATATTTCACTTCAAGGCAGATTTTAGATTTCAGCATTAAAATTCTATGTTTTATAAGCATTCTAAAATGAATATACTTTTGATTCTTATAGATTTTAAATAAATTGATTCTTAAAAAATCAATAAATCACAATTACTTTTAAAAAGCTTACCCTTTTACTATTTTCCCCTTAGATTATGATTAGTCCTTTGGTTATCAAAAAAGACATGACTTGTAGGAATAAAAGTAAGTATTTTCATCTTTTTGTAAAAGTTTATAATTATAATTTGTGGTTAAGTACATGAAAATAAAATAAATGGCCAATTGAGCTAGTAAAATATTACTGTTTCAGGAAAAATGTTAGTGAGGTATTTGACACTGTTTATAAGTAAATAGTTAACCAAACCTAATTTCTAGCAGAAAGCATATATTGATACTCAGAAAAGTAGTTCATTAGAAAAGCTCTTTTTTGCTTAATATAATCCCACTGTGTTTAAACACATTGTTACCTTAAGATTTTAGTGACTGCGGTCTCCTTTTCTAGAAGATTCCTTGCCCTGATGCTGAAAACAGACTTGCGAAGCTGTAAAATTATGAGCATGATAATTCATTACATATATTAAATAGGTAACACTATTAAAAAATTAAATGTGAATTTTTTCAAAAAGCATCAGCATCCCTGGCCGGGTAGGTCAATGGGTTAGAGCATCATCCCAATACACCAAGGTTGCAGGTTCCATCTCTGGTCAGGGCACATAGAAGAATCAACCAATGAATGCATCAATAAGTGGAACAACAGATCAGTGTTCTCTCTCTCTCTCTCTCTCTCTCTCTCTCTCTCTCTCTCTCTCTCCTTTTCTCTGTCTCTCTAAAGAAAAATCAATAAAAAGCATCACCATACAATTGATTCTATCATTTAATTTTATTTTCCACTTTTACTTTTTTTTAGGCAGAACTACGAACAAGCTTGTCCAGGTATGGGAAAGATGCATTGACTATGCTCACTAGTAATAACGTCACCTTGATAGGCTATTCAGTTTCCAAAGAATTTAACACTGAAACGAATATGGGACTCCTTACTTCCATTGTTCAATAAAATGTTCTCTCCTTTACACTGCATCTGTGTCAGGTTTTTGGCTTGAGGCTCAATACTAATCTGAATGATAAGGATGGGGAGAAATAAGAATAGTTTTCGAGGTTTCTTCCAAGTTGTTGATGATGAAATTATTCCAGGGGAAAAGACTAAAAAGAAAAATACTAGAGGCTGACTAAAAACTAGAAGATGCATTCCCTGAGCTCGGGCCTGCTTGATAGCTGCAGAAGTCAGATGGTGACAGGTATATAGGGAGCCAGGCAGAGAAAAGAACAAAGAAGTACACCAGCCTGAGAGAGACTCACCATAGTCACTAGAAAGTGTAACTCCAATAGTCAGACCAAAGATAATACTTGGACAATGAGCTGGTCATTTTGTTTAGATTAGATTTCCTGGGCACTTATTATGAGATAGACTAGATATAGGGTAACTAGGAATCAGAGTTTTTGCTTAACTAGAATTAAAAAACCTAGTTACAAAGGCAAGGCTATCACATATAAGATAATCAGTAAAAAGTAGGATGCAGTAGACAGTAAAGTGCTAGGCGATATGCACAATAGAAAAGATGAGAGGGGTTGTAGGACTTTGGATGGGGAAGAACTAGATGTGCCTAAAATAGTAAGCAAAAACTTAAATTATGGTGGACCTTGAAGGACAGTTAAGATTTCTATAAGCCAAGGAGGCTGTGAGTAAAGGACTGAAGTTGGAAATGCATGCATAAGGCAAATTAATTCAGTGCACACTGTAAGTGCTGAGCTAGGTGAGTCTTTAAGCAAGGCAAGTGGAAGAAACACTACAAGACATACTGTGTTTCAAACAAAGTTGAGGGAAGGAAAGGAAAAGCAGGAGACAGAACAATTCTGAATTCAGAAAAAATAGACCATCTAGTTTCTTTTAAACAAGAGTTAAGTAATTTGAGTTGCAAAGTTACAGAGCTCCAATCTGCAAACACATCTGTAAACAAATATTGTACTGCCAACCAATATGTCCATATGGCTATAGCTGGAGGAGAACTGGTGGTCATAAATTGGTCTTTTCAGGCACAACTGACAACCTAGATAACATTATAACTAACAATACAATTTTCATATTTCACAGAAAATCTCTAATAAAGGGAAGGATCATTGAACACATAGGCAAATTTTCTCACACGAGGAAAGATGGCACTCATTTCATTCAATAATGAAAAACTGAATTGGTTTGGTAGAATACTCAGGAGAATAAACTAATATGGAGACAAGGAGATAAGAGTAGATGTCAGATTTTTTAGAAATTCCATATTCAGGGTAGCACACAGAAGGCTGTTTACCATGATATATCATGAAACTTTCTTAAATCCTCTCCCTTCCCCTGAAGATGTGACTTCTGGCATTGATTTAACCTCCTTGCATAGACAGCACATCTAAGGAATGCTGTTTAGAGACATTTTGGAAACAGAACACGCAGCTGAACAGTCCCATCATGGTGGCACTTCTGCTCTTTCCATACCTAAGGGCACATAGTCGTAAGAAAGGCCTAGGCCACAGGGACCCGGGGACAGCAAGTTTTAGAAGACTTAGAGTCCCATTACTCTTATTTCATCTCCACAAGACAATGACACGCCTTTGTTATCTTTCCCTAGTGTAAGGTGATGGTCTGAACTCAATCACCTATCTACTGCCCTGCAGTTGAGCAGCTGATACTTAAAATAGTGTCCTTTATGTTTGGAAAAACCTTTGCAGAAACTGGGAATAATGTTTATTACATTGTTTCTAAAATTATTTCTGTATTGAATATCCTTTGTCCTAAACTTGAACGGATTTAAACAAAATATACTCTAAATCTGTACAAGGGAGTATTTGAGAACTGGTTTTATCACTAACAGCAGAAGCAGTGAAAAAAATAAATATTGTAATAGGAGATACAGATTCAGCTTTGGGATGTTCTTGAAAGGAGATACCTATATGTACATCTATATATCTCTCTCCATCTATTATCATCTATATATCTCCATTTGATAGCCTAGATATATATTTAGTTAAATATTTTATCTGTTCTGTTTTGTAGTAAATAAAAAGGCCTAGAGTGATTATCTGGTTATTCCTTCAGTTTTTCTTATTTCTGTAGTATAGCTTTGCACATTTCTTTTAGTAAAGGACATTTTCTGATTGTCACCAGTACTTAGAGCTACACTGCTCTGCAGTGCCCTCTCCTGGTTCTAAAAGACACTAACAGTCACCTGAAATGATCAAAACACTTAAGGAATACAGAAATGTATTTCATAATAGTAATTTTAGACCTGAAATTGTAAATTTACAGCTATGAAAGGTGTCAGGAGTTGTTCATTCTGTTTATAAGCATATCAAGGATGTAGGACTTAAACGGAAGAGTATGGGTGACATGTTTACATAGAGTTTGCATTGAAAAAAAGATTAGTTGAAAAAGCTTCTCTTTTTTGGTGGTTTTATTCTGTTTGTAAACTGAATACATTCAATTCCACAGGATAACCATTCTTTGCTAAGTTAATTATAAAAAATAAATTAAATTTAAATTTCCAAACATAAAGAGATAACCTTTTTTGTCTTAAAATTTTAATTTAAAAGATGTTTCCAGAACTGTGCACTTTAACATGAAATTCCAAGAGCCTGGAATTTCAAATCAATTTGCATAGAGTTAGTGGTTAAATAATTTGGAGCTGAAGGACACAGCAATGAATAGATCTAGCTGTTTTGTTTGCAATGTTTTTTACATATTTAAATCCGTTTACAGTTGAAGATCCTGAGCCATTTAACCTGTAGTTTTTGGAAGTCTGAATTTTGCTAGGTGCACATTCATGGTATAGATCACATATTCGTCTGTCTTCTGTATTACCTTTAGGTTGGCAGCTGAATACAGAGTTTCATCAGACTCAGATTTGATCCCTTTAGCAAGGCCATAGGTGAAGTCATAGTTCTTCATGGGCGGACACGTAATGTCTGGTTGTCTCTCTTTTTGTGATGTTAGTAGTACTGAGGTTCATTGCTTAGATCATTGATTCATGCAGTTTGTAAAAGTATTCCTTTTACACTTATTAGTTGGAATACTTGTATAACAAAGTGCTTCTCTTCATGTATTGTTTGGTTAGTCATTAGTATAATTCATATGGAAAAGGCAAGATAAATGTGTTTTTTTTTTACCTTTACTTAATATTATGTAATTAATTGGTTTTCTATCAACCTCTTAAGGTGACCAATTATTACTATAAAAATGTCATTATGAACTCAAAGATTTAAACATACTTCATTGGTTTCAATCCATTACAATGACACATTATGGTAGGTCAAATGATCCCAACTGTGCTAATGGGGAGCTTTGTCAAGTTGGCCCACAGGTTCTTTTGGTGAGACTCTAGTAGCCTTTGGCAAAGCTCCCTTGCTCTCAGGTTTGGCAAGTTGTTCCAAACTCATCTTATATGTGTCCTATTCCAAATCAACAACTTTCTTTGAGAAGCCCTGGTTTATTTATTGAGAAATGGTGTTTCAAGGTCATAATCTAGACTCCAATGACACTCATTGCTGCAGTTACTCATTGTTTTGAGGATTTTGCCTGAGATTAATCTGATATTTTCAATTCAAATTCAGGACACAAATTTTTTACCTAATCTCTTCTATATGACATTCTGTATCTCCTCCCCACCCCATTAAGACTCTTGATTATCAAGGACATAGAGGATGACAGAAATAGATTATCTCATAATTACTCATTAGTTTTATTTCACATTTCATAGACAGTATCTCAGAATTACAATACCTATTCTAAAACAAAAATTAAATTGAGGAATATTTTAAAAGTGTTTGTATATATTTTTCCCATTCTCCTCTCTTATTTTGATATGAGTACTGTGTTCATATTAGCAGAGCAAATAGCTGTTACATATTTTATTCTTCATTTTTATTCTCATGTAGTCACTAAATTATATTTTGAATGCTTACCACTACTCCTTATGTCAATGTCTTAGGGTCATTTTTGGAGTTCATTTTGGTTGACCAAAGCATGTTTTTATGTAGTTTCCTCAGGAATGGCTTGTGAGAACAATATTACTGATATCTTACATTACTTACATTCTTACATCTGATAGCACTTTTTTGTCACTTTTAATCTTAAGGCTCTTTAATTTTTTGTTGAATATGATGCAAATTTATAACTTTTATTAGTCTTTTCAAGGAACAGAATTTTAGTTTTATTGATATTATTTATTGCTTTTTTCCTCATTTGACTAATATCTGCTTTTATCTCTTATTTCTTTTCTTCTGCTGTTTTCGTGGTTGATATTATTCTAAATACTTGATTGAATACTTGGAATATTGTCAGCCTTTCTATGTTTACTAAATATACAAGGCTATATTTTCCCTCTAAAAAATGCCTTTACCTAATTCTCACAAATTTGATACATATCACATTCATTATTTTGCAGTTCTAGATACTTTTTATTTCCATTGTGGTTTCTTCTATACTCCCTCAGTTGTTTAGGAGTGGTTTTAAAATTTTCAAGTGTGTGGGTATTTATTGTGGTTATCATTTGGTTTCTAATTTTATTATATTTTGGTTAAATAATTTTTTCTCTGGGATATTAATTTGGTTTATATTTAGAATTTCTTTGTGACACAGTAAGTGGTCATGTTTTATATCAGAATGTGTAACCTCTGGTCACTGAATGAAGAACTGTATAAATGACTGTTACATAAAACTGGTCAATTGTGTATTTCATATCCTATAAATATTTATTAATTTATTTAGCTCTTTGATCATGTCTTGAGATGGTATATAAATATTTTAAACTTATTCTTAAAATTAGTCCTCATAGGTAGGTATTATTATTTTTTTTACAAATAAGAAATTAGAAGTTCATGGAAATTAGGTTGTCTAAGGTTACCAAGATAATAACTGCAGAATTATGATTAGAGCTCTGGATTGTATGGCTTCCATGTTCATACCTTTTCACTACATCATGGTGTCTATGTAAAATGTCACTAGGTTTGTTCTGGCTGGTGTTGTGCAATGGTTAGAGAATTGGCCTGAGCACCGAAGGGTTGTGGGTTTGATTTCCAGTCAAGGGCATGTACCTGGGTTGCAGGTTCGATCCCTAGCTGCAAGAGGTAACCAATCTATGCGATGTTTCTCTCTCTCTCCCCCGTCTCTTCCACTCTCTAAAAAAAAAACACAGCAGCAGCAATGGAAAAGATGTCACTAGGTTTAACAGTATTAAAAAAGCAGTTTCCATAGAATACTGTAATGCAATATTGTCTGATTGACTTGAAAGATTTGTTTTACTCACATGTAAGTTCTTCTTTATCCTACTGTAAAATCTACACTAGCCATTTTTTTCTTTATTCTATCTATATGTGCCTAATTTATTTCCAGAATAACAACCCTGAAAGACTAAAAGAGATCAATGAACTTTTCTAAGCCATCAAAGCCAGTATGGTTATAAGTATTTATATTATACATTTACTGATTCCTTAAAATCAGGGCCCTATCATAACTTTCAATTAACTAGGTTATTAATTCAATTTATTCAAACACCTGGGAGTAACCACAGACCCATTAGGGAATATCAGATTCTTTTGGAGTGGTGCAGTGCTTAGATATAAAAAATAGTAGTCTCAGTTTAAAATGAAGCCATTAATATTTATTTGAGAAAGAAAACAACAAATACTATAAGTATTTGACTAACTCTTCTGATTTGGAGTTGCTAACAATGTATTTCTGTTTCTAACTGGAAAACGGGTAAAGGCCCTATGTTTATTTTCTCACTTAACAAAAATATGAATGGATTGATAATAATAGGAGAATGTTTATAAAAATATAATCATAGCCCTGGCCAGTGTGGCTAAGTTGGTTGGGCATTATCCTGTGTACTGAAGGGTTGCTGGTTCAATTCCCAGTTTCGGCACATGTCCCGGTTTCAGGTTCGATCCCAGGTGCCGGAAGCAGCCGATCAGCGTTTCATTCTTGCATCGATATTTCTCTTTCTGTCTCCCTCTCCCTTCCTCTCGCTCTAAAGAATCACTACAACATCTTTTAAAAATAGATGACCATAAAGCACAAAATCATGGTTCAAAATCATGGTTCAATGAGCAGGGCTTAATGCATGTCATTTCTGCTGGAAAGGTGTTATGTAATTATTGTAATGAGCCAATTTATTGAATAAGTCTCCCACATAAAATATAATAATTAAAAATAAGCAATTACTTAAAATTACATAGATTGATGCCTCATTTATCTGTATTTGAATTTTTCATGCACCTGTGAACTGAAAATTAGTATCAAGGTGCGTATGACAGATCATGTGTATGGAAAGATCTTCCTATAAAGTAAAGTTTTTATGAAATTGACATTATGCTTGGAAAGAAAACATTTAAAAATGGTGTAGGTGGCAGGAAGATCAAAAGTCATATTATAATGTATATACAGATGAAAGCATTATAATATCAAATATGTTTTAGAATGTGAATTTTATAAAAAGGGAGTTTTAGATGATAGATTTCTGATCTTAAATTATTTCAACATTGTAAATTCTGAATCCTGAAAAAACACACCAGGAATAAAAATTAAAATATATAAATATAAATGTGTGTGTGTGTGCATGCACACATGTACACACACACACACACACACACACACACACACACACACACACATACACATCTTCACTCTTTCTTTGGGCTCCTGGGAACCCCACACATGTCAATCCCTGCTCTGTGTATGACACATCTTTTTATATTTCTGTGAATTTCACTAGGTCATATGTTCCATATGGTAAGGATTGTATACTTGTCCATTATATTTCCCTTCATTGTTTATCACTGTGCATAGTCTATTTTTGAAACATATTTCAAGAATGAATAAATTCTTAATAATAAAAGATGACTTGCCCTAGAGGGTTTGGCTCAGTGGATAGAGCATTGTCCCGCAGACTGAAGGGTGCTGGATTCAATCCTAGTCAACAGCATGTACCTTAGTTGCAGGCTCAATCCCCAGCCCTGGCCAGGGTACATGCGGGAAGCAACCAATTGATGTGTTTCTCTCACATTGATTTTTCTCCATGTTTTTCCCACTCTCTCTAAAAATCAATGGAAAAAAATCTTTGGATGAGAATTAACAACAACAAAAAGATGATTCTCTTTTCTGTTCTACACATTTTTTTTCTAACTAAAGGAATCCTTGAAATAAATGTGAATGACATAAAAATTACAAGGGGGGACTAGTTAGTTTGAAATGTATCTATTCACTTGATATGTAGAGAAATATCGCACAACTAGAAAGAAACTAAATGACTGGAAACTTAATTGGCTTGACTTTTTTGAACTTGAATTTTATGACAATGCTTTAGTCACTAAGGTAGTAGCCTGTCATTGCAGATTCGGCCAAATCTTCTACACCTTACATCAGCTAGACTAGTGTAATGATACTGATGATGCAAAAAATGAGGGGATGGCGATATCCTCAATTATTGAAAAAATTAGCTGTGTTTAATTACAGTGCTTATTGGTAAGAAACTATTAACATATGGTAGTTAAATTTAAATTATAGAAGTAAAAGATGAAATTACTTTAAGGTTATAGCTCATATAAACAGAAAGACAAAGATTGAAAATCTGCAGAGATTTTTTAAAAATGAAGGAATTTATGATTCTGGGAGAAAATGCCAGATGCTCTTAACCATGCAGCTGTTCGTGAATTTAAAATCCATGGTAGTCTAGTGCAAGGGAGCAGGTCTCCAATTATGATTCAGTTGCGTATGAACTTCAGGAACAAATAACAAGAACATCAGTAGCAGCAGAAACTACAATACGTTGAGGTTGCCACATCACTTAATGGAAAACAGAACTTACAAGCAAAACTATACTCAGAAGTAGAAATAAATGTAAATTTCATATATGGGTTTAGCTGTAACCTCAGCTCTCTGACACCTGTTTTGGAGACAGTACCAAAACCTCTTGAGTAAGAGCCTTCCGTATTGCCTATAAAAGATGTGTAATCCTAGACTGATTTACTTTTGACCCTCAATGAATGTACATAGAAGGAATGCAAACAAATTACATATAACCTCAATCTAAAAATGATCACACGATTAAATGTTCTTTAAAAAAAAAATCACTGATAGGAAATTCCTACTTTCATGTTAGTTAAAAGCAGTAAAATGTTTTTTTTGTTTGTTTTTGTTTTACCCAGGACCCAGCACACTGTTTGCATTTAAAGATCCTCAAGCCGAGACCGGTTTGGCTCAGTGGATAGAGCGTCGGCCTGCGGACTCAAGGGTCCCAGGTTCGATTCCGGTCAAGGGCATGTACCTTGGTTGCGGGCACATCCCCAGTGGGGGGTGTGCAAGAGGCAGCTGATCGATGTTTCTCTCTCATCGATGTTTCTAACTCTCTATCCCTCTCTCTTCCTCTCTGTAAAAAATCAATAAAATATATTAAAAAAATAAAAATAAAGATCCTCAATAAATGACTGTCAGATGAAAGAATGTGTATTCAAATGCAGCTGTATTTTAATCTGAGCTAAAACATACCACAAAGATCAATAAGAATAAAATAAGTTTTCCCTTATATTATGTTTTTTGTTTTGTTTCTGCCCCATGATTGTAACTAGATGGGCAATCAATGAAATACTAAAACATTTTTATGCTAAAGAGACAAGTACGTACATAGGGTTTTCATATTTGGTCCGATGACCACCATTTCTTCCCTCCCCTGGAGCACACTATGTCGCATCTTTGGGATACAGGCCCTGGTTAGGTGGTAATATCATACAATCTCCTAGAGAAATATCTTGAATGACATTGCAGAGATGCTAAGCTGTCATTTTAGAAGATTCTTTCAGAAGAGCAAATGCCCTAAAGATAAAAACGGGCTGTTCTCTTTTTAAAAGTGAGTAAATGTTCATCCTGGAAATTACAGATGAGGCTGAATAACTTGCTATGTGTGGAGTTCCTGGAACAAATCATCGAATACTCTATAATCACACAGAAAATTACAAAGTGCTGAATGGCAATCAACAAAGCTTTGTGAAGAGCAAATCCTTCCAGAACAATTTAATTTACTTTTTGAGAGTCTAAGACACTAGACAGGCAATGGAGGTTAGTAACTAAAATGTCATTAAAAATCAGGCTTAAAAAAAATCAGATTCGTGGACAATAAGGAAAATAAATCAGGACTTAATATATTGTGCTCAACTAGATTGTTACAGCTGAAGGTTAATTTAAGTAAAGTCATTTGCCTGGATTGATTAATACAAGTCTATTTGCTGAGTCTGACTTCACAGTATAATTTTTTTTTATATTTTATTGATTTTTTTACAGAGAGGAAGGGAGAGAGATAGAGAGTCAGAAACATTGATGTGAGAGAAACATCGATCAGCTGCCTCCTGCACAGATGTGCCCGCAACCAAGGTACATGACCCTGACCGGAATTGAACCCGGGACCTTTCAGTCCGCAGGCCGACGTTCTATCCACTGAGCCAAACCGGTTTCGGCCTGACTTCACAGTATAATTTAATATCAGTAACCTTTCTTTTCTAGTATGATAGGCACATATGCTAGGTGCACTTAACATATATTATTAAATCATCATAAAAACCTTAAAAATAAAAATCTCTATTTTATAGGTGAGGATTGAAAGCTATATCACTCCATCTCTATTCTACTCTGCTTCTCACATGTCAAGCATATTATGCTTTCTGTGTCCTTCCATATGCCTTCCTCTCTGCCTGGAGCACCTTCCTCCTATATCACTCAATCTTCCTTCTCCTGTAAGAAGGACTTAGGTCCTGTCTCGTGTTCCTGTAATTCTTTTTATTTTCATCCATTTACATGTGTTCCTTCCCATTAGATTATAAGCTTCTAGAGGGCACTGCTGAATTCCCAGGACCCAGGAGAACGCCAGAGGAATGACAGGTGCTTCATACATGTTTGTTGAATGAGTGCATGTTGAAGAGTTATGCAAGTGAAAGGGAAAACAAAACACAGCAATTACTTTTATTGTTTTGCTCCTGTTTTGTACGTGCATAGATACTAATTGTGAAGACTTGATGTGGAACTTGCTATATGCTTGGCAGAAAGGAGGCAGGCAAGAGACCATTGCAGGACATATATGTCCTGTTCAAAATGTCATGGAGACATTTGGTCCACACCAAATGGTCCTTAATATTTGATTCCGACAAATGTCCACACGGAGAAAAATGCCACTGGGTTCAAATATAAGATTTATTTATACTCTTGGTTTACAGGATTAATCCATAAAAACACCATCACGTTTTATTGGTCCAATAACTGTGTTGTGGCTGTATTGTCAATAACAACTCTTCTGGCCTTGGTAGCCTAGCTGGTAACAGCACATGGGTTAGGTAGAGGGGTAGGGGTTCAAACGTTGCAGAAGAGTGAGATTTTTATTAACTGTGCAGATCAAATGTCTCTATGGATGTTTTAGAGGGGACCAAATGCCCACTAATCATAAGAGAAAGAGCAGAATATTTGAGAAATACTCACTGTTCTTAAACATATGGGTTCTGGCACTGTATAGGAGTTGGCTGGGACAGCCCTGATCCCTCCCTGTGCCTCAGACTGATATAACTCTGTGAGTTTTTTCATTTTCTTCAGGCCGTTGTAGATTTTGATTCCAGAAATGGCATGCCATACAGGACAGCAGGCCAGAAAGATCACGTAGCTCAGTTAAAGAGCAGCCTGAATGCCCTGATCCAACTATAGTGGAATCTTGACTTTGATGAGATGATTCACGTCTGAGGACTGATTGGGCTGCTTTTGTTAACTAGAGTTATTGGAAAGCCAAGTTACCTCTCAGTTTATTAACAAGCATTCAACTTAATAAACTTATTGAAACCTTTAATTTCTATAATATGGAGAAAAAAATAGGTAGAAAACCATTGACTGATTTTCTTCTGCTTGGAGACTAGAAAAACTCCTCTCAAGATTTGCAGATTTATCCTTTCTGTAGGATCTGGGCAGGCCACAAACAATGGCTTAAGGCTTTTACATTTTTGTTTGCTTATTGTTTACAAGGAGAAGAACAAATATTTTAAACCATATAATAAAGGTAACTGAACATGGCTATTTTAAAAGCATGGTCTCTGCAAAGTGAGGTTGCCATAGGAATTGCTTATTGGAAGTTTAAACCCAGGGTAATTACTCTGAGAAAATCTTGCCTTACATGTGCTTTTGTGTTTCCTGCATTGCTTAATCACTCTCACTCTCCCTTCCCCTTAGCTTCTGTTGTCAGGTTTGGTCTTTTCCCCCCCCTTCACTTGTGATCTTTAGGTTCCTGGGACTCTGTTTTCCCTGGCATAAGTGCTTCCCTGTAGTGTAGTGAAGTTTCCCCTTCCCGGTAATCATTAAGGGAAAGGTTTCATTTTATTGTTTCTTTGTCATATTATAGAATCACTATAAGCCAGACTTTCATTTTCTTTTTATTTCTTACCACTCTTTGAGGAAAAAACAGTCTCAATTTGTGTTGCACGGTGTTGGAAGAATTTTTTCACATAAAGTGAAGTGCCTTGCCACCCATATGACACTGACTGGCATTTCCAAAGACAACTAGGATTGTAATGGAAATTTCCTAGTACGTTACTGGGGAGCTAAACTCGTTCAGGATTTTTGTTGGTGTTTATATATTTTTGCTTTTAAGTGGCTCTAGAGTTTCTTAATAAAAGTGAAAAAGGCTTGCCATATTAAGAAATGAAAATACCAAACTGCTTTGTCTTTGATTTCTGCTTCCTGCAAATCGTCACCACTGATGTTCAGTAGGTGGGATTGTCTGGTTTGAGTTCGCTGGTCCAATGGCGCTCAACAAGAATGATGAGTCCTAAGTATTTACGAAGAACTCCAGTAACTGATGGAGCTGAAGTGAAAGATGTTGTTAAGAGTTTACTTTTTTGGCAACCTAAGCTTTAAGAACGGATGGCCACATGGTAGGTCTTCTTGCTGCTGCCACACTGGGTAGCAGCCACTAAGATGAAGAGAAAATACGTCCTCTATATCCCACTTTCTGCATTGGAGCATTTACCCAGATCATGCAGGCTGATAAGGGGATAAACAATGTTATTCTAACTAGGCTTACATGGGAATGAAGGGCAGCCTAACCATCACTGACAATTTTTCTTGTATAAGATCATGTATTGTGTGTTTCAGTCAACTGACCTTACAGATTGGGGACTGCCAGCCCTCTTCAACAACTCTAGTTTCTTTTAGATGCTGAGTGATTTGGGTATCCCTAAGAAGCAGTGTATTGCCAGTTCATTGTATTTTAGGAGATTATGAGGGAGGCTCAAGTATAAGATTACAGAATACAACTATAATTATCCTCTTACTTTCAGTTAATTAAAGACAACTGTTAAATGAGAAGATTTTTAAAAAGCCCCCAAAATATAAGGACACAACGAAATCGGAAATGGCCTATGAAGTTCTCTGAGTGTAACCCAAGACAAAGATCCCCTGGGAGGGATGCTGGTGGCACACAAAAGGGTACGACAAATTCTCCTTAATCTCCACCCACAACCCTCCACACCTGCCAAGAATCTGTTACATTTTTCCCCTTACCTATCTCAAAACAGGCTGTTCAAATTTTTGAGAAACATTATGTTTCCTTTTAGAGAGAAAAATATATTTTCTGGACTATAATTTAATTTTGTGTTTCCAGTGGGATAATGTTACCAGTGATTTTTAAAAAGCATGTTCTGGATTTGCCACTTTGGGCATAAATGATAGCAGCTCTCCACACTCTTCCTCGAGAGAGCTGGTCACAACCCGATGTGAGGGTTCAATGCACACCTCTGGCTTAACATCTTTTGATATAAAATTTAGAAAGTAAACATTCCTAGTATGTAAAATGCAATTTCAGACTCATTGGATAAAACCAGGCCATTTTATCCTCTCACCAGATTATTAGCTGACATATGAACTTTTGCATCCATGCCCTATACATAGTATTGAGTGAAATATAACGTGGAGAATAAAGGAGACATATTTAATAATAATAAAAAAGAGTTTAAGTCTTTAAGATGAGTTAAGAGTACTGTATGTGCATGTGTGCGCACACACACATTTCATAACTTTTCACTCAAAATTTAAAAGCAAAGAATGATCTTAGTTGAGACGAAATTAGTGACCTGGAAGATCAAGCTGAACAAATATTTTAAAGCACAGAAGAAAAATAGAGAGACACCAATCATAAGGAACATGAGGAGGGGGGGGGGGAAGAGTAGATGGAAAAATAATAATTGAATAAATAATAAAAATTTTTCTGACAAATATCTTAGTCTGTCAACAGAGAAGACTCCCCAGATTGGACAGTTCAAATGATAACAGACATACAAAGTATATCAGAGTAAAGTTCTGAACTCTAAGGATGCTCAGAAAGTCTTACAAGCTTCCCCAGAGAAATCAGAAAACCAACCAACCAACAAGAACATAAATCTAATTACTTTCGAGTAAAAAAAAAAAAAAAAAAGAGATTGGCATTAGGTTTGCAATCTATAATATTGGAATCTATAAAATAGAAGAATGATATCCTTTGATGATTGAAAGACAATCTATAATAATAAAAGTGTAATATGCTAATTAGACCAGATGTACTTCCTTCCGGACAAAGCTGCAGCGGTGGTAGGGGCCAAGGCCCTTGCATGAATTTTGTGCATCGGGCCTCTAGTAAATAAATAAAAATCCTTGAACAAGAACAGATGTGTTGCAAAAGAAATGATCATAATAATTGAGAACACAATCACTAAACTACATCAGAAAACAGAGGAATTGGCAGGGGGATAATAAGGGGGAGAAGTTCAAGTTTGAGTAGGGGATGATGGGAAAGAAGGAGAAGAGAAAAGGGAAGGTATTCTGATAATATGATCCTTATTGGGTAGGAGGGTAATGGGGGGGGGGGCGCGGGGGAGAAATAGAGAACGTTGGAGAATGAAAGAGTTGGTATGTTATTTTCACATGATGATAGAGAAATATGTATTTGATTATAAACAAAAAGGGCATCAACGATTTAAAGGAATGAAAAATAAACTAAGACTTTGAGGAGAAATACTTGCAAGTAAGCAGATGCCTTTGCAAGCTCTCATCTTTAATCTCATTTAAACATTGATCTTTCATGTTCTAACAGTGGAATATAAAAAAAAATTCCATATCACTTTTCAAATGACAAAGAAATAGGTAAATCAGAGCATGAGTAAGATAATGTGTCTAAGAAAATTCCTGCCACTTACTAAGCACTCAGTGAGTGGTAATTATTTTGACTTGTTTTAGAGAAACTTGCTCTGGTTATTCTCCCTGGTGTATAACAACTGAAATAAGCATGGTTTCTTGCAAAAGGCAACATACAGGCAACCATTAAACCTGGGCTGAACCTTAGAGACCTGAGCCCTTCCTGCTGCAGGTGAGAAAATGCAGGTTAGAGGAGGGAACGGACCTATTCCAAGTCACACTTCTGCTACATGGCATGGCTCAAATGCTCACTTACAGAAATCCAAAATTTAAATTTGTAAATTTAACAATGTTAGGTATAATGATTCCTTCTACAAATAAATGTTTCTTCATTATTCTCCTGATTTCAGAACCCCACACAGTTCTGTGGTTTTGTTCTCTAACATATGCACTTAAGAAAAATGTGGTTATTAGAGACAATGGTTCTTACTTTTTGGTCAATGTATTTGTTGTCCTCAATTGCAGACCGTTTGGAGTGATCACACGATGAGGAAGAGGCTGACGGAAGGCTTCTTAAGAGGCAGCAAGAGTCTTGCTGCTGGCGATCAATAAACTGCTTCATAAAACTTTCCCTTTGCAAATGAAGTAGACAAACATGAAGCATTATTGATGAGATGGAGCAAGTGATGGCATTTTGCTTAAGCTACAATAAAGCAATGACAAAGTTCGTAGACAACAAGATATGCCATAGCAAGAGTGGTGTGTAGATTAATTACCAAAGTAGTGAATTTAGAGAAAGTTTCCTAAATCTTGGTCATTCCTGCTTTAAAAAGGTAATGTCCCTGAAATAACTTCTAAAATATACTATGAATTTTGTAATTCATAGTATCTTTTAATCCTATTGTGGTAGTAAGATACTTTTCCCCTTTCCAAGACTTGAAAGAATTAGTTCATTTCTCTGAATTTCTAATCATCTTAAGAATCTCTGAGAGATAATTTTGCATTTAAAAACTCAAAATTACTCAGAAAAAGTTACTTCATCTGATCTCTACAGCATGGTGAGAATTCAAATAGCATCTTTTCAAATAACCACTAATCTTGTATCTAATTTACATCTCTTTTATACCTCATATTTTCAGCTTTTAAATAAAAAAAATCAGAAATGCAAAATATATTTCTATTTGAATTTTAAATATTATTGTACCACCTCTAGTCTCATACTTTTATAACGGCCCCATAGAATTGTTTTTAAAACCAGTTACATAATAAGGTCATATTTCATATTACCCTGGTTCTGTTTGTAATGTTTGACCTATAACTGAAAGAATTTCCTTTAATTTTTAAAAATAAGTGTTTTAAAATATCTTCTATGCAACTGCATAATTGGAGGGCAAAATGGTAGAAAATCAAATTGGTGTGAGTGGGTAAAGCCATGGTTCTTCTATCAAAGAGTGGAAGACAAATTATATTGTAATCAGACATGGCGCTCTGAACAAATGCTGTTACAGTAGTACGGAAACCTGCCAGTGCTATTTCTCTATGGATTTGAAAATAGAAGGGCCTCAGTTGAGGGTGAGAGGTGGATGTCTATCTGCCATCTCTGTGACCTCGATGACTTTTGCCGGTTACCTGGGAAGTCAAATCCCTGAGGAGCATCTCAGGGAGGAGCAGTGGGTAGCAGCCTTCTTGCTAAGGCTAATATACTTGTCAGATGACACTGCTCTGAATATACTGCTTAAAGGGGTCAATGGTTTTTAAAACACAGGTAGAGTGAGTAGAAACATCATCATAATAAAGAGCTAATATGCTAATGGTTGGGACGCTGTGACGTGTAACTACTGAGTAGCTACTGATGGAAGGAGGCTGCCTGCCTGTGCGCAGCGGGGCTTTGCTCCCCAGACAGGCGGAAGCAGGGAGGTGCCCAGAGAAGGCGGGGCCAGCCCGAGGGCCTGAGGGCGGGGCTTGAAGCAGTCAGAGAAGGCCAGAGGGGTCAGGGGCTGGGCCAGGAGCATGGAGCTCTGCTTGGAGAGAGAGGTTCTGGTGTCAAGGCAGGGCGGAGGGTGGGTGGGCGGGGCCGCGTGATTTCACGCCCTGGGCTCCTAGTAGAGAATAACTTTAAAAAATCCATACCCACATGAGTTTGAAAGAAGAGCTGAATCAGATGTAAGATGGGTCATTGACAGGGTATTTGAGATAAACAAAGAAATGCGTTCATACCTGATTTTAGGAACTGTGAAATCTGAAGGAAGCTTTGAGATTTTCACCATCTGCGGCCTGTTTGGAAATTTCTCGAAGATTCGAAGGCGCAGAGGAAGTTTCTCTTTGGTATCTGCATTTGCTTCACTTTGCTTTAACTAAAGAAAAAATAGAAAGAAGGAGAAAAGGGAGGAAACTATAGTACTGTAAGTCATAGATTATGGAATTTTTTGAATCAAAGAAACAAGAGTTGTTACATGAAGACACAGTAGATGGCAGCAAAGAACTACCAAGTATACTTCTGTCCCTGCCCTCCATTGCTCTCTGAGCGCTCAAACTGAGCACGGGAAACAAAAACAAAACTAAAACTAAACAAAAATCTAAACCAGAAAAAAAATATTAGAAGAAAAAAATGTATGTGATTTTATTCCCAAATTTGGCCCCTTTTCATAGCAAACATTTTTTATTGTTGACTTATTTACCACTAACATAGCTAAACAATAAAATGTTTTATAAATGTGTGCTAGAATTAGAATCCAAAAGGATAAAATAATAAATGAAAATCCTAAGTAGTAATATTTTAAAAGAGGGAAAATGTGAAGAAAATTGGTCATTTATTGTAGCAGATTAAAAAGAAAAGCTCAAAATGGAAACAACACAGAAGAGTTTTCTATATAGTAAAAAAGATGGTTGGGAATTATTACATTATGTGCCATTAAGTATTTCTACAGGAAATGATAAGCAAATGGTATGTATGCATGTATTTTTCTATAAGATGGTTTAAAATTTTTTAAAAACTTTGATCATTGACAGTATCACAGATGTCCCCCATTTTGCCCCTTTTGCCTCACTCTACCCAAGCCCTCCCCCAAGCCTTCCCCACACTATTGTCTGTGTCTATGGGCTACGCACATATGAATATATGTTCTTTGGTTAATCTCTTCCTGTCCCCTCCACCCTCCTCTATACTGAGATCTGTTATTTTGTTCCATGTATCCATGCCTCTAGATCTATTTTGTTTGTCAGTTTATTTTGTTCATTGGATTCCACATGTAAGTGAGATCACCTAATATTTGTCTTTCTCCAACTGGCTTATTTCGCTTAGCATAACAGTCTGCAGGTCCATCCATGCTGTCACAAAAGGGTAAGATATCCTTTTTGAAGTCCATGGTGTAAATGTACCACAGCTTTTCTATCCACTCATCTACTGATGGGTACTTGGGCTCTTTCCAACTCTTAGCTATCCTATATAATAAAGAGGTAATATGCAAATTAACCCTCTTGCCGTCACAAGATGGCTGTGCCCACAGCAGAGGCAGTGTTCCCATATGAGCGATCAGCAGGGACCTGAGGCTGCGTGGCACTGGGCTGGGGTGGGGGAACTGAGGTTGCACTCTCCTGCGCAGCGAGGCTTGACTGGAGACCTCAGGCCATGCCCCCTGCCCTGGCGCTGGCCCAGGGGACCTCAGGCCGTGACCCCATCCGGCAGGGCTTGACAGGGTACCTCAAGGCATGCCTCCTGCCCCAGTGCCTGGCCGGGGGACCTCAGGCCATGCCCTTCTTCCCGGGCCAGGGGACCTAAGGGTGCGCCGGGGGACCAGAGTCTGTGCCCCCCTGCCCAGTGTGTGCTGGGGGGCCTGAGGCTGCACCCCCCGCCCAGTGGGGCTTGGCAGGGGACCTGAGACTGCGCCCCCCGCCTGGCGAGGCTTGATGGGGGTGGGGCTGGCCTGGTTTGGATCTTGCCCAATGGGGGTGGGGCTGGCCGGGTCTGGGTCTCGCATGATTTTAAGGTGCATGTGGGTGGGCGGGGACTTGACTCTGGGTCCTGCGGCACGCCTCAGACTCTGACAGGAGGAAGATTTTCATATACATTTTACTAATTTTCTTTCATCTCTGACACTTCTATTATAGAGAAAGGACAAATAGCAATATTAAAATATTTCCTCTAATTAATTCCCTTTTCGTGTGCACAAATTTCATGCACCAGCCACTAGTTGTAAATAATGCTGCTATGAACATTGGGGTGCATATATTCTTTCTGATTAGTTTTTATATTTCTACAAATCAGGCTTCAGGGAAGCCAAGGCTTAACATCACAAACTGGAACCAATACTGAGCTAAGGAGACATCGTAAGAATGGACTTGGCTAGCAGAATTCTGACTTGAAAAATGATGTAGTGGCTTCCACTCTTTCTCACCCTCTCTTCTTCCCCTCCCACGAATGGCTTCTCTTGAGGCCCTTCCTTACTGCTCTTGACCATTCCCTTCCTCCCCGACCTTTCTACAGACGGAATCCATCCTCTCTCCTGTCCTGACTCTGCAAACTGCATCTTTGAACATGGATTCTGTATGAAGAGTACATCTAATTCAGGCAGCCTTTTTAGTCGGGTTAGGGAAGCATGATTCCAAAGCCATCAGCTTCTTATCCTTTGTTGAGTATGCTTTTCCTTTATAATTATAATTTGTCTTGTGTTTGCAGAAATATTACCATAAAAGTTCTTATAACAGGAAGATAGAACTGGTGGCAGCTGCCTTGTACCCATATGGGGGATACCCCAACTGACCAGAGAAAACACGAGGCTGCATTTTTGGAGAACATCCCAATTTTAATACAATATATGGCTCAGTTGTCCAATTGGTTGTGAGCGCATAGTGAGATTATTTGTTTCATTTCTAGATCAGAGAAATGTGCCCTTTTTCTCACTGTGCTACAAAAACTAACGTCTTTGTTTTATACAACAGAAACAATTCACTTTTGCCATTTGTATGTTTTATTTAATTCTGTGGCTTGTCTGGTTTCCTGTCATAGGTGGTAATCTCATTTAGGGAAGGGGCTTCTCCTGCTCATTGCCTTCCTCCCTCCCTAAATGGAGCACTGAGCACAGCACGTTCTCAATAATTTGATGGCTATGATAATGACAGTGATAAAGGATTAGCTCCCAAAGGCACAAAACAGAATGACTAGCATGTCCATGAGATGTAGGCGATTAGAAAAAGGGTTCCATACATAAACAAAGATGTTCATGAAAAAGAGACTTATTTTCTAAAAGCTCATTGACACAACTAGGAGAAAAATATTACAGGGTAAGTAGAGTATACAGAAAAAGAAAAAGCAGTTAGTAAGTTAAGTCAGACCAGAAAGAAAGACAATTATATAAGGCCAAAGAAATAGACCTGAAAAAGCTGAGAAGATAGAGCAAAACTAAGGTATTTAGTTCATGCATTTGCTGACAGATTTATTTATACATTGATGCAGTCACTTATAAATCAAATCCTAGAGGCCGCGTCATTGTTAAGTTCTGGGGCTAGAAAAATAACTAAGACACAGTATTAGCCCTCACAGAACCCACATTATAATGAATAGATGGTTATGAAAACAGATTATGACAATAAAATAGAAGGGCTACTCTAGCCAAGATATAAACAAAGTGCTAGGTGCACAGGTGAGGAGCAAAGAGACAAATAAGAAAAAAAAGAAATGAAGATGCTACTTCTACTTTCAGAGACTTCTTGGCAGCAGAATGGCTACACCTAACTGTTAGTCAACATCGGGGATCTACAGGTACCACCACTGGTATGCACATTTATGAGAAGTAAATGTTCAAAAGACACAAGAGCAAATGGTATATTAATCAGGACATATCATCAAAACAAAAACATGAGGCTCCTTTATAAAAGCCTCTATGCGTGTCCATTCTCTCGATCCCTACCAATACTTTTCTGGTCAAAGATACCACCTGGCTCCTGTACTCCCTTCCATGGTCTTCCCATGTGGTTTGGCTCCTTTGAATCTGTTCTCCACCCTGTGGCAATAGGAGTATTATCACCTTCTTGCTTAAACACTTCAGTGGTGGTCCATTGCTCTTAAAACTCTCAATCTTTCCGAGTTAATACCCGAGTTAGCTACTCCCTATTTGTCCAGCCTCATCTGGCCCTCTGCCCGCATGTCATCTTCTTCTAGTTCCTCAAAATTGTCTGGACCCTCTGCCTCAGAGGCTTTGCACATGCTGGTCCCTCTGTTGGGAGCTCTTCTCTTCCCCTTTCTTTTTTATTCTTCATCAACTGTGTCTACTTGTTCTTCTGATTTCAGTTCCATTACCAATTCTCCAGAGAAGCTTTCTGTGACTAACAAGGTCTTCCTCATAGCATACTGGGTTGAACTATATTGTTGTTTGTGTAGGTCAAAGCACTAAAAAATAGGCAATTTCTTATGGATCAATCTAATACATATTGTATTAGCTTCCTAGGACTGCTATAACAAATTATCTCAAGATTGGTATCTTAAAATAACAGACATTTATTCTTTCAGTGTTCTGGAGGCTAGAGTTCCTACATCAAAGTACCAGAAGGCCGTGCTCTCTTGGAAGGCTCTTGGGAAGAATCCTTCCTTGATTTTTCCAAGCTTCTCATGTCCTTGGTGTTTCTTGCCTTGTGGTTGCATCCCTCCAATATATGCCTCTGTTCTCAAAATGCCTTCTTGCCCCTCTGTTTCTGTCTTTCTATCTGAATCTTTCTCTTTTCTCTTACCAAAACACCAATCACTGAAATCAGGGCCCACCCTAACCCAGTGTGAGTTTAACTGATTACATTAGCAAAAATCTGATTTCCAAATAAGGTCCCATTCTGAGGTCTTGGAGGACATGAATTTTGGGGGGACACTATTAAATTCACTACATAGAGCATTATTTGAAATTATAGTATGTGACAACTTGAACACTGTATCTCTTTCCTGAAACTCTAAATGCTAGGTGGGCAAGGATAGTGTGGGGGCTTTTCATAATTTCATATCCAGGGCCTGCCACTATATTTGACACAAAGTAAGCTAAACAAATATTTGTTGAATAAATAATTATACTGATCAGGTGGCAGAACTAAACTCTCTAGCAGATAACTGAGAAAAGAAAGGATTTTGAATATACCCTGAAGGATGGAGAGATAAGCAGAAAATATCTATTTACCGATTAAATAAATGTGTTCCTGTGGAGTATAGGTGTCTCTGGATTCACAGAAGAGAATAATATTTGACTCTATGGCATTTAACCTGAACTTCTGTCTGCCATTGATGAACTCAGAATAAATTTAGACATAACATTTTATATTAATCTAATATCCCAGAATATAATGTTTAACATATCTAGGTTACCAGTATAACCTATATGTTTTTAAAAATAAAACCTATTCTAATTTGTACTACTTATGTTCCCCAAAACTTGCAAACTCCTTCCTTAGGGGCCAGATTCCACTTTTTAAAATTTACTTTATAGCACCTTCTAGAGAGTAAAAACACAAGAACTATTTGTGAATAAATAAATTAGAATTCAGCATGAGTTTGAGCATTGCATGGCAAAAGAACAAACAACAAATGAAAAGCTGTTTTTGATGACTCAGAAGGTTCTTCAGGATACTAAAACTCTCTTCCTGAGTATGAGGCATTGCTGGTCCATAGATGTGCAGGAGGGCCAGTTAAAACAGAGAAAGGTGAGTGGCTACTCAAATGGTAGCTACACCAGACCTCTTTACTAAGTCACTAAATAAGGGGCCTCTTTTTGAATAGCAGTTGTGAATTTCACAACATAATGTTAAGTGAGAGCAACCAGACAAAACAAAAGAGTACGTACTGAATGATTCCATTTCTATAGTTAAAAAACAGGCAATGATATCTATGCTGCTTAGCGATATCTATGCTGCTTAGCATCAGGAGAGCGGTTACCTAGAGATGGGGGTGAAGCGTAATAACTGGAAGGGTGTATGGAGAAGAGGCTCCTAACAGGGCTTCACTCTTTTTTTTTTTTTAATCTGTGTGCTGCGTGTGTTCAGTTTGTAAAAATTAAGCAAAATGTCTCTTTCTATGTGTTTATTATAGTACAGTAAAAAAACTTTTTTAAAAAAGGGCAGATAATGCAGTAGAGCAAAATCATTTAATCCTTACTTCACCACTATTAATCACCATAACCTTGTCCATTTCTCCTTACCCATTCCATAATTATAATCCTATATAATAAAGAGCTAACATGCTAATTAAACCGGACAGCCAAATGTCCTTCCAGATGACCTTCCAGATGAAGCTGGGGCTGTGAGGGCCAAGGCAAGAATTACCTCCCTGAATGACCAGTGGGTGCGGAGTGGGGCCCGCAAGCCTGCGCCGCCAGGCCAGCCATGGCAGTCCCAGTGCCCCTCCTTCCGCAGAGGGGGCGGGAGAGGGGGTAGTGTGGTCCCGGTGCCTCCACAGAGGTGGGATGGGGCGTGACCATGATGCCTCAACCTCCCACGGCCCCTCCCCAGTGGGTGGGGGGGGCGGGGCCAGTGCTAAGGAGCAGCAAGCCAGCTTCTGGCTGAGCAGAGCATCCTCGCCCCCCTCTGCTCAGCCAGAAGCTGGACTCATGGCTGGTGAGCACAGTGGCAGTGGCGGGAGCCTCTCCTGCCTCCACGACAAGCAGGCGGTAAGGAGCAAGGGGTCCTTGACTGTGAGAGCCCCAGACTGCAAGAGGGATATCTGAGTGCCAGCTTAGGCCCGGGGCATTGGGCCTAAGCCAGTAGGCAGTCATCCCACAAGGAGTCCCGGACTGCGAGAGGGCGCAGGCCAGGCTGAGGGACCCCCCCCCCTCAGTGCATGAATTTCATGCACCAGGCCTCTAGTTAAGATATAAAAAGAGAAAAGAGCAAAATGTGTGTGTGTGTGGGGGGCGGGGGGGGGTAGGTGGTGGAAAGTGTGAGGAGGTTGAAGCAAACAGGATAAAGAATAATATTTCACGGTATTTTGAAGCCACTATAAAGTTTCCTTAATATGTGATAAAATGGTATTCTACTTTTTATCCAAATGCTTTCCCCTCCTTGCTTATAAGCAGAGATTTTCCAAGATCAAATTTGCTTTGATGGCAATGAGTTAATAATATGGACTATAAGAACTGGATAATAATTTAAGGTCTTTATACTATACCACAAAAGCAGACCTATCATATAGCAATTCTAATTGCAATTGTTCCTGTAGATCATGATTCTTGAATGGAAGGAACATAATGCAGAGAATCCCAAGATTTTACTCTTTACCCTGAAAAAAAAAAAACTAATGTAAAGAACAGTACAAAGGAAGGAGTTTGAAATGGCTTCCACTGGGCATGAAGTCTGGCTGCCACAGATGAGATGATAGCTTTGTACCAGACTCACAGGGCAAAAAAACACACATTTTCAAAAAAGAAATGGGAATCAAAGAAAAAAATTCAAACCTTGAGCTTTAAAAAATATAAATCATCTAAGCTCAGTGCTATTCTCTGGCTCAGCACCTGTCTTGCTGAGATATCATTACCCATTGGGCGGCTGAAAGCCTTTTGCTTTACTTGTGCTTCTCCAGAGAGTTGGGTGTAATTGCTCTGCATGACACATACCCTGTTCTGCCTCATCGCTTAAATCTTCCACATTTCAGCCTGTGTTTTCTTCTGTTAAAATATTCAAACAGTATTTCATTTCAGTTCCTTTCTGAATGCTGTGACAAATAACTGAATGGAAGGATGACACTAAATATGCATTTTTGTAATTTTTGGTGTGGTTTTTCGAAAAGAAAAACAATTTAAAAAGCATTCGGACTTGGGAAAGAGTCCTCATTTTAGATTCTAGTCCATGCTAGTTTGGAAAATGTGCAGAAATCGGTGGGTGAATGTGACTGAAGAGTATTTGTTGACTATTCAGTATATGAAAACGATCACGTTATTTTTGATCTGGAGAAAGGAGTTCCTCTTTGTTACCTGGGTAGATTAAAGCAGAATTCTCTTTGTTTCTTTGCATGATGGCTTTTTTTTTTTTTTTTTGAGCTACACATGACACAGTGATTCAGAATTGAGTTTTGTCCTAAAGCATAAACTACGATTTTTCAAGAAAGTTTCTCTTGCTATTTTGCCTCTGTGATTTTACAACCCAAATGGCAGGGCTTCTGGGTTAAAACAGATGGGCTATCTGGAGGAATGATCAAACAGGTTGGTTTTTATTAATATCCCTGTGTTACTATAAAACATTGATATATAAATATAAACTATATCTCCCCCTAGCCTGTTGAATTCCATAAAGAATTTCTTGGAGGGAAGACCTTTTCATTTTTATCCAGGGCAAAGGTCTGTTTGGCCACATGATTGCTTGCAAGACAGCAATACTCTACCCTTTAAAAATGTCTCCTTTCAAAAGTGCTTAAGTCCTTGATGTTTTTCCTCGTTCTACAAAAATTTTTAATAAATACAGTACTTCCAAGGTCAAATTGGGGTTTTATGAATGTAAATTGGAGGGCTCATTTCTTGGTTTACATAGGGATCATAAAAGCTATATTTTTATGTGACAGCTGACACCCCAAAATGTTCCAAGTAATTTCATAACTGATTAATGGCATGTGGTGTTTCCTTCTCTACATCTCTCAACAGATTCAAGAGCTGTTGCTCATTCATCTTTACAGCACACCCATGGAGGGAATGGGGAGAGGGGGGATGTTCTTGGAGGAGCTGGTACCCTGGGGAATTGGGTGGTGGCTCTGTGCTTCCTGGTTTGGGAGGCCTGCAGAGCACTTAATGGGCTGTTGCATTTACACCATCTTTGGACATCCCTAAGAAGCACACAGAATGTTCACTTTCACGCTCTCATAAGATCTTGTTAAAACTTAAGGTCTTTACAGGCTTTAAATGTCATGCAGAAGGGTACCTTGTGCAGCCATATAAATAATACTTGCAACAAGGCTAGGCTAGCAGAAAATGCTAACAAGTTAGCAAGAGGGGAAAACGAAAGTGCCAAATTATGTCAAAGGGATAAGTTTTCCTTATAGTATTGTCCCTTAAAATACCATTAATGAAGTTAATGATTTCTTAGAGACAGTAGTAATGAACAGTTTTGTTTTGTATGTTTTTTTGTCTTCTTTTCTTCTAGGTCCAAAAACCTCTATGTTATATTATATCTTTCTTGTGTTATTCAACTGAAACACAATTGTTCCCATTAGGGAATTAACTGAGTCATAGAAACATGTTCATTATGATAAAAAATGCATATTTTTGCTTCACTTCAGATGAAATTAGAGTTTCATGTAAACTAGAGGCTTGGTTCCTGTTATGAGATGAATATTTAGTAAGTAATAGGAATAAAACCCATACCAAAGGGAATTCAGAATATATATAGTGTTCTCATATAACTGTCCTCTCTTTTTGATTTAGAAAACATAAGAGACGATACCCTCTAAGTAAAAACAGTAAAAAAAGTAAGAATATATGCATTTAAATTTTTGTTCAGTTTTATAATCTCTCAGTCACTCTGGATTTCAATGTTCTCAAATGAAAAATGAGAATTCTCATTCTTTTATATAAATGCCAGATATATAAGTGACATAGCATATTGCCTGTAATTTGAATAACTCAAGGGAAATGTGTTATAAAAACCAAAGCTGCTCTGCCAGTGTGACTCAGTGGTTGAGTGTTGACCTCTGAACCAAGAAGTCACCAGTTCTATTCCTGATCAGGGGCACATGCCCAGGTTGCAGACTCAACCTCCAGATGTTTCTCTCTCATTGATGGTTCTATCTCTCTATCCTACTCCCTTCCTCCCTTTCTAAAAAGAATAAATAAAAACATATTAGAAAAGAAAAAAAAAAACTGAAGCTATCACTATGCCGCAGTAACTGGTAGTTCTATGTGAACATGATCTCATCTTAGTAAGTGGAGATAAATGAAGAGGAAAGCACATACAGGGTGGGGCAAAAGTAGGTTTCCAGTTGTTAGTATGGAAAATCTATATATACTAGAGGCCCGATGCATGAAAATTTGTGCAAGAGTAGGCCTTCCTTCCCCTAGCTGCCAGCACCAGCTTCCCTCTGGCACCTGGGGCCCAGGCTGCTAGCAGTGTCCGCGGAGCGTGCTAGGCTTTGCGGGGCAGTGGATATGGCCTGGATGGCAGGTTAGGCCTAGGGGACCCTACACGTGCATGATTTAATCATGCACTGGGTCTCTAGTTATAGATAAAAGCCTATGTGACCAGCCGACCAGTAGCTATGACGTGCACTGACCACCAGGGGGCAGATGCTCAACATAGGAACTGCTGAGCTGTAGTGACTTGGCAGCTGTGGTTCTCAAGTGACACACCCAGAACCAGAGAGGAGGGAGCCCAATTCTGGGGTGCATCACCCAAGAACCACCCTCTCACAATCCAGTACCTATTGGGGGATGTCAGAGAGCCGGTTTTAGCCTGATCCCCATAGGCCGGGCCAAGGGACCCCACCGGTGCACAAATCCATGCACCAGGCCTTTAGTAATACAATAATTAATAAATATAATACGAGAATAAACTGTTTTGTCTACTCACAACTGGAAACCTACTTTTGCCCCACCCTATTTGTGCTGTTGCCCCCTCTCCTTCCACTAGTCTGGGACCACCTCATCCTTTCCCAATCTTTCCCATTCTTCCTCTTCACTGTGTTGACTTGATTTTCTCAAGTCTCTTGGTTTAAAAAATGAAAATGAAAATAGCGAGAAGCAAACATTTCTTCTTATCATGTGTCCTTTATTCTTCTCTTTTCAAACTTTCTTCTTGAAAGAGTTGCCTATGCTCACCATCAAAGCTATTTATCTACACTAATGTCCCACTCACCTTCCACCCTCTCTGGTCTCAGGTCTCTCCCTGTCCTTACCAGTCCCTCAAAAAAAGCATAATCCTACCTAATAATAGACAAATATGCAAATTGACCGCACCTTTGCTACGCCCAAGCCATGCCCACCAGCCAAAGCCACGCCCAACAGCCAATCAGGGCGAGTATGCAAATTACCCCAACCAAATGGAGGTTAATTTGCATATGCTGAGGGAGGGAGGAGTGAAGACTGAAGACAACTTAGAAGGAAGACGAGGAAAAGCGGAAAGCAAGGTGGCTGCCAGAGGGAAAGCCCGGGCGGGGCGGAGCGGGGCGGGAGGCAGCGGCGCACGGGTGCAGGCGCTGCGGCCACAACGGCGGCAGCAGTGGCAGCGCACGCGGCCGCAGCAGCCGCTTGCAGGGTTCTTCCTGCAAATGGGCTACTAGTTAACTATAAATTCCATACCACACATTCACAATATAAAGCTTCACAGATGTGTGCACCTTGGAACAAGACAACACAGCAGCCAATGTATGTTTTCATAAGCTGTGTTATTAGAGTTCACCACCACAGAAAATTCTTTATCTCATTAAAAAAGCTTTATTTTTGAAATAACTTGAAACTTACTAAGAGTTGCAAAGATAATTCAGAGTTCCAAAATACCCTTGACCCAGCTTTTTCCTATGTTAGCATCTTACATAACCATAGAACATTTATAAAACTAGGAAATTAACCTTGGTCAATGCTTTTAACTGAAGTGCAGAAGTTATTTGAAATTTCCAGGTTATTTTTTTTTCTGTTTCAGAATCCCATCCAAGGTACCACATTATATTTCATTGTTATGTCTTCTTAGGCTCCTCTTAGCTGTGATAGTTTCTCAAACTTCCCCTTGTTTTAAATTGAGCTTGACAGTTTTAAAGAGTTCAATTGTAGAGTACCTCTCAATTAAGGGTTGTCTGATGCTTTCTCATGATCAAACTGAGGTTACGGGTTTTTTGAATAAAGGTGATATGCTCATTTTATCATAACAAGGGGTACATGACATCAATATGCCTTGATATAGGTAATGTTAACCATAATGACTTGGGTAAGTGTGTCTGCTAGTTTTCTTCACTATAAAGTTACAATGTTTCCCTTTCCTTACTCTATAAGTTAGAAGCCAGTCAGTAACTCTGGCCGACACTTAAGGAGTGAAGAATTAAATTTTATCTCCTAGAACAGTGATGGCGAACCTATGACACGCATGTCAGCACTAACACGCGTAGCCATTTCTGATGACACACGGCCGCTGAGGTTTATTAAATACAATTATATATAACAATTATACATTTATGTTATTTAAACTATAAATATCGCGAAATAATGTTTTTTCCTCAAAGTGACACACCACCTGAGTTATGCTCAGTTTTTTGGCGAAGTTTGACACACCAAGCTCAAAAGGTTGCCCTTCACTGTCCTAGAAGGAAGGAGTATCAAAGAATTTGTAGACACTTGATAAAACCATTACGATAATTAAAAAAAAAAGATTTGGGGGGAGAAACTTTCAGGCCATCTAAGTACCCAATTTACCCTTAATGTTTCACATACTAATTTTAGTGTTCATCAATAGAACTTGACTATACTAATTGTAACTGCATTGTCCTATGGATGAAAAAGGGGGTTATATGCAAAGTAATCTCACAAGGTGATCTGACTGAGCAAGTCTTGGTGAGTAGTCATGCCCCAGGCCTACAACTTCTTTAGTAAAAGGTTTTAAGCCAGCCCCATCCATTGTTCTTGTGCATCTAGGACAGTGATGGGCAACCTTTTGAGCTTGGTGTGTCAAACTTCGCCAAAAAACTGAGCATAACTCGGGTAGTGTGTCACTTTGAGGAAAAAACATTATTTCGCAAATGTTTCATCCTCAGGAGCAGCAAATGTTTCATCCTCAGCATGCGGCCGCTAAGGCGGCCGCATGTCATCAGAAATGGCTACGCGTGTCAGTGCTGACACGCGTGTCATAGGTTCACCATCACTGATCTAGGATAAAACACGTTTGAAATATCAGATTTAATACCCCTGGAAGAGGAGGCTAGTATTTATCCTCAACAGAGCACATAATCTTGTTAACTATCCTGTAATCCAATCCCCTTGTTTCCTTCAATCCTCCTTACATCTCCTGCTTAATTTCAAATGCATAAAAGAAGCGCAAAACTGTTATTCTCTGGAGCATTTGAGATCTTGCTCCATGGCATATGCTTTCAACAGTTCTAATGATGATTTTCTATTTCCCTTATTTGTAATTCTATTATTTTTATCACTTTACATTTATGATTTGAAATTATCCTGTGAGAAAGAGTTTTGCCCTCTCTAACACTTTTTATTTAATCAATTATGTATACCTATGTGTGTTTTTCGGCTGTTTATCTTATTCTTTGGGTTATAATCCAATACTACTGTTTTTTATTTTATGCCTTGGCCATTGGGAGCTCTTTCAATTGAGTCCTCTACACTTTTGATATACCCTTATCTTCCTTTTATTTTAAATCTCTTCCTTATTTTCCGGCTCCACAAAACACATACGTCTCATCTTGAGTCTTCCCTGACTCAGCTCTAAAATTAGCTATTTCTCTAAAGAGTTGATTTGTTTCTTTGGGAAATGGTATGTAAAAACTAAAAATCTTGGGCACTGGGTTTGCTTATTGTTATTGATACGTTACTGCTTTTAGTCTCACTCAAAGGAAACAGCTAGGAAGTATATGTATGTATAGAAACTCATATAGACACACATACCTATAATTAGTACCTATCTATGTCTGTATGTATCTTGTAAACATAGAACCGTATCCATCCATGTATCTATCTACATATGTGAATATGAATATATATTCATCATGAATCTGTATATCTATATACAACTGTATCCATGTACTATCTACATATTTATGCATCTACCTACATATCTATGTATCTATCTTTAAAAAAAATAAATTGAGTTCATACTGATACTCCTACTTCAATCCAGCACCACAAAGTTTATTGCAGCATCTCCCCTTTGCTTATTTGTAACTACTTTCTCTGATAGTGTGAAATAGGCCTCTCATTATCACAGTAAATTCCTTTTTTTGTTCCACCTTAGTATACAGATAACTAAGTATCATTGATGTTATTTACCATAAAATAAATATGGCACTTTAAATTAGAGGCATGAAAGACATATTTTGTACTGGAGTCTCTACATTAGGGTCTTGAACTTAAGAGGACAGCTGTGCTCTGTCCCCTGAAGTAATTCCTTTTCAGGCAGCGATAATACATTTTCCAAGTACCATTTCTGAGTATGCTTGTGGTAGATTGTAGAGTTGTTCAATTTTGCATACTTTGATAAAAAGAGCTTATTAGATGCACTATGAAAATTCATATTAATCAACATATTTTATGCAAAACACTATGGAAATAGGGCTAACATGCATATACATTTCTTGTTTCTTAGAAATAACCTGTCATTCTTTTGTTAATATCAGAGTAAAAATATTCAATAGTCATATGGTTATGTATAAGAATGCCAAACAAGTCCCATTTCCCACTGAGCCTACTGCTGAGTAAGTGCAGGGAATAGAGTACAAAGAAAGATCAATAATGAAATCACTAACCCTCAAGAATAGGGAAACATAACTATGAATAAAGAAAAAGACTGGTCACTGTTCTTAGATAAATTCCATAGATTTCTGACCACCTTTAATTATTAAAAATCAGTCCAGTGCAATCCAGTCTCATATGTGGTTTAAACCTCCTCCGAAAACCCACCCAACTGAGCTACAAGTGTAAAATCTGGCCAAGACCTGGGGAGGGAACATGGTCTATTCTTTCATTGCTCTATATCTCCTTTTTTAAACAGGCTTAATTCACTTTATTTTTCTTGTATAAAATTATGCCATGGTCATGTATCTCTTTTTTGTCCTTCTAGTGGAGGCCAGGGTTAAGAGTTAGAAGAAGGGATTGTCTTAGGAAATTTCAGGGTGCCTCTCTTTGTAGTTTGGCCTGGATCTAGACTTGTTCAAAGCTGATGGTTCTCTATAAGGCTGACTAGCATTGCGGGGCAGTGAAATACGGAATTCTGGCCTAAAAGGAGTGATATGGACTAGAAGATCTTTACTTATTAGGAGATAGAACTTGAGACAGAGAAAGTGTTGATTATTTGTAACAGAACCAAAAGTCAAAATTTACATAAAGAAAAACAAAGACATTATTTGTGTTACTCTAAGAGCAAAGCACCAGCAGTTATTAAAGGTTGTTTTTCCTCACTGCGCCAATATCTCTTTTCTTCCCATCCTCTGCAATCTCATCCAGATTTACAACTTTCACTATTAAGAAAATACAGAGAACTTCACTAGGATGAAAGAATCAAAGAGGACAGGGACTTGTCTGGTTTTTCACTGACTTACCCCAGAGGTCTAGAATACAAGGAAAGATCAACTGGCACATAATAGGCACTGGATAAATAACTAAGAATTACACTGAGTAATCATAATTAATCTCTAGCCAGCCAGCCCTAATATTTAAACTCTAGACCAATACATGCAACCAAATATTAAGCATCTGTGATCAGAATCTCAAACTCATTACAAACCCAACACGCCCAAGACTGAGTTGATAATGGTATCCCTCAAATACAGTCTATGCTGATGTCTCCTGGTTCAGTGAATATCATCATTATCCATTCAAGGAGACAAACCTGAAACCAAGAGTCATCCTTGAGACTCTATCCCTATGTTCTTAAATCCAAATGGTCACCAAGTCCCTGTTGATTTTACTTCCCAAATAGCTCTTTAATTCACCACTGTCTCCCATCTTGAAAGCCTTCAGTGGCCTCCTATTACTCTTAGGTTTAAGGTTTTTTAAAAAAGCTCTTAACATGTTTTTCAAGCAGCTTCAGGGTCCACACCTGCTTACTTTTCTAGGATCACTTCACACCACTTTACTCTGAGCTTTCTGAATTCTGTTTGTGCCGAATGCTTTTCCTTCTCTCTGGAATGCTCTACCACCCCGCATCTACCAACACCTCCATGAAGTTCACTGCAGCTCATTCTTCATAACTTAGCTCACGTGTTTCCTTTCCCTTCCTCACCTCCCTGACCCCCATTTGGGTCAAGGTCTTTTACTAACTTCTCAAATTGTGTTCTTTTCTAAAAAAGAAATTCAATTTGGAAATATTTATTACTTGATTTGATTATTTAATTTTTGTCTAGCTCCTCCATTAGATCATAAATGTCATGAGGGTAGAAAACTTAATTGTCTAGTCTTGTCTCCTCAGTGTCTGGCCAGTGTCTTGCACATGGTAGGAACTCAAAGATTTGAAAAATGAATGAACAAGCAGATGGATAATGAAAAAGGCTTTGGGAAGAATGGAAAAGCATATGGAACTGTGAGACAATGAATTTCTATTGTTTTAAGCCACCCAGATTTTATATTTCTGTTACAGCAACCTTCGAAAACTAACATCCCTTCAAAGTTCTGTGTGAAATCTGAGACCACAAGAAATCAGTCAAGGCAAGAACAAAATCTCCAGTGCATTCATGTTTCCTGTTTAGGTGCACACAGGGTAAACCTCCGCTCCCCAACTCCTTTTAACAAGTCTTAACACAGCTAACAGTCTTTTTGCAATTCAACAACTGTGAGAAGCTGCATAAAACTGAAAAACAATTTTCATGCTTCTTTCTTAGGACCATAACAATGCACTTTGCCATTGCCCGTGATAGGATTGGAGGAACAAAAAGCACTGTAAGTTTTTAAAATTTCTCTTCTCTTGATTAAAGGAAGCAAAATGAAAGAGAGTCCCCACAGCTGAGGGCCAGGCATTCTGAGTTCAGACAGAGCTGAGGTGTTTCTCGCCTAGGTTTGGGCACTTTTTTTTTAACATGAGGAATTATCTTACAGTTTGCTGTGACAAACTGTAATAAAAGTAATGATAAATTAGCACAATTATAGAATGACACAACCAACAACTCACCAGTGTAAACAGTCTTAGGCAAGTCATTTTATGTTTGTTCAATGGCAAGAGAGACTTAAGCTAACTTATAAAATATCCTGAGTGCCAGTGGATGAGGCAAAGAACAAGGTTCTGGAAAATCCTCTAAAAGTGATCTGGTTTGGGTCAGTCACACAGGAAATTTAGGAAAGGCTTAGATAAATCCTTCTTCCAAGAAAGTCTCAAATCTATACATTTACTTTTATAAGACTTGTTTGATTAGAGGCAAAAGAAAAGGACTCCAAGTTGTTCTTGGTGGGTGAAAGCTGGTCTGGCATTCTGAGAGTGCACCCATCGTCCCTACTTGCTGTTCTCTCAGGTACATCACTTCCCAGTGTCAGAAAGAAATCATTTCCTCTTGAGGCTGGGGAACAGAGCTCTGGAGGTGTTTTAGTTCCCGAGGGCTGTGGTAACAAAGTACCAAAAATTGGGTGGATAAAACAACTTCTGGAGGCTAGAAGTCCAAATATAAGGTTTCTGTGGGCTTGGTTTGTTCTGGATGTTCTGAGGAGGGGTCTGTTTGAGGATTTCCTCCCAGATCCTGGTGAAGATTGGCAATCCTTGGTGTTCCTTTGTTTGTAGACCCCTCACTCCAGTCTCTGTCATCACTTGGTGTTCTTCCTGGGTGTCTATCTGTGTCTCTTCTCCTTTTCATATAAGGACACCAGTCATATTAAATTAGGGCTCACTTAATGACCTCATCTTAACTCAATTTCATCGACAAATACCCTATTTCTAAATAAAGTCACATTCACAGGTACAGAGAGTTAGGGCTTCCATATAGGCACTGGATAAATAACAGGGATAGGCAAAAGTAGGTTAAATTACCAGCCATCATTACCTAAAAGATAACTCATAAGTAAGGATATGAAATAACAATAAGGCAAATAAATAAATAAATAATACAGGAATAAACCCTGTTTCATGTACTCACAACTGTAAGCCTACTTCTGCCAACTTCTGTATTTTGAGGAACATGATTTAATCCGTAATAGGAGGACATAGATTCTAATAGGTACCTCTTCTGCTTTAATTTAACTTCCTGGATCCCAGACTTCTACCTGTTTAGGTCCAAAATTCCAGTTGTTTGTTTCTCTTTTTTTTGCATTGACTTCCAGATCTCTGTTGCCTTATGATGATAATTGATATCCACAAATTCTGAGCCTCTTTTGGCACCTATTGCCTTGAGTCTTACTCTGAACAGTTCTCAGTCTTAGCCAAGTCATCTCTTTAAACCGATCTTATAGCTTGTTCATGAGTTAATATAACATAAGAACTTACTATTTACCAAAGTATAGTAATGAAGCAATTTCAGAAACTGCAGGTCAAACGCTATATAAGATGATCTTTTGAGACTTAAATTATGAAAAGTACAGGTAATAATATGTAAATTGACAACAAAAGGGTCATTCAATGAGCAAAATATTGAGAGAAGGGCTTCAAGTGGATTTGGGTCACTCCAAAGGCTTTGAGTAAGAGGTGAAGTTTCCAGACTCTCCACCACAAGAATCTGTAGCTTCTTCAGGATATTGGTTCTCTAGCTGCTGGGCAGCTGTTTCCTGGAGTGGCAGGAATACTAGAAATCTGATGTCTCCAACTGTAGATTCCCAATTGTTGACCCCAGTATGTTGTATAAAAATCATTCTCTATGCATATCACAATGGGAAAAAGGTAGGGTAGCACTGTAGTAAATGGTGCTAACATGCTTAGAAAAAATTAAGCCTCAGTAACTAGGCAGTCTTTCTAAAAACCTAAGAGAATGAATCTGAGAGCAAAGGGTTGGCAATTCATCTTCACTTTCTCAGCAGTTGCTCATTCCTCATTTTCTACACAAAGTCACTGAGCCTGCTCTCATCACCATCATTAACCACTTCCTTATTGTTAATTTTTTAAAATTAAAAATGTTGTGGTAAAAAACACATAACACAACGTTTTCCATCTTAATCAATTTTGAGGGGTTAGTAGTGTTAGGTACATTCATATTGTTGTAGCCATTAAACAATACTTATTTGCCCTTTCCCAAGGTCCCTGGTGACCACCAGTCTGTTTTCTGTTTCTATAAATTTGACTACTTTAAATATTTTGTGTAGGTGGGATTATACAGTATTAATCTTTTTGTCACAGGCTTATTTCACTTAGCATAATGTCCTTAAGGTTCATCTATGCTATAGCATGTCATAATTTCCTTATTTTTTAAGGCTGAATAATATTCCACTGTATGTATACAGGGTGGAGCAAAAGTAGGTTTTCAGTTCTGTACAAACAAGTGAAAACCTATTTTTGCCCCACCCTGTATATCCACATTTCCTTTACCCATTCATCTGTCAATGGGCACCTGGGTCACTTCCACCTCTTGGCTATTGTCAATAATGCTATAGTAAGCATGAGTTATGTGTTCAATTCTTTGGATATATACCCAGAATTGATATCTATTTTTCATTTTTTTTTCATTTCATACTGTTTTCCATAGCACCTGTGGAGAGCGGCTAAAGCGTTTGGACAGGTTCAAGTCTTGGACTAGTGAGAGGGCACAGTCCTCTCATGGCAAAGCCACATGCAGGACCCAGTTTGGAGGGCAAAGCCCTCCCAGTACAATTATAGCCAAAGGTTATGGTTGTAAGCTTGACCTTATGGTCAGAAGCTGTGGTCTCAGGTGGCTGAGTGATGTAGGAGGTGTGGCAAGTGCTGCCAAAACAGCTTAATAGAGTTCTCAGGTGCATGTAATTAAGTAGATTCAAAACACTTGAGAACATAGTAAACATCTTTAAAAATTTTTTTTCTTTATTTATTAAGGTATTACATATGTGTCCATCATGACCACACCATAACTTTGCCTCATAGGATCTGACTATAAAATAAAGACTTGGCTTACAGGCTATGGCACTGTCTCTCCTTCCAAGAACAGTGTCCCACCTGGCCCCAACTGTATTTTCTTGCCTGTTTTCTTTAATCCTTCACCACCCCTCCTCAGGTTCACCACTAGCCATGCTGGACACGGTTCATGCACCATTTTACATTCCCACCAACAATGCACCTGTGTTCCAATTCAATTTGTTCTTTCTTTTCTTTTCTTTTCTTTTCTTTTCTTTTCTTTTCTTTTCTTTTCTTTTCTTTTCTTTTCTTTTCTTTTCTTTTCTTTTCTTTCTTTTCTTTTCTTTTCTTTTCTTTTCTTTTCTTTTCTTTTTTCTTTTCTTTTCTTTTCTTTTTTTTCTTTCTTTCTTCCTTTCTTTCTTTTTCTTTCTTTCTTTCTTTTTTTTCCAGATAGTGGTCATCCCAATGCATCTGAAGTGGTATACCATTGTGGTTTTTATTTATATTTCTCTAACAATTAGTGATGTTGAGCATCTTTTCATATGCTTGTTGGCCACTCATAAGTCTTTGGAGAAATGTGTATTCAAGTCCTTTACCATCTTTTAAGTTGGGTTATTTGTTTTTGTTCTTGAGTTGTGGGAATTCTTTTTATATTCCGGATACGAACTCCTTGACAGATACAGGATATTTTTCCATTGATTTTTAGAGAGAGTGGAGGAAAGAGGGAAGGACAGTGAGAAATATCAACGTGAGAGAAACACATCGATTGGTTGCCTCCTGGATGAGCCCTGACCAGGCCTGAGCTGGGGAGGAGCCTGCAACCAAGGTACGTGCCCTTGACTGGAATCAAACCCGGGACCCTTCAGTCCACAGGCTGAGGCTCTATCCACTAAGCCAAACCAGGTAGGGCATTGTTGCCTATATTTTTGGTGTTAGATCCAAGAAACCAATGCCAATTCCAATGTTATGAAGCTTTCCATAGTGTTTTCGTCAAGGATTCTTATAGTTTAGATCTTACATTAAGGTCTTTAATCCATTTTGAGTTCATTTTTGCATATGGTGTAAGGTAAGGGTCCAAATTCTTTCTTTTGTATGTGGACTTCTAGTTTTCTCTACATCATTTGGTAAAGAGACAGTCACTTGCCTTTTAGATAGTTTTGACACCTTTTGTCAAAGACTGACCATATATGCCAGGGTTTATTTCTGGATTCTTTTGCTATTCGATTGATTTATATGTCTGTCTTTATTTCAGTACCATGTAATTTTAATTTTTGTAGCTTTGTAATATGTTTTGAAATCAAGAAGTATGAGGCCTCCAACTTGGTTTGTTTTCTTTAGGATTGTTTTGGCTGTTTGGGGTCTCTTGAAAGTCCCTATGAATTTTAGAACATTTTTTCTATGACTGCAGAAAATACATTGAAATTTTGATGGAGATTGCACTGAATCTGTTGACTACTTTGAATAGTATGGTCATTTTAACATTATTAAGTATTCTAATCCACAATATTAAGTATTCTAATTCACAGGATGTCTTTTCATGTATTTATATAGCCTATGATTTCTTTCATCAATGTTTTACAGTTTTCAGTGTAGAAGTCTTTCACCTCCTTGGTTAAGTTTATTCCTAAATATTTTATTCTTTGTGACATTATAAATAGGATTTTTTCTATGGTGACCTCTGTAAAGTCTTTGCACACGTTGACCACAACCTCCTTCTTGAAACACTTGAACCTTTTGGATTTGATGACAAACACATTCTAGACTTTCCTCCTAACTCTTGGGCTATGACTTCTCATTCCCATTTCAGGCTCTTTCTCATCGGCTCCTATGATTCAGAGAACTATTCTTCCTTTGGTAAACTCGTGATTTCTAAGGGTTTTAAATTATCATCTGTATGGTGATTTTTGCTCCTCTTCAATATCTATTTCAGCCCAGATTGTTCACCTCCCCTTTAATCCTTACATCTACCTTTAGACATCATCTCTTAGATAGCTCCTAGGCATCTATCTCATGGAAAATATGACCAACCCCTATCATCTAAAAGAAAACAAATGAATAAAACCCATATTCCTTTCATCTCTTGTATTCTCTGTCATAGGACACCTTGGGAAATCTGGAAACCTGGGTAACATCCTTGTCTCTTGCCTTTTCTCATCTCTTACATCTAATTAGTCACCAAATACTATCCCCTGTTTTCCCTCCTCTCTATTAAATCACTCCTTTGTGTTCTCCCATCTCTGTATCCTTTATTGAGGCTGTAATCACTGTCTGCCTCAGAAACTGGTCCTCCTATCTTCAGCCTAGGTGTCCTTCAGTCCATTTTACACACTGAAGCTAGAACTTAGGGGAGATTATGTCACTCTTTGGCTTAAATACCCTCAGTATAATATCTAAAATGCTTAATGCTGCTCACACTAATTTCATCTGCTTGTCCAAGCTTATTTTTCCAGCTCATCATTTTCTCCTTTGTTCTATACTAGACCCACAGTGAGTGGCCTCTAAAAAAGTTACTGTGCTATTTCTTGTCTAAAGAAAAAGCTTGTTGTTCCTTTCATCTTAAGTACCCTTCCTCATGCCATCTTCTTCCAACCCCTTTCACCTGGATAGGCATTATTCAACCTTCAGATTTCAGTCTATACCATAATTGTGAAAAAACATCTCTGATTTCATAGTCTATACTAGATATGTCTCCTATGTGCTCCTCAAGCCTCTTGTAGTATCTGTTTACTTGTCACTTTCTCCCACCAGCTCCCAAGCTATTTTAAGGCAGGAACAATGTCCCTTGCCCCTAACATAATATATGACGCACAGTATACAGACCTGAAGACTACAGAATGGGGAGTAATATGCCAACTATGAAAGGCATATTTCAGACAATCTCAGCCTCATGCCATTACATATTTGAATCATTCAACCCTCCCCCCTCTCCCCCGCCCCACACTCCACACTAGTTCCTGGCTCACTAAGCTATATTCTGATCAGAATTTGATCTCCAGACTATACACTCACAGAGAGGGGGTATGTTGATTTACAAATGTAAGCATCTCATGCACTCTATTTTCTAGACATGCATTTCATAATGAATGAATGAACTGATCAGGTAGTGTGGCATCTTTCAGTGAGGACACTGGTTTAGAGTTTGATGGCCCATGTTATCCCAACTTAGGCATTTACAGATAATGTGAATTTGGGCAAGGAGTTTACTTTCCTAAATGTTAGTTTCTGTGTCTTTAATATTCAGAATTAAATTCAATAATTTAATATGAAGTACCTTGCATGCGATAGTTTTCAATCAGTAATATTTATTATTGTAGCAGTTACATCACTCTATCTTATGTTACATTACTTTGAGTTCACTAATGAGAGATAGACAAAGTACTGAGAATAATGACAGCTCCACTCAGATCAGGTGATAGAAACCAGTGCTTAGCTAGCTGAGTGGTATACTCTGGTAACACCCTGTCTCCTTGACATTGCCCTAAATCTGGAATGACTTGAATATAGGAGATAAGACAGAGATGAAAATGTAAGCTCCCAGGTAAGGCTAGAGAGAAACATTAATCTGGAGCTCATATTTTTAAAAGAAATATAAAACTTTATTTTTTATTTAAAAATCTATACTAATAAAAGCTTAGGTGGCCCTCGTGCCCTCGCGTCATCACAAGATGGCCGCCCCATGTCATCACAAGATGGCTGCCACAAAGATGGCCGTCACAAGGTGGTGGCTACAAGATGGCCAGCAGGGGAGGGCAGTTGGGGGCAACCAGGCCAGCAGGGGAGGGCAGTTGGAGGCGATTGGGCCAGCAGGAGAGCAGTTAGGCATCAATCAGGCCATCAGGGGAGCGGTTAGGGGGCAATCAGGCAGGCAGGCAGGCGAGGGGTTAGGAGCCAGCAGTCCCGGATTGTGAGAGGGATGTCTGACTGACAGTTTAGGCCCGATCCCACAGGGGTCCCAGATTGGAGAGGGTGAAGGCTGGGCTGAGGGACACCTCCCTCCAGTGAACAAATTTCATGCACCAGGCCTCTAGTTGTTCAATAAGTGAAAGAAGCTTCTTTATCTGTCCTCCCACCCCACCAATACACAATGGACATCATCAAAGGCCAAACATCATCAAATTTGAATCAGGATTCAAATGAGATGATATAGAGTTAGGGAGAGAGTTTTAATTTCAGAGCTTTGAATTTAATCTAAACAGACTATCTATAGTTCCCTTTTCAATTATTCTTTCCCTGAGGCTTTTCTATGGGTTCCTCCCCCTCATAGTGCAATGAATTTTATACTGCTTAAAAGAAAACCCTTTATATCTGCCTTGCACTGGATTTACAAGAATAATTAAAGCTGCAAGAATTCTCTTCATTTTCAAAGTCTGCAAAACTCTACCTACATTCCCCAGTGCAATATCACTGAACATCAGTATCATTATCTCCTCCTATTGTTCAGAGTATAGTATTAGATCAAGGGTTTTTTTTTTTTAGCCTCCATACAAACTGATTTGGCTTCTTGACAGCCAATTATACATTCACTAACAATCCTGTTCTTAGTCAATGTTCTGATCTTATGTAGGAAACCATTATCTATCTATCTATCTATCTATCTATCTATCTATCTATCTATCTATCTATAATCTATCATCCATCTATTATATCCAGGTCCAGAATGGATTTTGGTGATGCTGAAAATAGAAGCATGGTCTCTATTTAATTAGCTATGAGGTCATGTAAATTATGGCCACTATGAACTGATTGCTGCTGTTGTATATTGCTACTAGGAATAGATTGCATCTTATATTCAACACACAGGGAAATCAATAGACGAATTTTACATGGATATTATTTACATTATTTATTTTGAAGCGTTACAAAGGAAAAAGCTATAGCACTGACCATTAAGGCACAATTCTGGTGATATCTTGGAGAGGGGGATTTTGGGAATAGGTACTATGTCAAAACCATTCAAAATTCATCCCCAAGGAGCTCTTTTATTTTCCCCTGAATTCCATCTTAAATTTTTTCCCTCTATAAAAATGCCTTTATTAAGAAATATGTAACTCAATGTTGCTTCTTTTTCCTGAAAGGAAGGAACAGATGAAGAGACATCGGAGTTTCAGCGTTAGGGAAGCTGAGCTGTCACATAGAATTTGCAGATATCCAACTACAGGTATTAAAGTTGGCATTTTAGTTAGCACATCTGGTCTAATGCTGGGTAAACACACAATTCCCTTTTGGCTTCCTGTAGTGGTAAAAAGGACTGCTGGCTCTATAGTTTCTCTTGAAAAGCCCTAGAGATCAGCAGTCCTTGGTTGGAAACCACTGTCTTAAAGGGTAAGGAGGTAACATCAGAAAAGAATGGGAAAAATATATATAGCACCATGTTTCTACTTAAAGAGAATACTATTCCACAAGTCCACCAACAACTGATCAGTAGACCGTACTTGCCCTTGGGGAACTTCTCCCTGAAAGGTTTGGTGTCCTTTGATACTTGGCCACCTGACTTTATCACTTTCCTGACTCTGGTCACAGTCCTCCCAGTTTATCACCACGTTACAGTTAGTCATAATCCGTGCTCTTTCCCTTAATTTCATATCTGAAATGTTTTCCTAGATTACTTCTTCACTTATTTCTTCTCTTCCATTCTAATTCCTTCACTGTACCATTTAGCTTTCTACTATGATCTCCCATTTTGCCCATGTTCAGGGACATATTTCCTTCCCCCAAGTGTGAGAACTTGTTTTTTCTTTCTAATAGCTCTGTTTAATATCTCATATTTCACTTCTCCATTTTAGAGGTACTTGCTTCTATTACTCTTGAAAAATGTCTAAGAACCAAGATTTATAATTTAACACAATTGTTTTTAATAAGCAATCATAATAAAATAGATTAAAAGTCTCTAGAGGCCTGGCTGACATGTTAATATTCGGCAGGCATTTGATGTCTGTGTCTAAGGAGGATCCTTTCTCCAGAAGGTCACTGAGAGAAGAGCTGCCTTGGGCAGCATCTGTCATTATGTGGAGTGAATGGTAAGCATTTTAGCTCTTACAGTTTGCAACTGCCCTAACTCCAGTGGCTCTGATTAGATCATCTCTTTTTCAAGGAGAAACACAGAACTATTTTGGATAGTTTTAATGATTGGGTTACTTAATTCATCTTCATTCCTCAGAAAACTGACTCTTACATCAACAGTTATCTCATAAATATAATGACATCTCTGTCATCTAAAATATAATTATTTATAAACAGGTAATTAAAAGTCCTGTGAGTGAGCCTTAACATAAGGCATGACTCCTGTTTGACATCTACACAGCTTTAGCTCAACTCAATATAGTGTGGAGGCTAAGAGCCTGGGGTTTTAATCCAAATCGCCTGGGTTCAAATCCTAACTCTGGCACTTATTAGCACTGAGCTCTCAACAAATGTTACTGGAGGTATACAAACCTGTAGACTAGTTGGTGGAAAAAAATAAAAGATGAAATAAAAGTTAGAACTGAACAGAGAGGCTTTGGAATACTATATAGTGCTTTCTGAAATTTCAAACATTAAGAAAATCAAGTGCTTTTTTTTTTTTTACATTTCCCACTTTCTATTCTCTATCTGGGAATAGTAAAAATAGAGTATATACATTTAAATCCTTAAGGGTTGTCCTGCACATGAAAAACTAAACAAATATTTCAGGTAACATTTTTATTGGAGATCTAAATGAAGCCATAAAAGGCAGTCTAAAGTTTCAGGTATCCACATCATTATGTGCATAAAAGGATGCATGTGGATGGGTGTGTGTGAATGTATTCTTGAAATTATGTAAATGAGCCTTACCTCAAAGACCAAGATAAAAGAAATAAGGAAAACCAAGGATATAAAAAATGACATACTAGTTAAAAACTAGTGAAAACAGCCCTAGTTAGTTTGGCTCAGTGGATAGAGCATGAGCCTGCGGACTGAACGATTCCAGGTTCCATTCTTGTCAAGGGCTCATGCCTGGGTTGCGGGGTTGGTCCCCAGTAGGGGCGTGCAAGAGGCAGCTGATCAATGATTCTCTCTCATTGATGTTTCTATCTCTCGCTCCCTCTCCCTTCCTCTCTGAAATCAATAAAAATATATATTAAAAAGAAATTAGTGAAAACACAAAGTAATCTTATACAAAAATAGAAGAAAGTGAACCAAGAACATTTTAGTTTATTATAACAATATTTGGTCCACAGCAATTTAATGAGTATCAAGTATAAAATGAATAGATGAATTTAATAGAAATGTAATTTCAGTCCAATTATGGCTAAAAAAAAGTGTGAAAAGTACTCATATAATTGGATTTTGGTATTTTACTTATGATTTGGATTTCCAATGCTCAAATATTTCTAAATATTCAAAGAATATACTCCAAATTATAGACCAGCACAATTGGATAATCAACTTTGAAGTACAGAATTTCCAGAAAAACAAAGCATCACTAATACCTAGTGAGTGATTAAATAAAACTTACTAGATATCAGTGATATTTTAATAAAACAAATGATACATACTCAAAGCAAAGCGCCATATAGTTTATTTAAATGGGCATCTTTACATCCATTTTTTTCTTTATTGACAACCCTTAGTTAAAACATAGGCTTTGGAGATGTAAACAAGAGTGGTAAGATGAAATGCCTAAAGTAACTTTCAGATATGAAAATGACAACAACACAATTTAAATAGATTATGTCTCTGCTTTGTTAAAAATAGACATGAAGATGCAAATTGAAAATGCTGAAGGTGGAGGGCCTCCTTGATCTAGATAGGATTTGTTTTAGAGACTTGGTACTCTTTGGAAGCATCCCGATCATTCTTGCAGTGTTGGGGAGGATAATGCAAGAATATCTGTTCCAGTGTCCTTCTCTCCCACCCACTCTCCTTCTGAAAGGGTCTTTCATAGAGCCAGATATTCAAGCAAAGTATCCTCCATGTAACAGAAACTATGAGAATGATTGGTCATACCTATAATCTTTCTGCCATCAATAACATAACCTTCATACATTTTCATTTTTTTGGATACAATTTTCATTGCCATTACATCCAATCTGTTTTCATACTTAACTGGGCACAGTTGATGATTTACTCATTCCATTTCTTATAATCACCATGGGTACCCAGACTAAATCCTCTTTTAGTATCTATAGGTAAGGCAAGTTGATGCTTAATATTTTTATGATGATCAAGAGTATCACATATAATTATGCAAAAAGGCAACTTGTCTCTGAAGCATTTCATTTTCAGACAACCTTCATTTAATGGCAGAAGGAGAATAGTCTCCAAGTCCAATTTACTTCACTATATCAATCTTACCCTTACTCATAATAATAATGTAAAAATGTCCCTAAGATAATTATAGAGCAATAGAAAATTTCCTTTGCTGATAATAAAAATTAAACAAAAAATATTTTGCCAACTTAGACTGCTGTAATTTATTAAAAATCTATATTTTTACTTTGAACTGCTTTAATATTACCTGTAAGTACATGTTTTAAGAATCCCCCATATATTACTTACTTGTTTAAGCTTCTTTAGATCTTCATCAAGTTCTAAGTTGTCCAAAATAACAGCAACAAACAAACTCAGGAGGATCTATAAAATGGTTAAATAACAATGAAAAAACCCACGTGCTGTAAGTATCAAAATATTATCTATATATGATATAAAATATCTGCCTAAAATATACACCATATAGAATGCATTAAATGAAAATAAACATGTAGTTGTGAATCACCTCATAGGTATTTTAAGGAATTTATCCCAAATACATTGAAGGAAATAAGCAATATAAATATTCATTTGCTTATGAAGCCAACTTAAAATGGAAATTAAGTAAAAGTTTTTTATAACTCAATGATCCCACTTCTGAGACCATATCCAAATAAAATAACCTGAAGAACTCATGGCATTTTTATATATGTGCTTGATAGAGTTGTTTATAAAAATGAAATATTGGAAATAATATCTAACCTTACATAAACAGTTAATACAGTTAATAGAGATCTCTAGTATAAGATTCATGCAGCCATTAAAAATGTTCATTGTGGTAGCTAATCTTGCAGAAGTCCCCCTGGTGTTCACACTTTTGTGAGTCTTTGTTGTCACACTCTTGGGAGTCCCCACCATGATGAATACAGCTGGGATGTGTAAGCAATAGGAAATGGAAATGATGGTTTGTGATAAAAGACGTTGTGGGTTTTACCTTGCTCTCTCTCCCACCCACTCTGGTAGAAGCCAAGTGCCGTGTCATGAAGACACGTAAGGGGCCCTATGGAGAGGCCCGTGTGGTGATGAGCTGAGGCTTCTTGCCTACAGCCACAAGTGACTCATCTTGGAAGTGGATACTCCAGCCCCACTGAAGCCTGCAGGCCCAGCCAACCTCTGGACTAGAAACTCATCTGACACTCTGAATTAGAAACAGCAGCTAAACCTGCCTCAGATTCCTGGCCTGCAAAACTGCATGAGATAATAAATGTGTATTGTGGTGGAAGCTCTTAAGTTGTTCATGATTTGTTATACAGCAATAGACAACTAATGCACTCATAAATTTTTATTAGTGTTAAAAATGCTTATACTACAATATTAGATAAGAGTATATATGGTGGACGTACAACCGAGTACAAAAAGAAATAGAGAAAAGGCTAGAAGTTTCTTTAGCGATGTTCATGCTGCTTGCCTTTGTGAAAAGTGATATTTTTCCCCTTTTCTTTGTATTACACCATATTTTTCAAATTAAAAAAAAAAAGGTATATACTTCTTTTGGAATGGGTAAATAAGGTAAAAGAAAGAAAACAACAAAAATGCACAATTTTAAAAATATTTTAATTTCTAGTCCTTTTTCAACTTGGACTTCTGAAGTTCCACATTCATTTGATAATCTTTTATATTCCTAATTTATATTCTTCCTCTCAATTTCCCTCTTTAACAAATTATTTCCACTTATATTTTTGTTTGTTAATCCTCACCGGAGGATATATTTTCCATTGATTTTTAGAGAGAGTAGAAGGGAGGGAGGGGGAGAGAGAGAGAAAGGGTCAGAGAGAGAGACACACACACAGAGAAATATTGATGTGAGAGAGACACATTGATTGGTTGCCTCCCAAATTCACCCTGACCAGGCTGGAGATGAAACCTACAATCCAGGTATGGGCCCTTGACCTGGAATTGAGCCTGCACCACAGTGGCCAAGGCTCCACTTGTTAATATTAGACAATTAAGCAAGAAGATAAGAACATTAAGGCAATTTAGTCATCACGACTTTTAAGTACCAGAGAGATTATTATGTATAAGTTGATGGCTAACTCTTTTCCAAGTTTAATGAAAGTATAACAAGGAAAAAGAAGCCTCTAAAACATTATTACATTTGATAGGATATGCTTGGCTTGGGACAAGTACCAGTACCATTCCTTTTCATCGCATGTCCTTTGGGATTTTACCAGAACTTAAAGAAGATACAGAATGGTCTACCATAGATTTTTACTGATCTTCCCATGTCTGCCACACTATGGGCATCTGGGCACAGATACATTCAGGCTTACTCTAAACCAACCATTATACCCTAAACAGGACATTATATAGTTCACTCCAAGTTTAGCTCCCTTCCCGTGACCTTGATGTTTATCTTGATGTTATCATGACAAGTAACAGCAGAGGAGGAGTCTATCTTTCCTGCCCGAGATTCAGAGATGTCCACCTCAAGGTCTTTTGGGAGTATGAGCTGTCTCACACCACTTCTATCACTCATTGGCACTTGGGCAGGCTCTGTGTTCTAATTTAACCGATTTTCCTATCTTTCCAGTGAAAGGACAAACAAAAATCTAAAAAATAAAAAATTCCCTGATGAAAAAAGGGAAAGCAACTGTCTGCCTCCTCTTTCTTAGAGCACTTCCTTAGAAAACTTTGCCCTTGTAAATTCTTCCCCTGTCCCTTTGAGATGTATAAAATCTTTTTTAAAGTTCTAAACAATCCCCTTCTGGTTTACAACCCAGGAATAGCACCCCTTCTCCATGGGCGGGGGTGTGTGTAATTTAGCTACTTGGCCCCACCCCTTACAAAACTACCAACTTGTCACGGAGAAGTTGGATTTTTCCTTTGGATAAAGGCAATTAGCTACCACAGATGACCACCCCAATTACTGGGAAATTTACAGGGAACTATATTTAATAAATGGTTCTGCAGAGTCTTTTTACTTGAGGACTGTTGTTTCCATCTTGAGAACATGGATGTACTGTGGGATATGTATAAAAGGGTGAGTTCCTTTCTGTCTTTGCAATCTCTTAGCGAGTTGCCTGTGATGCCCATTGCAGCCTGGTTTAGTGCTCACCCAATAATAGAATTGTTTTCTTTCTCGTCTGCTTAGGTGGAGAGATTTTCCGGATTGGCAGATTTTATTTTTAATTATTTCCCCAACACCAGACAGATGGCAGGCTACTTAAGGACAGTGAGGTTAGGCTATTCGATTAAATTCCACAGGCATTTGATTGGACTCCACTGATGTGCCAGACATTGCCTGGCTGGGAAAATAAATGCAATATTGCACTCACCATGATGAAGTTCACAATTGAATTAAGAGAACGTAGGCTGGAAGCCTGGTAGAAAAGAGCATTGTGGTTGGGGACCTCGGTTAGCAGGTAGGGTCTACCAGCCACAAGCTATGTGGCTCAACAAATTGCAGCTACTGTATTTTTATTTAACCCTCGCCAGCAATACTGGTGTATGGAATAGCCCATATAAAAATATGTGGACAGCCCTAACCGGTTTGGCTTAGTGGATAGAGTATCGGCCTGCGGACTGAAGGGTCCCAGGTTCGATTCCGGTCAAGGGCATGTACCTTGGATGCGGGCACATCCCCAGTGGGGGGTGTGCAGGAGGCAGCTGATCGATGTTTCTCTCTCATCCATGTTTCTAACTCTCTATCCCTCTCCCTTCCTCTCTGTAAAAAATTAATAAAATATATATTTAAAAAATATGTGGACATAAACTTAGATATTGGAAATGAAAATAATTTTCTTGCTTTTACTACAAATGAACTTTAGTCCATCAGCCCTCCATTTGCACTGAAAGCTGAAAAGTGAATTTTGCTAGATCCCATTTCATCCTGTAAAACTCAGTTACATTGGAATAAATGCTCCTTTTCTTTCTAGGGCTGATTTAAAGTCAAGGATATGATTGTCATCAGCACCTGGTCCACTGTGACCATGTGGCCTTTCCTCTGTCACATTTTAGGGGAAGCCATGGCACTTGTTTTGGGGACTCTGGGCTTTCTCACTGCTGAATTAGTTACCACCTCAGCTCCTACAGCCCCTGCTAAGATCTCTGATTCTTAGTGACACTCCGTGTTAGTTTTATTTTCCTCATGCTCCTGTAACAAATTGCACAAGCTTGGTGGTCTGAACCAACATATTCTTTGACAGTTCTGGAGGCCGGAAGTCCAAAATCAAGTTGTCAGCTGGACGTGCTCCCTGCGAAGGCTGCAAGGGAGGATCTTTCTTGGCCTCTTCCAGCTTCTGGTGGCTCCAGGTGTCCTTGGCTTGTGGCTGTATCACTCCAATCTCTGCCCCTGTCTTAATGTGGCCTTCTCTTTCTCCCCATATCTTGTGCTTACCTGGTATATATCTCTAATAAGGACACTTGTCATTGGATTTAGGGTCCACCTGGATAATCCAGGATGATGTCATTTTAAGACACTTAATTACATCTGTAAAGACCCTTTTTCCAAATAAGGTCACAATCAAAGGTTCTGCAGTTAGGACATGGACATATCTTTTGGGGGACACCACTCAACCCCTTCAGCTCTCCATCTGGTTTCTGGCTTGGGCCAATGGTGTTCCTTCAATGGTGTTTTTCCTATACACTGACTCTCAACTCCCAAGGAAGTTTGGAAGTTCTACCATTCCAGGAAGGAAGTATGGGAGACTTGTTCTTAGGGGATCTTTTAGGTCCTCTCCCTACCTACACCTCTCAGGCAGCTACCCAACTCTGTCCAGGCTGCCCCTTGTCTATGTGGGTCCCCCAGTGAGGCTATTTCCCCCCAAGTTCAGACAAGAAGTGGGTACACGACAAATCTTGAATGTCAAAGCACACCCAGGTTGTTGCTCCTGAGTGTGGCATGTCACCCTACCACCAAAACACACTTTGCCTCACTGCCTCTTTCCAGAGATTTCTGCCTCCTTCATGCTCCATCCCAGAAAACATTCTTCTTTCCTCTCAGAAAGTAGGAGTGTGAAGTAAGATTGGAGTGGGGGTTCCGAGGGGGTCGAGACAAGTGTGAAGACCGACCAACAGAAATGAAACCCAAGCAGAGTATCACACATTTATTACTGTGTCATCTGAGCATTTAGATTTCTGAGAGCTCATCTGGACAAATGGGTCAGGTGCATCTTCTGAACGCTACTCATTTAAGATTGTGAGGCACTGAGCCCAACCCTGTGCTACCAAGACAGCAACATACCAAGGAGAAGGATAATTTCAGCATTAAGAGCATTGTGAGAAAGGCTTGCTAGGTGAAATGAGCAAAGTCAGGGCTTTGGGAGCATGTGGCTAATTAAGGGCCTGGTGAGCAGCTAAGAACAGCCAGAGCATGGCTGCCAGGGAGGAGGCTGGGGGAGGCTGGAGAGGTGGGAGACAGAGGTAGTGTAATAATCACAAAGTGATGACATTCGTTTCTTCTCTGTGAATTTTTTTCTATCAGATGTTGTAGTTGCTTTTTTTTTAAAAAAAAACACGCATGTAATGTAGCTGTTTTAAACTGGATTACTGAAACATTGAGACAGTGTAAAGTGCAGTTTGACAAAGGTTATTAAATATATAGCATTTTATTTATTTATTGATAAATATATTTTTATTGATTTCAGTGAGGAAGGGAGAGGGAGAGAGAGATAGAAACATCAATGATGTGAGAGAATCATGATTGGCTGCCTCCTGCATGTCCCTCACTGGGGATTGAGTCCATAACCCGGGCATGTGCCCTGACAGGAAATGAACCATGACCACCCGGTTCATATGTCGATGCTCAACCATCGAGCCATGCTAGCTGGGCTATTTATTTATTTTTAAAGTACATTTTGCACATTCTTCTTGGAGAAAAGAAAAAATAGCTCCCTCATAGCAGGATAGAGAGACAGATGTGGGATGTTAACGGCACTTTCTCCTTGTCATGCAGATAAGAGTTCAGGATAGAGAGAAGGCAAGACTCACAAAGGAAAGGCTTTCTTTGGTTTTGTTAGCAAAAACGCTGCAGAGGCTTGAAAGCCCCATGCTCACAGAATTGAGACGAGCTGTTGGGAAGGATAATGGCACCAAATTGAAGAATTATAGAAGAGAAAGTTTATAGTTTGCTTGAAACTATCCTTCAGCCCAAGTTCATTCAACAAATATCCTGCAATGTTTAGGCACCACTGCTTAATCAACATGACAACGTGATGGCAAAACCAGAAACGATTTAAAAATATATATGGAGCTTGAGTTTCCTCCCGAAACTATTTGCACATGGATTTTTAGCTTGATCCCTGTGGCCATGTTCCTAATTGAAGGGCACTGTGATAAGGTGACACCTTGGCACTCAGGGTCAGAGGTGACGAAAGTCTGCCTTTGACTCTCTTTGGAATGGAGATAGATGATATAGGGGAGGCGGGCTGGGTCTGCCGCTGGTCCTAAGGAGGTGAGAATTACTTTGTGGTTCTTTTCTCAGACTCTAATAGGATGGCAGTAGCCACTGTGATGCATACATAGAAATGAAGAGAGGGTGGCAGCTTGGGTTCCATCACTTTTAATTTACACTGTCACTGAGACATATTGTGTTCCTACAAACCCAGTGCTGTGTGGAATGGGACTGAGGGTGCTGGCGGGAGTGGGTCTGCCACTTTCCAATGCATGGTATTGAAAGTCCTGGGAGTGGGGGATGAATCCTTTTTCTGAAAGCAAGGACCATAGCTCAATTCCTGTTTGTTTGTTTGTTTGTTTGTTTGTTTGCTTGTTTTGTTTGTTTGCTCTGGTTTTATACAAAGCTGAGTTAATGCTCATTAGTAATCTGAACGCAGTACATTGACGTCTGAATCTTATTTTCAATGTTTAACTATTTACAAGTGCCAAAAGGTTTCCCACAGTCATTAAGTGTGACTCACAGGTTTATATGAAAATGTTATTAATATTATAAAGTAATTTTACAGGGACTTGCCACGTTGATTCAAAGAACTTCATCGTTTGCATTAAATACCTTTACACTTTGCCAGTTCTCAATTACGCAATCAACCTACTCTGCCCTATTTTTTTTATACTTAGGTTTATATAATATTTAAATTTGTAATGTGGCACCAAATCTGTATCACTATTTTTTTAATGATGTAATTTCCATGGGAATAAAGATTAATGATATATCCTTTCATTTCCTCTTGAGCTTTGTTAAAGCACAAGCAGTACATAGTTTCAACACAGCAGTATTTCATTTGTGCAACTCTTCCAAAAAAAGGAATTCATATATATACATATACATTCATGCATTGGCTACTTGCCACTTTTAACAGGTCTCTAACATTCTATTATATGAATATGCAGCACAAGTATTTGTTCTACCACATAATATACAACTGATGTAATACGGTCACTTCCCTATTTTATGAACACTATTGAAACCTTATGAATCACCAATGTCAATGAAAACGTTGAGAATAACTATTAAAAATTTCCAGGTATTTAATTCTTTATTTTCCTCAGACTATAATGCCCATGCTCAAGACATTTTTAGAACTGGCAATACATTCAGTGTGGAAAAGGCCACATATTAGGTCTCTGGAAGCCTGGCAAGGATCCTTCTTAGAATTTTTAGGAATGACATTAGCATATTGGTGGGATGTTGACCTTCTAGTTTACATTTCAAAGCATGCTTTCCCAGGTTCAATATGGCTTCTGCCCCAGAGTCTTAATAGGTGTTCAGCTACAATAAGTCCTTATGTGTCGTGTCCTCTTTTCTTTTTCTAACTACTCCTCTCATGCCTTACACACTTCTGAAAAAGCCACACTAACCTGAGCTAAGCGTTCACTAGGTATTCACCATGTTTCAAGTTTTATACATTTAACCATAGACAAACTTGTTTTCTTGCATTTATCCACAGTACATTTTAGCAAAATTCAATAAACTACAGAAATTGTATTGATAGTATCATTATTTCCTCCAAGTGTATTCGGACATGACCATTCTGTCCAATATACTTTACCTCAGATTCACTTTTGGGTAATCATGATTCAGACTCCTGAAAGTTGTGGTTCATTTTTTTACCATTTTAGAATGGGTTCACTTGGTTGAAGATTTCTGTCTCTGTAGCTGCATATCCTATTTTGCATTCTCCCCAACCCTGCATACAGTTGCGCCCCAGCCTTATGTACCTTTCCCTTTTCACGTCTTTTCTGGTAAAGTTTACTTTTATTACTTTCTTTTCCTTTTTAGATAGCTTAACGATAGCCCTTTGGCTGAAATACCACCTTTCATCTTATTCCTTTCTCTACTATACACTCTAATCATAATTTCTATTTAAAAAATAGTTTTTAATATGCAATAGAAGCATAGCTGGTATCTAGTCAATACCCACAATCTTGGGTTTTTCTTTTCCTTCTTACCATTTATAATCACACTCTCCTAAGCCATCTTGCCGGCTGTAGTTGGAAACAATCTCATTTTTTATATAGGTCAACAAAAAGTCAAATGTAATCAGAGCAATGTAAAATGGGAAATGTTAGATACAGATGCACTTTTAAATGAATTCTATAAAATCAAGTTACTTAATTTACACCTTGGGATGCCCATTTTTGTCAGAAAAATATGACTATTCTCAGAAAGCTGCCACTGCAGAAGCAAAATCAAGAGATTGCTATGTTAATTTAAGCACTTCAAAGGTAACAAAATGACTATGCACAATGGACGCTTAATTACATTTTCTCTCTCAGTATTCACATCACAGGGCTTCCCTTTGAAACAATAATAAAGGGGAGACCACTGTGAATAAAAAATAGAGTCTTTTCACAGTCCTTAATCCCCAAATCATTGGCAAAAGTGAAGAAAAAGATGCATTTCACAAGCGTTCGGCAAACTGCAGTCAGGACAGAAATATGGGATACTACCAGGCAGATGAGAGAGAAATTTTAAAAGTATAATAGGTAATGGTTATGAATATGCATTTGCTAAACACTTAAGCTTGATTTTCATTGTGCACTGAAAAACTGGCACCCCCAGGGAGCTACTGAATAGCCTGTTGTTGTTGTTTTTTATGCCAGAACAAACAGCGAAACATTATTATTTTTTTCTTTTTTTGCTGCTTGGTACATGCCAGTCCCTGGGAAGACTAAATCAGAAACTCACCAGTTGTGTGGTACCACTGGCCAGTGTGACTAAAAAACAATCAGAGCTTGTATATTTATGTAGGCGTTTTTTCATTTGGGTTGTAATGTTCTGCAGTATTTTGCTAAAGGAAATCTCCATGCACATATTTACATGTTGGTCCACAAACAATGTCTGCCTTCTTTACTGTCAACATTTTAAACACCATTTCGGATCATATAGAGCCAGAATGACTGGGAAGCAGGTGTTTATTATGTGGACATTGATCACATAGCAAGTAACAATGGCATGTACTCATGGCATTATCACTTGTATCACTAGGCCTTGAATCACAGGTTTTATCTGTTGGTTTGTTTGTGCTTACTAGTCCTATTTATGTGCTAGTTGTAGGCCCAAAGAGGACAGGGATTAAGCTCGTCACACTTTGGTTAGGATATAGGTTAGTACTTACACATGGTAGAGATTTAATAAAACTGTACGAAATCAAATTGAGCCAACTTAATAGAGCCCATTACAGGGATGGCCAGTCTGAGGATAAACAAGAAACAAAAAACAATTGCTGATCATACTTTAAACAAAATCTCCAGGGAAGTGACTTCAGTCCCTAGACTTTTGGGATCGTATAGAAGTAACGTTCTCAGTTTTAGTTTGGTTATAGAGTGTTCTCTTTAACTGAATTAATTATTTCTCATTTTAAAAAATCACTTATACATTTAAATATCTGAATAACTGACCTTTTTGCATTAGGTTCATAGTCAGAGAAATCACCTAAGAATTTCAAAGCTTTAAAATTTTAACATAAATGTGCTTGAGAAAAGTCAATTTGAGTTATACTTAAGCAGTGTATTTCACCTAACTTATACCACATATAAACAGAATTTGAAATGCACTAAAAACCTAAAGTCAAAAGGCAAAAATTTAAAACAATAAGAAGCAAGAGGAGAATCTTTTTATTACCTCAGGGTGGGAAATAATATCTTATGCATGAGTCCAAAATAACTATTGACAATAAATAAAATACTGATAGTTTGACTGCATCAAAATATGCCCTAATGTTATCGGTGGGGTGTCCTCTGTGTCCCCACCTCTTGCCAGTGGAAGTGGAATTATTGGGGTGCCTTTGGGAAAAGAATTTCCTGAGGCCCCCAGGGAAGATGAGGTATTATGGAAAGCTTTATTGATGATGTAATATTAAGGGGGTTCCCTTCCAAGGCCCCATTTCCCTCTGTCCTGCCATGGAAAAAAGTCCAATCTTGTATTCAGCAGGGCTAGGATTAAAGCCACTGCCCAGAGCTTCTGCTCCATATTAAAGCACAGTCCAGTCCATCTTAGGTCCCAGCTGCGGTCCATTGTGTGTGGGGTCTCCATGGCCATGAGCCATGCGGTTGCTTAAGGTCATATTGTTACGGAGGCCCATGGGTGACTGTGGGCCACAGAGCAAGAGAGTGTTAGGGAGCAGGGGGCAAGCAAGAGAGAAATAATTCTTTGTCTGGGGATTTTAACCTTCCAAGATTTCATGTGCTTGCCATGCTCCACCCTCTAGCCAAATGTCTTTTTTCCAGATTAGACTGACACCAGGTAAGCATGTTTCCTACGGCACCCCAGCTTCACTGCACATGTGTCCATTTCCCACTTTGTTTGGTTCCTTCCCCTGGTGATCTGCAGGGAATGGACTAGTGGTTCTCTGGGGAGCAGGAAGTTGCAGCTTCCTTGCGAAGCTGCCCCAATGACCCTACTTACAATGTCTAGCCTCCCCTTTGCTCCTTTCTCCTTTGGTATTAGCTAGCTAATTATGGCAATAACAAAAAGATATCACAAATTGGAATAACAGAGCACTGCCCAAGGAAGGACATTTATATAGTAGTCAAGGGATTAATATCCATAATATATATACTACTCTAACACATGCATTTAAAAAAAGACAAACTAGATTTTGGAAAAATATGTAAAGCATATGATTGGGTGAGTCACAAAGAAGATGGCCAATCAATATATGAAGAAGTGTTCCCTTATTAATAATTATGAAAATGCAAATATGCAAGTTAAGGAAAAGTAATACCACCATTCAACTCACAAGACTGTCAAAACTTAAAAAGCCTAACAATATCAACCATAAGTGAGAATGTAAGCACACAGGGATTCTCAACCATTGCTCTTGGGAGGGCAAGTTAGTGCAGCTTGCTTATAGAGCAGGAGTCCTCAAATGAAAGGTAGAGAGAGTAAAGGTTTTAGGCCTTGAGGGCCAACAGGCAACATTTATGATATTATATAGGTACTCACATAATCATTTAATAATGCACAAACCAGTCTTAGTCCTCAGGCTACATATAAAGCCTGTTGACCAGATTTGGTATGGCTTGAAGACCTGTGCTACATTGGGGCAGTATTCAGGATCTCAGAGTCCACTTTCTAGCATATATCCTAGAGAAGCTCTCATACAAGGGGACACAATGTACAAATGTATTAGTGGCAACATCATAAAACAACCTAAATATGCACGGCAAAGGGAACTGATAAACAAACATGGTATATTCAGTCATAGTTCATATATTCATGACAATATATACCAAATGAGCTTTATGTATACTAAGATAAAAAGATTTCAAAAAAACAATAATAAGTGAGAAATTTAACTGACAACAAATGCAGAGTTTGATACCACTTATTTTGAAAGTTGCTGCTACTAATGACTTGTAAGGAGGGAAACACCTGGTCATATATAAGTTGGCCTCAGAATGGTGTGTGGTCATCACAGTAGAGAACTGGGGCATTAGGGGTCTCCACTAGGATAGTCATCAGCACACTACAGTAGCACTTCTCAAACTAAAAACTTAATATTAATGTTAAAAATGAATGGTATGCAGCGGTCGCCAACCTTTCGGACCTCACAGACCACCAGTGGTCCGTGGAGTTTTCTTATAGTTGATAATATGTTAAATTTAGTGAAATATGACTTAAAACTGGAAGATGAATTCATACCAAATTCATTATATTCACTGTCTTGGAGACAATGATCATTGTGTGGGGAAAGGAGAAGGGGGAAGAGAGAAACTTGGTACAGGAAGAATCATAAATGATATTTTAAACTTAATGATAATACTTTATTTACATCTATATATCAAAAACATCTGAAGTAACATAATAACATGTTAGCATTTATTAATATACAGCTTTAAATGCACACACCATCTTACTTAGACTGAAAGGCACTCAGTGTTGGTGGCAGCTATGATCATCCACTATTTCATGGCTAAAATCTCCTTCAAAATACAAGTGCAACTCACATGGAGGTGGCAAACTTGGGCACTAGGTGTGGGACATTATTATCTTCACTTTCAGATACAGCATGGCATAGAGACCAGGGGGTTGTCTGGTTCCTCCAAGTCACACATCTAGTGACCAGCAGAGCTAGAACCTGAATCTAGATTTTGAACTCTAACTCCATACTCTTATACTCAGCCACACTTACTAGACCACCCTCATTGACTTTTCAATTCTCAATTGCTTTACAGATTTGAAGAAATTATGAATAAAAGAATGAACAATTTCAATTTTCAGTTTTAACTAAAAACTACCTTTAGGAAACAACAATGAAATTATAAAAAGTGTTTTGAGCAGATACTTAAATCAGTAGAATGAAGGGATGAAATGAGATATGGGTTTTCAAGCTATGTTCGATGGGTTCCTAAAGGCTCAGATGAATCTCAGGAATCCTCAGAAGTGCTCCAGGGTTCCACAGTCATTGCCATGTTTTGGCCCAGTAAGGAAAATGTAGACTACCCAAGTAGTCTGTGTACAGATTTAACATAACATTTTATTATATTAGCAATCCCTGTAGAAGTTCACTTGAAAAACTAGACAGTTTTTCTTTCTGCTTTCATAATGTGTGAGTCTCAGTCTTAAGGAACAAAACTATATCTCTATGTTAAAAGATCTGCAGTGAGGTTAGCAAACAATTATATTATTTTTTAAAATATACTTTTATTGATGTCAGAGAGGAAGGAAAAGGGAGAAAGATAGAAACATCAATTATGAGAGAAAATCATTGATTAGTTGCCTCCTGCACACCCCCCACTGGGGATCAAGCCTGCAACCGGAGAATCTAACCATGACCTCCTGGTTCATAGGTCAACGCTCAACCATTGAGCCATGCCAGCCAGGTAACAATTATATTGTTTTAACAGAAAAACAATTACATAGATTATTCCCATAATTTATTATTTCAATCATATCTGTCCTGCATTTAACCCATGATTAACATTCTCCAAGGTCTTCCATAGTTTGAAAGGAACGTAAACACATAATAGGTACCTAATAAACATTAGTTGAATTCATGAGTGAGTGAATTAATGATGAATGAATAAATGATGACAGACACATTCTGAAAGGTCCCGGAAAGGAGCATACAAAGACCTCAGGGCCAAGTGTCCTGGGAACACCAGCACAGTCCGAGTTGGCTCTGGAAGCCAGACCTCCATTCCCACTACTCAATGTTCTTTCCTTTTGTGAATATTTTAAAAGTTACCCCATATAAAAAAAATGCCCAAACTATTTCTTTGTGATTTTACTGTTTGAACCCAAGATTTTACACCACATAACAATGCATCCCCATATACTTTTTGATAAACATGCCTTAGTTTTAAAAGCCTTTGCCTATAGCAAATGCAACTTGTAATAAAACATCTAGTTACTTAAGCACTTGTTTGATTCGTAGATATTTAGAATTGGAAGGGACCTTAGAGCTCATATGTAATTTGCTTTATTTTATTGACTCTTGGTCAGAGTTTTGATTTGATGCCGATATTTTCATTGACAATAGTAAGTTTCATAATCTAAGGAAGTTTCAAGACCATAGGCTTTGAGACCAGGCAGACCTGGGAATGTTCTAACTCTAACATTTATACTCTATGTGACATTGGGACAATTACTTAACTCCTCTGAACCTCGGTTTCATCATCTGTAAAATAGGAATATTACCTAACTTGGTTGTACCAAATATTAGGAATAAAATTGTGAAACATTTTGCCTCTCAATAAGTAATAGCAGTTGTTTTTATTTCATGTATTCCTAATAAAGGATACCATTCTGAATTCTTAACTTGGAACTTTTAACATAAGTATAGAGCTTAAGTTTGCATCAATTTATTATATAGAGATGTACATTTCATATTAGGAAAACCTGAGAATTACATCCCTTAGTATGTCATAGGCCACATTTCATAACTTTTCTTTGTTTTTTAATAAAAATACATCGAGGGGAAAACTCTCTGTGACAGAAGTCAATTTTTTTTCTTGGATTTAGTATTAGCTTTTATTGTGCTTTAAAAATATTTTCAGCTATGTGTTTTATTCCCCCCCCCTCCCCATCTGTTTCTTTCAGTCCCACATAGCAAAAAACACTGAGCTGATTTCTAATTAACTGACTGGATCCTGAGGTCTCCAGCTGCTATCTTCAGTTTAATTACAGCTGTGAAGAAGATGGAGTGAAATTGAAGAAAGTATCTATACAAGGTTAAAAATAATATTAATTACATAGTTCTGGTTTGATCCTTAGATCATCTAGGATGTGAATGATTAGAAATGTTTAAATCAGTATGCAAATGTGAGATTTCTATTTTATTTTGTCTTGTTTTCCCTCATGCAAACACTTGTACCTGATAGAGACAAATTCCTAATTAAATCTGAAATCTAGTTCCTGAAGGAGTTCATTGATTCCTGGAAATTTAGAAAGGAAGGGACCTCATCCAACCAGACTATTCTACATTGGTTCTCTGGCTCTCATTCTGAAATTGAATGTAGGCCAAAAAACCTGTTAATGCTTATCCCATTATGAATTCTAAGACATAATTTTAAAAAGTGCTAAACTCACCAGAGTGGCAAAAAGATGATAGAGAATGAAATAGATGGCAACCACAGGTGCCCACATGTGTCCCACCGCATTTAGAGTTTGGTCCATTACGTCTACCCATCCTTCCTGGGTAAGGATCTGGAACATGGACATAAATGCCTACAGAGGAAAAGAATGGAGGCATTAAACACCAGCTTAAGGCTTGCATGCAATTTAAATTAGTTTATGGTGTTTGAGGACTTTGATCTCAATATTAGTGATATTTATCTGAGTGCTCAGGGGAAGAACAGCCTTAATCAAACAGATGGGAAAGGGCTGAGAACTAAAGATCCTAAAAGCCTAATATCTAACTATTCAGTGCAGCAAACTAAAATAAGTGTCCTTAATTAAAATTAGCCTTGTTGGTGGTAAATACTGTTGAGAAAAATTAGAAAAAAATTGAGGAATGTAGCTTATTATTACCTTCCTTTTTTTCTCCTCTAAGTGAACATTTTAACATTTCCAACAGATTACTGTATTTTTATTTTTGCTGCTAAGCACAACTTGTTTTTTTGTTTTGTTTTATTTTTTGTATTTGTGAATACTCACCTGTGGGCATTTTTTCCATTGACTTTTAGAGAGAGTGGAAGGGAGGTGGCAGGGTGGGGGAGAGAGAGAGAGAAAGAGAAACATTGATGTGAAAAAGACACATCAATTGGTTGCCTCCTGCCCTGGCACTGGGGTGGGGATGGAACTTGCAACCCGAAGCCACGCTGGCCAGTGCCACAACTTGCTTTTATAATGAATTACATTTAACTGTCTAAAGGCCTATGAGAATAACTTATTTTACTTCTATAGTACCCATCTATTAAATTATTTGTCATATTAAAAGCCTAAGACTCTTGGCAAAGGCTTGGAAGAGGTAAGTGCAGAGAGGAGGGGGTCAATGGGAAAAATACAAAAACAAAACAAAACCCAACGTGCACATCTGTAATACCCTCAACAAAGATAAATTTTAAAAAAATAAGAAAAAATATAACAAAAAATATAGGACTCTTTAAAAAAGAAATATTTCTAAATAATATACTGGTAGCCATGCCGAGCACTTAATAAAGACAAATACATTTTTCATAATTATTTTGTTTCTTTTTCAAAGCCACGTGAAGACCATGGATAAAGCCAAGACTAAAATATACACAGCATTCCAACAAAAGCCAGCCAAGCTATAGGACTCCTACTCTCTGGAAAGATCTTTGGTTAATTCCAATCTTACATATGCTTCTTATTAATTATATGATTACATATACATCTCTAATTCATGTATTCTGTACCCATTAGTGCCCACTAAATGCTTTATTTATTTTTTTCTCTTAATCCTCACCTGAGGATATTTTTTCCATTGATTTTTTAGAGAGAGCAGAAGGGAGAGAAGAGAGGGAGAGAGAGGGAGAGAGAGAGAGAGAGAGAGAGAGAGAGAGAGAGAGAGAGAGAGACATCAATGTGAAAGAGAAACATTTATTAGTTGCCTCCTGCTCACACCCAGAATGGGTATTAAACCTGCAACTGAGGTATGTGCCCTTGACTGGGAATCAAATCTGAGACCCTTTGGTCTGAGGGTGGATGCTCTAACCACGGATTCAAACCAGGCAGGGCAATAAATGCTTATTGATGAGAATTTATGATGATGTCTGGGAAAGTTGACAATTGGAATCTAGTGACTCTTTGAAAATGTATTTATAGGTCAAAATACAACGAAGACTTAAGTTGAATCCTCAGGTATTGAGAATCCAAGAAATAAAGTCCAGTATAATACATAGATAAACTGATCCCAAGATATAAGCTCCTCCGTTACCTAGAACCTAAAAGGACCTTAAAGTTAATCTAACTGACTCTTTTTGAAGGTAAGGAAAATTAGGCTTAAGGATGATAAGTGATTAGCCCAAAGCCACTCTATTAATTTGTGGCACTAAAAGAAATATTACTCAGGTGTTCTGACTCCATAGTAAGTACTTTTCTAAGTGTTGATTCCTGTGTTCACTGAGATCTTGAATCTACTACTTCCCAATCAGACTCACACAATAAGCTCTCTCAGCATAGTCTCATTTAACCCACAGATAATTAACTTTTTTAGAAGTAAGGTGTTCAATGCCCAATATATAACAAACCCATTTGAACAAAGGAGACATTATTAAATGAATCTTGATGTACGAGAAACATTTTTACACTCCCTATATCCATGTGTACAACTTCTCGAGTTAATTTTTCTACAGTCCGATTATCCTGCAAAGTCTTCTGTTCATAAAAGTATGAAATACGTTGCTATCGGTACTTGAATTCAGGATCACCAAGTAACAAAATATTTTCCTTGCAGCTGCCTAAGCGAATGTTAGCTTTAACTCATTATAAAAATGCTTCAGAGAATGTTTAACACATCATTTAACCTCATAAGTTGCCAGGGCTTATCATGGGGGCCAATTATTTTTTCCTGTTGAATATTTATTACTTTCAAAGGCAAGGAACGTAAGTTCCAAAGATGATTTACATAAAATATCAGATTGCTGTATTTTCTTCAATGGAGATGACACTAGCGTGAAAGTGTGTGTTCATCCTAAAGACTCAATTGCAATAGAGAGTCAAAATATTTACCAATACAAAAGGGATTTTATTGGACATAAATTTCTTTCTCCAAAGTAACCAAAATGTTTATGATTAAGCCCAATAGATTTATTTTTGGTATCCAGATAAAAAATTCAGGTGATCCTTTCAGCTGCCTTGGGCACAAACCAATTTAATTTGTTTTCATCTACTGCATTAGCTTTCATGAACACTCAGCTATTATGCATTCAGTAAATGTTCAGGAATGTGGAGCTGTGGGACTGTAACCTGTTGCTGTGAGATAAGCAATATGGGCAAGAACATTGGGGTTATCCTCTACTCTTTTCAGAGTCTCAGAAGAAAATAATCTCATTTCTGCATAGCTCAGCCACCTGAAAGTTCATATGATGAGATGCTGTGAATTATATTTGAGAGCAAAGTTTTCTGTACAATGTTATTTGTGTGTTTATAGCTGCTTACATGAATAAACCAATGAAAGGGGGTATGATGAAATACTTTTATTATAGGCTGAGAATTAATTTGTGTCCTGCAGGAAGGGTTCCTTATCAGTTTTGCTGATATTTTATTCAGAAATTTAAATCCAAATGGTAGTTCGTTTGAAGTTTTGAATCAAATGCACTTATTGGCATATTATTTGCAGGATCTTGTTCCTTAAAGAACCCACTTAGTGTATTTATTCAAGCAGGGTAATTAGTGGTTACTGAAGGTTTCATGTGTTGGGGATTGAGATGAGGAAGACATGGTTTGTTCTCTTAAGAAATTTAACAGAAAAGAAAAAGTGACAGATATGGTCTGTAGGAGAAATATAATAAAGCTGCCAAAAAGCAAGTTAGAAGGACCAACATATTCCTCTCAGGTAAGTCAAGAACAGGTTTGGAAAAATGATGGCAATTGGCTTTCATGATGAAGATGATTAGGATTTCAATGGTGGAAAAGAAGGTGATGAACAAAGGCCTAGAGAAAGTCGTTCTTTGAACTACTTTTCCTTTTGTTATGCTAGTTTCCTTCCTGTTGACTCAGTCCCCCAAATCCTTATTGGTTTCTACTAGCTCTTTATAAATTGAGAAGATGAACCTTGTACCTGTCATATAGGTTTAATGGATTTTTCCCCTATCACTCATAGTATTTTTGCAAACATAAATTTTAAATTTCTATGTGGTCTAATTTATCATTCCTTTTATTTAAGATGTTTTATTTTGCTTAAAAAGACTTCTGACACTGCAAGATTCGATATAAATGTTCCCATATTTTTATGCAACAGTTTTACAGTTTCCTCATTTTATTATGTTTAACATGTTGAACCAGAAATCATTGTTTAAATCAGTTTAAATCTAGAATTTATTTTGGATAATAAATGAGACAGCAATTAATCTTATTTTTCTTTTCAACAGGTGATCAGTTGATTCAGCACAATTTAATTGAAAAATCTGTTTTTTTCATTAATGTGAAATATCCTCTTTGTCATATATTAAATATTCCTATGCTTTCAGCTATATTTATGGATTTTCTATTCTTTTCCATCAGTCTATTTCATCCCCAAATTGCCTAAAATTATACATTTGATAACTTGTCAAGCTACTAGCCCTTCCCCATAAATATTTACTCTCAGAAGTCATTTATTTTTATGTTAATTTTCCCAAAACAACTTCTTGTTTTATTCATTGAGATCTCATTAATCTGAGGAAAAATTGCTATTGTTCTCATCCTCCAATCTTGGAGAAAGACATATCTTCCCGTTGATTGTCTCCATTCATGAAATTGAACAGACTTCTTATTATATAGTTTCTGCTCATTTCTTGTTTTGCTATTCAAAAATCATAATCAACATGATACTACATGATTAAAATATTACATAGTAAAGAAACCTGATGATGGGTTTCTTAATGGATAAAAAACAATGAATAATAAACAACACTGCATGCCTAAGTATTTCAGCCCCACTTCCCAGAGGCCACCGTTCTTAACCATTTGTCTTTTCACTTCTGGTGGTGCTATTTATATAACCTATTCAGTACTTCTGGATTTACCCACTTTAGACATAGACTTCTGCTATGATGTGAAGATTTAGTCACAACATCACTCCCTACTTCGCTTGACCACTCCCACATTTTGTACATAAATCATTATTTCTATTTCATCAAACTCTGACAGAACGGCTTGCCATCACACTGTATAATAAGGTCTCAGCACTTCTGCTCATCCCATCACCTTCCTCTTCTCTCATTTCACCCTATTTTACTACTTTACCCCTCAAGTCCAAACCTATAGATATAAACGGGAGTAAATAGCTTTGTTTACACATGCTTTTTCTTTCTTGTTTCTAATTACATGATCACATATTAAACATCACCAGCCAGGTCAGGCCCTGTTCATAGTGCAAGTGCCTGGCTGCAGCTAAATGAATCAGGGACAAGCAGTTAACCTGAGAATGGGTCAGTTGCATGAGGTAATCTGGAACAAGCAACTCTGCCCCACCAAGGAAGAACTAAATCAACCCAAAACATCTCTAATGAATTTCAAATGGAAGCTGCAATGAAAAAATCACATGGTTAGCAGTAGTATCTGGAAGTGAATAATGAAGAGAGGTTGGCTATGCAGCTGATTAAAGAGCTATGGGGGAGTCATTACAAAGGCAGTTGTAAGTGTATTGATATTCCAAGGCAGCAAAATCTCTGAATGAACTAAAGTTACATGGTAAAGAAAATGCATTGAATAAAGCGATTGCAATGATGCTCACCAAATGGAGAAGGAAGGTTTTGAAAATCATAAGCTTGTTGAATATCATATTCCTTGGGTATGTGGGAGCACTCCAAGGGTGAGAACCAGAGTAGAGATAAAGGCACGAGGAAGTGAGCTGTTACAGGGATGATACAGGAGAAAATACATCTAAACCAGAGAACAGGGACTTTGGCTCACTGAAAAGGGCCTGAGCACTGCAGTATAGAGACACACATATCACTGCCAACCCTGCTCAGCTTCCTTTGCTGGTTTATCTTCAATTTCCTAATCTCTAAGGGTTGCAGAGCTTGAGGGCTCAATCCTCAGATTTCTTTCTTATCTCTCAGTATTCTCTAACTAGTTGATCTCATCCATTCTCGTGCCTGTAACTAGCATCTATATACTAATGTTCCCACATTTGTATGTCCAGCCCCCTACAAACGTCCAGAATCAACTTCACAGCTTCACTTAGATGTCTATTAGACTCTCCATGCCTCATTCCCCAAACCTGTTCTTCCCACACTCCTTCTCATCTTAGAAAATGATAAATCTCCACGCAACCCTGGGTCTGGGAGAGGCCACGCGCCCCTGGGTCCGGGTGAGGCCACGTGCCCCTGGGTCCGGGGGAAGCTAGATCCCGGGTCCGGGCGAGGCCGTGTGCCCCTGGATCCGGGTGAGGCTGGGTCCCGGGCCCGGGAGAGGCCACGCGCCCCTGGGTCCGGGTGAGGCCATGCGCCCTTGTGTCCGGGTGAAGCTGAATCCTGGGTCTGGGCGAGGCCGTGTGCGCCTGGATCCGGGTGAGGCTGGGTCCCGGGTCCGGGTGAGGCCGTGGGCCCCTGGATCCGGGTGAAGCCATGCCCCTGGGTCCAGCCGAGACCAAACCAGAGGGAGTCGGCCCTGCATTACCACCATTTGTCCACCATCCAGAGCTGAGGGGTCAGTGCCGACATGTACTCATAAGGAACTGGTGGACATTGATATTGGGTCTCAAAAGAACTGTTGGTCCAGAAAGAAACTCACTACAGACTGATTCATTTGCCTGTCAGCATAACTATTATTGCTCATCTCACATTCAATTCTTATAAGTATATCTCTAGTGACACATGATTTCGCTCATATAGGGGAAATGATGAACAACATAGACTGATGAACAAGAACAGAACCAGAAACAAGGAGGCATCGATCGGACTATCGGGCCTCAGAGGGAGGATAGGGGAGGGTGGGGGGAGGGGGGAGAAATCAACCAAAGGTCTTGTGTGCATGCATATGAGCCTAACCAATGGTTAAGTTCAACAGGGGGTTGGGGCATCCATGGGGAGGGGTGTGGGATGGGAATGGAGGGATGAGGACAAATATGTGACACCTTAATCAATAAAGAAATTAAAAAAAAAATAAATAAATAAATAAATAAATAGAAAAAGAAAATGATAAATCTATTTTTTCAAGTTACTGAGGTCAAAGGCCTCACAGACATCTTTGGACCTTCTAATTCCTTCACATCCTATATTCAATTTGTCAGGAAATCCTGCTAAATCCTAGTCTGATTCCTGGTTCCAGTTCTACATTTATCCTCAATATCCCCTGATAGTCCTACTAACACAGCTAATAGTTTTTCCTTAAGTAGCCCTACATTTTGATGCTGTACTTTCTGGTCATAAACCAAGATTGGGAGACTTAAATTAAAATAAGTTCACCAAAAAGGGAAGAAAGGAGAATGAACAAGTATTTGCCAGGCTTCTTTTTTGTTCCAACTAACAAGCCTTGGACACCAATCACATGTGGCGTGAACAACCTTTTCTAGACCACACTTCCATCGAGTCACTCAGGGCCTTAACATAGTATTGGAGGCAGAGGCAGGTTCATCAGTGACAGGACATTCTCTTCTCTCTCAAAGATCAATTTTTGACCACAAATCTCTTTTTGATAGACCTTCTTAGACTCAGGTGAAGGCAAAGCAAGGGTATTTTCCTGTGCTGAAATAAACAAGCTGAAAGTCTTTATCCAGACCTTGAAAAGTAGTTCTTAACTCTTTAAAAATATATTATGAATGTTCTTTGATAACCTGATGACCCAATGCATGTTTTAGGTTTTTAGTATGTGTAGATATCAATTTAAGTTAAAAACAATTAGATTTTTAAAAAAATTAGGATAGGTAAACACCTTAAGTTTTGATCAATATATAGTGTGTGGAATATATAGCTTAATTTTATTTGTAATTAAAAATATAGATATATTTTTTGTGTATAAAAATGCTTGAGTCCTGGCCAGTGTGGCTTAGTTGCTAGAGTGTAGTCCCATGTACAGAAAGGTCACTGGTTCCATTCCCAGTCAGGGCACATACCCAGGTTTTTAGTTCAATTCTCGGTTGGGGTGTGTACAAGAGGCAACAGATTGATGTTTCTCTCTCACATTGATGTTTCTCTCTCTTTCTCTCTTTAAAATCAATAAAAACATTTTTTAAAAATGCTTGAAAGCCCATACAACAAGCTTGGAACAATCAAATAGGAAGGACTGAGGAACTAGGAAAGAGGGCAAATTATTGAACATTACAAAGTAAAAGCTTTACAAAAGTATATTTTCCATATCACAAAATTCACTTTTAAAGGTGTATAATTAAATGATATTTAGTTTATCCATGGAGTTGTGCAACTATTACAACTAATTTAAGGACATTTTTTATCATTTCTCCCAGAAAACTTTTTGACCATTAGCAGTCACTCCCCTTTCTTCTCTCCTCCAGCTTTGGGCAACAAATAATATACTTTCTGCCTCTATGGATTTGCCTATTCTAGACATTTTCTATAAGTAGAATATTACAATACGGGATCAGGGTTCATCCACGTTATAGTATGCATCAGTCCTTCAGTCCCTTTTATTGCTAAATAATATTCTATTATATGGATACCCCACATTTTAGCTATTCATCAGTTGATTAAAATTTGGGTTGTTTTTGCTTTTTGGCTATTATGAATAATGCTGCTATGAACATTTGTGTACAGGTTTTTATATGGGTATATGTTTTTTTTTTCAATTTTTTTATTAAGGTATTATATGTGTACATATCTTACCATTGGCCCCCCCCCCACTCCCATAGGTATATGTTTTTGTAAGTTACTTTGTACTTAATATATTTTTTACTGTTGGTATTAAAATACATGTAAAACTAGGAGAAACCAAGATGGCGGAATAAGGTAAACACCTATACTGCTGCTATGCACAACAATTTTAAAACTGCAACTAGAAGACAGAGCGGACATTGTCCAGAACCACAGGAAGGCTGGCTGAGTGGAAATTCTACAACTAGAAGGAAAGAGAAAAGGACACTGAGACTCAGGAGCTGTGGAGGTGCGGAGACCTGTGTGTGCGGAAAGGGTGGACGGCTGAATATGCGGCTGGTTTACTCACGGCGCACGAAGAGGGTGGGCAGCAAACTTGCGGCTAGCTTTCTCATTCCAGAGGAAATCAAAACCTCCCAACTGCACTGAAATCCAGCACCAGGTGAGACTTTGGGAACCAGACTCATTCGGGGAGAAACTGAACTGTCTGGCAGGGGGTGAAACTCGAGAGCAGCCTTCTCTCAGAGGTGCGCGCAGCCATTGCCGCGGGACACTGAGACACAGGGGCCTCTTAGGGCGGGGCTGATGGGAAACCAAGGCTGTCTGCTCAGCCCTGAGACTCTGCCCCATCCAAGCTGAGCACAGAAGCCCTCCCAGCAGAGACACTGCTGATCCTCACAGCCAACTGGCCTGGAGGTCAACTCCCCCCAGTGATACCAACAACAATTAAGGCTTAACTACAACAAGACTGCACACACAGCCCACAAAGGGGTGCACCAAGAGTGTCCACCACAGGTAACTGGGGAGGCTGAGCTACTGGGCCCTGATAGGACACTTAGCACACAAAGCAACTCCATCAACTCAGAGAAGCAGCTAAAATGCAAAGACAAAGAGGCAGGCCACAATTGAAGGAAATGGAGGAAAGCAAAAGACTGGATATAGAGTTCAAAACCACGATTATAAGGTTTTTCAAGAATTTCCTAGAAAAGGCCAATAAATTTAACGAGACTCTTGAGGATATGAAAAAGGATCAACTAGAAATCAAGCATACACTGACTGAAATAAAAAATATTATACAGAGACCTAAAAGCAGACTAGAGGATAACAAGAATCAAGTCAAAGATTTGGAATACCAAGAAGCAAAAAACACTCTTCCGGAAAAGCAAAAAGAAAAAAGAATCCAAAAAGTTGAAGATAGTGTAAGAAGCCTCTGGGACAACTTTAAGTGTACCAACATCAGAATTATGGGGTCCCAGAAGAAGAGAGAGAGCAAGATACTGAAAACCTATTTGAAGAAATAGTGACAGAAAACTTCCCCTACCTGGTGAAAGAAATAGACTTACAAGTCCAGGAAGCACACAGAACCCCAAACAAAAGGAATCCAAAGAGGACCACACCAAGACACATCATAATTAAAATTTCAAGAGCAAAAGACAAAGAAAGAATATTAAAAGCAAGAGAAAAACAGTTATTTACCTACAAGGGAGCACCCATACGATTGTCAGCTGATTTCTCAACAGAAACTATGCAGGCCAGAAATATTCAATGGCAAGAAATATTCAAAGTAATGAATAGCAAGAAACTACAACCAAGATTACTCTACCCAGCAAAGCTATCATTCAGAATTGAAGGTCAGATAAAGAGCTTCACAGATAAGAAAAAGCTAAAGGAGTTCATCACTGCCAAACCAGAATTATATGAAATGCTGAAAGGTATTCTTTAAGAAGAGGAAGAAGAAGAAAAAGATAAAGATAAAAATTATGAACAACAAATACGTATCTATCAACAAATGAATCTAAAAACCAAGGGAATAAAAAATCTGATGAACAGTATTAACTGGTGAATATAATAGAATCAGGGGCATAGAAAGGGAATGGACTGACAATTCTCAGGGGGAAAGGGGAGTGGGGGGTGTGGGAAGAGACTGAACAAAAAGCATACACCTATGGATGAGGACAGTGTGGGGGAGGTAAGGGCAGAGGGTGGGGTAGGAACCTGGTGGAGGGGAAAAAAGAGGAACAATTGTAATAATCTGAACAATAAAGATTTATTTAAAAAATAAAATAAAATACATGTAAAACTAATATTTCTTTTATTTCCAAAGTATATACATTAAAAGTTATTAAATGTGGTGAATATGACTGATATCATCCACATACTACTCTCATTTTACAATATCATTTGCATCTATTTTATTTATCTTTAGCCAGTTTTAAGAACTCTTCCTCTATAAAAGATTTGCTTTCAAAGTGAAATCTACTTGACAACTTATATAGTAGCTCAACCTTTTTATTGAGAGTTTCCCTGCTGTGTCTTACTATCAGTCAGCCCTAAAATAGAAGACTTGCCTTGGTGGTATTCAATGAGTGCAAAAGTGACAACACTTTTGATTTTAATTGCTTTAATTATTCACCTGTGTAACCTCCTCGTTCCTTTTCTCCCTCTCAAATAGCAATGATATCTAGAGGAGTTTTATCTTCTGAAAAACTCACTGACCTCATAATTCTTTAATATTTTGTTGTATAGCTCCTTTTATTTAAAGATTACTCAACTATTCAAAATGTTTTAAATATCTAACATGACTTTAATATATGGTAAATTTTGGACCTACCTAATATTAAAGTTAAATTTCTAAAAAGTGCATTGGTTGGCAAAATTATGACCGACAGGATTAAGGTCTTATGGAGAATTAGGGATTGGGAAAAACCATTGCAAATGCCATTAAATGTACTTAAAGACCCACAATAAATAAAAGCTCTAAGAGCCATCACTTACGGTGGCCAAACTAAATTGTCTATAAATAAAAATTCTGTGGATTTGAAATTTGTAGTAAAAACATTGGAGTGTAACATTAAAGCCATCAACGGTAGCCATTTCTTGACTTGAAATTCTCCCTTCTCTGGTTTAGCTGAAATTCTATGGTCCCTCAATTCAATTACACCCTTTTCAGTTCTCCAAACTCCACTTCTCTGTTGTTTGCTAAACTCTCAGGAAAAATGCCAACTCTTAGGTGAATCTAATTCTCCATGGCTGCACCCACCCATCTAGCTGTGCTGTGGAGAAAGTTCTACCACAGGGAGATGGGCTCCTTTCCACCACAGCCTCCAAAGGAGACTCACAGCACTGCCGGGCAAGCCTCTTTGTTGTCTTTGGTGAATGCACTGTCAGCGGCAAGCTTTTCAAACTTCTTCATCTGATTTAACTTTGGCCACCTCGTCTCTGCCCTCACTCTCAGGAGATGAAGTTCCTAGAAGGAACAGCAGAAGGATTGCAGTTCAAGATAGGGACTGAATGGGCTGAGAATGAAGTCCATGGCCCTCTGTGAGTCATAGGGCAGAGAGGCAAAGAACCAAACCTTTAGTTCTGCAGTCACAAGGCTGAGTTTGAGAATAAATCACTGACTGGCTAATTGGCTTTAGGTAAACTATCTTTGATGATCAATCTTTCTCAAATGTGTGATCATATCATCACTCTCTGAAGACTGTTTTGAGAATCAAAATAAATAAACTATGTTTGAGTACTTTGCAAACATTAAAGCACTACATAAAATAATACTCTTAATAATGTTAAAAATCTGTCTTAAAGAAATTAGCCCAAGCAAAGGCTTCTATTATACTAGTTAAATTTTTAGAATTCCTATATATTTTTATGACAAGACTTTTTTTTTATGTCAAATACAGTGTGATTCCACTTTTATTAAGCACATTATATAGAGTAAACTGTATATTAAGAAGACATTTCCTTTAGATACATAATTTTGAAAGTGTGACAGTGGTTTTGATGGCATCTAGCTTTGTGTCTACTGTTCTGTGATCTATTCGTCAGTATTGACAGCCAACTGAAAACTTTATTTTATATGATGTATTTTCCCAGACTATATCTTACCTATAAAAATTATAGAATACAGCTAAAATGAATGCTTTGTTACTAATAGATACTATAAATGGCCTTTATAGTGTCTTTTGGTGCCATCAATGCATTAGAGTATTTATTTAATAAAAATGTGATGTTAGCAAGTGGACTGAAAATGGGGAGCTAAGCAAATTAGGTGCTGTACTCTGTCTTAAGTCACTACCTATTTTGTGAGACTAAAACACAATGGCACACTGACTGAATTTTGTTGTAGGACACTATTTAGTTATTAGTGACTTTAAAATGGAAAAGTTTTTGGTGTCATGTATGTCTCTGCACATGAACTCTTTGGAATGTGAGATCTTTTGAAATCAATTATCTTTGTAGTTAATAAGTGAAATATTAAAATATTAATCTCTGTACAATGAATATTCTATGCCTTATTCTTTGTGATTTAGAAAGAAATAAAGTTGAAACTGGTGGTTTCAATTAATTCCATGACTGCCTGTTATGTTGGCAAGAAAGGCCAAACGGTTCTTTGCTTTTTTTCAAAATGAACCCACATTATTTGCTTTCATAATTCTTAAAATATGCTTGTTGCTAAGCATTCCATTTAAATGAATAAAAAGAGAGGGGGAGAAGCCTGTTTATTGGTTAAATTTATGGAAAAGTCTTACTGAATCTAGACTAATGTAATTGGCCTTAAATGTCAAAATGAGCTTGAACATAATTAGAAGCAAAGCAGACATCAAAACATTATGCCTATTCCAGCAGCAAATTACTTTAAGTAGAGTCTACACTTAAATATAATTTCAAAAGTAAAAGGAAAGATGGCAGAAGCTCATTTGCAAAAAACCAGTGAATCTTGTAAGTGTGTGTAGTTGTATCTGTCTCTTTTCTTTTAAATGTTAGCCATTCTTCGGTTAACTTTTCATACACCACCATAAATGACAATGCAGACAAAATCATGAATTTGTACAGTATCCTAGGATTTCTTTCAGGGTAAGGTAATAATGATATGTGACACTGAGCCATAACTACTATTTATATGGTGCTTTACAGCTCCCAAAGCAATTAATTGTCTATTATGTAGAAACATATTAGCAATGCTAATAAATTAGAATCAGTTACTGTACATACTATAGCTCCTATTTATAGAGGGGAACTGAAGTGCAGAAGCCTTAAATGATTAACCTAGACTTGCAGGCAGCAAATGGTGTTGCCAGGACTCTAGGCTGGAATTTGTTGACTTCAAATTCCTAAAGTCCTTTTGGACTTTATAGGTACAAGACATCTTGAGATCTAATAATTGCTGCTCTTCTTTTATTATCTAAATTACCAAAACAATCAAGATACAAGCCAGTTTAAGTACATTTAGAATTTTTTTTTACCTCTTTTGTCAAGCACAGTACTGGGTACACATCTGAAACTCCGTATTATGCTGGACCGATTAATGCAAAATAGATATTGCCAGCATTTTTCATTCTTTGCTAAAATAAGCTCTACTCATTAACATTTTCCATATGAAAGGACATAACCTTTTCATTTTCATGAGAGTCTAAAAGAACAGAATGTATTTTAATAATAAAAATATTTTAACAAAGACTGAAATGCTAAAGTTCCTATATTAGGAACATTAATTTTAAGGAAGAACTATCAGGATGAACTGAACAAAATTATATTTTTTTCCTTAACAGCATTCCTTGCAGAGCATGCTATTTTTAGTTGAAAGGTATACTTCCCACCAACTATGTTAAAATAATATTGAAATGCAACCATCTAGCTGACAGAACAAACAGCTGTGAAAATGAGACCTGGAGATTTATGCAAATAGGAGACTTCCGAATTAATTTCCTTCATGGAACAGACTGTCAAGTTTCTTGAAGTATTTATGCCCTATTTCTTAATTAGTGATTTTGCTAATGCCAGTCATATTAAATTTTCATAACGTAAATGATGCATTTCATAGGCAAATATGTGCTATAAAATTGCAGATGAAAGTTGTTACTTTTGGTGCAATAAACATTTAGTAACATATACAAAATAGACAGAGTTCCTAAAGCACAGATGTATATCCTATTGTTAAATAAACTGAGGCTTTATTAAGAAAACTTCTGTAACTAAAATCCCATAGAGTCTACATAGCAAACCTCCTAATCTTTTCTAACTATCCATTTGTATAAATATGATCAAGAACAAGGTTCTTCACTCGACTTCAGAAAAAAAGCAGCTTTAGTCAAGAAATGCTTATATTTTGCTTTTAAAAAAATACTATGCTTAGAAATAATTTGTTTATTGTTTGATCCCTTTCAGTTGGCTTTGATTTCTCATTTCTCTAAGTTCACAAAGATCTTTACTGCAAGTTATATCGCCTACTCTTTTCTATTACAAACATAAATTTCAAAGCTTGCTTTGATTTTGACAGTGCTTATTATTTTTCTAATACTGAGAAAATAAATTTGATAGTTATTTCCAATTTAATATTTATTTGTAATGATTTGATTATAATAAAGCTGATTTACAAGCCATAAACTAAAATTAGTCTTATTATATAACTTGCATACCTATTAAGAGTATATATCTATATGTAGATCTACATCTATATACTTTTCTTCTTTGAGAATGTTACCTGTTCATGTCATTGCCATTTTAAAAATATGAGACAATTATATTTTCTTACTGATGTATACTTGTAAATTAAGGTTTTATAGATATTTATGTAATCATTTGTCTACCTACCTATCTCCATTTTTTAAACCAAGAGCCCATTTATTGTCAAAATTAGAAAATATCAAATGGTATAAGGAGTAAAATAACTTACTTATAATTCAAACAACAAGTTACATGTATATTTTTAAGTTTGTTTTAGAATTTAAAAATTCTACCAGTTTTTTCTTTCGAGGCATGTGTATGTACTTGAAACAAAATTGAATTCAGTTGCCTTTTTGCTTAATTTTTTATCATCATCATTTACATCACTCATAGCTTAACTCATTAATTATTCTGTAAAAATATAGTTTTGATAACTGTGTAATATGCCACCATATTTAAAATTTACTTAAACATTCCACTATGCTTATACATTAAAGTTGTTTCAAAATTCTCACAATGGCAAATAATGCTACAAAGAGGTTTTTTGAGATCAATCTTTGAGTACATTTATGGACATTTTCTTGAGGTAAATTTCTATAAATGCAATTACTATATCAAAGAGTAAAAGCACTTTTGAGTGTCATGATATATAATGAATGCTGATCCCCAGAGAAATTACACAAACGTTCACTGGCATGTGAAATACACGAGAGGATTTCCTGCCAGCAGTGGGCTTCTTTAACACCCCGTCCCTACAAATAAAAACAAACTTGTCCTTTTTCTCATAGCCATGCATTATAAGTTAAGATTGTACCTTCATCTTTTTTTTTAATTTTTCAATTTTCACTGGAGTACATATTTATTGATTAGAGAGAGAGAGAGAGGGAGGGAGAGAGAGAGAAACACTGATTGGTTGCCTCCCATATGGACTCCAACCAGGAATTGATGGGGATCCATATACTCCAGTGAGTACATGTAATTAGGCAGTTGGTCTTTTTTCTCTGTAATATAATGTTTTACTTCTTGCATTTTTGTGGAAAGTTGCATCGGACGAACTAAAGTGAATATTCTAAACTGGAATTAGGGCCTATTTTTTAACTTTCCATGCAATACAGAAAACTGAGTACTTACTGTTGAGTTACTGCTGCAATAATTTACTGAGGGACCCCTGTTTGTTGGGCTTTCTGATTATTGCCAGGAATTCTGCATGTCATGCTAAGTTGTATTCCCATGCCATTTAGGAACAATACTAGCCATTACTACTTGATTGCCTATTACATTGAAGGCACTGTGTTAACTCTCGTTTGTATAGTTTTATCTTTAACCCTCCTAATGATCTTCTAAAAGATATACTATTGATCTGTTTTTATTTATGGGGGATTGTATGGAGCCATGAGAGAATAGTTGAAATGTCTGGCTATAAGATTGTATTTTTTGTAGGCAACACTCAAGAAAATATTTAATAATATAGTCGCCTTTTCATCAGTGAAAACAGGCTTACAAAAGCTCATCTGAACTGCTTGAGACAATTATTCCTCATTAATAGCTCTCGTTCATTTTTGAAGTTGGTGTAATGGAGTAGATTGGCTATTAAAATAATATTAATGGAGTAAGGCCATTAATAGTTGGAAATCTGCAAATGATTGGGAGAAAACTATCAAAATATGATGAGGTGCAAACAAGGTTCTCCCCACAGGAGTGCACATCTGGGATTGAAATACAAAGACACTTTATTTAAAGAATGTAATAATTCCGATAATTGCAATGATAGCAACACATAATAGCAGTAAAAGATGGCCCTTTCTGTGCTTCATGCTGCATTAACATCATCCTTTAAAAGAAAGTGCACAGTATACTATTTTATCAGCATGCCACTGTGTGATGTATCACTACAAAAATAAATTCAAATAGGAGCAAAAATCCCCTCTGATATTACAGCAGAAAGGAAACGAAGTTAATTTTACAGCTTTTTTTGGGGTGAGATGCTTATCTATATCATTACGTTACTTAACAATTTAAAGCAAATTGATAGTTTTGTATTGCAGAGCTGTATCCAAGCAATGATGACAATTTGGCCTAAAGCCTCAGATGAAATTACCTTTAAGAGACTGTGGAAGATTTGATACAGTAATAGCCACACAGAAAAAACAACAACAACAACAAAACCATTATCTTTCTTTCTGCCCTAAAGATGCCTCCAAATCCTCAAATAATCATAAATTTTTGTCTCTGCTCAATAAAAATGAATTTTGTTCAATGAAAATACCTCCTCAGAGAAATAACATTTCTTCTAGTGTAACCTTCCTCAAAATAGCTCTTCCAATATTCTCCAGGAAAAGAAAAAATTAAGAAAGAAAGAGTAAAAGTCTTCAATGGCTCCCCTGTGCACGAACCCAACCTCCGGAGACACTCTTATCATCCGGCTCCAAATAGACACTTTAATTCCTTTGTCATATGTCCCTCCATGCCCTGTGATCTCCACATCTCTGATTTATTCATTCTCTGTTCCTTCTATGGAGTATTCTCATCTAATGCCATTGCCCACATCCTTACCTATTGAAATCATATGCACCCCCCTAAAGACAACTCTTCATAAAGCTTGGCAGACATCCTTCCCTGGAAGCAATCTCTTCCTCTTATTAAAATGAGATGATTTGGGAACACCATCGCTTATCACATAGAGGTTCCCAGAATTTTAAAATACTCTCCAGGATATCTTTGATATATTTCACCCTCTGGCTTACTTGAGTTTTTTCTTATGTCTGCTATGAAATAAACTGACTTCATCCTTATATTCTCAGCTATGTTATAAGGTAAAGAAGGCAGTTAGTACATTAGTTGATGTGTACATACCTCATGGCTTCATCACATAAAGAATGTTGACTGAATTACAAACAACAATAAAACAGGTACATGCTTTATTTACTTAATTGTGAATAGATGTATCTGATATTTTGTGAAAAATGGATTTCAATGGTGTAGCAGATTAGGGGAACGTAAGCATGAGGATGTGATAATCAACAAGAGACAATATCCATAAAGCAAAGAAATGCAAAGAAATGTGAGGCTGCAGATGGTAAAGGCAGATGGGCTGGCCTGGCCTCAGGTTGTGCCTATTTTAAAAAAAAGAAAATCAATTTATCCCTGGAAGACAGTCATTGGAATGTGTTTTTTTTCCTTCTCAAAATTTTATCAGTGTCTCCTTATATATGAAAACAAATTACAAACACCAGAAAATTCTGGGTAAAATATTCTTTTAAAGTCTTAGTTAATGGAAATAATGGAAACCCCCAAACAAAAAACTAAGTAGCTAGAGCCAAGAACAGGCAATCCTAGAAGACTCATGATCTCTGCTAGACTTCGGTTTTTAATGTTGTGTCCGGACAAAGGGGCAAAGTCACGTTCCACTAAAAGGTGGAGATGGCTAACTGAGATACTTGAGTAAAGATGAATACTTACTGGGCTTCCCTAGAGGTTTCATGGCACAAGGACATGAAAAGGAAACTTTGTGTTTTGACTTAGGCAAATACATATGGAATCATATTCCAGCTGGTACTCAGAACTGCAGGGGATGGATAGACTAGTCAATAGTGGGAATGGGTTATCTAAACGGAAATAAAGTAAGATTGTTCCTTATCCCAACAGCCACAAAAATCAGTTTGGAGTAAATGAACTAAAAGACACAGCCTGACAAGACCGAATGTTGGTTAGTTGTGGGGTACAGAACATTCTCATATTGCTGACAGCAGATAAATTGATAAAAGTATTTTGTAATGCAAGTTTACCAATATCTATTAAAGTTGAAGACAGCTTCATTCTAAGACTCAGCAATTCTAATCTACCCACATATCAAAGAAATGTTCACATGTGCAGAATTTCACATGTGCTTAAATTAATGTGCAATGTTCAGAGCAGCATTATTTGAAGTAAAAAATATTTTTAAACATTCAAACCCCGCATGCATTAGTTTTCTATATTTGTGTTACAAATTATCACAAATTTAGCAGCTTTGAACATCACTGGTTTATTACCTCAATTTCTATAGGTCAGAGGTTTGGGTATGGTGTTTGGTAGGTTCTCTGCTCAGGGTCTATAAGCTGAAGTCAAGGAGTAGGCTGGCCTGTGGTCTCATGCGGAGCATGGGGTCTCCTTCTACCCTCATTCAGGTTATCAGAATTCAGTTCCTGTGGTTGCAGGACTGAGGATCCTGCTCTCTTGACTGCAGTTGCCTGGGTGCTATTCAGAGCTCCTAAAGGTCACCCTCAGGTCCTCCTAGCCTCATGGCCCTTCAAAACGACAGCTTACTTCTTCAAGGCCAACAGGAAACTCTCTTTATCTGCTTTTTGAGTGACTCCAAGTGATGAGCAACCTATTCAGAGGAGTTAAATCCAATCACATTCACAAGTCCTTCCCAAACCCAAGGGGAAGGGATTATGCAGTGAGTCAGATATCTTGAAGGCCCACCTTAGAATTTGTTTGCCATGTAGGAAAATGGAAAAATAATTGTGCCATTTTTTTTTAATAAATAGTGCATCAGATATAATGCAATATATAGTTACATGTTATACCACAAGAAAAACAAATAAAATAGAGCTGTATGTACTCATATTGGCAAACCTCACAAGCATTGTGTTGAGCAAAGAAAGCAACTGGCAGAAGAAACGGTGCAGTATGGAACCATACATGGCAGGTAGGTGGGGATTATGCAAATATATATGTGATTTGCAATTAAGCCTATATATATACTAAGAGCTTAAAGGGATGTACAAAAACACCATAAATATCAAATTTAGAAAAGTGGTTCTCTATGGGAAAGGGAAGAAACTGATGAGGGTAGGGCACTCAGGGACTTCAGAGAGCCATTGCCAACCTGCTTGTTAAGCTGAAGGATGCATTTTATTATTCTTGGTATCTCTTTGCATGTCTAAAATATTTCATGAAAAAATAAAAATATATATATGAAAGAAAGAATAATAAAACAAAAATTATTAAGGGTCTCAGCAATATTAACTGAAGTAATCATGCTCTGAAGATAAAATAAACTTTGAATTTATTAAAAATATTTCCAACCTCTATCAACACCTGGAAAATAATGGGGAAAAAATTAAGAATCATGCTGCTTCTTCAAATTCCTCAGTAATTCTTTCAGCACAACTAAAACTACAATTAGCCATTTTGGTGGAGAGGAAACAGGGAAATTAATTTGTAATTAAGTACTTTATAGCATTTACCGCTTATATTGTATAACTGATTTAGACATGATTTTAAGTGAAAATTCAATAGAGCAAGTAATTAGCATTTAGAGAATACAAATTAGAAACATACCAAATAAATAATATTAAAACTCAAGTACCTCATGCTATGGAGGGTAGTGCATTATTTATGAATAAAAATGATACCCATTTGTAGAACTGCAAAACAAATGAGGGCTTATCCTGATTATTTTAGCGATCAGTTTTATAACCTGTACAGAATGATTTCATTACGAAAAGTTAATCTGAATTGTTCTCCTTTTAAACAACCTATTAGTCCCAACAAAACAGGAACTGCAAGATATTGCCTCTCAGCAGGACTTGCTCTTCCTTGTTAATTCTGCTTAGCAGTGTGTCTGCTTGGAGAAAGTTATTGGCTTGCGATGACAAAGTTGTTTTGTTATATTTTATCAATATGTTCTTTTGTTCTCCATTGAAAAATTTCAAGCACCCTTTCTCCATCTCATGGGATTGTATGCTGAGGTTCTCCTGGCTGTTTCTGCCCCACTGTCCTTCCTGATGCTACAGATCCCACAGCACAGTGTTAAGCACTTCTGATACTTGTACTCTAGTAGAGGCGATAAGATCTGTGCATAAATGTCAATAGTGTGTGACAGAAAGTGACGATTGCCATAAAAAAGAGGGGAGCGGGGCAGGAATCTAGTATGTGCCAGGCCCTATGCTGGCTGCTTTGCAGGTACTAGCTGGGCATCTTGGGAAGGAGCTGAGGCCCAGATGCTTCTGGTAAAAGAAATGAAACACCAGCCATTCTTCCTACCACATGTCTATTTACACACCGTTTGCACTGGGCATGTGAGAGATTTGACATAGAGGTAAAGGAGAAAAATTTTATTCAGCTTTTGGTTCTGACCACTCTAGGGGTTTTTGTGGTTGTCTTTGAAATATTCATTTCTTGCCATATGATTAATCTAAGCCTATCATTTTTATTTCAGCCATATTGCCAATGATTCATTTAGGAGTGACCAAGTTATTGAATCTTGCCAGTAAGACAGGAGAGCAACTTTGCCGAGGGTAGGAAAATGGAAAAATAATTGTGCCGGAAGAGGGGATGGTGCTGGGAAAGGTGTCCTTGTTTCTAAGGAGACCCAGGCAGAGATGATCCCCTTTCCCCTCTAGATTTTATCATGGAGCCTGGAAATGTCACATTCATTTTGTTAACATGAAGACAATATGTGGAGAAGGCAATTGCATTAGTTTGCTGGGGGCTGCTGTAACTAAGTACCAAAAACTGGTACCTAAAACAATGGGAATGTCTTATTTCACAGTTCTGGAGGCTAGCAGTCAGAAATCAAGGAGTTGGCAGGTCCATGCTCCCTCTGAAGGCTCCCTCTGATTCTCCTTGCCTCTTCTAGTTCTAGGTGTTGGCCAGCAGTCCTTGGAGGTTCTTGGCTTGTAGATGCCACACCAATCCCATGGCCATCTTCTCCACATGTGTCTTCACATGACCTCCTCTCTGTGTATGTCTGTGTCCAAATCTCTCCTTTTTAGAAAATATCAGTCATATTGGATTAGGACCCACCCTTATGACCTCATTTTAATTCGATGATCTCTATTTCCAAATAAGGTCCCATTTTGGGGTCCTGAGGTTTGGACTTCACCATATCTTTTGAGGTATATAATTCAACCCATAATAACACCTGAGAGAATTCAGAGCCCTGGCTTCCTGGAATCTAATTAATCCCTTGAATGTTGTGAGATAAATTTCCTAATTGTTTAAGTCAGTTGGAGTCAAGTTTTCTGCTACTTGCAGCCAAATTATTCACACAGAATTATGCAGACATTTCAGATGGGATAGAAGGTAAAGGAGCTAATGGGGGTCTTGGAAGAAGTGGACAGCAGTGGAAGAAAGAACCTGGCTTGCTGGCCAAGCCTTTCACAAACATGCTCCCCTTGAGTGGTTATTTTAGAAATTCCTGAAGACCATCACCCCTGCACAGCCCCCCGAGAAAGGACCTCAGGTGCCAACAGAAGGACAAAGGACAAGGCCATAAAACTACGATGCGGGCATGGTCCTGATACCTGGTTCAAGCCACAGCCCCATCTGCAGCTCTCCCTGAGCGCATAAAAAGCCTGCTCCCTCCCCAATTCACCGCTGGCTCTTTCTTGAGTCAGACTACCTGCACCCAGGTGCCTGGAATAAATTATCATTTTGATTACACTGAGCCTTGAGTCCATTCTGTGTGACCCCGGCTCAACCCCGAACCTTTCAATCCTCTTAGGAGGGTTTGATGGCATGTTACTGGAGCCCAAGATACAGTAAGGTCCAATCAGACCAGTGTTTAGTTTGACATCCAGTTCTATTTCCTAGAGAGAATATGCCACCTGGATGGCTAGGTCAAGATCAGGTTTGAGAAACAGCCAGAGAAAAAGTATTTTCCTGGCACCAACACTAAGTCCCCTTTGCTAAGTCAGGCTCATCCTCCTCTGTGGGACTCCTCCTTTCCTCATGGCTGGTTCTCTCAGAGTCTCCCTGCATCCCATAGCTCTATGTATGTAATTGGTGGTAGTCAGCCTCCATGGCCTGGACCCAAGTAAAGATAATATAAACAATTGCTGATTTTTAAAGTTTACTTTTTTTTAGCTTACTTTTGGAGCCTCATGTGATTTTTCTTATATAAAATGGCTTCTCTTAATGTGCTGTGCTTTGACACATACTGTCATTAACCAACCAACCTCAACACCTGACCACTGGATAATGAGGGAGATGTCACAGGCCTTCGCTTCTTGGGTTTTTCCATTTCTGGTTCTGGATCTTACCTCTGAGCTCCCACAGAGCCTTGTGCTTGCCTTTATCAAGGTTTTATGTTTACTTACTGGTTACCTCCCTCAACCAACAATTTCTTGAGGGCTTAGGACTTAGTTGTATTTATAGCCCAGGATCACCAACATTGCCTGGCTCTTTCAGGCACTCAACAAATGCTTGGCGATGAGTAACAAATTTAGCAACAGGTTAAAAAAAAACACAACCCCCCAGGTTAATTAGTTTAGCTATTATATATACAGATATCTTTGCTCTCAACGCTTAAAATATATATATATGACTCTTATCCCAATATTATCTTTCTTATATAATAGAATTTACTATGTCAGCTTATGGTGAAGATATATACATTATTTTGGCCATTAAACGTTTAATGTTTCTAGATCCACATGGAGTTAATTTTCAGGATCCCTCTGGTTAGAGGCTAAATCTTCTACATGAGTTCTGCTTGTGGATTGATTTATTTTTAACTTCCTTTTAAGCGTAAGTGAAATCTAATGACAATGCTGAGGCATGTACTAGATGATCTAAAGACTCTTCAAATCTTTAGAAGAGTTTATGAGTTTAAAATTCAAAAGCATCCTTCTGGATTATACCTGACATGAAAATATATGAACTGTAAAACAGATTTTAAAATGTTAACTCTCACAAACAGAAAAGAGCAAACTTTATTTTAAAATTCTATTATGTTTTCATTTATAGGTGCTGCGAATCCTACATTCAATCTTTACTGGTCTCAGCATCTCATTCCATTAGATTATTTCCAGAATTATAGAATTAGTGCATAAGCTGCACATGTGCTCAAACACCTGCACCCTGCAGGAGAGACCATTTTAAATATTAAAACTAGCTACTCCAAGTTATCAAAAAGATGACAATATGATTGAACCACTGTTAAAGTGAAATTACTTTGATGTTAATCATTATTACTATAACAAGAATAATGACTTCAACCACATCTTTTTGTTCTTACCCTTGGAAATGTTGTAAATCTGTCCAGTTCTTCGACAAAGCAGAACATTTGCAAACTGATTGCTGACATAACAATCAAGAGGCTGGCAGTAAATACAACCAAACTCCCAAGCTTTTTCCCAGGACCAAAGATCTTGTACACAAAGTCTTCTAACGCAGGTGAAATCTTAATAAGCCGAACCACCCGAAGAACCTATTGGGGGAGAGAAGAACATACATATTCGATCATTTGTTTACACTAAATCTTAAATAAGTTCATATTAAACCTCATTTTTCATAGCACTTTATAAAATTGCACTTTTCCACTTAAGCATCTAGAGAGAAAAATTCACAATACAGTAACTAAGATATCAGTCTAGCTCACTATCTGTCCTATATCAAGGACTCAGTACAGTAGGTATGAAGTGGGGGCAGGTACAGGGGTGGAGCGGGTCAATGGGGGATGAAGAGGGAAATCTGTAATACTTTCAATGAAGATAAATTTTAAAAATAAAAACTAAAAGATGAAAAACAAAACATCCAAAAAAACAAAACAAAAAACAACTCAATAAATTCCAAATGAATGAATGAAGAGAAATGGTGACAACTGTTTTAACATATATTTCAAAATGGTATTAACTAGTACATGTTGAAATAAAATTGATATTTTTCTAATGTTCAAATATAGAGGAAAATGTAGTTCAATAGTATCAATACTCATCTATACTAATAAAAGAGTAAGATGCAAATTGACTGTACCTTTGTGACACCCACCAGCCAATCAGGAGTGAGTATGCAAATTAACCCAACAAAGATGGCGGGTTAATTTGCATACACAGGTGCCGAGTGGCCGGGGGCAGGCGTTCTGCACCTTCACAGCCGCTCCAGGCCTCTGAGCAGCGTGGGAAGGCAGAAAGGTGGCTTTGGCCTGAGCGAAGGCAGTGCCAGCAGCCAGAGGAAGGAAGGCCCATTCTTGTACGAATCTTCATGCATCGGGCCTCTAGTTGTCTAATAAAGTAAAACTTCCCAAGTGTTAGTGTACATTCATAAAAAATGTTTTAAAAACCTTCTGTCTTGGAGCCTTTATGTAAGGCTGAGACTGCTACCCTAATATCCATTCTCTCCATCCTGGAAATAGAACTTTCTGAATTTTATCCTAGGAAGGAGCTACCTAGGGCTGCAGACTACATTTTCCAGCCTCACTTGGAGCTAGGTATGGCCAGCAGACTAGGTTAAGGCCTATGGAAGGTGAAAGGAAGTGATTCTTGCAACTTTTAGCACATAAAAATAAATAAATCTGCCCTGGATACTCTTTTTATACGTTTCTTTGGCTGGGAAATGGAAACAATTGAAGTATACCTTTTGGACCAAAAATAGAAGCCTTGAATAGAAGATGATGAATCCAATCTGACACAAAAGACCAACTTCCTGGATGCCCACACAGAGATGAGCCAACTCCTTGCCCTGGACACCCACCAACTAAACAAACTTCAATCTTATGCAAACCTTGTATTTTTAAATCTTTGTTATATTAGCCTAGCTTGTTATCAAAACACCCATATATGTTTTACATGTATATGTATGTGTGTGTGTGTATATTTATATGTGCAAAAACTCCCACCGATAACTAACTAATAAATTTATTTTCTCATTCATTTAACATATACTGATTGATTGTTATGTGCCACACATTGTGTTGGACAAATATATTCAATGGCTATTATTACAAAGGAAGTATAAAAATATCTATAGCATTAAAAATATAAATGAGAATGTAATTAAAAGTTGAAGTATAAAATATGGAAAAGTAACATTTTACATTCAGTCTACAATGTTATCAACTTTTTATGTACATCTGAGAAGTAAAAAAATGTTGCCAATTAAAGGCAACATTATAAGATGGACCCCAAATTTAGAGGTATTAAAATAGGAAAATTGTCTTGGCATAAATAAAATATGGTAAGTAGTATGGTAGTCTGAGTTGATTCAATATCAGTAAGAGCTTAAGTTATCTGTGAAGGCTTCTTAAGGGAAGAAAGGTGAATAGTTTATTAAAAATACAGTAAGAGCCCTAGCTGGTTTGGCTCAGTGGATAGAGCATCGGCAGGTGGACTGAAGGGTCCTGGGTTCAATTCCAGTCCAGCGCACATGCCCAGATTACAGGCTCAAGGGGTGTGCAGGAGGCAGCCGATCAATGATTCTCTCTCATTGAATTTCTATCTCTCTCTCCCTCTCCATTCCTCTCTGAAATCAATAAAAATATTTTTAAAATACAGTAAGAAACAGGAAATGCTTTAAAAACCAAGATTTTAATTTTATACATACAAAATAATATATAATTTGTTTGTTTGTTTGTTTTGTTAATCCTCATCTGAGGATATTTTTAGAGAGAGTGGAAAAGAGGGAGGGAAGGAGGGAGAAAGAGCGAGAGAAAAAAATATCAATGTGCGGTTGGTTGCCTCCTGCATGTGCCCTGACCAGGATCAAAGTTTGAACCTATAACCCAGATATGGCTGTTGACCAGGAATTGAACCCTTGACCCTTCCAGGTGAGGGCTGATGCTCTAACCACTTAGCTTACCAGCCAGGGTAAAAAATAAAATATATTTGGATTTTCCTTTCTAGCATCCCTAGCTTCCTGCTTTCCCTGATTTTTCTTTGACAAATCATTACTACACTCATAAGGGGACTCCCAAATCCCTGAGATCCAGGCCTGACCAGAGTATTCACAATTATTTGATTCAGCAGAACATTTGTTGGACTTATGAGAGGTGTCCCCTTTCTTTGTTCCCAGTTGGTATAACTGTAAGAATCACATAAGCTTCAAGCTTCTGGGAGACATTTTTGCCACTACATGGAGAAAGTCAGCTTAAGAATGGTAGCAACAAAGAAGAAAAGTGACTGAGTCCCAATAATACAATTTTAGCCTCTGAATTTTGCCCCCTAAACTTTGAATTAGCAGGAAATATTGAGGTAACATTATCATGCTGTCAGAGCCAGCAGCAAGAGCACCACACAGCTCTGCTGGTCTGACTGGCTCTGCGTGCCTGTGAGTCCATGTATTCTTCTAAATTCTCCTAACCGACTATGCCAGGGCTGGCTCCTACTTGAACCCTGCCCACTGCACTAACTGTTGGGAACTTAGTCCAAGCTCCTCCTTTATCCTCTGCTCACTAGACAGAAGGTGTTGGGTCCGAGACCCTCTTCCTGGGGCTGGACCTCCTAGGATGCCGGGTATCAGCTATGAGAGGTTGTGGGTATACAAGAATGAGTCTTTATTGCAGAAGCCAGTGGCCATATAGCCATCAGATAAGAACAGTCCTCACAGCAAAGTCCATACAGGCAGGCAGCCGGACACGGGGTGGTAAATGCATATCTTTCCCATAAAGCAGCATCAGTCTCTGTACCCACAGCTATTATCTAAGCAGCCGCAGGCTGCATCCTAGACTCACCGCCTCACATCTTAGTGGTTCCTGAGCTCCCTGGCTCAGCAGCTTCTCCTGTCTCTCCTGCCCAGCTGCTCTCTCTAGCAGACTTCTTCACACACTCCATCCCAGCTGTTCTCTCTCCATTCTCCAGCAGACTTCTCACTCCAGCCTACTCCAGCCAACTAGCTGGTCAGTAACCTACTTTGATACCATTTACACAAAGAGGGCTTCGTGCCAATAGTGACATCAATCATATTGGCTACAGAAGGGCACAGTGTACCTTGTGTCCTTGCACCCGCTCATGGTATCTTAGCCTGATTAGGATTCCCAGGCTCAGAGTCCTTGAACATCCTGTTTAGGCACATGCCTAGAGCAGCCTTTGGCCATTCTGGTGTATTGATAACAAGGCCTCTGTGCTCCCACCCGCCTTGACTATCCTGGGACCTGGCATGGTTCCCACACATGCCTATTGTCTGAAGAACACAAATGGTATGGTCTCTAGCCACATGTCTAGTAAACAAATAGACAAATGTTTAAAGAAATCTAGAAAATGTATATTTCCTTCATGCTAAAGTCCTTCAAATTAAGCATTATATTACATATATGGTTAAGTTACCAGTTTTTCCTGTTATAATACTTTAAGTGTATATTCTGAAATCAGAACATTACACTGAGGCTATCTTTCAAAATAACAAGCAAGCAGCTTTATCATAAAAACCATTAAGATATTCATATTCATATTCATATTAATACCTAGAATACTAATCTGGGAAGATTTCACATTTTTATTAGAGTTGTTTATTCTCAAACATAAATGATAGGTATCTAGTGTTAATATTTAAATATAGGCAAGTTTACAGAAACATTTTAACTGGTTTATAGCTCAAATTTAGTACTGTGTGTTTTCCCCATTTAAATTATATTTAAAGAATTTCCTTTGTAATTTTGAATCCTATCCCAAATTCTAATAAAAACAGCCTATGCACATCTGTGCAATTTTTAAAAATTAATATTTCATTAGCTGGAAGAAACAGAGCTTAACACAACTCCCACATTGGTGATTTCATCAACAATTTCAAAGGATTAACCTTGCATCCTAGGAAAGCCAAAATCCTTATAATTATGCCTTTTCATTTATTTGGGGAGAAGTATGATTTTTATTCTGTCTACCCAACATGTTGATTTTTGTGTTCCTACTGATACTCTCACACATAAGGTCTGTAGAACATTTTGTAGTAGTTCCCAAGTCACATTTTCCTGGTCACATTTCTAAGTCTCTCTTAGAGACTATTCGTTTGATTAGTAAGTACTGTAGAAATTGTGTGGTTTAGAATATGAGCTGTGAAATTAAACTTGCTGGTGATGAGTTTCTACCATTTGCTAGTTATGTGGTCTTAGGCAAGCTCTCAAATCTCTTGGGACCTCAGTTTACATGTACACTGTCTAGCTCACATAATTGTTATGAGAAACAAAAGAAACAATGCACTCAGCACAGTGATTGGCCCATAGTAAATGCACAATGAATACCAGTCGGTGTCACAATTATCCCGGTATGTTAGAACCATAGCATTTTTAAAGACTATTAATTCCCATAGGACAATGCTGCCCTATGTTCATCCCCGCCCAGCTACACTGGTCTTGGTGCTACTCTTTGAACAAACCAAGTATGTTTGCACCTCAGGACAGGTGCCATGTGGTTCTTTCTACCTGGAATGCTTCCTCCCTGAGCTTCTCATGGATGCTTCTCACTCCTTTCAGTCTCTGCTCAAATATCACTTCTTCAGAGAGAGCTTCCATGACAACTTATCTAAAACTAGAGGCCCGGTGCACGAAATTCGTGCACGGGGCGGGTGTGTGTCCCTCAGCCCAGCCTGCACCCTCTCCAATCTAGGATCCCTCTCACAATCCAGGACTGCTGGCTCCCAACTGCTCACCTCCTGCCTTCCTGGTTTCCCCTAACCGCTTCTGCCTGCCAGCCTGATCACCCCCTAACCACTCCCCTGCCAGCCTGATTGATGCCTAACTGCTCCCCTGCCAGCCCCATTGCCCCTAACTGCCCTCCCCTGCAAGCCTGGTCCCCTCTAACTGCCCTCCCCTGCAGGCCTGGTCTCCCCCAACTGCCCTCCCCTGCTGACCCGGTCACCCCTAACTGCCCTCCCCTGCCAGCCTCATCGCCCCTAACTGCTCTACCCTGCTGGTCTGGTCACACCCCCAACTGCCCTCCCCTGCAGGCCTGTTCCCCGCCAACTTCCCTTCTCTGCCAGCCTGGTCATCCCTAACTGCCCTCCCCTGCAGGCTTGATCACTCCCAACTGCCCTTTCTTGCAGGCCTGGTCTCCCCAACTGCCCTCCCCTGCAGGCCTGGGTCCCCCTCAACTGCCCTTTCTTGCAGGCCTGTTCCCTCCCAACTTCCCTTCTCTGCCAGCCTGGTCACCCCTAACTGCCCTCCCCTGCCAGCCTCATCGCCCCTAACTGCTCTCCCCTGCTGGTCTGGTCACCCCCCCCAACTGCCCTCCCCTGCAGGCCTGGGTCCCCCTCAACTGCCCTTCCCTGCAGGCTCAGTCACCCCCAATTTCCCTCCCCTGCAGGCCTGGTCACCCCAACTCCCTCTCCTGCAGGCCTGGTCACCCCTAACTGCCCTCCCCTGCCGGCCATCTTGTGGTGGCCGTCTTGTGTCCACATGGGGGCAGCCATCTTTGACCACATGGGTGCAGCTATCTTGTGTGTTGGAGTGACAGTCAATTTGCATATTACTCTTTTATTAGATAGGATGACACCCCATCCCACAACCTCTATCATTTTTACTAAGGTTGTTCCTTTTTATATCATTTCTGGCGCTTGTATTCTACATTCTGTAGTATACTTATTTGTGAACTGTTTGTCCCCTCGAATTTAAGCTTACTAAAGTGGGGAACTTCACTGCCTTGTTCACCTTTCTCCCAACAGTATCTGGAACAGTTCATGGCACATACTATGTGCTCAGTTAATATCATTTAAATAAATAGATGAATAGCACCAATAATTAGTCTCAGAGATAATTGATATTTTCAAGGGAGTCATTTTGTACAAAACTGTTGACTTCACATTTAATTATGAAAAATATGAAATTCACTAAGGGAAGACTTGCTGCCAAGACAACGAAGAAAGGTCCACTGAAATGAGAAGTGTGAGGACCAACAAGAGAGAATAAAGTGGAGCCACAAGGTGCCAGTCTGTTCGGTACAATAGGTTCTTCATCTGTGAATTTGCAAAAAATCCTGTGACAACCAAGCTTCTTGAGAGATTTATTTTTTTTTAGCCACAAAATAACTGAAGCATGTAGGTTTGAATTATTTCATTAGAAAAATATACCCATGGCCATGTATAGAGAGATACCGATGAAAATCACTTAACTATTAATATAAACTATTACAAATTATAATCCAGAATTAAAGACACAAGTAAAATTTCAAATTTCATTGATTGCGTATTATGTGACTATAGCTATATAAAATTATTAGAAACATGAATACAAAGTCTAGATATTTTGTAAAAACATACTAGTAGAAAAACACCATAGATAATAACTATTAATAATTTGTAATACTTTGGTTTATTTCTTTGCAGTCATTTTTTACTTTAAATTTTTTTTTAAATATTTAAACTGTTTTCCAGAGAGTATTAGATATTATAATCTCCTGTTTCTTCTTATTCTGTTTCTTCATCTGTAGTAGGTGCTGAATAGATAGATATTTGTTTAGTAGCCATCCAATGGTTTGTTAATGACTTAAGATAGTATTTCCTGTGTAAAACCAAGTTACCTTCCAGTCATTTTTAGATGTTATATGATTTTATACTGTTTTGCATTTAAATAAAACAATAATATCTCTAAGTTATTGCAAATTCATCACAGCTATTAATTTTATGGTCAAATTGACATATGACTTGCTAAGCTATTCCTCAAATATTTACCATTTAAACAGTTTCCATGTTTTTTATCTCATAAAGAATTCTAATTTTGATCTATTTCTAACATTTTTACAAAAATTATCTGTGAGAATCTATAAGAATTTTCAAAACCTAAATATATCCTCTCTAATAAAATGGTAATATGCAAATTAACCAACTTCCCTTCTCTGCCAGCCTGGTCATCCCTAACTGCCCTCCCCTGCAGGCTTGATCACTCCCAACTGCCCTTTCTTGCAGGCCTGGTCTCCCCAACTGCCCTCCCCTGCAGGCCTGGGTCCCCCTCAACTGCCCTTTCTTGCCCTCACTCCGCTACATAAGCCACGCCCACCAGCCAATCAGGGTGAGTATGCAAATTAACCCCAATCCAAGATGGCTACAGCCACAGAGAGCAAGGTTTCCCAGGTAACAGAGCAAGCCAAGCTTTCCATAGCCGTTGCAGGCCTAAGCCTCCACTCAAGCTACAAAGTTTCAATTATAGAAGGTAAACAAATTCAAACAAATGGCGGCAGAATGGAGCTTGAGAGAGCAGGCCAGGGTTGCTGCCAGCAACAGGGGAAGCAAAGCTTTCTGCACACCCTGGCCGGGCTCACCCACTTAAGGCTACAAAGTTTCAATTGTAGAAGGTGAATTAACTGCCACAGAAATGGCTGCCGGAGCCCCAGGCTTGGCTCCGCTCCAGGCTACAAAGTTTCAATTGTAGAAGGAAAATAAATTCCAGATAACAGGGCCTCCCCTTGGGTTGCCAGGGGGCGTGGCCGGCCTGCAAACCACCACAGGCCCCTCGCTCAGGCCACCCCACACCCCAAGGGAACCCCCACCCTGATCCGGGACACCCTTCAGGGCAAACCAGCTGGCCCCCACCCGTGCACCAGGCCTCTATCCTATCTAATAAAAGAGTAATATACAGATTGATCATCACTGCAACACACAATATAGCTGCCCCCATGTGGACACAAGATGGCCACTACAATATGGCCAGCAGGGGAGGGCAGTTGGGAGGCACCCGGCCTGCAAGGGAGGGCAGTTGAGAGGTACCAGGCTTGCAAGGGAGGGCAGTTGGAGGTGATCAACCCTGCAGGAGAGGGCAGTTAGGGGTGACCAGGCTGGCAGAGGAGGGAAGTTGGGGGCAAACAGGCTGGCAGGGGAGCAGTTAAGCATCAACCAGGCTGGCAGCAGAGTGGTTAGGGGGTGATCAGGCTGGCAGGCAGAAGCGGTTAGGGGCAATCAGGAAGGCAGGCAGGCAAGCAGTTGGGAGCCAGCAGTCCTGGATTGTGAGAGGGATGTCCGACTGCCCGTTTAGGCCCGATCCTGGTGGGACATCCCTCCAGGAGTCCCAGATTGGAGAGGGTACAGGCTGGGCTGAGGGACAACCCCCTGCCGTGCACGAATTTCGTGCACCGGGCTTCTAGTTTATACTATATCCTTGTTGAAATAGGCATCAGTATTTTTTAAATTTGGCTGATATGATAGGTTTATATTAAATTATCATGTAGCTTTTGACTATCAGGCATATTTTCTATAATTATCTATAATGGTTCTCTAAGGTAAGCACTACATGCTCATGTTGATTTTGTGAAGCTAGATAGCAGTGTCAACGGGCCTATAATGCATGAATGTTTGGGAAGCCCATTTGTATCAAGAGTTTTGAACATGTGTATATCTCTTGCCTCAGCCATCTCACTTAGGTAACCAAGGCCAAGGATATAACCCAACATGGGACAAGGGATTTATGTGCAAAGATGTTGATGGTACTAAAAGCTTAAACCATGATAGTCCTCTATGATTTCAATATGCTTAGTGGTGATTTTTCAAAGATCATCTTTTTATGTTGAAGTGTATTTGGTTTTCATTTTTATGAATTATATTTTCATGTTCTTTTATCCAAGTAAATAAATGAGTTTTCAGGTTATAGCATCTTAAGTTAATACAGCTCTGAAAATGACAGCTTTGGTGTTACCAATAAATAAAATCAATGAAATTGGAATGCATTTTCTTTCTTTTAAGAAGTTGGAATCTTATTTCTCTGAATTACTTCTTTAAATTTTACTGCTACTTTGTTCTCTAACAATTTTAAAATAATTATTAAGAAAATAATGCATATTATGATATTTCCATAATAAATTATATAAATGACCAATTTTTAGTCAGAAAGTAACTATATTTGAGATTTTAAAATTTAGGATATCACATATGTATACTTCATTATTTTGAGCAAGTATTCAAAAGAACAATGAGTACATTGCTATTATTAAACAATCATGAAAGGCATAATTAATAATTACTTTTGTTTACTGATAATTATAAAGTAATATATTTTAAGATTTCACATTTGAAAAAATAGATATCCAATTATTATAAATAATTACAGGTATTATTATTTAATCATCATAAAGAAATAGGCATATATAAATAATGAAGTTTGACTTACAATTTTTAAGGTAAGTTTTATTTGTTATTTTAATTGTAAGTCACTGTTGAGTAAACATATGTTGGCTTATTGAAAAGAGAGATCTTCCCTTGGCTTAATGGCTCAGTTGGTTGGAGCATCATCCTGTACACTAGAAGGTTTTGGGTTTGATTACCAGTCAGGGCACAACACCCAGGTCATGGGTTCGGTCCTGGGGGCACATACTGGAGCAACTGATCAATGTTTCTCTCGCACATTGATGTTTCTCTCTCTCTCCGTCTCTCTCCCCTACTTCTCTTTAAAATCAATGAAAACATATTCTCAGGTGAGGATTAAAAACAAACAAAAAAACACAAAAGGGAGATTTCCACTTGGAATTAAATTCTTATTTCCTACTCTTTAAAGTGTGTCAACATCTTATGTAGTTTAAAATTTGACATATACATAGATGTATAATAACAATGTATATGTAATATACATATCTTCACATTGTGCTAATTTATGAACTGTATTTTTAAAACATCTTCATTTATTACTATGAATTTTCAGGAGTTTTAAAAACAATGTTACAATTATGAACATACTATTTTGGGTATTTAAGATGTCATCAGACCTATCTTAAGTGTGCATTTAATAATTATACATAACTGTTATATATAAACTTATACAATTATTATTATAATGTGACTAGTATTTTCTCTGGAATAAATAAATATCTAAAGACAAATAGGCATTATTTGTATTACCTGAAAGTATGTGAATTGAGAATGATAAAGATCTGGATATACATGAAGAGTAGTTCCAATCACAAGTAATAGCTCAAATTTGTGGAGAGATGAGCTAATATATCCAGTAAATCCCAAACACCATATCTTCAGAAGTGCTTCCAAGTCAAAAAGTACGGTAAAAGCCACCTAGGTGAACAAAGAGACAGTGGAATTGAAATCTAAAAGTATAATTTTTAAAAAAATATTTTAAATATTTGTCAGTGCATAAATTTCAGCCACTATCATATAAAATGAAGAGACCACAATAATCTAGAATGACATTTTATTTAAATTAACTAGAGGCCCAGTGCATGAAATTTGTGCATGGGTAGGGTCCCTAGCGGCCGCCGGCTGGGGGGAGGGGGGCAGCTCCCTTCCCCTGGCCGCCTGCCCCGCCTCCTGGTCAAACTCCCGGTTGTGGGGACAATTTGCATATTAGGCTTTTATTATATAGGATAGTTTGAAACATACCAACTAGAACCTAGCATACCAAATATATCTTAAGTAATTAGAAAACTTGTTAGAATGTTACATGTTTGTAAGTGGCATTATTTCTTCATTATCCACTATTTGGTAATATTTAAAAGTCATTTCTATTGATAGAATTACTATATACACAGAAAGGGAACATTTTTCTTTTAACTTTATCTTTATTGTTTAAAGTATTACTGATGTCCCCTTTGCTTTTGTTCCCCATTGACCCCTTCCACTCTACACTTGCCCCTCCCAGGCCTTCACCACACTATTGTCTGTGTTGATGGGCTGTGCATATATGCATACAAGTTCCCTTGTTAAGCTCTCCTCAGCCACGCCCCCAACCCCGCCTTTCCTTTGAACTTTGTCAGTCTGTCCCATGCTTCTAGGTCTCTGGATCTATTTTTTTCATCAGTTTATAAGGGTGCATTTTTATATTTTTATATAATTTGTTTACTCTAAAGATAAATTTTCTATAATGCACATGGTATACTATAAAACAACTTACATATTAGTAAGCAAAATTAAACTAATATATAAATGTTTAAATATTATTACCGGTATGTTTTGGGCCACAAACAAATAGAGAAAGATATATTCTATACCAAGCAATTTATGTTTGTGTATATGCACACATACATTAACATATTAGTACATTATATGTCCATATTATTAGTTAATAATCAAAATTACTATATTAATGAATTAGCTTAACCTCTTAATCTATCACATTAATTCTATGAATTTGTTTTTACAAATAACAATATTATAAAATACACATGTAAATATAGTGTGTATTATTTCTTTACTTGTCCTATGGGTAAGAAAACTCATTTTACAAAGAAGATTGCAACTGGAATGAAAATGTGCAATACCAGCTTAACTACTAATTGAAGAGCACAAGGCTGAGTATTGGAATCAGTCATAACATATCCCTCTGAGGAGATACCAGATGATTTATTGGAAGAAAGAAAGCTCCCTTTCCTTTTTTCTAGGCCAACATAGGATATCAGAAGGGATTTTCTTCCACTCACATTTGAAAAATGTGGAGAAAAGCAGAATTTTAATAACATTTTAGAAATAAAACACTAAAAGCATTACAAGTGGTTAAATAGGATGTAGGGAAGAAATTAACATTACTTTTCCATCTAGCACTTCTGTAGACTCAAGTTGCTTCTTAATTTGAATTGGCATGTCCTTTTAAAAAATATAAAACAGTAATACATTTGAACTGTTAAATAATCCTAAATACACAGTATTAACAAATTCCCCTGTGAGCCACTTTGCATATTTCCTTCTTAACATCTCCTGTCTCATCTAAACATATATGTACAATCACATAAATGGGCTTACATTTTATATGTCACTCTGCAACTTGCTTTTCTCACTCACCAACAATCATAGACAACCACCCCACCCTCCTGGGATAAGAGATTTGGTCCTAATTATTCTTTTCATCAGCTGCCTATTTCCCATAGCATTCAATGTTTATTTAATTCAACATTCTCCCTGATGACTCATTGAAGAATAGTTTTTCCTTGATAAGAAATCATCGGGGAAAATGTTAAGCATTTTGCTGCTTCAATAACAAGACTACATTAACCATCCTTATACAATATCCATATTTATTGAACTTCCATGTCTAAAAAAAGAATCTCAAATCTAACATTGCTGGGGCAAAGGATAGGTTTATGGAGCTTTATATTTTAAAAAAAAAAGTATTAATAAATTCATTTAAAATGTTATAGAAAATCATTTGCCTTCCAGCAAGGTAGGAAAGTGCTTCCTATTCTAAATATGTACCATTACCAGATGTAATCAAACTTAATCAAGCTTTTGCTTATCTGTTCATGTGTGTATTGATTATTTAGATTTATTTTATTTTTAAGACAGTTTTTCTATTCATAACCTTGCCAACTTTCTATGGTGGTGTTGTCTTTTTTATTAGTTCTTGGGGTTGTTGATATTAAGAACAGTTATCTCGGTCTGCTATATGAACTGCAAATAGTTTTTCCCTAGTCAATAGTTTGACTTTTAATTTTGGTGGCATTCGCTCTGTAAGCACTTAAATTTTATCTGGTCATATATTTCTATCTTTATGATTACTTTCTTTACCTTTACATACATAACAGGTCTTTAGAAGGATTATTATCAACCTGTCATATCCAGGATCACAGTATGTTTTTCTATTTATTTGGACTACGTTTTTAAATAAAAAATTCCCCATAGAGATGTTATTTCTTGTGAAATTTATTTCTATGAGTTTAATATTCCAGTTACTAATATAAAGGCTTTTTTTTACCTTTTTAATTTTTATTTATGTTTTACCATTCTACCTAGTTAGTTCCAGTGAAGAGTAATCACCTCACTAGAGTCTTCTATTATTACTAATATTTTTAATAAGGACTCCTGGGCTTTATTAAAATATGTACATTTCATTTGCAATTAAAATTAATATTTTTTCAAGATTGATTTTGAGGTTAATTGGATTACTTTATTAGCTATAATGATACAGCTGTACAGCAATATAGTAAATAATGAAGTGGGAATAAGAGGAATCCATGCTCCTCATTTTCCATGAAAGTTTCTTCAGCATTTCTACAAAATGGTTGCAGTGAGTTTTGATAATTAATTTCTACTCTGTTTAAGGGCTTCTCTTCTTTTTCAATTCTACTTAAAGAATTTTAGCCTTCAATTTGTTGAGGTAGTGAAATGTACTACAAGAACCCTTGATATTAACCATTTGAATATTCCTAGAATAAACACTAAATGGTAATGCTAATCTGCTGGATTTTATTGAATAACTAGAGGCCTGGTGCAAGGATTCGTGCACCAGTAGGGTCCCTTGGCCTGGCCTGCAGGGATTGGGCCAAAACTGGCACTCCGACATCCCCCGAGGGGTCCCAGATTGCTAGAGAGTGCAGGCAAAGCTGAAAGACTCCACAGGTGCACGACTGGGGCAGGGGAGGGATCAAGGAAGGGCTCCAGGGTGTGTCGGGCCTGTCTCGCCCAGTCCCGATCAGCTGGGCCCCAGCAGCAAGCTAACCTACCGGTCGGAGCATTTGCCCCCTGGTGGTCAGTGTGCATCATAGAGACTGGTTGAACGGTCGAAAATCGTTGGACACTTAGCATATTAGGCTTTTATTATATAGGATATTTTCTTTATAATGTTTGTAGTTACTTTTATATATGAAATTGGCCTATAATTTTACACTATCATGTCATGTTTTATTAAGCTAATGCTAGTTTTATCAAACTTATAGAGTTTTCCATTGTCTGATCTGGAATTGCTTAAATAAAATAAGGAATATTTCATCTTTGAAAGTTGGTAAAGTGCAGTAGGAAAACCAGTGGATCCATTCCTTTTTGTAATGGTAGATTAAAGCTTTCCAGGGTTCTTCTGTCATGTTTCATATCTTGTCCATCAATTTGACCCTTTTCCAAGAAATCATCATTTTCCTCTAGATTTTTAAGAACTGTGTTTAAAGTACATTTTTTTCCAGAAAAGACTGGTTCTGTCAGGGTTCAAGGCTTATCTTACATATTTGGTACCCCTTTAAATCAATTTTGTAGCTAATGTTTCTCAGACCCTAAAAGTAATGTGACTTGGACCACCAAGCCCATGTGAGGGCAGGATTGTGCCTACACATTTTCAGTAAAGCTTACTCTTTTTCCACCCACGTGGGGTCAAGGTCAAGACAGAAGTTTGCCTTATTACTTCCTACTTTCATTGAGGTACAGACTATCGTGTGCCCTGATGTTACATGAGATCTCTGCTCTGATATTTCACTGCACATAGCCTTTTCTCCAGTCCTGAAACAAGTTCTAGGTGACAAGGATATGCAAATGCCCTCAGGGAAACCATTGGCTTTAGTGACCATTGGGCATTTTGCACTCACATCATTTGCCCTTGAGACTATTTCTTAATTTTTAGCCATTCTGCTAAGTATTTTAAACTAGAGGCCCAGTGCATGAAATTTGTGCACTGTGGCAGGGCGGGGGGTCCCTCAGCCCAGCCTGTCCCCTCTCACAGACTGGGAGCCCTAAGGGGATGTCCTACTGAAGGCTTAGGCCCGCTTCCCGTGGGGAGTTGGCCTAAGCCGCAGTCTGGCCTCCCTCTGTGGGAGGTGACCAGGCTGATCAGGGGAAGGCACCAGCCCCATCACCCTGCTGCTGCTGCCACTGCCACAGCTGCCAAGGTGTTTTCATCAACACGGACTCCAGTCCCTTCACCATGAAAAAATGAAAATTTTCTTTAGGCATTTTTCAAGATGTCTCTTTCATAGGATATGACATTTCTTTCTTTCTTTCTTTATTATTATTTTTTTCCTCACCTGAGGATATGTTTCCATTGATTTTTAGAGAGCTTGGAAGAGAGAGGGAAAGACAGAGAGAAACATCAATGTGAGAGGAACACTTCGATTGGTTGCCTCCTGCATGAGCCCTGACCTGGGCCTTGGCCAGGGAGGAGCCTGCAACCTAGGTACATGCCCTTGATCAGAATCAAACCCGGACCCTGCAGTCAGCAGGCTGAGGCTCTATCCACTCAGCCAAACTGGCTAGGGCAGGATATGATATTGCTTAGTCCCTCCAGCAGCAGACCTTAGTTTTTTCCTCCAGGAGTGTGGTGGAAAAACCCTAGATCACCTTCTTGCATTCTTATTACCCAAGTTACCAAGAACACTGTGAGTGGCGGCATACAGGGAGCTTAGCCAATGAGCGGTCAGAAAAGGGGTTTCCTCTACAGCTCATGCGCAGAGGACCCCCCGCGTTCTGTCCACTGGGCTGGGGGCATACCCCGAGCCATGTGGCAGTGGCTCAGAGCACACCCCCAGCCCAGCAGCCCCGCATTCTCTCTATTAGGCTTCTGTCCGCTGGGCTGGGGGTGTGCCCTGAGCTGCACGGTGGCCAACTGGGAGCATGCCCCCAGCCCAGCAGCCCCACATTGTGTCTGCAACCCTCCCTCCCTCCCATCCCCCCTCCCTCCCTCACTCCCTGGCCGGGGCATGGGATGCTATGGGTGCCGCCATCTTTGTCATGGAGTGATGGTTAATTTGCATATTACCCTTTTATTAGATAGGATGTTTTAATATTTAGGGCCATTTTTAGTTGTTTTACCTTTTGGAACTACCTCGTATGTGTTTCCTAAAAATACTTGGTTTTGTGTTTAAACATATTCAAATTATCTAGGTCTTTTGATGGGAAAATTCAACCTGCCCATATTTAATGTACCAAATTTATAGCTGGTCTTATGTTTACTATTTATTGTATGAATGTCATTCTTATTTCATCTTCAAACGGTTTCTTGTTTTTTCTGGCTTGATCAAATTGTTGTTGATTTCTACTCCCTCCTTGCTAATTCAGATGTTCTACTCTGCTTTTCTAATCTTCCAGATTATCCTAATGATAATAAACCAACCTATACTTTTTATTATTTCATTTAATTGGAATTATTGTAAACTCCTTTCTCAGGTAAATTTGCTTACTCACATATCCCTCACACCCTTGCCAATCTACATTTCAAAGTACTTCTATCATCCTGCTCTCCATCAATATCACACACCTTCTTTCATGCTCTCCATCGATATCACGCTCCTGCTTTTCCCAAAATCATACACAAATTAAACTATAGTTTCTTGAATTCTTGATTTTTTTAAAGGTCATTATTTAACATTTTTATCATTTTTCATTTAGATCCAATACCCACCACTTTTCTTTCATCTTCTCTTATCTAGTCCTGTAAATTGAGGTGAATTTATTTTATGATACTTTAGAGTAGTTTCCTCAAAGAAACATTAAGACTTGTATACTCTCTTAATCCTTTCCTATCTAAAAGGCATTTTTAACTCTAACATGAATATTTTGGCTGCATACAGATTCTTAAGTTGCTGTTCTTTTTACTTTTTACTTTCCAATATTTTAGATGAGTCATCAAGTGAGCAACATATTTACCTATCTTGGCCTTGCAGGTTATTTAAGCATTTCAGAGTATTCAAAAGGTATTTTCTTTATGCTTGCAACCAAGGAAGGTCACCAGGATATGCCTAGAAATGCTTTTTTTCTTTTTCTTTTTTCATTTAATCTCCTTAAGATTTAGTGAGTCCTTCTAATCTACAGATTGATGCTTTTCCTCAGTGTAGGAAAAAGCTCTTCTCTTGTTTATTATTATTTGTCTTCTGTCTATTCTCCTTTTCCTTCACAGGCTGCTGTTATTCACCTAGGTCAGTGGTCGGCAAACCGCGGCTCGCGAGACACATGTGGCCCTTTGGCCCCTTGAGTGTGGTTCTTCCATAACATACCATGGCCTGGGCGAGTCTATTTTGAAGAAGTGGCATTAGAAGAAGTTTAAGTTTAAAAAATTTGGCTCTCAAAAGAAATTTCAATCGTTGTACTGTTGATATTTGGCTCTGTTGACTAATGAGTTTGCCGACCATTGACCCAGGTAACTAGCCTCTCATGATTCTAATCATTTTTTTCCCACTTGGTCTCCCATACTAATAATTAGCTCTCAACAATGACCATATCTTTTTTTAAAATTCATTGTTTTGAAAATTTTAGCCAAAGTTACAGAAAGTGTGTTTGTGCTTAAATAATGTCTTTAAGATATTAAAAAAAAACAACACAAAAACAAAACAAACAAAACACCACCTGTTATCTCTTCCATCCATTCTACTTGATTAGGAAACTTATACTAGATGTTCATCTTGGATTTCTGAGTCTCAGCCTTAGTTTCTGAGTCCCTTGGAATAAAAATGTTTTTTCTTTACTTGCTCATGCCTATGTTTGTTTTTATACACTCTCAAGCAAATATGGGGTAGCAGAAAGAACTGCAATTTTTTGATAAGTGACCTAACAACCCATGGCCCTTTGGTGGTAATCAGAAGGAAGCTGCTCCAAGTCAGGATTCCTCACCGGCTGGTGGAATCCATTCCCACCATTTACCTGGTAGTGATTCAGCTTCCAGGGAAGTTCCATTCCTGGACTACCAGCAAGCAGTGTCTTTGAAATTGAGTTTTCTCATCAAGCAAATAACAATGCAAATGGATCCAGCTGCATATTTTATTATGAATTATGATTATTTAAACAGCTCATTCCATCTGTCTTTTTTTTATAGCAAAGTAAAGTAATTAATTGTATTTATATTTAGTTGGATAATCTGTCCAGATATATTTCAGGCATTTTTTAGTATAGTTGACCCTGGAATAATATGGGTTTGAATTGTGTGAGTCCACTTATACACAGGTTTGGGGTTTTTTTCTTCAATGAGTACCTGTACTGTTTTTGATCCATGGTTGGGAGTCTGCAGATATGGAGGGCCAACTCTATGAATTGTTCCATGCCATTTTATATAAGGGACTTGATCATTTGCATATTTTGATATTTGTGGGGATCTTAGAACCACCCCCCCCCTTGAATACTGAGGGACAATTTACATTTTGGGGGAGTTAAAAGTCATGTGCAGATTTTCAACTATGTAGGGGTCGACACCTGGTCCCCACGTTATGGAAGCATATCCTATAAGCATCACCTGAGCATGTGCCCATTCTCAGAACTTTCTGTCAATCCCAAGCAGTCAGCAGTGCAACTTGTGGGAGGGTGGATTCCACTTGTCACTCCCAGCCTAGGAGGGTGCCATTGCCTCTTCACTCTGCTGCCCTGGGACCTTTCTTCTGTCATGTATCCTTTCAGTACATTACACATCTGTGAGTGCTTACAAGGTGTCACTCATTTTTTTAGGAGTGAAGGCAAGATTTGTAAGAGTATCATAAACTTTCATATATATTTTTTGTCACATTACTTGAAAAAAGTTGAAAACAGTACATGAAAACACATAAAACAATATATGAAAAAGCATAATTTTTATTCTTACTATTTTCCTAAATCACTATTTTTCAACATTTATTTAATCGCCTCCCCTTAAGGAGTACTTTTAGATATTTTGTTCCTAATGACCATGCCATATGGCAGTTTTAAACCACAGATATGTGATATATCTGTTTATGCATTTCACATATCTATTTATGCTTTATATAAAGAAAGAATAAGATGTTTTCTGCCTCTTTAAGAACCAATTTCTACCCCGAAGAGGTGTTTTCACCCACTGTTGATAACATATATTCTACAGATATATTAGATTTAGTATCATCATAGTACGGTTTAACTAATTTTCAGCAATGTATTCTTATGAATTCATTAAACAACATATTTTATTATTTCTTCTTCAAATTTTCATTTTATAGTAACACATACGCTATTTAATATATACTATAACCAACCCTCTTGCCAAGAAAATGATCAATAATGAAATGAAGATTTTTAAATTAAAGGTTATTGTTCTAAGAAAAAATAACATATTTGTTCTCAAAACAGCATATAAGGAGAAAAATAAGAAAATGGAAAATGACATGCTTAATATAAATGGAACAATGAAAATTGTTCTGCCCTTTTAATTCAATGACTAATGTGTGCACATTTATAGGTGACAAATTATAAATGAGCTGATTGTGCCAGGCAGGTCCGAGAAGATAAAATGGGAGATTATGACCATATGTGGAAAGATATTTAAAATATATTATTCAAGATTTGTGTTACCATCTCTATTTCATAATTTCAAATAAACGTATGGATATTCATGAGAAAATTAATACTTATTTATCACAAAAGAAGGTTATAGGACCAAAGTCATAAGACACTCAATTTGGGTAACCCTGTTCTCTTAAATGAAATCCAGATTAAATAACACCCAAAGAAATGATTACCTGTGTCATTCTAGAGGTGTCTTTAAATCATGTACACTTAGTCTGTAGTGTACCTTCAGTATCCTATATAAAGAACAAACTTTTGAGATGGATCACTGAATAGTAAAAAACATCACTATTTTATTCTTTTTCACCCATCAAGACCTGCCCAATCCTCCAAAAACAGACAACATAGTTATTGCCAGAAGAAGAAACATATTTAATTAAAGTTTCCCAGAAAGTGAAAAATAAAACTTTCTGGTAATATGAAAGACTGCTGCTGTGGCAAGATGAATTACTTTCTTAATTTGATCTCTTGTGATTAATGAGCTGAAATGTGAGTATCAGATTTCGTTTGAACTAAAATAAATGGCTCTTTCATTTAATTTCATTTTAACAAATATCTTAAAACCAAGTGTCTCCAGAGGAACACAGAAATTACTTTTCTAGAAAAGATAACTTCCTGCAAGATGACTTTCAAAAAGTATGGGCTCATTTATGCTTCAAACGCATAGCAATCATAGACAAACAGGAGACCAAAGAGACATCCTGGAGTCCTAAGCAAGATAAACCTCTCTTTACCAGAAACATGGCCAAAACACACACTGTTAGAACTGCTTGCTTCATTGATCTATCTCTCCTATCAATTTGTGAGTTTCTTTTTTTAAAATTGTTCATCTTCTGTCAATAACACTGTGCTGATAAATTTCTGTTCAATGCACAGTTTAGTCTACAGATATATTTTACATAGCAATTGAAAAGTATTGTTCAAATTTTCTTATTTCTTAAGAAAATGAGAATGCACGTTTTAAAAGTATGTTCCTTATACAATGTAATTTTATGTATATTAATAATAACAGTGTATTATCTTAGATCAAAATGAAAACTCTTACAAAAGAAAGTAAATCTTTACCTTTTTGTATTTATGCATAGCCTAGAAAATAAAGGCAAGTTTTTCCTCTCTCTTAACTAATTTTAAATTAAGGTTAAATAATCTAATGTAACAAAGTTCCCAGTTTCTCAACAGAAGCCAAGAAGCTTTATTTATGCCTAAAGGATGTTTTTTTATACTGCAAGTTGACTCTTAATGGGTTGAGTGGTTTATTTTGGATTTTCAAAATAATTTATTCTAGAATACAATGTGGGAGCTCAAGAAATTATTTCTTAAAATCTCATGGCTTTTTGTGATCTATTTTAAAAAGAAACTTTCTAAAATATTACATAATGCTATTGCCTTAAGTACTGTATCATTATAGTCCATAAACTTGGACTGCTGTCATTAAAACCATTTTGAGGACTAAATAAGACAATACATTCTTTTAAAGCACTTAGCAAAATAATAGAAGGTCCAAAAAAAATTGGTAGCTATTATTGTCATTAGCTTTACTGTGTTTGCTTTTAAAACATGGAGATGTTAGTTGACCTGCTCTGAGTTTCTATAGCTTAAACCAAGATCAAGCTCACTGCTTATTTTTATAAATAAAGTTTTACTGACACACAACCATTCTGAGACCACACTCACTTTTGCACAGCAGTGGTGGAGTTCAGTAGTTACACAGTGGCCTGAAAAACCTAAAATGTTTATTCTCTGGCTCTTTAAGAAAAAGTTTATTGACCCTTGGCTTAAACTCAAACCACCTTTATAAACTTTTTTGGAAAAAATAATATTTTATTAAAAATTAAGTTTGATTAAAACAACCTATCCACACTCATTTAAAACAAAATACTTTTATTCAAGCACAAGTTTCTATACAAAGAAAATTTATAATGTAATTCGAATAAAGACCAAATATGCTTTGGAACACTCAGACACCCAACATCAATCAACCAAAGTGGAACCAATTCTGAATGTTTCAATAGTCCAAGAATATAGTGATACCTATATAATTCAGATAATTAAATCTCCACTATCTAGTTTATTAAAATCAAATTCACTTTCAGTGGTTTGAGAAGGGGGCAACAATTAACAGACATGTGATATGTACTAGATTCTGCTATACAATCTTATATTTCTGGGGGGTTTAAGTTAGAAAAAAATCCTAATATTATATATAAAAAAGAAAATGACAAGGATTTATCAACTACCTCTGGACTCTACCAATCCACTTAAATAGTATTAGCAGATTCTACAATATTAAGTTATTAGAAATTTTGGTGGAATTTTTTACAGCATGATCATAAATGAGCTTAACACATTAGAAAACAGACCAATTTTGTATGCGGAAAAATTAGGTAACATTTACTGGAGCATTCCATTCCCAGTAAATGGCGTATATATTTATTCTACAGGGTTGATTTAGTATGACTGGCCACCACCTTGGGCTGGGTTACAGAAGAAATATTAATGTAATCTATAATGTCCAGCAGATTGCTCCTTCTAGAGAGATTGACATAATCTCAATCATGTGTTGCCATTTCTGTTTTTTATTTTGTCATTAGTGCAGTTTTCATCTCTGGTTCTAATATTATTGTGTAATTCTTCCACCACACCTAACTTTCCACCTCATTCTACCAGAGCCTTTAACTAACCTTTGGGTGTCTTGTTCCATGTTCACCAATTCCTTCTACATTCTCAATCTCCACTCACATAATCAGCTTCCTCTGTCCTAGCCTCAGCTGGTTCTTTCCCAAATGCATAACTTCCCCCACAGTCCTTTTGAGAAGAGGATGCCCATGCTCCAGTGCCCCATATGGCCCACATAGGATAACATGTGGATGAGGACGAGTGCCCCATCCAGTACTCCTCCATGCCCCTTTGACATGTATTCCATTAGGTTAAAACATCCTCTTACAACACTGTCCTGGGGGCTGCCCTCTGTTATCTGTCACTGCCACAGGCCCCTGCCTACATTCCTTTCCCTTAGAACTGGCCTCATGTGGATTGACTTCAATGTCATTGTAAAGATTCAGCCAACACCCTAGCTTGATAGTTCCTTGCTATTTCTGTCTCAACTCCATCATTATGTTTAAGCCACTTACATCCATATAAAACCCTAGATTTTGTATTTACCCAGAATTATTCTAAAATTCTAAACCCTGTGTCCCATTCTCTGATCAAAATCTTACCTTCTAGCTCTTCAAAAATCTTATTCTATCACTTCAACTATACCGGGTTCTTTCTTTGACCATTTAAAGACTCTTTATAGTTCATTTTGTTCTTTCATTTTGTTCTTATTTTCATATCCAACCTAGACCACAGCGTCATCAGTTCAACTCCTTTGCCAGCCACCCGAAGTTCCTAGTCCCTTGTTTCTCAGCTCTATAAGCCTAAAAATACTCTAAAGCTGGATCAATCTAAATGTTGCATTTCTCCCCTTTATGCAAGGCCTAAGAAAGGTACAGACCTGCCTAAATTGGTATCTCTATAAATTTGTAGTCTCAAAATTTAGCTGTATCTTCAACATGGCATTTCATATATCTTTAGTTAGCTGTTTTGCATTCTCCACAGTACCCACTTCCTCTCTCCTTTCTCCACAACCTTCCCAATTCATTGCCTCATCATCAGGACAAACAGAAATCACTTGATGGGAATTTCTTTAACATTCAATCTCTGCATGACAAATTCACTTGCAAATATTACTATGGGTCCATATTTCTCTCTGCTTTTAATGACAATGCATTCTTTGTGTGATGGTTTTGTAACAAAATTATAGGTGCTGATTATAATTGCCTATTTTAAAAAGACATTGGTTAATAAGATTATATAGGTTTCAAGTGTACAATTCTATGATACATCATCTGTATATTGTATTGTGTGGTCACCACCCAAAGTCAAGTCCCTTCTGTCACCATATATTTTATCCCCCTTATCCTTTTCTACTCCCCACCCGCCAGCCCCTTTTCCCTCTGGTAACCACTATATTGTTGTCTGTGCCTATGAGTTTTTTTGTCTTGTTTTCTGATTGTTGCTTTCAGTTTTATATCCCAAATATGAGTGAAATCATATGGGTTTTGACTTTTCCATCTGACTTATTTCACTTAGCATGATATTCTCAAGATTCATCTATGTTACTGCAAATGGCAGTATTTAGTTTTTTCTTATGGCTGAGTAGTATTCATATATATATATATATATATATATATATATATATATATATGACATCTTCTTTATTCAATCATATAATTTATTCATGAGCCCTCTCATTGGTCCTCCACAGCATAAAAAACTTATTTACTGTCTATATTTTTTACTAAACTGTAAGATCCATACACCATACAGCAACTAGGCAGCATCACATTACAAAGACGCCACTCCAGTGAAAGTTTGGTACTAATGATGACTTTGTTACAGGAAACAAGCCTCCATGAAGAGAGGAATTCATAAGTGACTTCTGAAAATGTCTTATACCCACATAGATGTTTATATTCAACTAGAGGCCCGGTGCACGAAATTCGTGCATGGGGGTGCGGGGCCCCTCAGCCCAGCCTGCACCCTCTCGCAATCCAGGACCGCTGGCTCCTAAACACTCACCTGCCTGCCTGCCTGATGGCCCCTAACCACTCTGCATGCCTGCCTCATCACCCCTAACCATTCGCCTGCCTGCCTGATTGCCCCTAACTGCTTGCCTGCCTGCTTGATCACCCCTAACCGCCTCTGCCTCAGCCTCTGCCACAGTGGCTTTGTCCAGAGGACATCCGGAATGACGTCCAGAAGGTCATTTGGCTGTCTGGTCTAATTAGCATATTATGCTTTTATTATTATAGATAAGTGTATACCATCAATTATTTTCCTGAAAAGTTTATGCATGAGTGGATTGAATTTTTGTGGACCAAATAAATTTTTAAATGCACTGGGGGAATTCTCGAAATCTAGGAGGACTCAACTTTATGGCCAATTGATTTTTTTATGTGAAAAATGCTTTTGTAATAAAAATAAATGGCAATTTTTCTGCTTTTTAAGTTTACATTTTCATATATTTATTTAGTATGTGTATACCTCACTTATATGATGAATGGGTTTCTAAAGAGTTATATACCGGTACATCAATCAATTTTCCCATAAATACGTAATCACTGAATTCAAGATATATTTTAGAAATAATTTTTCACAATGACAAAACATAGTGGTCTTTGGAAATCAGAAAAAAATATGTAAGAATCAAATATTAACAAAGTTATTGAAACAGTAAGAAGTACTACTTTAAAATTCTAGCTGGTATGTAGAAGAGGCTTATTAAATCACTAACCTATCTGCTTCTGGCTTGACATCTTTAGTGCAGGTTGTAACAGCTCAGTCTCTAGTAGAGAAATTATTGTACTATCTATTTCAATTTCCCTCCAGCCCCGTCCTTGGTACTGTTGAGCTGGCTTGCTTGTTTACAACCTTCTGAACCAGTGCTTGTTTATACTTAGTAGGAAATAGACTACAGCAACATGAAAAAGGGAGAGACTATGAGAGGTGGACAGGAAAACAGCAAGATGGCCAGAGAAACACCCAGGGCAGAGGGTTACCCTGACGATGCAACACACTGTGGGGAAGATACTTAGGCTCATGGTGACAGGAAATAAACCAGGCAACATAGTGACCAAGGGAAACACTTGAGAAACAGCTTTGATTGAACTCAAGTAATTAACAAATTGAAATTAATATTCACATTTATAAAAGGCACCTTTACCCCAGTGAGCAGCTTACCTCTGCAAGGTAGAACTCATCATATTGCCTTCGGAAGCTCTCCCCTTTGTGATAGTTGCTAGCAGCCACTATCACATCCACCGTCACCATGCTCAGGATGAACATGTGGAAAACTGATGACCGCATCATTTGCTGAGGAGGCAAAACAGATGAACTGTTAACAAAGAAATAACCCTTACGATTAAACATAATTGTGTGCCGAGACCTGGACATGCAACATCTTTGTGACACCCTGCTGTGCAGAGCAGTGCTTCTCTAACAACTTGACGAATGTCCATCACTGCTGAACAGTGTTAGCAAAGGAATCTGTCTCCAGGCAGTGCAAAATGACTAAGGACGTAGTTTTGGAGACTTTTAGTTGAAAATGGAAAAATATATTCATTTCACTTGTATATAGCTCATATCTGAATTTTCATTGGTGAGTTAGGTAGCTTTTATCCTTAATACTGACTATATGAAGGAATTATTTTTAAAAAGCTAATATCACTAAACAACTGTTGCTTCATTCTGTTAAGAGAAAATGCTACTGAAGATAAACACATTTTATTTTATTTATTTTAAAATGTATTTTATTGATTTTTTTAGAGAGGAAGGGAGAGGGATAGAGAGTTAGAAACATCGATGAGCATCGCCCAGCTGCCTCCTGCACACCCCCTAACTGGGGATGTGCCAGCAACCAAGGTACATGCTCTTGACCGGAATTGAACCTGGGACCCTTCAATCCACAGGCTGACGCTCTATCCACTGAGCCAAACCAGTTAGGGCGATAAAAACATTTTAGATAGCCCTAGCTGGTTTGGCTCAGTGGATAAAGCACTGGCCTGCAGACTGAAGGGTCCCAGGTTCAATTCCTGTGCGCCTGGGTTGCGGGCTCGGTAGGGGGCATGCAGGGGGCAACCAATCAATGATTCTCTCTCATCATTGATGTTTCTATCTCTCTCTCCCTCTCCCTTCCTCTCTGAAATCAATAAAAATATGTTAAAAAAAAACACATTTTAGGTATAATCATAAAACTGGAAAAGTGGGATAAACCTAAGGTCTATTTTTTATTACTTCTGTAAATTATTTATTTAAATTATTATTTTTAATAATTTATGTTTAAACCACTTTATTGAGGTATGATTGACATAAAATAAAAAAGCAGTACCTATTGAATGTATACATTCAATGAGTTTGGGAATAAGTATACACCCATGAAACCACCATCATCAAAGCCATAAGCATATCTGTCACCTTCCAAAGTTTCCTCCCACCTCCTTTATTATTATTATTATTATTATTGGTAAGAACACTTAACATAAGATATATCCTCTTAGCAAATTCTAAGTATACAATAAAGTATTGGTAGCCATAGGTACTATGCTGTATAGAACTTATTTATCTCAAATAACTGAAACTTTATATAAATATTTTTTTAAAAATTATACTACAATAATAACTGATGTTTACATTTATACTCACTATGTGCCTGCAGCTATTGTAGGTGATTTACATAAATTAACTCATTTAATGCCATAATAGCATCAGGAAGTTACTCTAATTTTAGAGAAGGAAACTGAGTCTCAGAGAAGTTAAATAACTTTCTCACTGTCACATAGGTGGAATCATAATTTTCACCTAAGTCTGGTCTAAGTCCAATTCACCACTCCAAAATAATAACTATTATTATAAAGGATAACATGTATTGAATGCTTACTATGTTCCAGGCCATACTATAGTTATGTTATGTACTTTATGTCTTTTATCTCCACCATAGCCCTTACATGATGGGATATATTGCTCATTTTTTCCAGTGAGTTCAAAGAGACTAAGTCATTTGTCTGAGGTCACACAGCAAGTACACAGCAGAGACGGGCTATGGTACCCAAGTCTGTTTAAAGTCCTTTACAGCATAGGAAATATAGTCAATAATATTGTATTAACTATGTATGGGGCCAGAATTCATAGACAATAATATTATAATAACTATATAATAATTATATTGGGAGACCACTTTGTAAAGAACATGATGTCTAAGCACTTTGCTGTATATTTGAAACTGATACAGAATAATATTGAATGTAAACTGTAATTGAAAAAAAATACTTAAAAAGTAGGTAGATAGATAAAGGCACACTTTTTTTGGTTAAATTATACTTTGTGATCTAAAAATATCTCAAAGATGATTATTATTTTAACTAGAGGCCCAGTGCACGAAATTCGTGCATGGACGGGGGTTGTCCCTCAGCCCAGCCAATATGGGACCCGGTGGGATCGGGCCTAAATGGGCAGTCGGACATCCCTCTCACAATCCAGGACTGCTGGCTCCCAACTGCTTGACTGCCTGCCTTCCTAATTGCCCCTAACCGCTTCTGCCGGCCAGCCTGATCACCCCCTAACCACTCTGCTGCCAGCCTGTTTGCCCCCAACTTCCCTCCTCTGCCGGCCTGGTCACCCCTAACTGCCCTCTCCTGCAGAGTTGATCACCTCCAACTGCCCTCCCTTGAAGGCCTGGTCCCTCTCAACTACCCTCCCTTACAGGCCTGGTCCTTCTCAACTGCCCTCCCTTGCAGGCCGGGTGCCTCCCAACTGCCATCTCCTGCTGGCCATCTTGTGGTGGCCATTTTGTGTCCACATGGGGGCAGGATCTTTGACCACATGGGGGCAGCTATATTGTGTGTTGCAGTGATGATCAATCTGCATATTACTCTTTTATTAGATAGGATAGAGGCCTGGTACAGAGGTGGGGGCCAGCTTGTTTGCCCTGAAGGGTGTCCCGGATCAGGTGGGGGTTCCCTTGGGGTGTGGGGCAGGCTGAGCGAGGGGCCTGTGGTGGTTTGCAGGCCGGCCACGCCCCCTGGCAACCCAAGCAGAGGCCCTGGTATCTGGAATTTATTTTCCTTCTACAATTGAAACTTTGTAGCCTGGAGCGAAGCCAAGCCTGGGGCTCCCTCCGAGGCCGGCAGCCATTTGTGTTGGGGTTATAATTGAAACTTTGTTGGCTTAAGCGGGTGGACCCGGCCAGGGTGTGCGGAAAGCTTTGCTTCCCCTGTTGCCGGCGGCAACCCTGGCCTGCTCTCTCAAGCTCCATTCTGCCACCTTTTCTGTTTGAATTTGTTTACCTTCTATAATTGAAACTTTGTAGCTTGAGTGGAGGCTTAGGCCTGGCAAGGGCAGGCGGAAAGCTTGGCTTCCTCTGTTACCTAGGAAACCTTGCTCTCTGTGACTGTAGCCATCTTGGTTTGGATTAATTTGCATACTCGCTCTGATTGGATGGTGGGCATGGCTTGTGGGCGTGGCTTGTGGATGTGTCGGAGGTATGGTCAATTTGCATATTTGTCTATTATTAGATAGGATGGCATCTTTAGTATAATTCATGAGTATATATGAGAGACACAATGTGGAGAAAAGTCAAAATTAATTAAAAAATATAAATACATGTTTTTTTTTAAAAAGTCCAATCTGGGACAAACTTCCTGCTGTGGGGTAGAGAGAGTAGTGGCAGAAGGCCCTGGGCAGCAGCACTAGAGAAGCAGATCTGTGGAAAGGAGATAAGAGCACAACAAACCACTGCATCACATTCCTTTGTGCCCACTTCTCGGGGACCAGAGCCACCATGCTCCTCTTTCCCGATGATCCCTCCCTTCTTCTCAGTACTTAGGGGCACATATCTTTCCCTTTGATGTGACCTGAGAATTCTTCAGTCTTTGCAACTATAAGAAGCGAACTAATGCCCTAACCGGTGTGGCTCAGTGGATGGAGCGTCGGCCTGCAGACTCAAGGGTCCCAGGTTCGATTCCGGTCAAGGGCATGTACCTTGGTTGTGGGCACATCCCCAGTAGGGGGCATGCAGGAGGCAGCTGATCGATGTTTCTCTCCCATCGATGTTTCTAACTCTCTATCCCTCTCCCTTCCTCTCTGTAAAAAAATCAATAAAATATATATTTTAAAAAAAAAGAAGCGAACTAAAGCAGAACCTGGGAATGGGAAGAAGAGGACTGCCGCTGAGTGCTGTCCCTGCATCCTCATTCATGATGTCACGTGGCCTTCATTGCCCTGCAGTGGTCATTAACAGCATGGGCTGTAAGGCAAATTGTGTGGCACTTCACCACACACAAGCTCTGGGGCTCTGGGCCAGTCATTTAAACCTCTGTGTGCCTCTCTGTGCTTCACTTTACTGAATTTTCTCTTCAGTAAAGTGAAGAAAATAGTGGCTACTCCAAAGGTTGTCATCCATTTTAAATAAGTAAATATTGAGAAAGCCCTTAGAATAGTGCTGGCATATTGTAAGTGTTTTATAAAGATATGCAGCAAAAATAAGTGCCATTCTGTGAATCAGGTATTTTTTTTTTTCTATTCAGGAGTGAGAAATTAATAGGCCAAGGTCAAATAATTAATTATGCTGTATATTTGGTGGAGTCCACAACCAAGCGAGATAAATAAAAGTCATAATGTCTAATACCTTGAGAGAGCCATTGGAAAAGCAGACATTTAATAAGGTTTTGTGTCACCATGGCTATTGAGGCATTCCTACATCCATTTGCCTTTGGTTTTATTTTGGAGGTAATACAAAATCAAATTCCAGAACTGCCAATCAACATAATTAAATGTATGTCAATTTACTTGCAGAAACTACTGACCTTCATAACATAGATAAGCAAGTCAGTTGGCAAGTTTCTATTCTCATTAGAATTTTCATTGTTATTTAGTCTTTCTTGCATCGTGAGAGTCAAATTCCATAACTATTATTCCCTTTCTATACTCCTTTCATTTCAACTGATTTCCACTTCATTTGCATGACAGAAAAGCCACAACTTTCTCTTTCTATTTTCCTTAGCTCTGGGTTTATGTCTTAAGTAAACTGTTATTACTGAAAGGTCCAAACAAAGCTTTTAGGCATGGCTGTCAAAAATCTTTAAAATTGGTTTTGTAACTGTCACAGCTTCACTTTGGTGCTGTCATTATAATTAGCTTTTTTTGGTCTGAATGTCTACGTGTCCCTGTTGGTACAGAGTCATTAAAATAATCTCTTGCAAAGGATTTTGATATACTGGAATCACCATTGCTTTGCTTTCTCCAAAGTAACAACTTTCAAATGTTAAATAAGAGTTAAAGTGATAAGTATGTGCAGTAGCTAAATTTAAATATTCAAACCAGTAACTCCAGCTTTAAAGTTGCTAGTGAAAGGGGCCACTTCAACTCAATTCAATTCATCCAATGTGTGAAACTGGCTATCGGCTTCCTTACTGTAGAACAGCTGGCAACCCTACATTTAAACTCGTGTTTGTATCTGTGGGACAGTCCAAATGTATACCCTTCAATTTTTTATTTTCTTATAAAAATTAATGTAAAGGAAAATGTTTATGTTGAGTCAGTGCCACAAAATAGTATTATAACTTGAAAATTTCCAAACTATATATTATTTAATATTGATAGATAATTTATATAGAGATATAAACTCATATATACATATTATGTGTATATACACATACTAGTATATATTTACATATATATGTGTATATATACATATATTTATATGTAAATATAAATATATGTACACACACATATATATATATATATATATATATATATGTATATATATATATATACACACACACATACATAGATATTTAGTATAAGACTCTTCAGGTCCTGCATTTGTATTTAAATTTTTAAATTTCTTTTCCATCGCTATGTCATTTTGGTTTAGATATTTTTTAAACCCGAGAAGTTTTGTATATATGTTTACTTTGGCTTTGATCTGAGAATGACTGATTTCTGTATGTGACAGCTGGAATGGCCAAATACGAAGAGACAATAATAGAATCATCCCCAAGGCAGCAATATCTGTCAAAAATACTCCGGAGCCTTGCTACTCAAACTGTGAATTCTAAACCATCAGTTTCCTGAGAGCATATTGGAAATGCAGGGATCTCAGGCCTCTCCCATACCTACCGAATCAAAATCTGCATCTTTAAAAAGGCCCCCTGATGATTAATGTGCATATTAAAATCTGAGAGTCTACACTGTGGTAGATATTCCTTGGGTTGCAGGTTAAACTGGATGACCTATACAATTTTTTTTTTTTTTTACAAATTCGCAACCTCATGACTCTAAAAAATTTCTATAATCACTGAATGGAATATAACAAATACTGGTTAGAATACTAGGGTAACATATTAGGATATACCATCACAAAATGGATGCCTACCTTCCCCCCTATCTCCAATTCAAGATAAAAAATCAACTAAACCAGTTTGGCTTCATGAAGACAAAATTATGTGATGGCTTTTCAATCATTTCGGGGGTATTATGAAGACAGCATCACAGACTCATGAAGCCTAGAAATGAAGCCTCTAGAAACTGGAAAAGGCAAGGAAACAGTTTTTTCCTAGAATCTCTAGAAGTAGTGCAGCCTGTTGATACCAGTGAAACCCACTTGAGACCTGTTAAACTATCCTATCTAATAAGGAGGGAATATGCAAATTGACCATCACGCTGTCACAAAGAGGGTGGCACCCATAGCCATAAGGTGGCCGTGCCCAGTCCCCTCAGCCCTGCCGAGTCCCACAGTCCTTTCAGCCCAGCTGGGGGTGGGGGGACGGCAGGCACATGGTGCGGCCGGACCTACCCTCAGCCCCACAGCTGCCCAGGGCCGGCCCGAGGCATAGGCAAGCATTGGATCTCAGCTGCCCAGTCACCCAGGATGGGTCTGAGGTGCAGGCAAGCCTCAGATAGCAGCTGCCCAGCCGTCCAGGGCCGCCTGAGGCTCAGGTAACCAGGGCCGGTTGATGCTTGCACTGCCAGCAGTGGCAGCAGCAGAGGTGTGATGGGGGCATCGCCTTCCCCTGATCACCGGGTCAACTCCTGCCCCTGAGGGCTCCCACACTGTGAGAGGGGGCAAGCCGGGCTGAGGGACCCCCCCTCCAGTGCATGAATTTTCATGCACCGGGCCTCTAGTAAATAATAAATTTGTATTGCTTTGAGTCACTAGGTTTGTGGTAATTGTTACAGCAAAAATAGAGAATTAATACAAGTATTATTTATGATTTAATATGACAACAACATTTTTCACTGATTCAATACTTCTGGCATACCATTATTACCTGTGTGCATTTATTCAATAGCTCTCAAATCCCTACTGTGTATCTAAAAACCAGTAGGTCCTGGGAATACAGGATGAAGTAAAACAACTGTGCCTAACTCCAGGACCACAAATTTGGGCAGATCTAGAGCTTAGAGAGCTGTGGGTTTCCTTGTATAAAATAAAAGTCAAAGTGAGTTTTAAAAATGGCATTGTACTGCACCTGGAGGCAGGCTGGGGCGCGTCCCTGGGGCTTGTTGACATCCACAGCTACCAGCTGCCATCCACCAGCAGCGTCTTCATGAAACATCTTCAAGACAAAGAGGGAGATGAGTCAGAGACACTTAATAAGGAACACTGAGAACTGTAACTTTATATCTCCAACATTTTATATTTTTTATCAAAGATTTGTTTTCTTATAGATTTATATTTAAAACCTGAATCTTTTCAATTATGATCATCTTAACACTGAAAACTTAAGTGAATAATAGTAACACAAGTGAAATAAGCCAGAGAAAGACAAGTATCACATGATTTCACTTACATGTGGAATCTCATGAACAAAATAAAGCAAAGAATAAAACAGATCCAGAGACATAGAAGCATGGAATAGACTTGAGGAATCTCAGCGGGAAGGCAGAAGGGAGAGGCAGGAAGAAATTTACCAAAGAGCTTATATGCATAGATTCGTAACCCATGGAACAGACAATAGTGTTGTGAAGGCCTGGGGGCGGGGGTTGGGAATGAGGAGGAAGGGGACAATGTCGGGGGGGGGGGGGGGGGGCAACTGTAATACTTTCAACAATAAAGATAAATTAAAAAAAATAAAAAGTAAAATCTACTGCAACTAAAAAAAAAAAAGAATAATGGCAATAGCTTGAATTTATTGAGCACTAATTATGTATCAGGTCCTTTCTGTTCTACATATATTTTATATATAATTGCCCAAATATTATTTTCCATGAGACTTTAAAATAGGCATTTTATCCCCATTATATTTCTTATTACATATTAAAACTGGGAGAAAATGAAAATTAGAATTCCAAAGCATTGCGTTTGTTGTGTTTTTACTAGAAATGGTGAATTTTTATCTTTATTTAGTGGACACCTCTCAGTGAGCTAACAGAAAAATGTTCTCAGGATAAATAATATAAGAATTGGACATGTGGCATAGGTATAGAGGCTGGTGTTATTTTAATGACAGGAGACTGATGTGTCACTTAATAGACTTCGTGAAATTATTTTAACTAGGCCAAATTAATCTGCTCAGTAGAAATTTTATGTACATATTAATAAAGGGAAACAGTAGTTTCTTTTGGCTTACAATACATAAGTGATGAAATTCAGGACAGGATACTTAATATCAGATACTAAAATCTGACATCCATTGAATTGGATATTTAGGTTGGTGGATGCCTAGGATATTATCTTACTGCATATTTTACTATTTCAAAAATTAGTCGTCTGTCAATATTACATCCAGCTGGAAGACATTTCCCACTTTCAATTTCTTAGGGGTGTGTATGAGCGCGCGCGCGCGCGCGCATGTGTGTGTGTGTGTGTGTGTGTGTGCGCGCGCGTTGGGGTGGTATGGGGATAATGTGAAATTCAGGATTTTTATTTTTCTAAGAAAAGACAGTACAAGCACTCACTGTTTTATTCCTGCCCGAAATTGCTGTTTCATACACATAAGTAAACATCTTAGCCATACTATGTCCTCATGTTAATCTGACTCTGTCCAAAGGGGAATTGTTGACGGAAATATGAGAGGATAACAAAAATCCCTTTACCGTTTGTTTTCCTGTTACTTTCTATATAATGGCCCCCACAAAACCTCTGGCATTAATTTCCCTGCAATTTGTTTCTATGCTGTGACTGAGAGGCAGGTTGAATGAATTTCCTCACTTTAGAATTAATTTTAAAAGGCATTCTTAATGGTAGAATTAAGCACATCCCTTATGAACGGGCTCATTTCAGAATACATACATTGGCTGAAATGCAAACCTATTAAAGTGCCTTTTAAAGTTCCTGTCAAAATTGTGGGAGTCTCCTTTTAAGGAGGAAAAGACAAAAGACAAAAGGAAAGGACAAAAGCAGTCCTGTCAGTTACTAGCTAAAGCCCCTCTGTACATGCAGCCTGTACTCTCTTGTCACGGCACAAAGGATTCCTGGGGCATGCATTTGCTTTGATCAGTAGCAGACCAATTTTCTCTGTTAAATTATTTCTTTTCCGGTGGACCAAAATCAAATGAATCTATTTAATTTTTGTAAAAGTGTTCTCTCAGGGTCACTTCTTTGTATGAAATAAAGTGAAGGAAATGCAAACACGTTCCATTTCTCTCGAGTCCCCCGGATTATGAAACAACATTTAGCTTGGTTAAGGTACCAGTAGCTCTGTGACATAGATGATGGGAAATCTGAAAAAGGAATCCTTAAGGACTCAAGTCCTTAGGGGAGAGTGGCAGGGGCTGCCCGCTGTCCCTCCATCTCTCTTTTCTCCGTCTTCCAAAGTAAGAAAATTTTTATGAGCTCACTAAGCCACACACACGAAAAAAGGTTTCCCTTTTTTGAAACTTATCTTAACCATGGAATTACATACTAGCCTATGAGATGTAAGCAGAAATGTTCTTTCTATTATTTTTTCTTCCAGCTTTTTGGAATATGGATGTGAGGGTTAAAGATATAGAAGCCAACTCAGTCTATGAGGCAACTTTGGGAATGGAGACTATGCAAGGTGGAGCAAAAAGTACAAGGAGTTAGGATACGTGGCAATGAAGACTACCACACCAACTCCAAATGACCTCTTCCAACTTTTCATGAGAGAGAAATATTCTATATATATAAAAGCCTAATATGCAAAGTGTCCCCTTGGGAGTTCAACCGGGAGACCAGGAGTTTGATCGCTCGCTATGACATTCTCTGACCACCAGGGGGAGGCACAGAATGAAGGAAGGCCCCGGTCGGCAGCCAGAAGGCCTGATCAGCCCTGATTGCCAGCCAGGCCTAGGGACGCTACCTATGCATGAATTTCATGCCCCGGGCCTCTAGTTTTACATAAGCTATTTGGGGCTTTCTGTCCTTTGTAGCATGTGCACACACACACACATACATGTACACATTAATGCAGAGAAAAATCTAAAATTTATCGTCTTGGAATACAGTAAACAAATATTTACTCAAGGATTGTCATTCAGCATAATGTTGTACACAGTCTTTTTTGGAGACTAAATTCTTTCTATTTTTGATTGTATGTCTTTTCATATACACATTTCTACTTTAACCCAGCACTGCATATTCATATAGAAGTTGTTTAGGTATTGCAGGTACTCAAATTCTAAGAACTACATGTTCACAGAACTACAAAGGAAGAAGAACTCCTAAATGTCCTTTGATCCTGCATCAACTCTATCCTTAGCAGTCTTATGTCTTAATTAGGGAATATAATTCAGTAAACATGGACCAGCAAGCGTGCTGAACCAGAGATCATGACAGACCCAGAAATTATGACTCTCTTTAGACAATCAGAATATTTACTTACCAATCCCATAATATGACTCTATTGGACCATGACTCACATATAAAAGTTAGGTATGAATTGATTGCCAGAGCAATCAATATTGTGTCTCTTATCACTGTACAATGAAACGTAGCCTTGTGTGGCCCTAAGTCTTAGCAGTTCTTTTCGTTCTACTCCAGGCAAAGTAAGATAATCTCATCTTTACCATGAATCAGTCTCCATCAGAAGACCACATGGCTGCAGCAGCAGATAGCTGAGGAATGAGAGTAAAGGACTGGAATAGAAGGACACTACTATGTCCAGAATAATTTTTTCCTTTTTTTAAATCCTCATCTGAGGACATTTTCATTGATTTTTAAAAAAATATTTATTGTTGAAAGTATTACATATGTCCCCATTTACCCCCCATTGACCCCTTCTCCTGTCCCCACCTCTATCCCTGGCCTTCACCACTCTATTGTCTGTGTCCATGGACTATGCATATATGCATACAAGTTCTTTGGACATTTTCATTGACTTTTAGAGAGAGGAGAAGAGAGAGAGAGAGAGAGAGAGAGAGAGAGAGAGAGATCCTTAGAAACTGTGGCATGGATAGTAGTCTTGTTGTTGAGGGACCAGGGGTTATTACATCATGGCTGTATGATTCTCTTGCACTTTAACCCAAGATACAACTGAACATGTGGCCACAGTGACCCATGTCTGATAATTATGCAGGTATAAAATGTCACCATCCCCATGAGAGTCCAGGCAAATTAATGATTAACAATCTGAAAATGTCCACATCATTTCCCTTTTGTTTTCCTGTTACATTTTGTATTGTGGCCTCCTAAGACCTCTAGCATTAATTTTTCTGTAATTTGTTCCTATGCTGTGACTCTGAGGCAGGTTGCCTTTTCCTACTTAAAAACAACACAGTTCTCACCAGGGATTCTCTTTTGCCTCAGAACAGTCCACATCAGAGCAAATTCCTATTGAACCACCTAAGATGTCAGAAAGACCCTTCCTTATCCTGTTGATGTGTATAATTTTCTTTCTACACACAAAGCCCCCTGGGAAAATCTGTAGACTTAAATATCATAGGTGCATCAAGCCCGGGATCCTATTAGCCCTTCTATGAGAATAATATATAGAAAAGCAGCAAGTGTTCCAAATACCACAAAAAGGCAAGAAGTGCCTTCATTTCTGAACAGCTGTGTGCTTTACAATACAACTGTCTTTATTTTATTTTCTTAAACTCTATCTGTTTTATTAGAATTAGAAACTTGTGATTTATTGTTTTAAACCATTGAATGAGAGCTTCTTGTGCACAGAGTTCTGTCAGATTTTACAAGTGTGACAGAATCATGGCAAATGATGTCTCTCTCCTTCCTCACACACACAAAGCCTCGGGGCCACTTGCAGACTGGCTGGGCGGGGCGGGGCGGGGCGGGGCTGGGCCTGTTTCCAGGCAGCCCAAGTGGTATTGCACCAAGGGCTGCTGCAGGAGCTTCATCAGTTGCTTAGCAACCGGGTCCTCAGCCACAGCATTTTTCTTAATGAAGGTTTTTCACAATTTTCTGTGTGATTACCTTAACTGAATACCAAGATGCATATCTGACAGAACTCTGAATTACCAGCTTCTTCCTCCAGATTATGTACAATTTTGCATCAAAACAACGTTGGACAACTCTGCTGGCAGTCTCTTCACATTTCACTTTCTATGATAACTGCTGGCTAATTTGGTGGCACTTCCAAACACTACTCTTCCAGCTGTGGTTTTATAAATAAGATTCACTTAATAAGCATAATATGGTTTTAAAGACATCTTAGGTCATCTCTCAGGAACACTGATGTAAGTTCTGTGCTGAGCTCATAGTTCTATGATCCATTAAGTTCTCTCTCTCTCTCTCTCTCTTTGTCTCTCTTCATATATATATATATATATATATATATATATATATATATATATATATATCAGAAAACACCTTTGAGAGGTTGTCACCTTACTTAAAAGACATGTCAGAATGAACTTGGAACTTTATTATTTCTCATAGCTTACTAAAAGAGATGAGAGAAGAAACAGAAACTAGATGTGGTTGACTCTTTGGAGGGTCTCCTACATGCCACCTGTGAACTAGCCCAGATAGTGTTTTAAAAATCTTTCATGGAAATCTGAATAGTTGTTTGTCAAAACTGAATAATATTACTACTATTTCATTTATAATGAATTGGCTAGACAATTCAAACTTTCACAGCATCATAAAGATGCTGCACAAAGGCTTTTCCAAATAGTAGCATGTTTAATAGCATTAGCATATAATTATTAGAAGAATAATTTGAAGCTTTTCAAAATAAAATGTGTACCTTGGATCTTTCACAAATACCTTTGTATCAATAGACCTGTAAAAGTATTTACAAACTTATAAAAAATAGTTATAAGGCATTAAAATAATTTCATTCTCAATTCATAAATTTTTATTTTCTTTTTTATAAAGATTCATACTAGAAGAAGATCGTATATAAATTTGTCCTTTCTCTTTCTAAACACACACACATACAACATAACACAAATACACAAAACAAAACCAAAAACTAAGACATTGAATCTGAATTGCCCTCTCACGTAACAACTGCTCTGCTACTTTTTGTCAAATTCTAGGGCACTTCCAACTTCCTGGGAGCATAGGGAGAAGCCTTCCAAATATGTAGTGATTTCTCAAAAATCATAGGCATGCATTTGGGGTTGAGTGGCCTTCATAATTTGCTATTCTGTTATTGGTTCATTCTGAATGAAATATATTTTCCAAAAATTCTAATTCTATACATAAGTGCCATTGTATTGGTTTTCAATTATATGAATAAATATTTATAAAAATGGGAACTTACACAGTTTCCATGTTTTATCTGCAAGCTCTTTAAGGACTTGTGATGGCAGAATCAAATCAAACTGTACATAGAAAGTGTGGTGGCCATCTAGTTTTGTATCAAAACCACTCAGGGAGCTGATAAAAGTATAGGTGCTATTGCCCAAATCACTCAGAAGGCCTGCTTGGTTGTTCAGGGTTTGGGTCCTTGCACTTCTATTTTTTAATAAGTCCCTCAGTGAGTCTGATTGCAGAAGGCCATTGTAACAGGGCTCCCTCAAGTTCCAACAAGTCCCATTGATGGTGAAGATAGAAATGTCTGTGTTTAAATGGGTTGTGACATCATCTCCTGATACTGTACCTGGGTGGTGGCTGTGGAAGTAGTACTGCTTCTCGATCCCCACATTTGCTGAAACTGTACCCTGATTTCTGCAAATGTTTCAATGATGACAGCGATAAACACATTCTGAAAGAAAATTACAAACCACATTTACCAAAGACTGGGAAGGAGAGAGGGCAATCCCAATCTAAAACAAAAGATCGGCAGAAGCTGCCAGAAAACACAGGTTTTATTGTTAGGAAACACAGACGAATTTTGACAGTACCTTCACAAGCCACGCAAGGAAGAATATGAGAGTAATGAAATAGAAGTAGGAACGCCAGCGGGGAAAGCTGTCAATGGCTCTGTACATGAGGAACACCCAGCCCTCCTGGGAGGCGGCCTCGTAGACGGTGAAGATACTGGTGCCTGGCAAGAGAGAGGAGAGCAGGCTGAATTATGGTGGACTTTTGATATAAAAACTCATTTTCCAGAAGCACAATCAATATTGATCCATTATCATTTTCTCAATGACCTTCTAAAAGGCTAAAATAACATGCAACATTTTATTGTTCTTATTCTTAGGATTTTAATAAAGTTGTTCCAGACTTCAAGCTAAGACAATTTAATAGCTCTAGCAATAAAATAACTTTATGTTATATCTTTAGCTGGTAAGTGCATTTAATAATGGGGGAAAGAAGTTAACATTTAAGCCAAGTAGCGATACAATAAAAAGGAATGTGTATCATGTAAGTATGCCACTTGGGGCTTAATACCTGTAGAGTGCTAACGGGTACTTGCTATAGTTTTAACCAAAATGAAATAAATCTGGGAACTGGGTTTCACTTGAAATTACTTTCTCATTGAGAGACTAAAGTATCATAGGCTCCAAAAATTAAAATGTTGGAGCCTGTCTTTGGATTCCATGTTTACTAAATACCAAAATGTAAGGTATTAAATCATCAAATAGTACTTTGTATTTTCTGAGAGGATTGTCTCATTAAAATACCACTGATAATGGAAAGAAAGAAAATGAACACTAAATATGTGGGCAGATTTTTGAACATATGGTTAAGAGAACCTAAAATGCCATTCTAAGGAAAGACAGTGTTTAATTTTCACATTAGGAAGTTTGTGTTATCATTTCACCATTTTACAGATGGGAAAACTACAGCACAAAAAGGGTAAGCAATTTGTCTAAAGATGTACAGATAATAATAGGTGAATGAGAATTAACCCAGTCTTTCTGAAAAAGGGGTGTGCATGTTTAACTGCGATGATATCCTGCCTCCTGACATCTTTTCTATAGCTTAATTTTCCCATCTGTAAAATGGGGCAAACTAACACATACCTCAAGTGTTGTGAAGATTAAATGATTTCATTTCTTTAAAGGGTTGGCATATGGTGAATACTTAATACATTTTAGTACTATCTATATATATAATAAGCCAGAGACTGTAATGCCATCATGACCATAATGACCTAAAGACTGGTCGCTATGACACCCACTGCGACCAGCAAACTGGCATAATCCAGGCTGGATTGCCTCCAACACCCTGATCAGGGTAGCCAGACTCTGATCAATCAGTGGCAGCGGCAACTGGCTAGTGGGCGGAAGGCAGACCTCTTGGTCCTTCCCTCCGGCCCTGAGGCTCCAATCAATCCATGGCAGCAGCGGGGCAGAACTAGGGACAGGTGAACGGGCAGAACAGGGCCCTGATCGCAGGCTAGGCCTAGGGGCCCTATAACTGCACACGATTTCATGCACTGGGCCTCTAGTTATTATTATAAAAATTGAAGGTAATTGCTAAATATTATTTTGTGAGAAAACAGAAATAATATACTGATTAAAGTATTATAAGACAAATATGATACATGTTGTCATTCATAAAACTGAAAAAATTGGCACCACAATAAATTCTACTTTATAAATTTATCAGTTATTATAGTATATAAAACTAATATCCACCTATGTGTGCTCTAACCACACAGAAATTTAAAATCAAAATATGCATCTGATTAAATGTTCAAAGTAAGATGTTGGTTACTGAAGTTGGCTGAGAACTGACTGTCCCTTTGGGCCTGTGCATGCAGGAAGAATAATCAGACATCAGTGAATACCAACACATGCAGAATAGCAGAAAAGTCTAGCAGTAAATGGGAACAAATGGGAAATAAACAAACTTGAAAGAAAAGCTGAGAGAGAGAATGAAAGCATAACCTATTTAGTAAATGCCTGTTATGCATTGATCTGTACTAAGTAACTTTGTACTAAGTAACTTTGTATAAAATATAGTTTCATATATGCAGTGCCTCTCACTTTAAGAATATTTTGTTCATTGATCATCTTTGCCATAACAACTAGAATTTGTAAAACACGTTTAGCTTCAAGACTCTTTTACATACTTAAATGCTAATCTTTAATTAGTCAGGTAGGTAAGTAGGTGGGTAAAAGGGCAGATACTATCAAACACTTTTTATAGAAAAGGAAAGTGAAGGTCACTAGAGTTAATTAATTTGTCTGAGGTAAAAAGTGATAGAACCAGATATTGAACCCATGTCAACAAGTCCAGGTCTGAAACTATTTTTCTTTATAATGTTACCTAAATTTTCTCCTGCTTGAGACTGAGACTTCAAAAATTGCATGTTTATTTTATTAGCTTTAATTTGAATAAAGTTCATTTTTTTCTGAGGGTCTATGGTGACTAAGTTTATAGTATATTGAGGAACTCATGCAAGAAGATGACTTTTAAGAGAAAGATTTAGAGAAGAACAACATGTACAAAAAATAAATGTCAACAGGAAAGAGAAGTGACTGTTTCCATTAATAATTCAGATATACTAAATACGTACAACATTTTTGCTCTTATGGATTGAATATGAAGGGCAATTTAAACCTAAAACAAGAAATTTATATCCCTTATTTTCTTGTAGTTATTTAAACTAAAATAGGAATATGGCAACAGAAATTCATTATGAATTATTACCATTAAAGGTTTTTTAAAAATATATATTTTTATTGATTTATGAGAGGGAGGGAGGGAGGTAGAGAGAGAGAGAGAGAGAGAGAGAGAGAGAGAGAGAGAGAGAGAGAAACATCAATAATGAGAGAGAATCATTGATCAGCTGCCTCCTGCACTGGGGATGGAGCCCACAGTCCAGACATGTTCCCTGACCAGGAATTAAAATATGGACTCCTGGTTCATAGGTCGATGCTCAATCACAGAGCCACGCTGGCAGGGCACCATTAAAGTTTAATAGCTTTACAAATTGAGCATTTACAGATAAAATAAGTGGCTTGTCAATACAAGATTAAATTTGAGAGGAACACTGAAATTATTCTTCCTCTACTTGCCCAGATCCTTCTTTACTACATCTACAAGGAAGATGCTACTTGTAAATAAGTAAAAAATAATATTTCTATTATTGAAGCTTTTATTTCATTTTCCTAATTTGACACAGAAAAAGTGGAAGAAGTAGGAATGCATAGTGAGGCTCAAAGAATAGGATTTGTTGATACAAAGAGATGAGATTTTATAAAAATGTAACCAAAAATCTCCTGTTGAAGAAAATGCTGACTGTTGAAGAAAATGCTGACTGTTGAAGTAAGTGTTTCTCATATATATGAACCATACTGGGTCAAAGGCTTTGAAGATTTTACTGAGTTGCAGCAAAGGCAATTGAGTAAGGCAGTCTTTCTTCATCATTTTTCTACTCCTGACTTTGCAAAGTGTATGAAAAGGAAATCAATTTTGAAAAGACTTTCCAATTGTTGAGCAATATTTAAACTGACAAAACTCAAATTTATGATAGTCCTATTTTCTTTGAGAGTAGACAACTGAGGAAGAAACTAGCTGCTCAAACTTATTTTGCACATCCTGTTATCTCTGTCTGTCCTCCCAACCCCCACTCCCGACCCTGTCCTCCTAGTTGACTACTCTGTGGCTATCCAGCCCAGCTCAGCCCAACTCATCTCATCTGCTCACAATCTATAGTAGGTGCCTGTTCTCAGACCTTGTGGAGACCCCTAAGGTCACCTGTATCATGTCACTTATCACACTGACTTGTTAATATGTCTTCCTTCCTCACTAGGTATGAGCACTATAAGTTAAAACTGTATCTTTCACTTCTAGATTGGTGTTGAGAAGCACTGAGTTGACAAATGAAATAATTATCATACAATTAAGACAAATATTTCTCAATATTTGCTTTTTTAATAAATTCTTTCTCACCATGAATATTGCTCAAATATGTATTAGGGGGAAAAGAATGTTATTTTATAACTACTATGTTTTGCTGATTTCCAAATTTACTTAAAACACATACACATATATAAATTTAAAAGTCTATGCTACATATAAACAGCAAAGTCTTCCTCTATTGTTTGATCTATCATGGGAAATTTCTAGAAAAGATTACATTAATACATACAAAATATTTTTCTAGATACAATACAGAACACTTTTAGTTCATCTTAATTATGGTATGAGTTGAAAAGAACACTTTTTTTGTTGTTAAATGAATCATTCTACAATAGTGCCTAAAAGTCTAGCAGTAAATGGGAACACCTGGGAAATAAATAGGAATAGGAATGCATTCTCTCACTGGAGAACAATGAAGCCTGCTCCAAAAATATATTTAGGAAGCTCCTATAGCAGCATAATTTTCTTAGACCTCCCCCAAACTCTCAAAGCACAAATTCAAGTTGTATAAGAAGCAACATCACAACATTGATATTTAGCTCATTAATTCCCCTAATTTCATTTGTTCTTCCTTTGATGGTCTGAATTATTTGGATAAGAAGACCCACAAGCCTACATTTAAAAAATAAACATTCACCTTGGAACTTTCTACAGACTGCATGGATTGTGACATAGTAGAGGACTTTTTTTATAGTTCTGAACAAAACTGTAATCCCATATACTTTTGTCTAGGATTATATTTACTGGTTCACTGTCTTCTGATTCTTCCTTCCATGAAAAAACTGAAAAATTATCTGTGTCCTGGGAATATTCCCTATTATTTCTCCTAGTCATGGGTTACATAATATCACTGAGCCATTCAAATTTCAAATGACAGGGCCACAAAAATGGTGGTGATAACTAATAAGCTATTAACCTGAGGTTCCACCATTAAACTCCTCTCCAAACACAAAATATCTGCAGTGTTATTCTAATGATGGCAATGTCTGATCTGCTGTGGAAGAACCTGAGAAGTTAGAGTTAGTGATGAAACCTTGATTAAGTGGAATAAGAATGAGTAAGTATACCAGGCCCTCATCTGAACACTAAGATTAACCCCACACTAAGAATTCCCAATAGAACCAAGAGGGTTTCTTTTAAGGCCATCCATTTTTTCCTCTCTCTCAATTTCTGGATCCTCAGGGCAATGTTCCTGAATTTTAATGGCTCATGATATAGAACACACCCCCTTCCAAGGCAGCCCAATCCCAGGTCAGGCAAGAGTCCATCCCATTGGATGCCAGATATCACTCAGTCCCTTTGGAATCTACCATTGGTTTTGCAAAGCACATCAAGCTGCAGGGGTATGGAAGAAGTCCCTACAGCACCTCTGAGGGAGTCACCTTTCATTCTACCTGGGTCATCCTGCTACAGATACTTGTCTTCTTATCTGGTCTCTTAACCTTTCCAACCTGGTGTGTGTGTGTGTGTGTGTGTGTGTGTGTGTTATGAAATTGAATTGATTGCCTGGTGTGTGTGTGTGTGTGTGTGTGTGTGTGTGTTATGAAACTGAATTGATTGCCTGGCTTCATTTCCTACTTGTGAATAGAATCACATTTGTGTAGTGTATAATGATAACATTCTTGTCTCTCAAGAACATCAGTTTCTCTCCTATAATAGCAGGATGATTTTCTTTCTGCTCCTCCTGCTGACTCTGATTCGACCTCACCCTTTGGAGAATCAGCTGATTGTTTTTACCATTGATGCATTCCAGTTTGAGTATTCCCTTTAGTTGGAAAGAAAATAAACTTACATATTCCTCCTCCACTACACATGAATATCTGTGATCTACTGCTACCTCACTAACCAGTAGATTTAACCATGGAAAGATGTCATCCCCATCCTAAACACCAAACAGATGGTTATTTTCTCAGAAACAGTTACAATGACTAAACAGTCAATCCTGAAAGGTGGCCAATGAAGAGGACCCATAAAGAGCTTGATCTTTGCACATTCTCATTATTAGAAATACAACTTGTTCAAGATGGGATGGGTGTGCTTTATTGTTTTTCATTTTTTTATGCTATATTTGCATACATATAACTTGTTCCCCACTTAAATTTTATTTTTAAAATCTAGAACTGCTCCATAGAGCAATATTATTATTAAACCACAAAAAGAATAGGAAAAAATAAAAGAACTTGGCATAGTTTAAAGGGAAATTTGTTGAAACCATTCAAAGGTAGGTTGTACTGTCAGTCTGAATTTAGATAGAATTCACTTTATTTAGGTCCCGAAGTATCAATGGAAATAAGTTTACCCATCAAAGAGGCACCATTGACTTAGTTGACACTCTAACCAAGAGTTCCTTAAGTTTGACACTAATGGCATCTGGGGCTAAATAATACCTTGTTGTACGGATGTATCCTGTGCATTGCAGCAGTATTAAGTATTTTAAACTGAACTGTATTTCCTCACTTAACACAGGAAAAAATGAAAGAGTTGTGTGATTTATCAAAATTTCTCCTTTAGCTTATTATAAATTGTTCGGAGGTTAAACAATTTTGGGCCAAATGAGAGACCTAAAAATGCTTTTTCTTTTTACTATATTTACAATAGTTTGCATTTGAATTTGATGTTTTATTCATCTTTCAAGATTTTTTTGAAGGCTTTTAGATCCTAAGACACATCATTTGTTAACATATTTGCTACATACCGGTAGCTCAATGGTACCATTACATTAATATCTATTGGTTTTTTTGTTTCAACCACTACACATGGGAAGAAAAACCTTAGTTCTTTTTCACTTCCTGCAATTGTATAAGATGACTGTTCAGACAGACATGTATCCTGGGGGGGAATGAGTTATTACAAGTATAGTAACTAAGTTTAAAAAAAATTACATATTTTGAATGAAATAAGTAGCACCAAATTTTCCTTACCAAAAATTATAGTGGCACTTTCTGAATTATTCCAAGACAAACCACAAATGCACATGTTTTGCAAGTTTTCCCGATTTTCTGTCTGTATCAAGATGAGGCCACTGATGTACTATTCATGGACAAACACAGACAAAAATGGACTCATCTGTAGTCCATGTTCATGATGCTGGTTCTGTCAGGACCATGAAGCAGGGTGTTGAATAGAAATCTGTTAAATTACTCATGACACAGGTAGGTGTAGTCTCAACAATGGAAACTAAACAGCAACAACCACATTTCAAACAGCATGGTGGCTTCTCAAATTCAACTCTAACTTTTAGCTTGAGGTCACCTTTGGAAGACAAAATCTATATTGAAATCTTTTCTTTTTGTTTTGGTGAATTCTCAGTTTCCTTCTCCGTCTGGTATTTCCCCCATTCTCTGGTATAAAATCTCTATAAAGATGTTAACCACATATTTAAAATATTTGATCCAATGGTCAGTTATGAGATTCACTGCAACTTTCTATAATGTTTTTCTTCCACCAAATTTCCCCACACCACCTCACCATGAACTCTTCAGGTGAACTGTACTTTCAGATTCTGATAGTTAGATCCGTGGCTGTAAATTTTACCCAACAATGGTTTTAAAAGTACAGCTGTTTGTCATGAGACAATAAAAACAAACAACAGCGAGAGACCTGTATTCTTAAGGTGGACATCTGGATTCAACATAATAAATCTTTGCCACTAAGGATGAATGTATCCACATACATGAAATGTGGATAAGGTCAGTAGACCAGAATTAGAATAAAAGGCCTATCCTGAATTATAGAGGTTTATTGAATAAGAAACCAGCTAGATTGAAATTACATGGGATGTTTCTAAGGAATAAAGACTTTATGAACAATGTTTTCTATGCCTTGAAATGATGTTTAATTTTACTAAACTATATTTCCAAGATAATTAGCTCAATTATTTCCCCTAATAGGCTGTGACGTTAATCTAATGATTATAATAATCTTCACACAATCCATTCACATGCTCAACTAATGACCCATATACACTCAGCCTGAAGATTGACATGTGGCCTTTGAAATAACAAAGCAACATTTTTTTATTTGCTGAATCTTAGCTTAAATTTTCTTCTATCCTCTTCCTTCCTTCCTTCCTTCCTTCCTTCCTTCCTTCCTTCCTTCCTTCCTTCCTTCCTTCCTTCCCTCCCTCCCTCCCTCCCTCCCTCCCTCCCTCCCTCCCTTCCTTCCTTCCTTCCTTCCTTCCTTCTTTCTTTCTTTCTTTCTTTCTTTCTTCCTTTCTTTCTTTCTTTCTTTCTTCTTTACAGTTAAGCACTCTTTTGGCACAACCTTGCCTCACTGGTGAAATCACTTTATCTGTTACCTTAAATCTCACTGTTCATACCACTAAAGTTTTGCTGTAAAATCAAAGGCCATATATAAAAAGATATATGTATATATATGTTTATATTTCTGTTAAACTTTTAAAATAAGTAATAAGGATTCTTAGTTGAAATATATTTATTCAGATGCAGAAAATTTCTAAACTTCTAAGTTCCAAATATAAAATACTTCTAAAAAAAGAGAGGTGAAAGATTTAACTATAGTGTTCACAAATGGAAAAAAGTGTTGACAAGGCCGGATGCTGACATTGGCAGGGAAGTTTAGCTATTAAAGTAGAACAGCTCCAAGGATGCTGAGCCCACATGCCAATTAAAACACCCCCTGCCCCTGGCTGGCAATTTCCATGTAGGCTGGGACTAAGAGAAGCAAAGGAGAGGTCATGACAGATACCCCCCTGCCTCTGAGAAACCAGAATTTTTAGATCAAAAAGTTTCCTGAAAATTTATTTTCTATTAGTTAACTTTAAAAAATAATACAAACTACATTTAGCCATAATTAGCTTTCAGTTACCTTCCCTAATAATCTATCCAATACCTCTTAGCTATATGACATTGGGTCAGCCAATTAACCACCCTGGGAATGATACTTGATGGTAAAAATTAAAGCACTAAATAAGTGTTATTTTCTCAAAAATCAAGCAAAATATATCATACTAGAGGCCCGGTGCATGAATTCATGCATGGGTGCCATATGGCCAGCCCGCTCATGACTGGCCCAATTGGGGTTGGGGCTGGCCAGGGGGAGGGACTGCTGGCAGTTGGTGGGCCGGCCCCAACTCCTATTAGGGTGGGTAGGCCGATTGGGGGCAGGGCCTGCCAGGGGGAGGGGCCTTGGGCGGTTGGCCAGCCCACCCGCCCCTGGTCGAACTCCTGGTCGAGAGGACAATTTGCATATTAGCCTTTTATTACATAGGATAGTAAGACTTAGCTTTGTAAAAATACTTTAAAAAATGTCTCCTATGTGTCTGTACCATTTTTGTAATCCCATTAGCAGTGAATGAAAGTCCCTGTTGCTTCACATTCTTTCCAGCATTTGGTGTTCCTGTTTTGGATTTTGGCCATTCTGCTAGGTATGTAGTGGTATCTTTTTGTTTTACTGTGCAATTCTCTAATTGCAGATGATGTTGATTATATTTTCATATGCTTATTTGCCATCAGTGTATTTTATTTGGTGAGATGTCTATTCAGATATTTTTCTCATGTTTTAATTGGATTGTGTATTTCCTTATTGAGTTTTAAGAGTTCTTTATATATTTTGAATACAAGTCCTTTATCAGGTTTGTGTTATTCCAATATTTTCTTCAGTCTGTGTCTTGTCTTTGTATCCTCTTAAGAATGTCTTTGTGCAACAAAAGTTATTAATTTTAAGGAAGTCCAACTTATCAATGTTCTTTTTCATGTATCATGGTTTTGGTGTTGCCAAAACCAAAACCATTGCCAAATCCCTGGTCACCTAGATTTTTCTCCTATGCTATATTCTAGAGTTTTATAGTTTTGCATTTTACATTTAGGTTTATAATCCACTTTGAGTTGATTTTTGCGAAAGGTATATCAGGTGTGTCTAGATTCACATTTTTGACGTGGATGCTCAGTACTTCAGCATCATTTTTTGAAAAACCATCCTTTCTCCATTGAATTGCCTCTGCTCCTTGTTCAAAGACCAGTTCACTACTTGTGGGACCATATTTGTTGTTCATTCTGTTCTATTGATCTATTTTCTGTTTTACACAAATGCCACTCTGTCTTGATACTGTAGCTTTCTATCTTGAATTTGAGTAGTGTCAGTCCTCCGTGTTCTTTATCAATGCAATGTTGGCTATTCTAGGACTTCTGCATTGCCATATAAATTTCAAATTCAGTTTGTTTATATCCACACAAAAACTTGCTGGGATTTTGAATGGGATTGTGTTGAATCTATACCTCAAGTGGGCAAGAACTAAGATCTTTGATCCTCTGTTTCTACGTGCACACATGTTAAGATTTGTTATGATTTCTTGGAGAATTATCCCCTACATAATTATGTAATGTTCCTCTTTCTCCATGATACTATTTCTTGTTCTGAAGTCAACTTTGTATAAAATTACTATAGTTACTGCAGTTTTCTTTTCATTGGTGTTATCATGAAGTGTTATTTTTACTTTTAACCATCCTGTCTTTTTATAGTTAAAGTGGATTCTTGTAGACAACATATTTGGCTGGGTATTATTTATTTATTTATTGGGGTGACATTGGTTAATAAAATTATATAGGTTTCAAATGTACAATTCTATGATATAATATCTGTATATTGCACTGTTTGTTTACCACCCAAAGTTAAATCTTCTTCCATCACCATATATTGGATCTCCTTTACTCTTTACTTACTTGCATCCCCTTTTTCTGTTTTATCCACTCTCTTAGTCTCTGTCATTTAATTGTTATATTTATATCATTCACACTTAACATGATTATTGATATATATGGTTAATATTTGGTATATTTGTAACTGTTTTATTTATTATTAAATCTTCCCCACCCTTTTTTTTTTCAGTCAGCTTGAGTCCTAGGCTGTAACCTTCAGTAGTTACTTAGCCCTTTTTTCTCAGCTTTTGTAATAGAGGAAGGACAGTCACCTAACTGCCCTTCCCTAGATCAGATAAGGCTCTGAGAAGAGAGATTTCCTTCAGCACACTACTTTTTACCGGTACTGTGCCATGTGCCAATTCCACCCACTAATAACTTTTTCTCCTTACACCTTAATATCTGCCTTTTTACTGTTTGATTTTTTCACAATAAACCCTTAGGCAGCATTATACACACACAATATATTGATAATAAAACAGTGGAGAGGGAAACAGAAAAAACTAGTCATTCACAGGCTATGGTTCCAGTATTTTTTCTTTTTAATATAATAGAACAACAAATTTAACCAAAGCCAGAGAGCTTTGGGCAGCTGTGATCTGGCCTGCTTATGCTTGGAATGAAGTGTCCTCTCCACACTCCCATTAGGCACATTGGCAAGACTGCTGCACCAGACCAGAGCTCATTTGGTCAGAAATCAACCCTTTCTAGCAAGGATCTGGCTCATGACATGAAGAGAGTAATCAGACATTTTCACTGTGCCTGATGGGGTGATATTAACATTTTATCCCTGGTCAGGAGAACTACAGAAAAATCATCCCAGGAAACACTACCTAACACTACCCAACACAGAGAGAAATATTTCTGAAATATGGACTAATTATTTAAAGCTTTAATAATCTTGTATTTGAATCATTATTCAGTGGGTATATAATCACACTCATTGTTCTCCATCAATCAATGTAAGGTATTCATATCTGATGTAAAAGGTGGGCTTTTGAAGAGATATCCCCAGTTGCTGAAAGAGCCAAGTATGGGGCAGTCTTGGAGCCCATTCTGTTCCAACAATATTAGTGGCAAGCAGCAGGCACAAACGTTTGCTCTGGGCCATCACTGCCATGAACTTAGCCAGAGCAGAGTCTCAGCTTCATATTCTTGCCACCATTACAAAAATCTTTGGATGTTTCTTTCCCCTAGTCTCATGGGGAAAAACCCATGCCTCAGAATGGCGAGGTTCTGGACAGAGGGATGATAGCCTGAGAAACCATGGACTACTCCTGGGGACAAAGCCAAAAAAAAAAAAACCACCAATAACTTTGAGCTCCCTGGGACTTTCTAAGATTACATGGATGGGGTGAACCATCTTATTAATGGTAGGTCCTTTATATAGTTTTATTTTATATCAACAAACCGGCAAGTTCATTCTTATTGCTCCCATTTTATAAATGAGGAGACTCTGGCTCAACGAGTCTAAGAAACTTGCCCAAGGTCACTCAGAATGGAGTGTCTGGAGTAGGATCACCCTGCATCTATGCTTGCCTCCAAAAACTATGTTCTTTCCACTTTGCCACACATGTCTGAACTTTCTAAAACTTTTCTTGGCTTGGTTTTGAGGTATTTGAACAAATTCCTGTCTGGTATATTTTGTAAAAGCAAGATTCTGCTTTTAAAATTAAACAGACTAGCCTGAGGAAAGGGAGGGGAGGTGAAAATTCCTGTATTTTTGGATTATCAATGGTTCTTTTGTATTTCTGTGTGTGCTAGGAAAAGACATTTATCTGCCTTCTCTTCATGTCCTTTATGTTTCTCTAATTATTGTCTAACAAGAGTAGATGGAAATCATTTTAACTCCAGGTCAAAATTTTTAAAAACAGCAAAATTTTAATGACTTTCACTCATGGGGAGAATCTATTAGGTAAATCAGAACAACACAAGGTTCAAAAGTAACTCTTGTTTAGTTCTGGGGTGCCTTCTGCTCATTCAGTAGTACTAACTGAAATGCTAAGACTATCCTATGATACAAGTATATCATTTGATAAGTAGATCATAGAATAGAAAAAATATTTATGGAAAATAGATTTGTTTTTTACTTCAACAAAATGACTGTTTTTTAGAAGATATTTATAATTGATTGTTTGCTTGTTTGAGCCCATGGAGGATCCTGCTAGTTGTCCCTCCAGACTCATTCCCAGTTCTTCCTGGGCACTGGGCTGCTCAGCTGGAGAATCTATTTCCTGGAATTCCCTGTAAGTGGGTGTGGCCCTGTGACAAAGTTCTCCCTGATGTGGGCAACTTCCGAGCCATCTACAAAATCCCTTTCCCTGGCCTCATTTTTCCTTTGCCTTTCACCTAGAAATAGACAAGCTAGGGCCAAGCTTGGAAACTGTGTGTTGGGGATGGCAGAGCTGTCATGCATGTCTGGGTGACTTCATGGGGCAGAGCTCACCCACTCACCCACTGGAGACTGTAACTCAGGAAAATATCAATTTGTAAGCTCGCTTATTTTTTTTTTTTGTAATGTTCTCTCTTATAAGCTTAATTTATTCCCACTATCGCATAGACTAATATTCAAAGTAGCTTATGTTCCATAGACACTTTTCCCAGGAATGGTTGCTGTCCAGGGGAATGTCAGTCTGGAAAAATATGCTAAAAATTAACATATAGACATTTTAGGGTCTCCTACAAATATCTGAAACATATTTGATAGTTCAGGGAAATAAAACAAGGCAAAGTTTTAAAAGGCTTTCCATAATAGAGCGTTATTTGTTTTCCCCTCACACAAACCACTCTATTAACCTTGCCCTACATTACTGGCATGCTGAACCATAGGAATTCATACTCTACACATACTCTTAGCCCAAAGAATGAATTTCAACCATAGATCTGAAGTAACAAGGTAAAATTAACAAGTTAATGTTACATAAAGACTTGCTTAAGATTCTTTGAAATGATCAAAGAATATACTTTAAACATAAGATTGTTACTTTTCAAATATAGGGTCTGGGTTTCATGACTAATAGTATGATTCAGCAATATAAAGCGATAAATTATTTCTCAAGAATAAGAATTACACTTTAATTTATGTCATTTTAGTGCTCTAAAAAACTTGCCAAAAGAGTGTTTTTTCTTACTGAAAAATGTTAAGATATAGCAAAGTCCTAAGAATAATATACACACACACCACACAAACCAACATTTCTAGTCAGACACACCCACAGGAATTCACATACTGGAAAGAACTACCAGTCTGAACTGTGTTATTTAGGCAAAGAAATATGAAAAATTTTAGTACTGGAACAGGAAGTTATTTTGGAAAACCAATGCATGTATTTTGAACTCACAAATGATCATGATAATGGCCATCTCAGTAAGACAGAAATCTGACACTACATAGTTTGATAAAATGTAGGGCTACATTCCCTTAACTGTCAATCAAAACATACTCATTGGCTACTGCAACATGTTGAGCAACCTATATTCATTTTATCTGTTAGCATAGAATTCCAAAAGCAGTATGATTTGTTATTTTTAGCAAAACTCTAGAATAATGTCATGTGGTTTAAATAAAATTCACATCACCCAACTTTTGCATATCTGACCATTTTATTTTATAGGAAATAGTCTCTTCTCAGCCATTGTTGACTTTGTATTTTTGACCAAAATTAAACAGGTTTCATTGACCCATTTTTGTCAAAGAATATGTTTTTCTAAATTTAATCATGTGTACTTTTTATTACTCAATCATCTTTTCTGTTTTAAAACAAAAAGGTGAGTGAAGAAATGTCACCAGCTATAGCATTTTCAGTCCAATTACATTCCTTAAACTTAACATGTGACGAAGCTGAGGTCCTCATAGTTCCCCCGAACGTGCTTTGCTGGAAGTTAATAGCAACTCTATATAAAAGCTCAGGCCAAAAACTTGGAGTGACCTTTCCCTTTTGACACTTAGACAATCTATCAGTAAATCCCATTAACTCAACATTCACAATATATCTAGAATGTTCCTTCCATTGCCACTGTGTCAGAGCCAGCAAGAGCACTGCTCAGCACTGTGCTCTGAATTGTTTTGAGTCCATATATTCTTCTAAATCCTTCCCGACTACGCCGGGGCAGGTTCCTTCTCGAACCCTCTCTACTGTACTAACTGTTGGGAACTTAGTCCAAGCTCCTCCTTTATCTTCTGCTCACTAGTTACAGGTGTGGGGTCCAAGCCTCTCTGCCTAAGGACTGGATCTCCTAGGACGCCAGGTCTTACACGCAGAAGCGATGAGAAGTTGGGGATGTATAAGAATGAGTCTTTATTGCAGAAGCCAGTGGCCACATAGCCATGAGACAAGATAGTCCTTCACAACAGTCGATAAAACAGGCAGCCGAACACCGGCTGTTAACTACGTATCTTTTCTCACGAAGTAGTAGCAGTCTCTGTACCCACAATTATTACCTGAGCAGCAGCAAGCTGCCTCTAAACTCACCGCCTTACATCGTAGCAATACCTGAGCTCTCTGACTCAGCCGCTTGTCCTGTCTCCCCTGCCCAGCACACTGGCTGGTTAACATGGTAGCTATACCTGAGCTCTCTAGGAGCTCTTAGACTTACATCATGGCAGTACCAGCTCTCAGCTCCGTCTGAGCTCTCCAGCAGTTTCCCTTCCTAGCTGTTCTCTCTAGCATACTAGCTGGTCAGTAACCTGTATATTACTCCTTACGAGTGGTTCTCAACATTTCTAATGCCGCGACCCTTTAATACAGTTCCTCAAGTTGTGGTGATCCCCAACCATAAAATTATTTTTGTTGCTACTTCATAACTGTAATTTTGCTACTGTTAATGAATTGTAATGTAAATATCTGTGTTGCTGATGGTCCTAGACCCACAGGTTGAGAACTGCTGCTATAGAGCCTAGGACCATCAGAAAACACAGATATTTACATTACGATTCAAAACAGTAGCAAGATTACAGTTATGAAGTAGCAACGAAAATAATTTTATGGTTGGGGGTCACCACAACACAAGGAACTGTATTAAAGGGTCGCGGCATTAGAAAGGTTGAGAACCACTGCCTTAGACAAAGAAGGCTTAGTGTCAATAGTTACTTCAATCATTTGGGTTACAGAAGGGCACAGAGTACCATCAGATCCTTGTGGCCTTGCTGCTGTTTATGGTATCTCAGCCTAGGTGCAGAGTGGCCTTGGACATTCCAGCATAGTAACAAGAAACCCTTTCACACTCTGAGTGGCCGTGGCTATCTGGGGACTCTGGCGTGGTTCCCACACACTGCTACCACCTCAGTCCAAGCCACCGCCATCGCTGATGCAGATTATTAGATCAGGCTCCTAATTGGTCCCCCTTCTTCGATGTTGGTTCCCTTCAGTCTGTTCTCAGCAGAGCAAGCGGGTTTTTCTGATCAGTCTTGCTGCTCCTCTGTTCAAAAGGCCCCTAGGACTTCAATTCTTCACTTAAGAGTAAAGCCAAGGTCATTGCATTGACTTGTAATGCTTTACAATGATCTGCCCCTGGTTACCTTACAGACCACATTACCTTTCATTTCCCAAACATGCACCTCCTCATTTCAGGGGAGAGCATCCAGGACACTCCCCTTTCCAGGGCCTTTGCACTGGATGTTCCCCCAGTTTTGCACATTCTTCCTGCAGGGAGTCACATGGCTTGTTCTAGCACATCTATCACATTTTTTTTAATTTAAAGGAAACCTGCATGGCCACCCTATCTGCAATCACAAGTACCTGCTCCCAGCATCCCCTCCCCCACTGCCTACTTTCCTTAAAGCTTTTCAGCACATAACAAAATGTTTATGTCACCTATCTTGATGATGTCTTAATTTCTCTTTTGGAATTTGTAAGCTCCACCAGGGCAAATATTGTTTTCTGTTCTGTTCACTATATTGTTGCAGGTCCTTAATAAATAACCTGTTGAATGTTGAATGAATAAAAATATTTTCTCAAGTAATTGATTGGCCAGGAAGGGAAGTCATAGAAAAACAGTAAAGAAATACATACACATATACTGGAAAGAAATTAAAATAAAAACTGAATCAGATGATAGGATATTCATTGAGGGAATGTATAAAAAATCTCATTGTCATCAGCTTGCTGCATGAATCAGAAATAGCCCCAAATCAAAACAAACCAGGAGTAGGTGTGAAATTTTGAGGCAAGGGCCAGACTAATGTAGGTGCAGGTGGCACCTTGCTAATGTGTTCTTTCTATGGCAGATGGTATCTGTACTTTGCAGCCTACACCATTTCATTACTGCGAGCCCTCTAGCCTCTAGTAAAATACAACCACCACATCCAGAGGGTAGCTACCTAGAGCATATCCTATTCCTCCATCACCCACATATGCCCAGGCATCACGCAGCTCTCTATTCTCTCTATTTCAACAAATGCACAAAAGAAATTTTCAACTGAGTACAAATTAGAAATTATACAGATCAAAGTGAATGTTATAAGTCGCTGATCCACTAATACGGTTTGCACCCACTGTTTATGTTCCATTAAAACCCAGAGCAGTAGGATCCCGTTCAAAGGCAGGCGAACAGAGCTTTGCATTTAATATGTCATCTCTTGGAGTGTCTATACTTGTGTACTTATCCAAGGGTACACCTATTAATTACACTTCCCACTGAAGGGTGGAGGACAGTGATGGGCAGATGCGAAAGTAATGTGTCCTAGAAACTGTCTCCAATAAAACCCTAAAAGCTTTTGAAGAGGAAAGAAAAGCTTTTTAAGTGAAAAGGGCACAGGATGAAAGATAGAGAGGAGCTTTACACAGAGTCAATATAAAAACAAATTATTCCAATGCAGAAGATGAAAAAATTCCTAAAGAAACTGAGGCAGCTAATAAGAGATTCTCTGAAAAGCTCTTATTTTAAAAAATGTGCAAAAGACTAAAGGCGAGGTGTATAACCAAAACCAAATAACATTTGGTTGACAGTCCTTTGTATGTAACGTGCCAGGGCTAAGGTAAGGATGAAATTCACAAAATTTCTAACAAATAATGATTTTTGGCATTTGATTTAATGATTTGTGGAGCCTAAGGATAAACAGGGAGTGACTGATCTAATATGTTGAGGAAGATCATCCTTAAACTGGATCGGACACCCTCATGAGGGCTGGTCAGGAATGATGAAATAAAGGGCATAACAGAAAGAAAAGGCAGGTAAGGTATCCTAATCACAGAAGTTCAAGAACACTACACAATAAGCATCAAGTAAATTACTAGCAAATATGTTATAAGCCTTGAGAAAAAATGGTAAACATGAGAACTATTATTAAACCAGCAAAAACTCAATGCAGCTAGGACTCTGAGAAAGAAAAGTGGTCAATATTATAAAATAACCATTAATTCTAGAATATCTAGATACTCCGCAAACCTTTAGAAAATGAAGTGGAAACTGACAAGAGCCATGAACGCTCACTTGGAAGGCATCCATACCAATCTAGTTTCCTTTCCTTTTTAAAATTTCTTATTTATGTATTGATTGATCAATTGCTGATAGAGTTACTAGAAGAGTAGACCTGGTAGCACTTAATTTCAATAAGATATTACATATTTTATCCTTCATAAAAGATTTAAAAATCATCCTAAATGATAATAAGGCTAAATGAATACACAGATAACAGAACAATCTTATCTATACTAAGTTTCTATATAGATGTTAAAGCAGAAATTCTATATTAATTTAAAATATAACAGAGGAAAATTGTCCTAATAAGAATTTGCCTATACCCTGTAAACATGTAATCTCTCAAAAGAGCCACTAAGAAAATTAATTTATTATTTTAAATTGATTTCTAGTGATGAATAATCAATTGTAATGATTAAAGTAATCACTAATATAAATTAATTTAATGATAAGAGTTAATAGTAATTGCTAATATAAATTAATATACTGATAATGTTCCTTAAATATAAAGACACAGACTAAAAAGCATATACTTAGAAATTTCACACACAGACTTTCTAAGAGGGGAAAAATTAACAATCACTGCAGAGTGAGTACTCAGAGTTGGCAAGAGTTGACTCCTCCTTTTAAAGCTGCCCATACTGTTTTTCCTTCTTATCTAATATCCACTTATCTATCCTAAGTCCCACATCTATCCTGAAATAACTGATGGATGGAACAGGGTTTCTTACCTTCTTCCTTGCCTTCTTTCCATGTCATGCATGTGTTCGAATTGAAAGATAGCTCAAGCCACCCAATACTCAAGTGACATGAATTACTGAATTGAATTTAGACTCATTTTTTTCTCATTGGAACTTATATGTCCCATCCTTTTCCTCTCCTACACAGCAATAGATGACAATGGTATAATTCATCATACTAATTAGCAAATAGATCACATTATATATTATCCCTCTAAGTTCAAATGACCCTTAGTCTAACTGAACTGCATAGATTGCCTAGTGAGCTCTTAAGGAAACACCCGGGAATTTCACATGAACCAGTGAGAGAGACACTTTGATTAGAGCAACTTCCAAGGATTCCAGGTTTATTCTTCACCTACACAGAATTCTGGCACTGCCTACCATGACTAATTGGGCAGATACATCTTGGTGATTTCTCAAAGTCACCTATTTATGCCATGTTTTCAATAACATCTTATTTCCACATTCATCTTTCCTGACTTTCAATAAGCATTGAAAATATTATGTGAGGTCCAGCAAAGAAAGTTTCCGTTTTCTTAAGTTCAAACACTAAATTTTCCTTGGAAAGCAATTTTAGCCATCTGTCAGCACTATGCTTTCTTGTAAAGAATATGCCCTTTTATACCTGTACCCTGGAAAATTCTTGTTTTAATTTTTTGCATATATTGCAAGAGAAAAAAAGCAACATTCCGTTTATGTGTTCCCTTTCTAAAGATTTCAGAGGTTGGGACTAGGTGACCACTGTAGTTTTACTAATTTTAAAATTATGTCATTCTGTAGATTACCACAGAATTGATAAAATAGAATAAATGAAAAGATTATATAAATTAGTAGGTTGATAAAATAGATAAAAATTGTTTTAATGACAGATGCAGATAATTTATTTTATAAGGCTAAATATAAAAATTTTGATATAATTTTAGGTTATTTAATGCCCTTCCATTTTTTAAATAAACTGTTATAGCTACCTAGTATAATTAACCTAAATGTTTCAGTTATTCTTAAACATTTAATCGAAATGCATAGTATTCAATGTATTTCCTCTTTTTAGCATCACTTTAGGGCTTTCTATAAATTAACCAAAGTGAAATGTAGTTGGGGGAACTTCAGGGACTTCCCATTACCTCCTGAAATTGTTTATTCAAATATTTTAAAAGATTGTTCTAGTCTTTTAAATTTGTTTTTACTTATTTGAGTAAAAGTCTTTTTTTTTTTTAATTTTCACCTTAGAGTATGTTTATTGATTTTAGAAAGAGAGGCAGGGAGAGAGTGAGAGAAAGAAACATTAATGTGAGAGGGAAATATTGATTGGTTGCCTCCTGTATGTGCCCCGACTGGGGATTGAACCCGAAACCTAGGTATATGCCCTGACCGAGAATTGAACCTGCAACCTTTCACTGTACAGGATGATGCTCCAATCAACTAAGCCACCCAGCTAGGGCTAAAAAGGTATTTTTAAGAAAAGGTAATTATTAATATAAATAATAATGTTAAATATGAAAATTTTTATAAGATGTACTAAGGATACTTTTATGAGATGATGATGGCAAGAAATTTTAATCAGGAAATAGATGCCATCTGGAGATGTTATAGAATGAGTGAAGTTAAGAGTTTTGATCTGCTTCACCCTTGTTAGGCACTGGCTCACCAATTTACATGTGACAAATGAGCACCAGGACCACAGTCCAGAAAACCTGACTTCTCCCGTGTGAGCACCATTGATTAAAACCCATGAGTAAAACCCAGCTGTGACATGGTCTGGTTAGCTCTGATAGCCGGGGACTGCCCCTGATTCATTTACTATTTTACTACTCAGCCTGACCCTCCCTGGTCTGCCTCAGCTGGCCTATTACTAGTATGTCCTCCTGTATCACTCAAGATTCCCTATAATATAATTGATCACTTAAAGAGTTCTGCAATTTAATTTCTGAGGTTGTGTGATTTCTGAAATACGGAATTTTCTTCCTTCCATTTCTCTCTCTTGCCTTTTCCTGGAGAGGCTACCTCTGGAGGGGCCAGGGACCACCCTGGGAACTGCAGGGTTTTAGGAAAGTTGTATTTTAAGTTGGTTGGTGCGCTATCAACTGTTTGTTTTAATGTTATGTTTACACAACATATATACATGTTGCTTATGTTTATTCTTTATATATATATGAATTACCCCTTTTTAAAAGAAAAAAAGCTAAAAGAATTCCTACTTCTTTTATTGATGCTCACTTAAATGTCAGTTCTTCTGGGATGATGCCATGATAGTTGAGGGGGAAAAAATGTTCCTTTGTTTGTGCTTTTGTAGTATTTAGAAGTACATTACTTACAAATCTATCTGCCAAACTAGACTGCAGACTCCTTAATCTGCTCTACCCCGTCCCTTCCCCGCTTCCCATCCTAGAACAGTACCTTGCATGCACTTCTCAGTCTATATCTGATAAATGTAAGAGATGAAAGATTGTATCCCCAGACAACTTAGTACATGGTGACCAAGATAAGATTATGTTGGCATCAACAAAAATAAATGATTATTCTATTGCTCACTTTTCTCTTTCTGAAAAAGTTAAGGATCCTTAAGCATAAATACTTTTAGAACACAGTGAAGCTGGTGCATTTGCCATTTTCTATTGGTACTGGGGAAAAAAGTTTCGGATTAGAGAAATCTAACTATATGAAGAAGGATCTGTCCTCTTAACTAGGGAGATATGACATCATTTTTTTAATGACTTGGATTTTGAGCAGAAAAATGCAATTAAATCCCAAGGTCTATGTACTTGATATCTCTATTATTCTTAGTAAGATAAAAATATAAGAATTATACGCAACTAAGGAAGTCCAGATTAGGAAACTCTTCAAGAAAACATTATAGTTTTCAATAACTCACCAATAAGAGATCTCTAAAATTAAAAAATGATGATTACATTTTTAAGTTTTGTGGGTACAATTAAACATAATGCATTTGTAGAAAGAAAATGACACTGGGCAAGAATGTTCTCACATAGGGAGGACTTCATCAAAGCTGACAAATGACCCATAAAAACAAATCTCTGCCTCAGTAAACATGGACTGAAATAAAGGAAAATACAATTCAGTAAGAACCTAATGACTACCCATCTGTGGGTAATGTGCTGCTGGCGGTTGCTATGAGACTGGGAGTCATAAACTGGGTACAATTAGAGGAGAAGTACCTGCAGATAAAACGCACCTCAAGTTGAACATGAATGGGGAATACAGCCTGTCAGAAGTGTCTCTTAGCAGGCAAGCAGAAGGAACCCCCAAGGATACAACCAGATACATGAAGTGCTCATAATCTCTATTCTCTGTTGGCAACTAGCCTTTCCAGTCGTCACTTGCTCTATTCAGTGAACCTCATCCCCAGGATCTCTCAGTTCCTCCAGCCTCTCCTGCCTGTTATTCTTGGCCACCATTTGACCCTTGCTTCATCCTGTGCCAGACGAACAATGGTATTAGGGCTGATTGGACTCCATCATATGGACTGTCCAGACAGGAATCACACTTTGGTCTGTAAATGAAGCATTCTGCTCTAAGTAAGTAAAATGCTCAGAAAATATTTTACCCTCTGAATCAAAGGGACTAAATATACTTTACTATATCTCATTTTGGGAGAATACAGGGTGAGGCAAAAGTAGGTTTACAGTTGTGAGTATGTGAAACAGTTTATTCTTATCTTATTGTTTATTAGTTATTGTATTATTTTCTATATGAACAGCTGGAAACCTACTTTTTCCCCTACCTTGTATATAAACCATGTTTTCAGAGTGATTTTTTGGTTACACAGCTTCACATTTTCAAACATTCCTAGAATGCATATGTTTTACCTTGGTAATGAGGCCAAACATTTTAAATCAAGCAGTCATCTATATTTTACACACATACTAGCACACAGATAGAAAATACCCATTTGTTATGTAGAAAAAAGAATTTCTTTGTGTATATAAAAACAAACAAGGCTGAATTTAGATGCCTTTTAAAATGTGGTCTCTATTAATATCAGAAAAAATATTTAATTATAATTTTACTTTTATATTAAACTAGATGCCTGATGCATGAAGATCCGTGCAGAATGGGCCTTCCTTACCCTGGCTGCTGGCACAGCCTTTGCTCTGGCCAGGAGCAGCCTTTCTGCCTTTGCTCCACCTGGAGCCCCCGGAGCCGCCTTTCCTCCTTCCTATGCTGCCCAGAGACCCAGAGCAGCTGGGGTGGTGCGAAATACCTGTGTTGTTGCCATGGCGATTACACAAGCGTCCCATCCCTGACCACTGGGCACCTGTGTATGCAAATTAACCTGCCATCTTTGTTGGGTTAATTTGCATACTTACTCCTGATTGGCTGGTGGGCATCATGAAGGTACAGTCAATTTGCATCTTTCTATTTTACTACTGTAGATGGATAGTCCACTGCTGTGAAAATTAATCAATGTAAAATTTACAATTTCATTAAAAAGTTATTCTATTTCCTGTGCATTTGTGGATTTGTAACAGGTATTTTTCTATTGAAATTGATCTCCAGCACATAATCCCTAACATAAAATTCTTTTTGTTTCTCATGATAGTCACTGGCTCCTTTTTTTTCTGCCCATCTCATTTCTCACTCCTGTGTGATGAGAACATTTCTTGGCATCCCAATAAAATCTCTTTTCCATATTTTTCTGCTTGTTAGTACTGAAAGTATACTAAGTTATTCAGTATAATAAATCTACCTTCAGGCATTCAACTTAGAGCAATGACAACAAAGCAAGTCTTACATGGATATGTGTCTACTTCTCAGCCCTGAAGAATTTTACAATATTTTTCCAGTTTCCTCAAATTACAACTTATTAAAATTAATAAAAATTGAGGAAATTATGAGTTTTCAACATTCCTAAATAAAATATATTGGGAGAAACCTGTGGTTGTCATTTTAGGTTTGATTTTAAATTAAAGTTGTCTCCCCCTTCCCCGTCCTCCCCCCTTTCTTCACCCTGCATTTCTGTTTTAAAATTAAAATCACAAATTCTGGGGCATTTTCCATGCTGAAGTCATTTGGTTTTCAGTTTTGCACCTTTTAGACACTTGAGATACTCAATAATGCCACAAAGTATAGTTCTTGCTGTGTGCTATTATTTCCAGTGCAATATAAAGTTAGTTTTTTTTAAAATAGGAGAATACTAGGGTGGGGAAGAAAAATGGTTCTATTTTTATATCCCATTAGATGGGTGAACTGCCTTTTAAGACTCTGATTGTAAGAAATGGCCCATTACCAGTCTTTCAGGTTCTTAGAATCTGCCTCAAAGGCTTTTTGCTGCTGTCTGCAGTCAGCTTTCAAGCTCCCTCCTTATTTTTCACAGATGCCACAGATGAACTTTTTATTTTGGAATGAAGACAGCTATCAAATCTGCCTCTCTTGTTAAATCTATCCCTCCTTTTATTTGATTCTAACAACCTCTTAACACCATCCCTTGTTACATATTTTTTGTTCCACTGTGGTAATCCTTTCCCAGGGCTGGAAGAAAGGGTAATGAGCTTTCCAGTCTACAGAGCAGTAGTGTTAACTTCTTGATGACGATGTAGTTGACAATATCGTCCCATGGTGCCCATGCTATGACAAAGTCATTCCTGATTCTGCATTGCTCATGTGGGGTCAATCCTTCGTTCATGATACTCCTCACTCTCTTCTATTCTTTCCTACCCAAAGTCAATTTCTTATTTGGAACATGGCTTCTGCTTAGCACCCCATGTACATTTCTCAGATTGAGGCTTCTTGGCATTGCATACTTTCATTGACCCTAAAATACTATAACTTGAAAACAAATAACAGATAAAAGTTATGTATCCAGAACACATATATGAATAAAACAAATAATCCAAGAGACAAATAGGCAAAGTATATGAACTGGCAATATCCAGAAGAAAAAAAAATCTGATTGGCAAATAAACATAAGAGAAAGATGCTTAACCTGATTAAAAAACCTATGCTAGTTTTAAGAAAAGTAAAGAAATGCCTTTTCATACCCATTTGGCTAAAATTTAAAAGTATAATAATATCAAATATTGATATGCTGAAAGGAAAACAGACACACTCAAAATGTTAGTGGAAATACACAGGAGCAATTTGAAAGTATCTATTAAAAATATTAAAAATTAAAATATGCATACCCAGCCCTTCTATTTCCAGATATCTATTACAGAGAAGCATCCACACTGTGCACAAGGAGAGTCATGCAAGAATATTTAACTCTAACATTAGTAATCACACACAAAAAAATAAAATGACCAAATTGATTAGAAAATGACCAAATAAAATGTGTGATTGTCATAGAGTAAAAGATTATACAGCTGCTAAACTAAATGAAGCAGATGCATATAATATGTAAACAAGACTACATATATTCTATATAAACATAAATATGAATACCCATATGAAGATGAGTTTAAAGTCTGAAAAGACACAGATCAAACTCATAATAATGTTATCATGAAGATGTTGGAGAGGGAATTAAATTGGACTTAGTCATTAAAAAAAACTTTGCTGTTTTAACTTTTTTTATTACAATGAGAATAACATTTCTCATATGATTAAGTTATTTTTTAAGTCATGAAACATATGGATTGTAAGACAAACATTCTTTACACTAAAGTTTTATAGAAGCTCTTCACTTTATAAATCAAACACATAGAAAAAAATATACTAGCTATTCATTGATTACAATTTACTATCAGGGCAAATTACAGGCTTACCGGATTTTTTTTCAATGAATTTATCTTTTAAATTACATTTTCTTTGTATCCACTAATTGGATCTAGTTTCATGGAGTAAGCTTGTGTATATATATGAGTGTGAGCTTGCATGTGGAATATAGGGGATCCACAGAAATGGATTTATAATTATATAATTTGATTCTACTTAAATACAAATTGATGGAAAATGTACAAATATACACTATGCAAAGTAAAACAATGCAAATAATAAAAATTTACCAGTAAAAGGATTACTTGACATTATATAACATATATTTTAAAGTATGTAACATACTTACAATTGCTAGGCTAAATAGCGTATTACTTACTTATTATCAGTGTAAAATTCCTTAAAGTGTGGTTTTATACCAATCCCTAAAGAACAGTAATTTTAAAAACATTTTCAGTCCATTAATTCATTATCTTTATATAGACTACCAAAGAAATCATCTGTCTAATGTTCAATGTGCCTTTATTTGAAGTCTAATGTGCCTTTATTTGAAGTCTAATGTGCCTTTATTTGAAATCTAATGTGCCTTTATTTGAAGTCTAATGTGCCTTTATTTGAAGTCTAATGACATTGACGATCTAATTATTGGCATAATCTGTTGACATTACTAACCAATTTGTCCTTAACAATTCTCAGTGTGAACAATGCAATGCAACTTTTGAATAATGCAATGCAACTTTACTAATTCAGCAAATGTACAATGTTCTTGGATTCTATTTCCATAGCCCCCTCTCTATTTTCAGTTTATCTTTTTCAAAATTTATTTTTAACATTACATTTTCTTAGTGCATGATGATTGTTTTAAAGTGAATGTATTTTTAATGCCTACAATTAACCTTATGTGATAATCATTTTATATAGGTATATCAAATCATCACTTTGTACACCTAAATCTTACACAATGTTACAGGTTAATTATATCTCAACAAAGCTGGAAAAACAACTTTAAAAATTGAAAACTAAAAAGTGGTACCTAAAAATATTAGCTTAGTTGAAAGAGTAGAACATAAAGTTTCACATGTGAATCTTATCCTCTACCTACAGACGCAACAGAGTCAGCTTAATTGTTGGGTTAGAATTCATAACCTATAAAAGCCGTCTTTTAGATCTAGCAGGGAAGGAAAAACAGGTCTCCTGACTTTCCACTTCAGGGGAGGATCAAAGAGGGGAACAGTCACATGTACTCTATGCAAACAAATAGGTACATGTTAGGAAATATCTCAAACAAATGTATAAACAGCGATGGCCAAAGGGGCTCACTTGCCAAGCTGCACCTGACCAGCAGGAGCTAACACACACTGGTGTTGCTTGCATGTTAGGTTAGGTGACTTTTCAGGTGAGGGTACCTCTCTCTTGTGATGCTTGGCACAATGAAGGCACTGACCAAATGCTAAGTTATCTTCCCTTACTAACATGGTTAATGGTCACTGCATAACACAGCCACTCATAAGTCCTCTTGAATCTTGCCCCCCACACAAGACAGCCAGCTGCTGCCCGTTGAGTCCAGGCTGTCTGCCATCCAGACTTTCCTCCTGGCTCCATTTCCAGCAGCACAGGGCCCTCCTCACCCCTCTGTAAAGGCCTCAGCCATATGTGTTTTCCCCCACCAGCTGCTCCTTTCTTTTGCTCATCTTCCAGGCCACTGTAGATGTTTTCTGGTGGCTGATGTTGTTTTTAGCCTTCGCAGACTAATCAAGGACAGCTGCAAGTTAATGAACCCCTCCAGGTGTCTCCTCTTGGGTTAAACTGTGGCACGGTCAGGGCATAAGATGGTAAGAATATTTAAGAGATGCCATACATTATTTTGACTCAATTTCTGTTCATCCTGATCTCATTTTACAGAGCTTTATAAAATTCAGTTCCCCACAACCAACAGAAATGCACAAGACATTCCTTTTTAAATGAAGAGAAGAAAATAGTTTTGTTTTAGCAACTTGCTTAAGACTTGAGATTTTGATCAAACTTTGCGGATGCCTACATGATCTTTTCGTATTAATTTTCATAGTTTAGTTTGTATTTTTATGTACACGTTTTATTTTATTTTTAAATTCAATGGAAAATACTGTTTGCCGATTTATTTCTTGAAATCTAGCATTATGCTTAAACTTGCCAAAAACAAAACAAAACAAAACACAAAAACAAACTAAGTACATACCTAGAGTTCAGAAGCCTGAAACAAGTCAGCCCTTAATAAAGAAATCAACTTATAAGCAATAATGAATTCTTAAGAAAATGAAAACATAATGCCATCTACCTCTGGTTCCGTATTAGCACTTTCATAGTGCCATCCAGAGCTAAACATAGAGCTTAACATATAGTGGGTTCTCAAGAAATACTTGCTGAGTGCATAAATGAGTGAGTGAAGGAAGACTGGAAGACTACCTACAACCCTCACTTGAATCATTGTACAGAGATGGTGACTGTCATCTCAGGTCTTCCAAAGCATTGCTGATTTCAAAAGTCCCAGTAAGTGCAACATAATCATGAACAAATTACATCACCCAGATTACCTCTGCCTTCAGGAGTGCTGGTTACGTAATCTTTTAATTTTGGAGAAGTACTGAATGTAGTAGAGAAGAGCAGTTTAGAGTATAAATTTTTAGTCGGATTGACTTGAATCTGAATCCCTGATGTGTCATATGCTGTGTGGAACTATAGAAATCTGTAGTGTCAGAAAGCAGCCATGGACCATAGATAAACAAATGGGCTTGGAGTTGCAATAAAACTTTACTTACTAAAACAGGCAGTAGCAGGATTGGGCCCACTGGCCCTGGTTTGCTGATTCCTGCTCTAGTCAGTTATACTGTAAACACGCAACTTCAGCATTGCTTTAACTCACTAGGAACCTTGCCAGGATAAAGCATCTCAGCTTAGAAATGGTTCTTCTGGTCCATCTCAAAGCAGAAAACAGGAAAATATTTTTTAACATTTTATTCCCGATGAAAGTGTACATGGATGAGAGAATGACCAATGAATGTAGCAAATAGTAGCACAGTATACTAGTACATTGTTCATTTATGTTGTATGACCATAAGTGTTCGTCAAGACTAAAATGAGGTAGGCTTATACTATGGGAAGTATAGAGATTGAATAAATTTGGTACCTGTTTCTCCAGCTTTCTAACTGTGCAACAACCTTAGAATACATAGTTTTATCTATAATTCCTTCATCATTTACATGATAATTATGTATCTAACAAAACATCATGATCATAGTTACATTGTATTGAAGACTCATTAGGCATGGAGTGAGAATAATCTAATTTAACCTTCCTACTGCCATCTAAGATATGTACAATTTTTATCCTGATTTTACAGGCACAGAGAGGTAAGTAACATGTCCTGTGTCACCCACTAGTGAGATACAGGTTGCATTCTGAACCAAGTCCTTCTGTTACCCAGACTTGAGCACTCACAGAGTACCCACTACTATAGTTCTAGCCTGGAGACCCTGAGAATACAATCATCACGAAGACCTGCCCCTGCCCCCAGGGGCTGCTTCCCTTCCCTGCGTCTCAGCATCTGCACAGTTAGATGGAGTTAATGACATGCCACACCTGGGGTGGATGTGACAATGAGGAAACATTTCTTACATAAAATAGCTGGTCCCCCAGGAATCCTTACTCAAAAGTCTCCTTCAGCGCAACCTCAGTTGGTGTCAAGGTTTGCAATCAGCACTAGTTTTCAATAAAATAATATATTTCCATGTGCAAATATAGATCCTTTTTTTATTGGACACACAAAGGGAAAGAACTGCCTAAGAACACTTATTGGCTTTATGTTTAGGTAATTCCTAATTAGGGTTTTTATTTATTTTTTTTGCCTTATTTGCCAAAGCACTTACATAAAGAATGAAAACTTCTGAATATTTGCTGAAATTATTATTAAGAAGATTGAGAACCTAAAGTCTTAATCCAGCAGAATTGTTCTCAGCGCTCAATTACTGGCATTGCTCATTTGCAGTCTCCTCTCTCTCTCCATCTGTTTGTCTTTACACAAGTAACTGCTTATCAGTCCGCACAGAGGCTGGTATAATAATGTAGCAGCAAAAAGTAATAAAAATAATAATCCTGAAACAGAATCTTTGTAAAAATAAACATTTCTATAAATATGTACTTACCAAATGTCAAGATTAATGCTGAAAATGCAAAAGTATATTTTTAATATAAAATGATAATTATGTCTCAAAGAAAGGAAAACTGCACTCATGAAAATTCTAAAAATGTGTTTAAAAATATAAGGCTTTATAGGTCAATTTGCTGGATTATGGTTACTTAGAGGCTTCCTTCCTTTATCCTTTCCACCCCATGTCCAACTGACAATAAGAAATAGATAAATAAAAGAGAATAATTTTTGAAATTTTTAAATTAGCCCTAAGCTGCCAGGCTAGCTCAGTGGTTGAGTCAACCTACGAACCAGGAGGTCATGGTTCGATTCCAGTCAGGGCACGTGCCTAGGTTGTAAGCTCCATCCCCAGGAGGGGCGCGTGCAGAAGACAGCAGATCAAAGATTCTCTCTCATCATTCACGTTTCTATTTCCCTCTCTCTTCCTCTCTGAAATCAATAAGAATATATTTTTAAAAACTAGCCCAAAGCTGAGTGACATATTCAGTGGTCAGAGAGTGTGAGAGAACATAGAATAAGAGCTGTGAGCAGAAGCTGAAGTCAAGATGGTTCCCAAACGCATTCAGAGTCCATATAAACTGTAAGGGCTGGGGGCTGGGCATCTGCTGCCCAGGAACAGGGAAGAGTTGGGTGCACCCCACAGAGGGCAGGAGGCAGACACTGAGCTCAGGCGTGTCCACAAAGTGGGGAGTTTCACAAGGCTGCTCTGCAATGTAAATGGAGGCTGGAGGAACTCTGCCCTCCAGCCCGCCAAAACAAAATGTTGCTTGACTTCTGTCCAATCCATGAGGGGCAGAAGAGTCTCCTAAGAGAAATGAGAATTCCAGATCGGAGCCAACCACAGTGTCAAGTCCAAATTTACACTGTCCTCTACAGTGCATAGAGTTCAAGGACCTCGCCTCCCCAAGCCACAAAGTTAACATGAGGATTAATCCAGAGCAGATGATATCCCTGGTCAACACAAATCCAGGAGGTGGAGGAAAGAATAAAAAGGTTGCACAAATCTCTGCTTAGTATTCCAGGAAACAGAGAAGAGAGAGCATGGAGAAGAGAGCTGATATAAAAAGATAATATCTAAAAATCTTCCACAGCCCAGTGTCTGTTCAGGTGGATGCCCTCTTCTTTCTCACAACCCTGTATGGCTGTTAGAAACCCGTTTGCAAGGGCCAGAGAGCTTTCTCCTGAGAGGGGGAGGCCCCACACCTCCTCAGGACAGTGTGGCTCGGAAGGGCTCAGGTCAAAGAACAAGCAGCCCCGGAGAGGTAGGTATCGGCCTTCCTCTGGCCTCCTTGGCCTTCAGGGAAGAGCTTTCGGGCTTTCCTAAATGACATTATTCCTTTTTGCTCCAAATGACTAAGTGGTGAAATTAATTTAATCTCCTGCAGTCTCCAGGGAATTCTGTTCCACTGCCTGCCACTGCCAGCAGGAAAAGTTCTCTTGACTGTCAATACAAGACTTCGGAGCTAGTTCATTGACATTTGTTTTGGGTAATGTGGAAATCACTTAGTTCCAAATGAACAGTGTATTTAAAAGCTAGAGTTGTATTTGCATTTTATTTAAAATTTCAATCATAAGTTTTCACAGAAGGATGATTTTTAAAGTCAATATATCTAATGTAAAAGTATCCTAAACATGGTCAACCAGTCCTCAATTGTATAATTAGCTGAGAGTCAGAAAAGACATCCCAGGAAGTACCGGAAGCTTGGTTTCTGCTCCAGTACTTAGGATCTAATGAGCTCATTGGGAGACAAGGGCAAAACACATACACACACACACACACACACACACACACACACACACATACACACAGACACACACAAGCATACACACACAGGCACACACCCACTTGGCAGTGGGAAACCAATAGAGTGGAGTGTTAACTTTCATGCACAAACCACGGTGTCTCAATTCAGACACAAGGGAGACAGATGCTGCTGGTGCAGAGCAGGACGCTACTAGAAAGTAGGCCCCAGAAGTTGAGTCATCTATTGATAAGATGATTAGGAGGGAGGCATTCCAGGAAGAACAGAATGAAAGAATTCAAGGAGAAGAGAATGAACTACTGGTGTTTACCAGCTTTTTACTTCAATATTCATGCATATTGAAAAAGAATAGCTTATACTTTTTAAAAGTCACACAATAAGGACAGCACTGTAAGTTCTTACTATCTTTTTGAGAAAAATAAAGCATCAATTATCTATTTTGTTAAAAATGAGCATACCCACCCAGAAATTGTTCTAAGGAAATCTATTTTAAAGATTCCTCACAGGGTATGTGTGTGTGCGTGTGTGTGTGTTTGTGTGTGTGTGTGTGTTTGTGTGTTTGTGTGTGTGTATTACTTAGTGAATACACAGTATTATTCATTGTAGTAAAACATAGAAAATCACTTAAATGTATATTGATAGGGAAACAGTCAAAAACATTTTATTACATATAATGAAACTGATAAAGATGAAAGAAGGAAGGAAAGGAGAGAGGAAGAGAGGGAATTACATATGGCAGAATTTATTACTTTCTTTCATTAAATCTTTTATGTTATTTGAAGTATTATTTTCATAATCTACAAATATTTAAAATGCAACTACTAACATGCTAATTTCTTGGAAACACTAGATATTTTCAGTGAGTGTTGTCTTCCATGTATAATATGAAAAAAACTAATCACTTCATGCCCTCAGAAATCCATTTTTAAATTCCTTCTTTTATTGTTGATGAAAAATCTCTCTAGTGGCTGCCTTTTCTAAGCTATTCAACAAGAACTCGGAACAATTACTACTAGGGAGTAGTTATCCTTTTAAAAAATCACGCCTGCAATTTCTATCTTTAAACCCTCTTTCTTCCTAATATTCTGAATATCTTCACATGTAATTTCAGTTTAAATAAGTCTGTGACCCTGTCTGAGAATCTAATTAAACCCTAAGATGTAGTTCCTTCAGAAATTTTCAGTGACACACATTTGCACGCAACCTACGGCCATTTACTGAGGCCTGGACCCAAAGATAAGACTCCTACATGTGGCTCTCACAATTACTCCTCTCGTTGACGTTTCATGATCTTGTCCTTTATTTAAAAAAAAAAAAAGTCAAGCTTTCCTTGTCCCATGAGAAAGCAATTCCTTCAGAGAGCAAGTATAGAATTATCACAGATTAAAGTAAGCACTTTTGGTTGAAATCTACTGCCCTATTTCTCTCTTCCATATGTGTTTTCATAAAAATCAATAAGTAATTCCAGTAACAAGGCTAAACATAGAGATTAATTCAGGGAAAACAACTCTTTGGTGCTTTCCACAAAGTACTATAAATCTCAGTTACATATTTTACAAATTACTCTTTACTGTGGCTTTTTTATAACTGCAATAAAAATGTACATTCTGCAATAAATCATAGTTACAGATAGATAATAATTTTCTATTCATTGGTAAACTTTTCATCTGAAATTATATACATGATATTTGGCTTAATGTCATTTAAATTTGATGCATAAATGTTTAGCATCATCATCAACAAAGTTCAATTTTCATTCTATTACAATCTGGATAAAAGTAATTTTCTTTCATCACATTTTATGTCCATATTTAATATCAGATGTAATAAGAGACAAATTATAAAAATAATAGAATGCAATAGAAAAAAACATAGGGAAGAATTATAAAGGAAGGCAAAGGCTATATTAAAACAGAAATATTAGACTGTGTAGATGGATTCACTTTCAATCCTATTTCAGCAAAATATGGGTGTAATTTCAAGCACAGAATACTACCAGTGATGAAAATAACCACTGCTGTTATTTCTCATCAATGTTTAATAAAACTGATTTATGACTCACACAGGGAGCTGAGTCTGTAGCTTGTAGTCAATATGACCAAAAGTCAAATGAGGAAAATACCACACAAGTAAATAGCTGAAATCCATGTCCGCTTGGAAGGAAATACCAGTCTCAAATTGTAATACCCATAATAGCCTCCAGAAGTGACTTAGATATATAAGAATCTGGCAAGCTATAGTCTACTCTACTCTAATTGTTTCACTTTCTTGAAAGGCCCAATTAATTTATAATTGCGAGAAAAAATTTACAAAAATTTGCATCCAAAATCTACATTTAACTTCAGTGATGCTGATGATCTGTAATTTATCTACCTAATATTTCCATATAAGGAAATCTTTATTTTTTATAAAGATAACTGATAAGGTAAATACTCTTTATGTCCTACCTCTAATAAAAAATTCATGAATGCCTTAGATGGTTTGGCTCAGTGGAGAGAGCGTTAGCCTGCAGACCAAAGGGTCCCGGATTTGATTCCAGTCAAGGGAACGTACCTGGTTTGCAGGCTCCTCCTCAGCCCGGGCCCTGGTCAGGGCTCATGCAGGAGGCAACCAATCGATGTCTCTCACATCAATGTTTCTCTCTGTCTTGCTCTCTCTCTCTCCCACTCTCCTTAAAAAACCAATGGAAAAATATCCTCGGGCAAGGAATAACAACAACAAAAATTCATCAATATGTACTTTCAATATCACCTTAAATAAAAATTGTTGGTTAATTTGTGGTATTTAGAAAGCAAACTTAAATTCAGTTGTCAAAGGGAAAGAGAAAGTAAATTCAAATACAGAGGAGAAACTAATGCATGTAGCTATAAATTACATATAGTAAACACATGTATCATCATGGGATTTTTGTTGTTGTTGTTGTTGTTATTCCTCACTTGAGGATATTATTTTCCATTGATTTTTTTAGAGAAAGTGGAAGGGAGGTGAGAGACAGAGAGAGAGAGAAACATCTATGTGACAGAGATATATCAACTGAATGCCTCCTGCAGGCACCCATATTGGGCCCAGGATCAAACCTACAACTGAGATACCTGTCCTTGACCAGAATTGAACACTAGACCCTTCAGTCTGAGGGCTGGTGCTCTAACCATTAAGCAACCTGCTCGGATTAAGCATGAGATTTTTAATTTAATTCAAATAAGTGTGAACCTGACTACAATACACCAAATAACATTCTCTCCCACATCTCTCATCTATTTGTCTACTATCTCATTTTGTATCAAAAGCATATTTATCATTTTTGCTGCCATCGCCTCTAATTATTGGGCAAATGTCCACAGCTCCATAACTTAACTTGTAAAATTGCATTCCTTCGCTCTCCCTTCCTCTCTCTCTAAAATCAATTTTTAAAAACCATATCCTTGGATGAGGATTAAAAAAACACACGACTGCATTGCTTCCCAGGTAATTTTTAAAATTGAGATTCTTACATACACCTAACATAGAGAGTGTACCAATTTTCTTGTGAAGGGCTAGACTGAAAGGCCCTGAGAGGCCCTCAGTTTGCAGGGGACATCACTCTTCTTTGCACTCATTTCTTTGTCCTAGAGACTTGGGGATGAAAGGAGAAGGCATGCCATCTGGTAGATTACTATATTGGGGGACATGTCTCCTCCTCATCCTAATGAGACTCTATAATGGACCAGCTGTCCTGACAAGCCACAAGGAATGGCGGTTACTTGTGGCCAACTGACTTCATAGGGTAGAATTTGTAGCTGAGGACACGAGCTTCGACCTCAGTATACAGGCAGCAAGCCTTAATTCCAACTGTGGCCAGTGTGTAGCTTTGGGCAAATCAACTCTTCCTCCTCTCATTTCCCTCACTTATCAAGTGGGGATAATGACACCTTATGGCTTTATTTTGAGGATGAAAAACACAATGGATGGAAAACCTTTTGCCTGGTGCCAGATACATAATGAGCAATCGAAAAATGGCAGCCGTAGTTCTCATAAGTAATGATAGTAATTACAATAATAAAGACGGTCTATTGAACAATTTGTCACCATAAGAACATAGTGTTTGTTATTTCTTAGCTTTATCTTTGATTATCGAATATAAAGAATAGGGAAAGAGCACACTATGTACAGTCCATGTTGCAATAAAAGCATGTATAATTTAAATGTCTTTTTTATTAGTTATTTTCAGAATGTCCTGTTTATAGGTTAGTGTTGCTTATGTGCTTCCTTTATCTGACATAAATTGTTTCAATCAGGTTTAGTTTATTATAGATTTTTTTTTAAATTGGGCCTTTGAGTCAGAAGACTAGTAACAAAAAATTGTGCCTGATATCTATTTAGTTACTAAATTACTTTTCAGGGTGAATTTCATCATTAAATGACATTTATTGGGTTGTTCTATCAAAATGGAACATGTTTCGTTTTACCTGACTGTACAATGAATGGCAAGTTCAAATCACCATCTGAGTAGTTTTGCACTCATGTCCTGTACCCAATTTCTTACCTTCTTTTAAAATATCATGACAAGTAAATTGCTAGTTTAATGACCTTTGCTGTGATTTCCTTTCCTCATGTGATAGAATTGTTGATGCTTTTTTTTTTTTTCTAACTAGTGTATCTCATCTTTTGGATAGCTGTCTTCTCCATCATCATCTTACCATGGGTGAGCGATACTAACCTTCTTCTAGAAAATTAAGAATACAACTAAGCTTTGAAAGGTACTTTTTGAGTTTTTTCCTTAATTAAACACTGATCTGAAATGTAAAAAGGTTTGGGGAGACAGTAAATTATCCGAGTCTGTGAATCCTGAGAGTCGCCTCTGTCTGGGGTTTTGTTTCCTCATCTTTAAAACTGTCTAGTAAACCACATGACTTCATTATCTTTCCAAGCTCAAAATTCCTTTAATTTTATGTTCAGGGCTATTACAGAATTTTTAAATGTCTCCTATTTTATACCTCAGATTGTATGTCCTACAGGTTGATAAGCATGTGGAAGGGAGCAGCTGAGAGTGGGGTAAGAATTCAGAAAATGAAAGTAGGATAAGTTGATATGATTTTTTGGGGTTTCTCTATAGTGTCGTTTTTGGGGGTGTCATCTGTCCTCAAACCTTTTCACTGTGTGCTCACTACCTATCTCCCCACACACTCACTTCAATAATGGAATCTGAATGTCTGCTAAACAGATTTTGCGATCTTCAAGTATGTCCTTTTGATAATGTACATGCCTCGATGGGGTCTAGTACATGCAGAATGTGTGATGTCCTAAGTGCATAGGCTAACATCTTAGAGGGATGTGTTAGTTGAGGGTCCTTAAGAATGAGCTGTAGAAGAGGTACCCTGAAATAAAAATGGAAAGGTTTGTAAATGGAAGAGAGATAAAGAAGCATCCAGTAATTCAGTCACAACTAGACACAGAGATTTGGGGGAGGAAAGGAAATGAATCCTGGAGACTAGGCAGGAAGCAGCAAGGCTGTTCAGTGCTTTGGAAGGAGTACCTGTTGAAAGGCTGCTAAGGATAGGGAGTAGCTCAAATGCGGGAGAGGGGGCACCAAGCCAAATGTATAGGGATATATATAATTAAATGTGTGAGGCTTAATGAGACCATAGGAACTCAATGACAAAGGCTAAATATGAATACCATTCTAAAGACTCTAAAGAGATTCTAAAGAGGCAGATAAAACACAAGGGGGTAGTTTTGAGAGTGGCAAGAGAGACAAAATTGATTAATGAAAACCAAACACCATCAAATACTGGACCTCTAGAATTCTATACATTAATTAGGATGAAATGAAAATTGGGGTATTAGTTAATAGGGACATAATATGAGATTAAGAACACATTTTCCCCACCCTTCTCTTCTTCCCCCTTGCTGTAAAATCTTGAACAATCTGAGTAGCAAACTATTGCAAACAAAACAGAATAATATCAGACACCAGGGTGTTAATCTGGAAGCATCTATGTCCTGCCCTCCGGTATTAAAGTTGTAATTTTTTCCTCAAATAACATAAAGATGCATTCATATTTTGCTACTGTGGACTAATTTCTAGCTCACTGTGTGTTTGCTCTGTGCTAGACACTATTATAAGTGCAGTTTCTCAGTTACTCCTCACATTAGCCCTACAGCGAAGGGCTATAACTTACCTATTTCACAGATCAGGAAAATGAGGCATGAAAGAGTAATTACATTCCCAAGGTCACCACACTAGTGACTACAGCTGTGGTTGAAAACCTCAGAGCCATTATTTTGAGTTCTGAATTTTTTCTAAAGTAATTTTTGTCTTTGTAATACATTCTCATGGCAAGTGTACATATACCTCCATTATATGATCCATGTAATGTATATAATCATACTTGTCTTTACTGCTAACTATAAATGATAAGGACATCAACATCATTATACTCCCTCCCCCCTTTGTCTTCTCTTTTTTACACAATCTTAACTTTTAATATGTATATATATTCCCTAAATCCTACGGTTGTATCAGTAAATAGATATTAGAGACTAGGCTCATGACCAGTCATTCCTGATTAGATGAATGACTTCAAGATTTCATATAAAATAAAGTCTCTGAGTTCTTGACTCTCAAAAATAAGAAGAGTTCAACACATCACTAGTATTTCCCTAAGGACTTTGTAAACATTGTGTCATTATACCCTAGAGAGTGATGTTTCTCTGATGGCCTCCCATAAAAATGACTTGATCTTTTTTTTTTTTTTCCTAAATGCCTAGTGGATACTTTTTTTAGCTTTGAATTCCAGCATCTTTACTAAGATATACCTCAGTGTTGATTATTCTATGTTCATTTACTGAGACAAGTTGTACCCTTTTAATCTGTATACTCAGGCCTTCTTCTTCTTCTGTTTTATTTTTTAAGTTATATATCTGGAACATTTTTTTTTCAGTTTTAAATGCACCTAAAGGTACATTTTTATAGATATGACCCTGATTCTTTTTTATTATTACTCACCTTGACATCAATTTTATGGGACCCAATATTTGTCACTGTATCATGTAGAGGAGGAGTGAGGTGGTATTATGGGATAGAAATGAAGCTTTCTTTTAGGTGGGTATGTGTGTGTAGCAGTGTTTCTTCAATCCAGTGGTTCACAACATTGCATGCACATCAGAATCACTTGGAAAACTTTTTAAAGCCATCTCTGCCTGGGATCCCTCTAAAATTTCAATTTATTGGGCCTGGAAATAATGGTCCTAAAGTATAGCTCACCCTAAGGTATAGCCAGATTTGCAAACCTTAAGCTGGGTCTTTCCTTTGTCCTGGTCAGCACGGATCAGCAGCCCTCGGCCTCTCACAATGGAGTGTCTATCCCCTATTGCGCTACAAACTGCTTGCAGAAACAAGGGTCTCTACTTTGTGATGCCACATGGAGACCCAGAAAGCTCCCACAGTCAGCTACACACTGATTTCCCCTGACTCCAATAGCGGGCTGTTCTGCTCCACTGGGATCGTTTGTTACTTCAGAATGTCAGCATTCTGCTGTCTGTCTGAGAGCCTCAGTAGCCAGAATCCTTCCAGGAAGTTTTTTGTTAGTCATCTGGCCCTCTGATTGATTTATGGTTACGGTTTTCTTCAGAGTCCTTAAATATATAAGTTGCATTTCTGTTTCTCAGTCTCTTTGATGTTTGGGTGGTTTTAGAGATGCAAAGGTGTCTTTACTCTGCAATCTTACAATAGGGGCTCTTTATAATTTTTTTCTACTTAATGACTCTGGCTTTTGAGATATTTTAAAAATTGAGTTTCCAACATCAGTATTAAATTTCAATGAGACATAAAGCTACTTATAAATTAAATTATATAATCGAGTTGAAAGTCAATGTATTACATGATAATTTGATTAATAAGAAAAAGAAATGTGCTCCTTTTTAATTAATCACGATTACTTACACAGAAAGTATCTGGGCCAAATTTATGTGCACAATTAGGCACCTAATTATGGTTTAAAATAAACTGCATGCAGAAAGAGATGATCACATGTATCTAATAAAATAATTTCTTTTCTTCATTTTGGGGAAAACACTATATTTTTCCCCATAAGAGCTTTGAAAATCTCCCAAAATACTACAGTCTGTGTATCTGATAGACACAGAATAACAGGAAGTAGTTATCAATTTCAGTCTAAACTTTAGAGACTATTTTAAAAATTTTTTGATGATAGTACAAAGTCAACATTTCATTATCTAACCATTAGTCATACAATGATATTGAATTCAATCATCATTTGAGAAAAAGAAGCAAACATATCAAATAAAGCTTTCATAGAAAGGGAAGTTATGAGGAATAGACAAAAAACAGGCAAATTCAGAGAAAAGAACAACAAGAAAGCAACTCAATTTTCTATTATGGCTTCATATCCTAACACAAACATGACTGGTTACCAGCCAATTAAAAAAGGATATATACTTTGTTCAGTCCATTAGTAAATATTTGTAGAGGGCTTCCTACGAGCCAGGCATTGCCCTAGACCCTGGAGACATGAAGATGAAACGGCGTGCTTCCTGTTTTCAAGGAGCTTAGGTCTTTGCAAGAGAAATGTGCAAATAAACAGAACTACAGCAAGATTATTGTCTGGCAATCCCCTCCTAGAAATGGGCTGCTCAAGCCAATGTACTTTATAAGGAGACTTTCTCTCTTAAAGAGAGATTGTAGCCTGCATTAGTTGAAGCCAGTATAAGTTACAGTGAAGAAAGATGAACCAACTGAAATATAACGCAGCATTTTGAGTTTAGGCTGCATTTAAAATGGTCAGGGTGTGATTTGATTTTAAAGGATTGAATGATTTTTGTGCCAAGGCAGCCTAAAGCCTGAATGCTAGCCACTTTCCATTCAAGAGATGGGCACATTCAGTTAGCCCCTGAAAGAAGGGACTGCAGGCTCTGACCAGCCATGCATTTGAGTCATGTCCCAGCTGTTAGGACTCCTGAAGCTTGTTCCACACAGTTTGCCAAATCGATATATCTCATGTCCCATGCCACACCTGTGATTGCCTGCTCATCCCTGACAGGCATTAATATCATCCATCAGAGGCCTCTGCACTTTTGAGACAGGAGGTGTAAGATTGATTCTAAAGCCAATAAGTTTAAGAGCATAAAGCAAATTGAAATGCTTCTGGTTTCTAAATTTTTGTGAAATAGGAAGCCGTATCATTGGCCAAAAGAGTTGTCTAACTACAATGCTGGAAATCTACTATCCTACCTAATAAAATAGTACTATGCAAATTGACCGCACCTTCGCTACGCCCAAGCCACGCACACAAGCCAAAGCCACACCCACAAGCCAATCAGGGCGAGTATGCAAATTACCCAACAAAGATGGTGGTTAATTTGCATACGCTGAGGGAGGGAGGAGTGAAGACTGAAGACAACTTAGATGGAAGAGGGAGGAAAAGCGGGAAGCAAGGTGGCTGCCAGAGGGAAAGCCCGGGCAGGGCGGAGCAGGGCGGGCGGCAGCCGCGTGCATGCGCGCGGGTGCAGGCGTGGCGGCCGCAACAGCAGCAGCAGCGGCAGTGCATGCGGCCGCAGCGGCCGCTTGCAGGATTCTTCCTGCAAGTGGGCTACTAGTGAGGACATATTAAAATATAAGAATGAAAATTTAGGGATGTTAATTACAAACTTCACTTAAAAAAATACAAACTATTTGTGTTTTTTAGCCCAAGTTCAGTATTATATTCTGTCCAAAAGCTTTATTGAGTCTTGTGGTTTAATTCATATATCAGAAAAGCACTCCTTAATCAATGCAAGACCTTCATGTACTCTTTCTCACATTCCAATACTCATCCCTGAGTTCACTAAGCCACCCTGCGTACCACCATTCACGAGCTGCCTGAAGGCCAGTGGATTTACCAGCCACTTTTTTTGATGTGTGAAGGTCGATTGGCTGGGTTTGCAGTAGTTACCATCCAGAGTATGCCTATGAGTAAAATACCCCATCGTCCAGCAGGCCTACTGAGATGTGAAACCACATCAAAAGTCAGGAAATTCATTCAGCTTCCAAAAGAGCACAGCCACCAACCTCTTATACATTGAAAGGTTTTTCTTTTAGGCCCTGGGTAAAAATGTCTAGAATTCCCTTAAATGTATCTGGGCCTTGAAACTTTTAAAAAAAAATGTTTTTATTTATTATTTTATTGTTTGATTTCATTATTATTCTCAAATAATTCTGATAATAATCTTGTTATGGACTACATGTTTGTGCCTCCCCACCAAACTATGGGTTGAAGCCCTAACCCCCTAAGTGATTGTATTAGGAGGTGAGGCCTTTTGGAGGTGATTTTGTTTAGATGAGGTCATAAGGGTTTGCTTCTCATGATGGGATTAGTACCCTTATAAGAAGAGACTGGAGAGCTTTCTTTCTCTCTCTCTCTCTCTCTCTCCCCCACTTCCACCCCATCCATGTAAGAACACAGCAAAAAGCCACCAGCAAGCTAGGGAGGGGAGGATGCCTAACCAGAACCCTACCATGCTGGCACTCTGATCTCAGACTTCCAGCTTCCAGACTGGAAATAAATAAATTTATGTTTACACCACCCAGTCAATGGTATTGTGTTGTGGCAGCCTGAACTCACTAAGACACATTCTCAAGGCATAAAATATTTGTTTAGTGTTCTATGGATTTTTTTTTTCAAAAAGCAATACGTGCAATTTGCATGGAATTGTAATAAATGCAATGATATCAACTAAATGGCAGCTACTAAGTTCTTTAATTACTGTGTGTAAATGATACATTTAAGGATTTAATAGGACAAGCCACAAATAAATCTATACATTTAAGCACATGGTATTCCTCGTATATCCTTTATATGGTTGATGCATATTCATTAAATATTTGATTAGCTGTCTTGTGTTCTAAGATTCCTTTTCAGATCTCATACACTCATAGATGCCTATTATTCCAGTTATTACCTTGACCACTTGAGTATAGTTAAAAGGTGAAAGAAAACCATGTCTTGTTTATTTTTGAGGCAATAACCCATAAACCTTGCTCAACAAAGAAATACTCTTAAACGCTATAATTAAGAATCAAACTAGTCTAAAATGAGAGCTATTTAAATCTCTACAGACATTGCTGACTATACATAAATACAGATTGTAGATTATAGATTGTAAGGTAGAATATAATTCAGTCATATAATTAAAATTTGCAGTTGTGTTTCTTAAATACTATATCCAGTCTTAATATGAAATATCAATTATACAACCATTATATCCATTTTATAACATTATAAAATAGAAACTGAAAAATGTGTTTTACCAGTAAGACAGACCTATCTCATTAAAGCCACTGTAGCCCAGCTCTTGCCTGCTAAGTCCCAGATCTTCAAGGTCCATGCATTTAAATCCTGGTGGGCACTGGTAGCCTTCTTCTAGCTCTGGTGAGCAGTGTGTATCTGGGATAGCTAAACTATTCCAGGTCACATTTCTGTGAATAACACATGAAAGGGTTAGACAATTCCATCAATGGTAAATGATGATTAAAATAATAACGTAATCACTCTTCATTAATAACCACTGTATATGAACACAGATTTAAGATTCATAAATGGCATTCATCACATTAATGGCATATTAAACATTCTCAAAGGATACCTGATTCATTCCCACAATAGGTCTTTATAAGAATATTATTACCATTATTTTTTTTGTCTTTAAAATTCAAGACCCAAATAAGCAAAGGAAGGACTTTTCCTATAGATTTTCATGAAATATTAGCTTGTCTGGGGATTCCTTGTTAATCTTTACCCTACTGTGGGCATAAACTACTTATCTACTTCTAAGCAATATTAGATGACAGACATTTGCCATATGGCACAGATACTACAAGTCTCATATATGGCACTTGTCCTTCTGCTGTGTTGGCAGATGTGAAGATTGGAAAGGAAACCAGACAAATAAGATGAGATTGAAGGAACTAAAGGTATCATTTGGAAAGAGAGAGATAATGCAGTGATTTAGCGGTAGCTCCAGGAATATTAAGGTTTTTTTAAGGTGGATGGTGATAATCACCCTTTTTAATCTTTCTGGAGGACAAGCAGGAGATTATGTTGATGTAGAAGGATTTCTTGGCTTTCTTGGTGGTGGGTGCAGGTAATCACAGGAATAATGATTGTGGAATCACATTCGGAGCTGACCTTAAAAATGGGTCCTAAATGGCTGCTCTCTGAGGCAATTCACATGGACTATGTACAGGCCAAAGTTTAGGCTAGATGATTTTATAAGCCTTCTAAACTCCTGATTTTATTCTAAGTCATTTCCACTAGAAACATCAATGTTTCTAGGCATTTCTTTTCTTTTCTTTTTTTCTAGGCATTTTTTAAATAGGGACCAACTTTAGGATTGTCTCAGTTCTCTCACTTTATGGTCAAATTGAGGCAGACTTGTTGGGTCATATTTCTGTTCTTTAGTATCTCCTTCTATTCAATTGGCTGCTGTAATAGGCTTTCCCTAGAGTCTGACACATAACTTTGTGTAATCTCTTAGTTGCTTGAGGCCACCACACATACACATATTTAGTGTCACACACACACACACACACACACACACACACACACACACACACACACCATGATGCCTGGTGATACCTTCCCCAGTTCTGTTTCAGTCATAAACAAAGCTCTCAAAGCTTCACCCACCTCTCGGATACTCCTATGCTCATTCCTTCAGGATTCTGTTAGCTGCAAGAGAGGAGATATGCCTACACATCTCTGGGAATAGGTGTTGAAATAACTGTTCCCTCTCGTCACATTTTAAGCTGCTCCTTTGGACTCCACATGCAAGCCCCAAGGGAAATGTTCTAATTATGGAAATTAGAACTTTGTTTTGTCAGAAAGGTATGACTTCAGGCAGACACATCACTTATTTCTCCTCATTTCACACTTCTATACCTAGGCCAAATGATCCATTTTCACTGAGGTTGAATATGACTCTCTGTTTCTGGTGTGGTACCCACACCTCACAAAGAAGAATAAAGTGGTAAGGAGACGGGGCTTCAGAGTTTCAGAGTAAGTCTTTCTGGATTTGATCCCAAGCTCTGCCATTTACAGGTTGTATGACCTGATTAAAGTTTTAGGTGTTTCTAAGCTCAGTTTCCTCCTGGGTAAAATAGGGAGAGTAATCATAATTAACAGGGAAGCTATGTGAGGATTAAGAAAAATTACACTTAGTAATGCACTCAGCATAGCTCTTAGCATATTGCAATTGCTCAATAAATGCTTACCCTATATAATAGATATTGAAATAGATATTAAAGAGGAACAAAAATCACCATGCAGATGATAATTTAAAATCCTTAGAAATCATGAGTTTACCAAAGGAAGAATAGTTCCCTGAAACATAGGAGCCGATGAGAAAGAGCCTGAAATGGGAATGAGAAGTCACAGCCCAAGAGGTAGGAGGAAAGTCTAGAATGTGTTTGTCATCAAATCCAAAAGGTTCAAGTGTTTCAAGAAGGTGGTTGTGGTCAACATGCTCAAAGACTTTACAGAGATCAAAATCATCACCTTAGAAAAAATCCTATCCTATATAATAAAAGCCTAATATGCTAAGTATCCAGTCATCCAGTCGACCGCTCAACCAATCAAAGCATAATATGCTAATGATATGCTAAGGCTGCTCAACCCCTTGCTATGACATGCACTGACCACCAGAGGGCAGACACTATGACTGGTAGGTTAGGACTGAGCGAAACAGGCTGGACATGCCCTGGAGCCTTCCTGTGGTTCCTCCCTATCAGGCCAACCTCCTGCATCCCTCCCTGGCCCCTAATCGTGCACTGGTGGAGTCCCTTGGCCTGGCCTGTGCCCTCTCTCAATCCAGCACCCCTCGGGGGATGTCGGAGAGCGGGTTTCGACCTGATCCCACAGGCCAGGTTGAGGGAACCCACTGGTACACGAATTCATGCACCAGGCCTCTAGTTACAAATAACTATTCATCATTTTAACAATAAAATGTAGCATGAATCCTGGCATGTAAAAACACAACCATAGATACTTGTCAAAAGTATAGAAGGAATTTTGGCATGTGATACTGAAAGCATATGTTCACAGAATTATACAGCTGAAAAAAACTTTACAGATCACCCAATACTTTATACTTGAGGGAGGTAAGGTGAAGTTCAGAGAGGAAACATTTTAGTAGCCCATCAAAATTAATAATTTTTTCATTGCCAGTACTTCAAAAAGACAATAGCCACAATGTCTGAAGAGACAATGACTACATGATAAAAACTTTTTTAAATCATCTTTCAGATATTTGGATAGAAAATTGGACCCTGGAGCCACATGACTTCACCTATCTGTGCCTCGGTTTCTTATCTGTGAGATGGCAGGAAAATATCTACCTTATAAAGCTGAGGTGAAAATGTAATGATTTACATCTGTAAAGTACTTAAAATGAGTACTTGGTAGACAATAAGTGCCAGGTGTTCCCTATTGTTATTTTTATTATTGTTCCCTATTGTTAAGATATTGGTAAACTGCATAGATTAAGACCATAGTTCTGGTGTGTACTAGTACTGCCTCAGTTTCCACAACTGCACCTACTTTGTAGGGGAGAGAATTTTTTTAATCATCACCTGAGGACATGCTTTCATCAATTTTCAGAGAGAGGGGAAAAGAGAGATAGAGATGATAGACAGAGATAGACATAGAGATAGACACAGAGATAGACATAGAGATCATATATATATATATATATATATATATAGAGAGAGAGAGAGAGAGAGAGAGAGAGAAACATTGATGTTCTGTAACCTTTTGGTGCATGGGACGATGCTCAACTAACTGAGCCACATTAGCCAGGGCTGTAAGGGTGTTTTAGTGATTTACTGTAATGAGCTTATGCACAACTCTCAGAATATTGCTGAGAGTAAGTTAATCATTCAATAATTGTTAACTATCATGCTTATGATTTCATTAATTTATAAATATTAGAGTATTTTTTCCTTTTTTACTCCATTTTTCCTTCATATTAAAACCAATTCTCATTTTAAGCACAGCTCTTTCCAGCACAGATATTATTTTGAAATCTTTGGGTTCCAGAGGCAGCAGATGTGAAACACATTATTTTTGCCAACATCAAGCTATTAGCAAATTCTTCTTAGAGACACATTTATTAGATGATTAATTGCTTTGGAACACATGTATTTAAAACCACATAATAACCCCTTTCAAAAATAGAAATGAACATATAAAGTTTCAGAATAAATATTACTTATCTTACATTTTCTCAGTTAACAAGAAATCTTCCAGGTTTTATTTTTATTTATTGATTTTTAATGATTCCCTTGTTCATTTTTCCTCAGATATTCATGATAGAACAAGAAGCTCTCTGGAATTAGCGGGGTAGAATTCTGGCTCCAATCAGCCAAATCCTAATATAGACAATGATTCTCCCAGTCAAAATAAATAACCATTCATACTTAAGTGGGTTTCAAGAGCTGTATTTCTTACTCAAAGTCAGATTTCTTGGGGGAAAAAAAAAACACACACACCAAAAACTATCTACTTGTAATCTCCCTAATTTAATTTTCAGCCCATTTTCGTGATCTCCATCCCACTGGAATTGCTCTTGTTTATTTCCACATGCTACATCCAATTAGAAAATTTTTAGTTTTTATCTTCTGTGACCTCTCAATAGTGTTCCGAATAGTTGTTTTGGTAGTAAGTCAAACAATGACCCCCTAAAGATGTCCACGTTCTAATCTCCTGTGAATATTTTAAATTACAAGACAAAAGGGGATTAAGGTTACAGATGTGAGCAAAGCTAAAAATCTTGAGCTTGGGTGATTACTGTGGATTATCTAGGTGGGTCCAACTGATCACGAGTCCTTAAAAATCAAAAACCTTTTCTAGTTGTGGTTAGAGAGACATGTGGCTATGAAAGGAAGGCTCAGAGTGCTACAGAGATGCTGGCTTTAAAGATGCCAGTTTTTTCCATAATTCTCAGATCATTCTCCTTTTCTATCTCCTCCTCCTATAATGGAACTTTAAATACTGAGTTTTCTCTGACCTTGGTCCTTGGCCTTCCTCTCTTTTCCATGTCTTTCTCTCCCTATGCAATCAGATCCACCTCCAAAGTTTCAATTCGCTCTTGTCCTCGGTGTCAGTATAGTCTCAGAGCTGCATGTCCAACAACTGCCTATTAGATCACTCCAGGTGGCCCCAGCACAAGTACTAATCACTCTAACCCCATAGTGAACTCTGACTCTTTCATCATTTCCTCTCATTGAGTTGCACCATCATCCAGGGTTGAGCAAGTTTGAAATCTAGACTCACCTCTAATACCTACTTCACCAACCCTCATAATTAGTCATTATGTTCCTCTAAATATCTCCCAAAATATATTTTGAGTTAATTCAACTCTGGTCATCCTGCATCCACTCGGCTTTTCCAGTCCATTTGCCACAAAGCATATAGAGAGACTATTCACCATCACTATCTTACATTAAGTCTGGCAGTGGCAAATCTTTAATATGATTTACAAGACACTGAAGATATGGCTCCTCCCCTTCCCCCAAGTGTCCTAGTGCCCAACCCTATTGGCCTCCCAGCTCTTGGTGTGCTCCTTCTCTTTCAAGGCCTTTTCCTTTGATGGGAAATCTCTCCTCTCATCTTAACCTGGTTAATCCGTGTATTAACCTTCAGGCCCAGCCTGAACATCACTTTTTCAGCCTGAATATCACTCCAAATCTCTACGATTGGGTTCGGGTTTCCTGCTGTAATTTCTCAAAGCAACCACACTTTTTATTTCTGGCACCTGGCACATGTGTACTTCATGTTTGTGTGCTCATTTATTCATTGGGTGTAGATGCCAATTCTATAAAGTCTCTGACACATAGTTTGTGATGGTTCAATTTATGTGTGAACTTAATTACACTGTGGTGCCCAGCTGTTTGGGGCACCATTGTTGTGATGCCCAGTCTTGAGGCTGCTGTGAAGGTATGTTTGAGATGTGATTAATATTTAAACCACTAGGCTGTGAGTAAAACAGATTACCTTTCATAATGTGTGTAGTCTCATCCTATTAGTTGAAGGCATCAAGGGGAAAAAGACTAAAGTCATCCAAAGAGGAAGGAATTCTACCTTCAGGCTGCCTCTGGACTCAGACTGCAGTCAACACCTGATGCATTTCCAGCTTGTTAGCCTGCTCTGAAAAGTTTGATCTTGCTGGCTCCACAATCTCATGAGCTAATTCCTTAAAATAAATCTCTTTCACGTTATATATACACCCTATTTATTCTGTTTCTCTAAAGGACCCTGACTAACACATAGTAAATGGTTAATAATTATTTTTTGAGCAAATAAATGAATGTCCTTTTCATCAATATTTAAATCTATGGTGAATTAATCAATTAATTAATTTATTTATAAAGTAACCACAGGAGAAAACTCTTCAACAATTGGATCCTGGCATTTTTATACATTTTTTTTTTCTTGTTATAACTAAAAATAGGCATACTTTTTCAATTTTTTTTAAAAAAATTTCTGGCTTTAGTAGTTCCCATGTTTCAAAACAAGTACTGGAATCCCTCAGAACAGTTAAATTGTTTTTCAAAAGGCTTCAATTATCTGTCTGGCATATATATATATATATATATATATATATATATATATATATATATAATTGGTAATTCTTTACCAATTATCTGTTTACAAATAACATATGTAGAAGTTTGATATCCAAGAAAATATACTCTCAGCTTATTGCTGAAACTGTTTAATAACAGCTCCAAACAAATTCTCAGTACTTCAGAGTTTTATGATTTTAAGTTATCATTCCTTATAGCACAGAGCATTGACCAATATATTGGGACACAAGGAATATCATCTCACTTCAGTGACTAACCAACTTAATTACCTCAGGCAACTCACTTCAACCATTTGAGCAGCCTTTAAAAAAAAACAATTCCCTGAATGACCTCATAACACATTCATATAAAAGAAAAGGTAAATTATTAGAGTGAAACCATGTGCCCCATTGTGTTCTGTCCTCATCTGTCCATAAGACTCACCAATGCCAAATGCAATAGCTCAAGACGTTATGTTCAAATTTTTCTTTATCCCTGACATCATCTTTCTCTACTGATATCAAACTGCTGTCACTGCTTACTGCAACGAGTTTAGTGTTGACCATTTGTAATTACTGTCACTCATGAGCACACTAAGTCCTCCATTCTAAGGGTGGAGACTTTAGGGGAGGTCCCAGGGAAAGATCTTAACAGAATATTCAGTAGCTTTCCAGGAGTGTCCATTCAGGGTTGTAGATTCCATTGATTGATTGGCCAACACCAAGGCATGGGGTCATTATTCCATGCAGCTGGTTCTGATGTCAGCTTTGCTTGGTTGCTTATCTGGGCCTGGAGCTGAAATACAACTGAGGCCTAGATGTTATCTCTAGAGAGGAAAAGTCAGGGGGTCCACATGTCATGATCTGTGATATGCTATGGGAGGAAAAGTCACTCTAGGGGCAAGGTCCCACCCTACAATTGATTTTCCATTGCTAGGCACCTGGGGCTTTTCATCCTGGTGACCTTCGGTACCCAGCTCATAGTCCTAGCTCTACTCATGTCTGTCTACCTATCACAATAACTATACTTATTACCATTCAGCCCTTTTCAGAATTTTTTTTTTCATTTTCTTAGTGGCATAACTTTATTTCATTTGTCTGGTCATTCACTCAAAATAATTATTTTTGACAAGTCTATTCTATGCCACACCGCATGCTAGGAATAGAGATGGCTGAGGTATTTCCAGCTCACAGACTTTATTGCCTCATGTGAGAAAGAGCATAGAAAAATAATGCCCATAGTAGAGCATAAGGAATGCTTTAAAATAGATCTCTATGCTCATGGTGTTACAAAAGCAGAACATAGAAACATTACATATGATGTTGGTGGTGAATGGTGAGTGGTACTGGGAAAACCTTCCTGTATGGGTGATACTTGGAGTAACTATTAAAGGATTAGCAGACACTAGAAAACAGCGTCTGGAAAGTGGAAATGTCAAAGCCTGTTTGCCCAGGACACAGAGAAAGAAAAGGCAGGAAGAGGAAAAGAACAACAATTTTACTCTTTCATTGGTGGGTGTAGCTATTCACAGCTTTTTCTCCAGGGTTGTAAATAAACAGCTATTACCATAAAATAATAAATTATTAACTACATACTCAGAGATTTGGATATTGGGGAAAAGAAAAGGGCACACACACAATCTTCACACCTGGGAGAATAGTGAGTATGGCCTTTGATACCTTTGGTCATAGCTTGTCTCACTATGAGTGGTGGCGTGAATTGTGCCTCTCACTGCACATGCTGGCAGTGACCTTGCTCTGGCTGTTAGCCACCTTTCAGGTTTACTCCAAGAACCAGCTGGCTTTGTTTTGGACTCCTCTTTCAGGACTAATTAAAAACTCTTAGGATTTGGCCTGGCGAATTCTATAGCTGGGTGCTTTCAGAAACTAATCCCACCTTGGAATTTGCAGAGATGAAACTATTTATTGATTTTTGAAAACTTTTAATTACTCTGCCTGGACTTTTAGAGGGACTAAAAGATAAGATAAATAGTCTGAGGCAGAAAATAATATTGACATCACACCTCTTTTTATAAACAAGTAAATCTGGCCCATTTTCTAAGAAATTAAAAAATAAATTTCTTCTTACTGTTAAACAGAGAATATTTTAATATGATTTTTTCCCTCATCCTTTCCCGAATGGCTAGATTGTCAAAGCCATAAAGAACTGAATTCATCATGAACCAAAAATTTGAATGACAATACGCTATTTTATTTATTTTTTTTAAATTTACATAGTCTTTTCACTTTGTTATATCTGTATAGTTTTTAAAATTATATATTTTCCCCAAGTTTACTTCCTTAACTATATCACTCACTACTTTGCCAACATGGATAAAGGACAACCCACATGACAGGAGCCAGGAGACTGGCATCTGAGGCAGGATGAGACAAAGAATACATTTTAAAATATTATTTTGGAAAAGTAAACTATCGGGACACAGAGGGAACACTGATCAGCTCCAAATTGAAAATAGGAAACCTGTTTTGAGGTTTTATACAAATCTACTACCCTTGACATTTCAAATCTAGGCCAAGAGCTTCTCAAGCAATAACTCTTCTCTTTTTGCCTTGGGAACTAGAAGATCCAGGGCTAGGAGTTATCTATAAGGAATGAGTTGGCATGATGGAAAAAAGCCATCAGAATATGAGGCCAAGCAGATAGGACTTTAGTTGGTGATTTCACCAAATAATTAACGTGTAGCAAGGAGCTATTTCCTCCCTTCTTTCATGAGGATTAGCATACCCAATGTATAAGATCACTTTATGAATTAGCAACTATGACTCTAAAGTGCCTCATACATATTAAGAGCTCAAAATACATTTGTGCTTTTCAGAGGTGGTTTGGTTGAGTGTATGGCTGAAGAGCAACAATTTTTCCCACCTCAACAGGCTCCCATCCTTTTGGGATGGTCAAATGAAGCCATGGACTCCACAATGGTAAGAACATGTAGCTACATTAAAAGTGAAGGCCAGACAATCATATACATTACAACGTGATCCCCCCATATTTCTAGTACCCACCTGGCACCATACATAGGTATTACAATATTATTGATTATATTTCCATCCTTTACTTTACATCCCCAGGACTATTTTGTAACTATTAATTTGTACTTCTTAATTCCTTCACCTTTTTTTACTCACCCACCCCATTCCTCCCTCTCTCAACCATCAGTCAGTTTTCTGTATCTATGAGTCTGTTTCAATTTTGTTTATTTATGCTGCACACCTGAAACTAATACAATATAATATTGGATGTAAACTGTAGTTGAAAAATAAAATGAAATAAGTAAAAAGCTAAAAAAAAAAAAAAAAAAAAAAAGTGAAGGCCAGGGAAGAATTTAGAGAGCTCCAAATCTCCTATCCCCAGAAGTCCTCAACCATGAAGTGCACTTACCCACAATCACTAGACCTAAAAATATGTGAGTCACTGAATGAATAGAACTGAGATGATTGCTCTGCAGTTCCCAGAACACATGAACAACCTGCTTCTCTGCGAGAATAACAAGAGACTCTAATTACCTCTGGTGCTTCTTAGACATTCCCAGGTAAATAGACTTAAGGGAAGAGGAAGCTCAAGCGGCTCACTGAAAGCTTAGCATTTCTTTGAAAACTCATAATTTATCTCTTTTTTTTTAAATCTTTATTGTTGAGAGTATTGCAGATGTCTCCCTTCCCCACCCATTACCTCCTTCCACCTGGCTTCTGCCCCACCCCAGGCCTTCACCAAACTATTGTCTGAGTCCATAGATAATGTATATCCTACCTAATAAAAGAGAAACATGCAAATTAACTATCACTCTGCTACGCCCACAGCCAATCAGAGTGAGTATGCAAATTAACCCAACGAAGATGGAGGTTAATTTGCATATGCAGGTGCAGAGCGGCATGAAGCCTGCTATGAGGGGAAGGGGGTGGCGGAGGGAGCTACTGGAGTGGTGCTCCAGACAGAAGCGAGGACTTGCTGGCTCCCAGGTGGCCGGGGAGCAGGGACTTGCCGGCTCCCGGGACTGCTGGGAGCGAGGACGTGCCGGCTCCTGGGCAGCTGGGAGTGAAGCCAGGGGAAGGAAGGCCTATTCTTGCATGAATATCGTGCAACGGGCCTCTAGTATGCATATAAGATCTTTGGTTAATCTCTTCCCGCCCCCTCTGCCTCACCCCCCCTTCCCTCTGAGATTCATCAGTCTGTTCCATGTTTCCATGCTCAAGATTTATCTTTTAAAAAGCCATGCAAATTTTGTGTTCTACGCTATAACATATCTTTGAGAATTTTAGTGTAAAACTAAGGTTTTAAATCACTGCTTACTAACCAGGTCAGGTTCTGACTAACTCAGCCCCATAAATACGAAGCCACAGACCGAGCTTGGTGTCTGCATATGTACCAAGTTCCCCAGGAGATTTTCTCTATCAAAGAGATCTTATCCTAGAAATGAGTTCCAAAGATGTGCTGGTAGTGCTGGTACAGTCACTGAATGTCATTGTGGCTTCAATGAAGGGGAAGAGGAGGGGGGCATAGAGCTGGCTGGTCCTATTGAACCTGAGATATCAAAACAATGTTACATATGATTTCTACAGGAACAACTACAGTAAACACCACTGGGAGGGGCTGAATTGGCAGGGCTCCTCATTTCACATTCACATAGTACATTCAGAAGTTCCAATACATCATTTCAGAATTCAGTCCTAAAATAAGCAACCTGGACAACTTACTCATAGGGCCCATGTATAACTTCTTTCCTAAGCATGGGCTTCTTGTAACTAACATTTTATTCAAATACTTTGGATATACATGTGTTGAAGATCATTTTGTATATTTTGACCAATTACAATTGAATATTTATAAGTCTAGAAATTGGTGTCATAGAGAACTGGGCTTAAATTCTGCTTCTACCTCTGTTTCAGCATGAACATCTAATTTAACCTTATTGAGCTTCAATTACCTTGGCTGTAAAATATGAATGTCAAAAGATAACATGACTTATCAGGCTTTCATGAGAATTAAATAAGAAAATAACCTACATCAATTGTTCAATAAAGGTTATTTAACACTTGTAATAAATAAGAAACTTATGATCTTATATTTTTCTTTTGGGGGTAAGTAAACATAAGATCAAAAGAAGTGTTATGTTGTACTTGATCAAAAAAATCACTTTTAGAACCTTTTTCAAACTGTAGGGTTTTCTTTTATTATACTGAAGACTAGCAAATGTTTTTACTATTTCAGTGGAAATCAAATTGATATTAATTTTTATGTGGGAATTAGGATTATTTTGAAATATTTTCTTATGTTTGTTATTAATTTTTAAATTATCACAATGAAAGGCTGATTTAATTGGTGATTCAAGTGGTCCACATATTTGAGATGGGTATACATAACAATTTTAAAAAAGATATATGGAGTAATACAATATGTTACATATCACTATTTCATAGATTCAGAGACTATCACATCTACATAGAGATATAAGAATTAAAAATAGAAACAGTGGAACATAGAATATTAAATTTTAACTAATGGACATTATCAAGAAAGAATTTTGTAGGATACATAAAATTGTAAATGCCTCAAATTCATGCAAAGGTCTGTGAAATCTTGATTTATATTTAAACTTCCTTTGAAAGGTGAAGAGCAAAGATGTCATATGTATATTAATTTTCTCTATGACACACATTATAAAAAGTTTATGTAAGTGCATGTTGATCTGTAGGTGCATTAGATTATTGAAGAAATTGCTCAACTGGCTAAATAAATATGGACTTGGAAATTAGATATGAGTTCAAATCGTGGCTCTCTTACTTATCACATGGACACATTTTTAACCACTTGGGGACTGTGTCCTCGTATGAAAAATGGAGCAAATAATTCCTTTCAGAATTCCTGTTCCAAAAATCAAGTATATAAGCAAAATAAGCTAAGATATAATAGATTCTCTACAAATGTTTCTACTAATTTAATTAGAAATCTACATGCACCATCAGAGTATTTTCACTTCTTACTTAAATATTTTAGAGAAAATATTTCCAATATGCATTTATCAAAATTGTTCTTATGTTTCCCAATTGGCAGATATCTCTGCATGAGTCCTGGAAGTTAAATGTAGCAATCTCGCTCTTCACCTTTCAAAAGAAGTTTAACTATAAATGAAGATTTCACAGACCTTTGCATAAATTTGAGGCACTTACGATTTTATGTACCCTACAAAATTCTTTCTTGATAATGTTCATTAATTAAAATTTAGTATTCAATGATCCACTGTTTCTATTTTTAATTCTTCTGAGCTTTCCATTAAAAAAACTCATTATTTTGTAAACATAATTTATAAGACAATAATTTATTTATTTTCGAGTTATCCCTAAAGAGTAAACTAAAGTTTTATTTGGACCAGAAATAGAAAACTCCCCAAAAACAACATTATATTTTCTCTAGTCCAAGTCTTAGTGATTTTATAAAATAACAAGCCCTACAAGCTGCCCCTGGGCAGGGTGGTCATAGAGTGTTTTGTCTAAACTGAGACTCTCCTGAGATGAAAAAAGAAACTATTAGTAATTAATCTGACACAATAGGGACACATCAGTATTGTTCAGTGCATCTGTGATATATGGTTCCATACCTCTGGGACTTAAAGCTAATGGTCCAGCCATCACAAATATTTACTTGAACTTCTGTTTGAATTATGTTCTTTGTATAGTAAAATTTTATATAGACTATTCTACGCTAAAAGTATTAAGTTACACTATATATACTTTCACATAGTAAAGGTTTACATACCTTAAAATTTTTCTCATCTCATTCTTGGGAATAAGATTTTATTATTAGACACTCAGCCATGAATAGGAATAATAATAAGGAATAATAATGTGAAGTAAGTCTTCATCTTTTCTATTTCACTACCAGTTCATTTTTGCACTTTTCCTCTTTAAGGAAGACTTCTGCCATCACCTTTGGTGTTTTGCACACCTGTTTCTGCCACAGGACATTGCTCTTTGCAACTTTCTTTAGCTTATGAACTGCTTTACTTGTTCCATAAGTTCCATGGGTCGCCACTCATTATTGGAGAAGATGCTAAAGCTTTACTAATAATGCTTTTGAGGACATAGCTATGCTTCCCTTCTGTCTGCTTCAAAAGAAGTCAGCTCCATTTAAAAGCACAAGCATGTGTATTGTGTTGTTTATTTATTAATCTTGTTTGCCTCACAGATTAAGCATAATCAATTCCAGAGGTGAGCTGTGGAATCCAGGACATATAGTTTTCTGAACAGACACCTCTATGCCTGAAAACTCGCCCAATATTTGGGTATAGTGCATGCGAATCAATTAAGCAGAAATTGGAACAATTTTTAAAGGACAACAATTAAGAGAAATGAGGTCATGACACCACAGGCAAAATTGATTGCTGGATATAGAATACTGCAGCTTAACATCTAGCTCAGAGAAATTCCTAACTAAGAAGCAACAAAAGAAAAAAGTTGGGAAAATTTTCATTGGGATTTTATGCATTTCACTTTTATTTTGAACATTTTTTTAGTGTTTTAAAAATAGGTAAATTAATGTCTGGGCTAGAAATAATAGTAAAATGCTATCAACAGTTTTTCTGCTTATGAGTGGAACTTCAAAACTCAGCTATTACTAAACTGAAAATTAAAATGGTATAATGACTGCTCCTTGAAATAAACCATCACACTGATGAAAAATTTTTAATGAACAACACTACTACCATGTGGCTAGTTATTCATTTTCTCCTCAACTAATAAACTAAGAATCACATACAGAGAAGGCAGAACATATGTCTATGTACATAATGCTACTGGGCAGATTTTTCAGATAAAAGAGAGAAAATGCAGACATTCCCTCATAACTGTTATGTCTCGAGTAACTCGAGAAAATTCTGCCAACATTTATGTAATTTTTCAAAGTGAACTCAACTTTTTGGATAAAGTAATGAACTGGAGCTAATATTCAGAATACAAAAGGTCTTTTAATATTTTTTTCAAAGACATTTATTTCTTCATACTGAGTATCGTAAGGAGCTGTGTGAAGAGTACTTAACTAAAGTCATTCAAGGGCTGTGAGTTCAGAGGTACTCATGTGTGTCTTCCCAATCGGTATTATATTTTATGTGACAAAGTGTAGCTTGCCAGCATGATACCTGATCCTTTAGTTGTGTTAACAAGTATTCGAATTCTCAAATTCGGACTTGGTTTTCAATGAAATGGTAAGTTTAAACCAGCCTCCTGTACTCACTGCTGCTATAACACAATTGCTTTCTTAGTCAGAAGCTTTCTCGGTTCTTCACCTTTTTATCTATCGCCTCCAACCCACACAACATCTTTTCCATCTTCACATTCATTCATGGAATAATCCAGACATATTCTACAGCCTACATACACTTAAAAAAACACCTGCCTACAGGTATTGTTCACACATTTGTCTCTTCTGTCGCTCAGTCAATTCCTTTACCACTTCCTTCAACTTTCCTACCCTGTGTTTGTACCATCTATTGCTTTTCTCTAATTTTAACATTGCTTTTCAATATTTTCACTATGTCTCCTTTGTCCCTTTAGCAACTTGCTTTTCTTTCTCTGTTTTTTTTTTATTCCCTCTTCTTTATCAATGTGCCATACTATTATTTGTCTAAATGTCATCTATCATCAACCATGCCTTCAATAAATAGCTACCAGGTAGTTATTCTGTGCTGGGATACCAGGTACTGGCAATAAAAAAATGAATATTCTCCACTCTTTGCCGTATGTGTCCTCAAGGACCTCACAGTGTCATGAGAAAAATAGAAAAAAAATTGCTATGGGTGCCAGCGTGCTAGTTCTGGCAAGATGGGTGACATTAAATTCCACTCCCTCCACTACAAACAACAACTCCTGGATAAATGATAACATTTAAAAATTCCTAGGCTCACAAGAAAGAAAAACACATTCCAAAATGTCAAAACATAAGAGGGAATTAAAAACTAGGGAAGTACATGAGTTGGCCAAAAAAAAAACAAAAAAAACGTTATGAATGAGAACTAAGTATCCAGTATCCAGGAGCTTGGATTTTAATGGCACGTGAGGCAGAAGACGGGGGCCTGAGCCTGTAAGACTGGGAATCGGAATTGTGATCCTATGCATAAAGCCAGGTTGTAATTTCGATGAGTTTCAGAGAGTGATATTGATGAAGAGATAGTCAAATAGATCAATCCAGCAAAATAGCAGCCAGAGGTACAGACCCAAATATAGACAGGGAATTCATAAATTATAAAGGTAGTATCAAATTCAGCAAGTAATAGTACATAATAAATAGTGCTAGGACAACTGAATTGACCTTATGAAGAAAATTCGATTTCTGCTTCACACTAAAACAATTCCAAACAGTTTTAGTAAGGTATACTGAAAATAAACTGTATATATAGGATGGGGCAAAAGCGGTTTACAGTTGTGAGCACACAAAACAGTTTATTCTTGTATTACTACTATTAATTATTGTGTCATTTTCTATATAATTATAAACCTACTTCTGTCCCATCCAGTATTAAAAATGTACAGTTTGGTTAATCTACCACACATATGTATAGAAACATCATCAGGGTAATAAACATACTGATCAATCCCAAAGGTTTGCTTGTGCCCCTTGGTAATTCCTTTTTCTATTCCAACCCTTATCTCCCAGGCAACCTCTGATGTCCTTTCTATCATTGTAGATAAGTTTGCATTTTCTAAAATTTTATATAAATGAAACCAGAGAATATGTGATCTTTTTCATCTGATTTTATTTTGAGGTTCATCCAAGGTATTGTTTACAACAATATCTCATACTACTTATTGCTAAATAGTGTTCATTATGTGGATATAACTACAATTTGTTTAGAATGGAATGAATGGGATATATGGTAGGTGTACATTCAATGTTTAAGAAACTGGCCAATTGTTTTTTGAAGTAGTATACCATTTTCCATCCCCTTCTTATTTTACTCTGATGGAATTCTGCCACACTGAGGAAATTTTCTAAATGTATTCCTCAAATTTGCTTAATCTAGCTGGGCCATGTGGCTCGTGGCTGAGCATCGACCTATGAACCAGGAGGTCATGATTTGATTCCCAGTCCAGGCACATGCCCAGGTTGCAGGGCTGATCCCCAGTACGAGGGGTGCAGGAGGGAGCTAATCAATGATTCTCTCATCATTGATGTTTTTCTCTCTCTCTCCCTCTCCCTTCCTCTCTGAAAACAATAAAAATATATTTTAAAAAATAAATTTGCTTAATCTACTCTCCCAAGAGGTTAGATTTTTCAGTTTGGCTTGTCTTGAATGCTTGTGTTAAGAATTGGACAAAACAATTTTAAGGAAGCAGAGAAAATAGAAGAGAGAGCATATAAAAACTTCTAAAATTTTTAGATACGGAGGTTTTTCTCATGAGAATTGCAAAAACATCCTTGTTAAATACCTAGATTAAAATGCAGTTGGGAAATAAACTTACCCTGGTTTCGTGTCATTTACTACACAGTGATAGGTAAATGTTCCAAACATTTGAACTCCTAAAATTCCATAAAGAAGCAGAAAGAAAAGTAAGAAAATTGAAACACTCCATATTTGTTCTCCTGATCGCCTAGGGGGAAAAATACATAAAATAGGTAAAACTTACTTTTAAAAAGTCATTAACTTCCTCCCCTTAACTTATGTGAAAGTAGTGCTTACTTTAAAATATTCGTGATCCTGGTCCTCGGTAGTTCAAATCGGAAATAAATTCGGAATGCTCGGATCATAATTAGTGGCCTTGGGATCCGCAACATGCCCCAAGGTGACATCTGATCAACTATATCAGCAATTTCAAACACCTGTAAATTTAAAGGTGGATAAACAAATTTAGACTTTCTCTTAGCATGGTTTGTAGTGGTGACACATATAGACAGCATCAGGAGGTGCATCCTGTCCCCTAAACTTTGCCCTATATTTTTTTCTACTGAAATCAATTTTCTTTTGAGTACCTCTAGAAGCTACCGCTCTCTTAGGAGAAACAAATCATAAGCTAATGAAAGTGCCGTTAATCTTCTTCATTTTCTTAATCTTGTATAATAAATCAAGGCACAGGTTTTATTACAAAAACAAGTGCCAACTTAGAATATAGAAAAAGTGTGCTAAGTCTTCCTAACTAAGCATGTTGTTTGGTGAAACTTTTTGAATATTTAGAAAATGAAGTAATGGAGACAGGATTAAAAGTATTATTAGAAAATGTGAAAAAAAATGTACCATTTACTAAGAGGTGAAGTAATAATTGGAAAATGTTTGTCAATCATACAATAGTTATTAAGTGGAAAAGAACACATTACTATGCATGATAAATTAGGCTGTTAGAGAGGTGAGCTTTGTAAAAACAAAGACAGCTTATCAATAAGCACTAGAATAAATTTGCAGAATGAACTGTGAATTTATTTTATTCTGAATGTTTTCATGAAGATTATAGTTACTTTAGTTAAGTGCAAAATTAAGACTGATTGAATGCATGGGAATGAGTTCTACTATTTTCCAACAAAATTCCTCCTTTAGAACTTTTAAATATATGTACCCCATTTCTTTTTATTCCACAAATACTGAAATCATAACCCATGTTCTTTCCTTTCTCTTCATGACTATATTTGTATACCTGTTCAATAAAAAGCAATTTCTTATAGTATTGATTTTCATTTCTTATTAAGAATCATTTCACAAATGTGATTGACAATGATTAAAATGTTAGGCTTTTTATTTATAAACATTTAAAATAACAATGTTGTAGAAAATTATACAGTGGCATTGGATATATATGCTTTTATATATCTAGTTAGATTTTCAATGCAAATTTTGGAAACTACTCCCTTGTAATTTAAAAGTTTTTAATTACCTGCAACACCAGTGAAACCCAAAGGCAAAAGACCATAAATCCATCAAAAACACACCAGCGATCTTTCAAGTAGGAAGTATCCCCCTAAAAATAAATTTCACATGATGTTATCAGGCAAAAGGAATAATTTCAAAAATATCTGTGGAGGAAATAGTCAAGTGTTAATTCAGTAAAACCCATCCACAATTTTTATATTATAATTAAGCAGATTTTCAAAAAGAATACCTTTAGCACTTTAAATGACATTATGTATGAGGATAATAATTTAATTTATAAAACACAAGTAACTGCAGAAATTTGTATAAAAAATTTAAATGTATGCAAAGGGAAAACATCACAACTTTTTCTCTTAGCCACACAAATTCTATCATTTAAAGAACCAAAGGCCATTCTATTCAATAGGCAGCTTGGTCATAAACTGTCTACCTAAAGAGCACACAGTGGTCAGTGTAAAGGCCTTTAAACCTGGGGATCAACCACCATCTGTAGAATATTAACCAGAACTTCATCTCAAGCTAAACTAAAAGTGAAGAAGAAGAAATTTGTCTTCATTTTCAAAGAAAATATATACTGACTTGAATTGAGATTATACATCTTAAAAAATGATACACAAGATATACCACTTTCATTTTTGAATAGTGAATCTACTCTGACATTAGGATTCTTATCCTATATAATAAGGAGGTAATATGCAAATTGACCATCACTCCAACACACAAGATAGCTGCCCCCATGTGGTCAAAGATGGCCGCCCCATGTGGACACAAGATGGCCAGCAGGGGAGGGCAGTTGTGGGCCATCAGACCGGCAGGGGAGAGCAGTTGGGAGGGACCCGGCCAGCAGGGGAGGGCAGTTGGGGGGGACCAGGTCTGCAAGGGAGGGCAGTTGGGGGTGACCAGGTCAGCAGGGAAGGGCAGTTAGGGGCAACCAAGCCGGCAGGGGAGGGCAGTTAGGGGTGATCAGGCCTGCAGGGGAGGGCAGTTAGGGGCAAACAGGATGGCAGGAGAGCAGTTAGGCATTGATCATGCTGGCAGGGGAGTGGTTAGGGGGTGATCAGGCTGGCAGGCAGAAGCGGTTAGAATTGAAAGCATTGAATAGAAAGGCCTTTGCCAAATGTGGTGTGTATTAAGAAGACACAAAAAAGATATGAAAGCAAACTCTGAGGCTTGGGGTCTGGGTAACTAAGAAGGCAATGACCCTATTAAATTAAGTGCTTTGATCATTATATGATGATTTAAACCTGATAAAGAGAAAAACTGCATTTAAGGATGCTGCTGGTCATATACACACATGCACACACATTAAATATAGAACAAATAATTTAAGAATATTATATCTGTCTTCAGAACCTCACAAGGCATCTATTGCCATGGGCATCATATTTGTATTGTATATTACACAACTAACTGAAAATATAAATTAATTAAAATCTACATATAATTTTCTCTGAGCCTGATTTTTATTAACATCCAAAAAATAATGGAATACAAATTAAAGTTGTGCTTTGAGGATTTCCTTGAGTTGTTTAATACATAAACCAATTTTTTATTTGTTCATTCATTCATTCATTCATTCATTCAATTCCTTCACTCCATGTATAGAACACCTCTCTGCACTAGGCAGTACTCAAGGCACTGGTGATAAAGGAGTGGGAAAAATAACCAAGAACTCCTGTCCTTATGTAACTTACATTCACAGTTAATTTTTAAAAAATGAAGATTATACAGTAAATGTTATGCAGAAAAATAAGAGTGTATATTTTCAAATTAACTTTTATTAAACAAATGTGTTATTTACTTGTATGTTAGGTAAAAAGAGAGAAAAAAATATCGCTTGATCTTCATTTTAAGAACTAGGCATAGTAGTGATTGTTTAAAAACTACAAAGAAATCCAAAAATGAAAACTGAAACTTTATGGGACTCAGCAGAGAACTGTTTTAAAATAGGAACAATTAAAAGTAAATGTTAGGAAGGAAAAAGGATAATTATAGACCATTGGGTGCACAGACACTCAAAATCAGGGGTCCTCAAATTTTTTAAACAGGGGGCCAGCTCACTGTTCCTCAGACCGTTGGAGGGCTGGACTATAGTTTAAAAAAAACTATGAACAAATTCCTATGAACACGGCACATATCTTATTTTGAAGTAAAAAAACAAAACAGCAAAAACACCCGCATGTGGCTCGCAGGCCGTAGTTTGAGGATGCCTGCTCAAAATAATGAGTTTATGTGGTATTTTTTCTCAACTGTATTATTTTACTTATTTTTTTGTCATTGAAAAATGTTGTATGTAGTGTCAATACAATTAACCTCTTTTATTGCTCATAATTTGCTTTAATAATGAATTATGTTCAATAAGATAGAAGATGAGAGCTTCCATTATATTGAGGATTATTTAAAATGTAAAAAGTGAGGGTAAACAGTGATGTTTTCTTGGGAGGGGAATGGAAGTGTCCAAGAGAGATATTGTTTTCACAGTACACCCATACATATCTCTTGATTAATGATCATGTGTTCCATTTTTTAAATGGATTTTCAAAATTAAATTTTTTAAAGGTGAACATTTTAGATTTAACAAACATCATTTGTTAGTTGCCACAAATAAAGTTAAATTTGAAAAATGTGGGCCTCAAAAATTAAGAAAGGAAAGCTATCAATAAGAGAATTGGCTAAATTTTTAGTTAATATTTACTATATAAATCTGTTTGCTAAGGAAATTGAAGTTGCAAATCTGACCCAACTATATAAAAAGACAGATTATTTTAAAACATTTTAGACATCATGGTGGGGATCCTGAGTAAGAAAAAAACATGCAAGCACATTCTAATTTAAAATGACCTCATGATATGAAAACTGGCTTAGAGAACCAAGATGGCAGCATAGGCAAACACCTGTACTCGCTGCCTCCCACAAACACATCAAAATTACAACTGAAATATAGAACAACCATCATCCAGAACTGCTGGAAAGCTGACTGAATGGAAGTCTTACCACAGAGAAGTAAAGAAGAAAGCACACTGAGACTGGTAGGAGGTGCGGAGGCAAGGAGCGGGCTGATCCAGCACCCATGTATGCTGCTTTTTTTGGGGGGGGAGGGAAATTGCCTCTGTAGAGACTGCCCAGAGGAGAAAGGGGTCCCAGCCCCACACCAGACGCCCAGCCCAGGGTCCCAGAGCTGGGAAAAGAAGTCCCTACAAGCAGTAAGAACTATGGGCTGTTAAAATCAGTGGGGACTGGGTCTCAGTGACACAGAGGCTGCTGGAGACCCAGCTGCTCCTCTTAAAAGGCCCACACCACGAACTGAATTTACAAGCTCCCACTTCTTCTGAGCTCCAGTGCTGGCAAGGCTCTGGGTGACCCAGACACATACTAGGAGAAATTAGACTGTCTGGCATCAGGGCAGGAACTCAGGGTGGCTTTCTTCCAGATGGAGGTGCTCTCAGCAGTCATTGTCCCTGTTCGGGGACCTCATTGCAGGGTTGACTGGCAGCCATTTCTGTTTGCTCAGCCCTGGAGATTCTGAGATCCCACCCCACCCAATTTAAAACCCCATCCAAGCTGAGTGCAACTGCTTTTGCATATGAATGACCTATCCTTTCTTAGGCTAAAACCTGTCAAACAAGTTGCAGCTGGGTCAGGGAGCCCCAAACCTATCAATAATAGGCCCAAGACCCACACCAGCACCAGCCTGCCTTGCTTCACAGCTGAGCCTCCTCTGGGCACTTCCAAACCCTATACAAAGAGGAGGAATCTGCAGATCTCTCTGTTGCTCCTGCTGGGTGGCCCCACGCAGTGGCTGACTTTGCACCTCCCTGGAGACCCACACCAAGACACATCATAATTAAAATGCCAAGGACAAAAGACAAAGAGAGAATCTTAAAAACATCAAGAGAAAAGCAATTAGTTACCTACAAGCTAGTGCCTATACGACTGTCAGCTGATTTCTCAACAGAAACGATGCAGGCCAGAAGGGATTGGCAAGAAATATTCAAAGTAATGAATAGCAAGAACCTACAACCAGATTACTCTACCCAGCAAAACTATAATTTAGAATTAAGGTCAGATAAAGAGCTTCACAGACAAGAAAAATCTAAAGGCATTCATCACCACCAAACCAGGATTATATGAAGTATTGAAGGGTATTCTTTAAGAAGAGGAAGAAGAAAAAGATAAAAATAAAAAATATGAACAACAAAGTGGCAACAAATACATATCTAGTAACAACTGAATCTAAAAATCAAATGAGTAAAAAACCGAAACAGAATAAACTGGTGAATGGAATAGAATCAGGGGCATGAAAATGGAATAGACTGAGTATTATCAGAGACAAGGGGGTGTTGGAGTGGGAAGAGATTAGACAAAGATCTTATATGCATGTATGCATTACCTATGGACACAGACAATAAGGTAACGAGGGCCTGGGGTGGGGTGGGAACTGGGTGGAGGGGAGCTATGGAGGGGGGGCAGAGGAAAAAGAGGGACATCTATAATAATCTCAACAATAAAGATTTTTTTAAAAAGCACAAGAAAACTGGCTTAGCAAAACTTCTGCTATACAACATAGAAAACTATTTTTGAATTAGGAAGTAATTTTAGTTGCTTTGTTTAGAGTGTTTTCTGATTTAGACTTTCTAGGTATTCATAGTGGCATTTACCTGTAGCCAACTAGACCACCACACACTAGGTCAAGTAGAACTGGCTTCTTATCCTATATAATAAAAGGCTAATATGCAAATTGTCCCCTCAACCAGGAGTTCAATGGGGAGTTTGACCAGGGGGCAGGGTTGGCTGGCCAACTGCCCTCAGCCCCTCCCCAGGCCACCCCACCCCAATTGGGGGCACGGCGGCTGGCCAACTGCTCATAGCCACTCCCCCCGACCAGCCTGGCCCGACCCCACTCATGCACAAATTTGTGCACTGGGCCTCTAGTTTTTTATAAGAATATGTAAAATATGTGAAATAATCCACTGGGCATACATTTTCCATATTATTTTGGGGTTCAGGTTCCAAAGTCATTCAATATTTATAAAAAAACTTTAATAAACTGTGTTAGAGTCCTGGAATACAAAGACCAATAACACTCAGATTTTCCCCATCTTTTTTTTTTTAATATAACCTTTTGCCCTTTAGTGTTCATTATTTGTCTTCCTAAAAAGTCTCCCAAGTCTGCACCAATTTTTTCCTTTAGGCTCTTATCTGTCCACAGCCTACTATGATCAATGCTTTAATTTGCACATCATGTAACAACTGGCAACTCAGTTCATGTATTTAAATAATGTAATTATTGTGTAATTTACAGGACAGTCCTTTGAAATCCCCATTTGATGACTTAATTAATTTATCTTTTAACCATTTCAACTTATCATATATAATTATGAAGTTTGGGTTCCCTACCTAAATCTTCTCTAAACGTATTTTTTTTGTGTTGCATTTTTTACCAAGTCTATCCTCCATGGTAAAAGTTTCAGTCTGTTCTGAAAATTAGTAGCACCTTGAGACTTCAGACAATTTCAGAAGCTATTCCCAGCACCTGGCACAGCATGTGACATTGGACATATGTTAAATGAATTATTAGGTAAGCACATGAGCCATGTCTTATAGAAGTTCTGTAGATTATAATGCATACAGTAAAAAGTCAATTCATGTGCTTCATGAAGGCACCCATTCATCCACCCATTAATTGAAACTCCTGGCAGAAAGGGAAAGATGTTCGTACTTCCTTTCAAGGTAGTATCTTTTCCTATGTGAACATGAAAGATCACAGAATTATGAGATAACTTTTGGATATTTCTTGGGTTATGTGTGAATAGCAGAGGGTGCACGCCATGCAAATAGGAATTAGGTCGTGTTTATATAATTTGTGCAGTATATGGTAATTGTAAATGTGACTGATTTAAAATTGAGATTGTATTAAACATACATAATCACTTTAGGCCCCATAAGACTAAAATATCTTTTTAATAAATAGCACTCAGACTTTTAAAGCCGGTACTATGAAATATAAGCTCATATTACGTTTTGTGTCTGACATATTCATCAAATTTACTCTTGTTTCAATTTGCATGTTTAAGGACTCAACCATAGCTGGTTAAAGGTTGCTATGATTCCATTTAAGATCCTACTGTATTAGTGCCCGAGTTATAATATTTGCAAATAATAAATTGTCCTTTCTACCTGCTTCCAAAATATACAATCAGAATAACATACATGAATGCCCAGTGGTACTCGAGAATTTTTAACACCTCAAATAGGAAAGAAAGGTTTTAATTTGTTGGTTGTATTAACAGGAAATGGAGGGCGGAGAGTGCTTGAGCTATGGGCAAAAATCAGCATGCTGGTGCTGGGGAGATGAGTTATTCAAGAGCTGACTGTCAATTTTTATAAAGGCAAACACTCAAAGGCTGCCAATTATACAGTATATGAGAGTAACTTAAATTGCCATGCAAGTATTTAACAAGCGGAGAAACAAGCACATTTACCTGAGGACATTTATAGGGAAGTAGTTTGCAGTTTACGAAATGATATGCACTGGTACAGTTTCATGAGTGAATGATTTATGGTTCTGAGTTCCCAGGGCCCATCTGTCACTGTGTCTTAGCATTATTATTTATTACTTCAACAGTGCTCAGTGGATGCATGTGACTTTTACCTAGGTCTCTTGCCAGATGGAAAATAGACAAACTGAGAATTGTTTGAAAAATTCACAGTCTGCAACACATCGGATGTTGTGCAGCATTACAAACGTATATCTTCCAAATGGTTTATTTTTGCCTCTCTAAGGGATTTAGGGAGCTCGAATGCTTCTCAGAGCAGGAATTAGTTGGGGAGGTAATTAGAAAAAAATTATTGGAGAGTGGGAATTACTTGGAGGGTACCTTCAAGCTTGAGCAACATTATAAAATATGTGAAATCCTTAAAAAAATACATTCCTCTAACAAAAATTGTTAGACATTTCTTGACAGAAGCTTCAATTTCTCTCTCCTGTTGTGCATCAAGCCTGTTACCTCCACAGTGAACTTCCCAAATACAAATCCAATCTTGTCACTCTCAGATTTGAATCCCCCATGCATCTTCCCTGACCACATAATGAAGTCTGAGTTCTTTGCAGGGCATGCAAGCTCTCGACGGTGCAGCCAGGCCTGCCTTCACAGAATCCTCTCCAGCTGCTCCCTGTGCACCCCCCATCTGCTACCCCTGACTCCTCAGAGGTCTCCAAAGCACCAGGCTGTTCCACGCCGCTGTGTCTCGGAATATTCCTTTTCTCTCTGTGTGAAATTCTTTACTTCCATGCCCCATCGCCTGTGTCATGGACCACACTGACTCATCCTTCAAGACATTCACATTCCTCTTTCTTCAAGACTTGTATGATATTCCCCAAGCAGGATTTTTCATTATTTTTTTTGTGCTCTCTCCCCACATTCCCTTTTAAACCACAATTATAGCATTTTCACAAAACACTAAAGGTTTATCTCTCACTGTCTGAATTCTCATTATATAAATAACAACTATTTATATTTGCAAAAACATTTGCCCCTAAATCACTATGTATCTAGATTCACTCTAAGGAAACTGCATAGGTGCCAGTGGAAACAGGTAAGTTGTCCATGAACCCTGCAAGAAGGTGTGGTGTGCCAAATACAGGTAAAGCTCTGTCGCGCTTTTGGGCTAAATCTTGTCTGGCTTGTTTATCTACTTATCAGTGGGTAAGTGTGAAGTGCATCACCACTTTCCTCTTCCTCATTTTCCCCTTGATATACAACCTTTCACTGGACCCAAGATTTGAGTCTACCAATCCCAGTCAGTTTGCTCATATTTCACCAATTTAAAGACATACTCTCCCCTCCCCCAAACACAATTTAACATTTCTGAATTTAGAATGCATCTTATAATTGGTGCATCAATTACAATCTTACAGTCTACCATCAAGGTGTAATTTGCAGCATTTTTTTCTTTCTTAAGGACCAGTAAAGTAATGCTTTATCTTACAATTGATGACCTCATAGATTCAGTGAAATGCCATTGGTAGTACTTTAACATTATTTCTCTGCCTATTTATATAAGAGCACACGTTGCTGTTTTGGTAGGGTGCATACAAAACACCCACTACTGACTTGAATAAGTACAGATAATTGTGCCATGGGTATTTAAGTGCTGTTTATTACAAAGACATAAGCAGGTGGATAGTTATCCATGTTAGAAAGTGATTTAGTGATATTTGGAGATATTGGTTGGGTTGCTGTAATGCATTCGTTTTCCCATTTAAAAGAATGGAATACAGGCTCTTGTTTTCTGAAAACATACTACCCAACATAATTTCAGGAACAGATTGGATGCAGAAGATGAGAAGTGCCTGCATGTGCTTTACAAGCCAGTTCCCAAAGTGGGCCAGGCTTTCTCTGAGAACAGGGGCTCTGCTCTCTTTTGTCCCTCCTCCTGGGGCACTTATGAGATTATTTAAGTGCTCAACCAATGTTTACTGAATGATTGGGAACTGTAGTTGGGTTTAAGATGATAACTCTCTCTTATATTTATATTATAATTATATCCTAAATAAATTAAAATCTTAATGTCTAATACTTAAATGTATAGTTTAATATATACGGTGAACCACTAGGTCAAAAAATTAGTGGGCAATACTAGAAAGCCACAGCTTAAGAACTTTTGTTTTGAAAAATAAAGCTTCTGGGTTTGGTTTGTTGCAAATAATTTTATAAACTAGGTATTATTAGATCATATTACTTTAAGCATTAGGTATGAATTTTATATGTACCATAACATTGCCAAAACAAGCTAGCTATAATTTTAAAGACTTTTTAAAATGCAGGTTGGGCACCAATACACTGGCTTGCTTCTATAAATATTTTGTTATGGATTAATATAGTTAATGTATGGAAAAATTCTTCCAAAAATAAAAAAGCAGCATTCCTCAAATCTCTGACATATGTGTACATCGAATCACATATACTCTTCCACACAGAAGACATATGGCATACTGGAGTTGCTTGCTTAATAACTAAATCTCACTGTTAAAGACATTTTATTTGAAAAATCAGTGTACAAGGGTGCGCAAAAGTAGGTTTACGGTTGTGAGTATGCAAAACAGTTTAATCTTATATTTTTATTTATTGATGATTGTATTATTTTCCCTACGAATAATTCTAGACCTGCTTTTGCACACCCCGGTGTAATAAACATTTACTATTTGAACATTTAAAATACACAGCTCTGTTCCAAACAATGTGAAACATATTAAGAGTAACCTGATGCATAAATAGAATAATGTACATCTATCTACACTAATAAAAGCGAAAGATGCAATTTGACCGTACCTTCGCGATGCCCACCAGCCAATCAGGAGTGAGCATGCAAATTAACCCAACAAAGATGGTGGGTTAATTTGCATACGCAGGAGGCATGAAGGGGCTGGGGTGGTGTGGGATGCTTGCATCGTCGCCATGGTGACTACATAGGCATTCCACACCACCTCAGCTGCTCAGGGCCTCTGGGCAGAATGAGAAGGTGGGGCCAGAGCAGAAAGTGGCAGCTCCAGGGCCAGAGCGGAAAGGCGGTGCTGGCAGCCAGGGAAAGGAAGGCCCATTCCTGCACAAATTTTTGTGCATCAGGCTTCTAGTATATTCATAATATTGCTCTATATGTAAAAAAATATAAGTCATATAAGTGAACAAACACAGTACATATCTGCAAATCATTCTGGGTAAGGCAAAAAATTGAGTGAGAAGTAAAAATCAGTGCTGCTGACAACTGAAGGTAGAAAAGCATGGAAATATCTCAAAAAATGTTTTTTATCAGACAAGTGTTAAATAAAGGTTTAAAAACTTAGACTAAGATTAACTGATAAAAGCACAGTAACTCAATCTTGAGTAAAATAAGGTCCATTAAAAAATAGAGCCCAAATGTGAGATAATGTATTTTATTGCATTATAACTTAAATATTTACACATGTACATTATTGCTCATGCAGTTATAAAACAAAAACAAATTTACAGATACAAAGATACAAAGCCAATAGCATTTAAATTGGCTTTGACAAATGAATTTTTCGCTAAAAGTAAATTTGATTAACAGTGTAAGTTTTTTCTCAGGTTTACTGTAAATTGACAATTAATACTGTATATATTTAAGATGCACAACTTGACAATTTGATTTTATCCTATCTAATAAAAGAGTAATATGCAAATTGACCGTACCTCTGCTACACCCACAAGCCACACCCACTGGCCAATCAGGAGCGAGTATGCAAATTAACCCAACCAAGATGGCTGCGCCATGGAGTGAACAGGAGGTTTGGGTTTCCCTGGCAACGGAGGAAGCCAAGCTTCCTGCACACCCTGGCTGGCCCTAAACTCCACTCAAGGTTACAAAGTTTCAATTATAGAAGATAAACAAATCCCAACAAAAATGGCTGTGGCCACGGAGCGAGCAAGAGGCTTGGGTTTCCCCGGCAATGGAGGAAGCCAAGCTTCCTGCACACCCTGGCCAGCCCAGGCCTCCGCTCAAGACTACAAAGTTTCAATTATAGAAGATAAATAAATCCCAGATACCAGGGCCTCTGCTTGGGTCGCCGGGGTGTGTGGCCAGCCTGTAAACCACCACAGGCCCTTCGCCCAGGCTGCCCCACGCCCCAAGGGAACCCCCACCCTGATCCAGGATACCCTTCAGGGCAAACCAGCTGGCCCCCACCCATGCAGCAGGCCTCTATCCTATCTAATAAAAGAGTAATATGCAAATTGACTGTCACTCCAACACACCAGATAGCTGCCCCTATGTGGTCAAAGATGGCTGCCCCCATGTGGACACAAGATGGCCATCAGGGGAGAGCAGTTGGGAGGGATCATGCCAGCAGGGGAGGGCAGTTGGGAGGGACCAGGCCAGCAGGGGAGAGCAGTTAGAAGCGATCAAGTCTGCAGGGGAGGGAAGTTAGGGGTGACCAGGCCGGCAGAGGAGGGAAGTTGGGGAAGGGCAGTTGGGGGGGATCCAGGCCTGCAGGGGAGAGCAGTTTGAGGTGACCAGGCCTGTAGGGGAGGGCAGTTAGGGGTGACCAGGCCTGCAGGGGAGGGCAGTTAGGGGCAATCAGGCTGGCAGGGGAGCAGTTAGGCATCAATCAGGCTGGCAGGGGAGACTTAGGGGATGATCAGGCTGGCAGGCAGAAGTGGTTAGGGGCAATCAGGAAGGCAGGCAGGCGAGCTGTTGGGAGCCAGCAGTCCTGGATTGTTAGAGGGATGTCCGACTGCTGACTGCCCATTTAGGCCCGATCCTACCGGGATCGGGCCTAAATGGGCAGTCGGACATCCCTCAAGGGGTCCCAGATTGGAGAGGGTGCAGGCTGGGCTGAGGGACACCCCCCTCCATGCACAAATTTCGTGCGCCAGGCTCTAGTGTATGTATGTATGTATGTGTGTATGTGTGTGTGTATATATATATATATATATATATATATATATATAACTCAATATTAAAAAAATCAATAACCCAATTTTTAAAAGGTCAAAAGAACTAAATGGATTTTTCAAAAGAAAACATACAAATGGCCAACAAGTAAATGAAAAGTATATACTCAACTTCACTAATCATCAGGCAAATAAAATAAAAAACAAAATGAGATACCACCTCACACTTGTTAAACAAAAGATGTTGTCATTGTAAGAATATGGAGAAAGGGGTACCCTTGAATGCTGTTGGTGAGAATGTAAATTGATACAGCCACTATGGAAAAGAATATGGAGCTTCCTAAAAATTAAAAATAGAACTACTTTATGATCCAGCAATCCCACTTCTGAGAAAGTAAGTTAACTTTTAAATACAAGCATGTAATCTCAAGTCAATGTACTCTTTCATCTGTGTTAACATTCATGTTAATAGAAGTATGTGGTACAAAAAAGATATCAATAAAGTTATAACATTTGGGGGAAGGCCACAATGGTGAAAATTGAACGAGATGATACATTTCAAGCTGGTTCAGAACCTCATATTTAACCATATTTGACCAAAATCTCAGTTTTAATGAGATATGAAGCTGTGCTGATTATTTCAAGATAATGTTAGCAATGCCATCTTATTAAAATCTACAATAGTTTTGTATTTAATCCAATCATACCAAAATGGAAAATAGAAAAATCATATCTAATGTTAATTTTCATTTTTTAAGTCATACAGATTGAAAATAAATCAAAATTCAGTTTTAGTAAATAACTCATCCAAATGTTGATGAACATCAGATAATATTGAAAATGGCTCATTTACAGTACTTTGAAAACAACCTGGTCATAAATCAAGTTTTTTCTTTTGAACTAATGCTTTGGCTTCTAATATTCTATTAAAACCTCTGCTCATTCAGTGATCTGTTCACTTGGAATGAATATATAATTTATGTATCAAATCTGCCTCTGCTCTTTTATCATTGACTATGACAACTAAAGCAATGCCTACTGTCATTTTCATGATGTGAAATCCAAGTCTTAATTTATTAAATAACTTAAGAAACAGACTTTATTCTAGGAAAATGTAATGCCTTTGTTCATTCAAGTTAGAATCTCATATGAGTCCACACATGGTATTTCAATCCCAAAGTGCCCCACCCAGAACATTCAGAGACTGCCACTGCCTGAGTGACCAATACACACAAGGCCAGGGTCATTCAAGGTCCTCCGGGAAATCCAAGAATTCAAAATAAGGCTAGGCTATGCTGGAGAGTAAAGTTATAGTCACTTAAAAGATATCTCTAGCACTCTCACAAAAACAAATTTCCCCCAAGCTAACGTTCTGGTTTTAGCTACCAATTTTTGAAACTTGGCCATATCTAAACCTAATGCTTAGAATAACCAGCCTACCACTTGTGGAAGACCCAGACAATTGGAATCGTGCTGAAATCCATTGGTTGAGGCATGGTGGATGTCTACTGTTCCCACGAATCAACATTTTTGCAGTGGATTATGTATCACAACTCATAGCCACACAGCATTTACTGGGGCCCATGCTTACTGCCCTCAGGATTGCCTTTTGGGGAGTCTCTGAATTTACCAGTTTCTTGCTAATTGCATGAGGTTTGTTGTGGCTTTGGTGGTTCCTTTCAAGTTAAGTCCTATACTGAATTGAATTTTTCTTTTGTATTTCTACTCTAATTTTCTGGAGTCACCCAACAAACTTCAGAAAGTCTTTTTCAAAACTACTTACAACCAGCTGGGCATTCAAATGGCTAGCTGAAAGTAATTGTGTAGTGAGGTGAAGAGTGTCCCCCTAAACTCTATGTCCATTCAAAACATCAGTATGCAACCTTATTTAAAAACTAGAGGCCCGATGCACAAAATTCGTGCAAGGGGCTTAGCCCTCGCAGCCCCAGCTTCATCAGGAAGGTCATCTGGACAGTTGTTCTGCTGTTTCGTCTGATTAGCATATTAACTCTTTATTAGGTAGGACTAGAGGCCCAGTGCACAAAATTCGTGCATGGAGGGGGGGGCGTGTCCCTCAGCCCAGCCTGCACCCTCTCCAATCTGGGACCCCTCGAGGGATGTCCGACTGCCCTCTCACAATCCAGGACTGCTGGCTCCCAACTGATCACCTGCCTGCCTTCCTGATTGCCCCTAACCACTTCTGCCTGCCAGCCTGATCACCCCTAACCACTCCGCTGCCAGCCTGATTGATGCCTAACTGCTCCCCAGCCAGCCTGTTTGCCCCCAACTTCCCTCCTCTGTCGGCGTGGTCACCCCTAACTGCCCTCCCCTACAGGGTTGATTGCCTCCAACTGCCCTCCCTTGCAGGCTTGGTGCCTCCCAACTGCCCTCCCCTGCTGGCCATCTTGTGGTGACCATCTTGGGTCCACATGGGGGCAGGATCTTTGACCACATGGGGGCAGCTATATTGTGTGTTGCAGTGATGGTCAATCTGCATGTTACTCTTTTATTAGATAGGGTAGAGGCCTGGTGCATGGGTGGGGGCTGACTGGTTTGCCCTGAAGTGTGGGGGTTCCCTTGGGGCGTGGGGTGGCCTGAGCGAGGGGCCTGTGGTGGTTTGCAGGCCGGCCACGCCCCATGGCAACCCAAGAGGAGGCCCTGGTATCTGGAATTTATTTACCTTCTACAACTGAAACTTTGTAGCCTGGAGCGGAGCCAAGCCTGCTGCTCGCTTCCATGGCCAGCAGCGATTTCTGTTGGAATTAATTCACCTTCTATAATTGAAACTTTGTAGCCTTGAGTGGAGGCTTAGGCTGGCAACAGGAGGCTTGGAAAGCTTGGCTTCTTTTGTTACCGCAGAAACCCTCCTGCTCTCAGTGGCTGTAGCCATCTTGGTTGGGTTATTTGCATATTTGCTCCTGATTGGCTGGTGGGCATGGCTTGGCTGGTAGGCGTGGCTTAGGCATAGCGAAGGTACAGTCAATTTGCATATTACTCTATTATTAGGTAGGACTAGAGGCCCAGTGCACGGGTGGGGTCCAGCCGGCCCGCCCTGATCGGGGCCAATTGGGCAGGCCAGGGGGAGGGGCCGCGGGCAGTTGGTGGGCCGCCCCACCCCCGATTGGGGTGGGCAGGCCGATTGGGGTCAGGGCTGGCTGCAGGGGGGGGAGGGGCACCATGGGCTGTTGGCGGGCTGCCCCCAATCGGGGCGGGGTGGGGGAGGCAATTGAGGGCATGGCCAGCTGGGAGGAGGGGCTGCCGGTGCTTGGCAGGCCGGCCCCACACCCTTGTCAAACTCCCGGTCAAGGGGTCAATTTGCATATTAGCCTTTTATTATATAGGATAAGGTATTCTGAAGATGTAATTAAAAGGAGGTAATACTAGATTAGTGGGGCCCTAAATCCAATTACTGGTGTCCTTACAAGAAAAGGAGAAGGCCCATAGAGACACACAAAAAGAAGAAGGCCATGTGAAGACAGGAGTCGAGATTGGAATGATGCATTGATAAGCTAAGGAATTCCAAGAATTACCAGGAATCATCAAAAGCTAGGAAGAGGCAAAGAAAGGCTTTTTCCTAGAACCTTCAGAGAGATCAAGGCCTACTGACACCCTGTTTTGAACTGTGGCCTCCAGAACTGTGAGACAATACATTCCTATTGTTTCAAGCCACCAAGGTTGTGGTCATTTATTACTACCAACTAGGAAACTGATACAAACTCCAAAGCACTTAGGGCTCCTTTCATTTAGTTCTTTCAAGCCCACTATGACAATAAAATCAAAGGAGAAAAGTCAGGCAGTAGCAAACTCATTGACAGAAGCACTGGGGTGATTAATAAATGCATCTGTAAAAGAGCTTCCAACCTCACTCCTGTCCTTCATCTCTTCTATCAGGTGCATCCTATTGTACAGTGTGAAATACTTATGAGACAGTGCCATCCACTTATTCAACCTCTATGAAGGAAGAGATATCCGATGAAATAAATTTCCTTTCTATCCTATTTTTTAAAATATATATAGATAGATAGATAGATAGATAGATAGATAGATAGATAGATAGATAGATTTCAGAGAGGAAGGCAGGGGACGAGAGAGATAGAAACATCAATGATGAGAAAGAATCATTGATTGGCTGCCTCCTGCACGCCCCCTACTGGGGATCGAGCCTGCAACCCAGACAAGTGCCCTGACAGGGAATTGAGCCATAACATCCTGTTTCATAGGTCAACACTCAACCGGCCCTTCCTTTACATTTTCTTTTATTTACTTATTTTTTGTTTCCCATTGGTGACAATTTCATGCTACATATTCTTTTTCTATAGTCCTGGAATTCCTTTCCATTTCAAGTTCTTTCTTTTTACCCCTTTATATCTTCAAATTGTTTCAAGTTAATGACATCATGCTGAATATTATCAGTCTGTAATATTTATCACATAACATTATTCAGCATTCATAAATTAACCTTTTGCACTCGGATGTCGAGTGTGACTCGACACGGTTAGCATTAGAATAAAGGAATCGAGAAAAAAGCAAGCGAGTGCAAAGGGTTAATAGGTGCCTTGCTTTGGGCTTGGTCACTTATAGGTGGCATTATAAACCCTACTCTGGCCTTCACGGAGCTGGTGGTCGGGTCACCTACTTCCTTCCCAGATATTCCAAGACTTTGTGCCTTACACAATTTATTTCACTTTCTAAATATTCTTATGCATCAGATTTTTATCGATCTTTAGAGTGAAACCCTATTTAAAAAGACTTCAATGTAGATGAAATAAAGAGATGTTTTGCTTTACTGAAATTAATATACTGATTTAGATTTTCAACGCATTTTGGTTTTTAGCTTAAGTAACAGGGGAAGGCTCACCTTGACAATCCCCCGGATGTGCATTTTGGCAATCATCTCTGCTGTGTAGAGGAACATCAATAAAGTATCCAGAGTAAAGGTCACATACTGAAGAGGAGGATAGTGTTCGAACGTCATGGGTGTGTTCATACAGACAGAAATGACGCTGATGATGGCACAGATGCGCAGCAAAGAGTGAACCCACTGCAAAATAGTCCAAAGTTATTATTTGACATCATAAAATGGTATCTTAAACTTGCATTATGAACCACACCATTTGGAAAACATAATATTGAGATTGAAATATTTCACCAGTATGAAAAAGGAAACTGATGTCTGTTAAGTGCATATAAAATATTTCACACATTTTACATAATTTAATTCTCAAATCAGCCTAATTTCCACATTAATACACAAAGACTCAGGGAGATTATGAAACCTTTCTGTGGTCATGCATTAATAAGAGCCAAAGTTTAGATGTGAAATTGCTCAGGCCACAATACAGGGTGATTGTGATTCAATTAAAATGTAAGTAACTTATTCATATGGAAACTTGATGTACTGTTACTTTTAAACCTTTTAATGTACTATGAAAACATAGAATAGAGACCATATTATGTTTATTGGTACCTAGTGCAAATCCCAAATGCTTTTTAAATGAACTGATGCGTAACTCTGCCCATGTGGAGGGTTTTCTTTCCATATGTATCTTAGATGTAACATTTAAAAAAATATATTTTGAAATCTGATATCATCCTACATTTTCAAAAGATAATAAATGGTCTTTCCTCTTTATTTTGGAGAATTATACAAATTTAGCTGAGTTATCTTTTCCAAAATTCCAAAAAAATAAATTTCTGTGCAATTCATTCTAGCAGTGTATATGCTGTGTGAAGATTTTCCTTAAACCCAACATAGAGAAGTAGGAATTAAAAAGATAAATGTGTGGAAACCACAAAAATATGAGAAGAAAACATAGGCAGTAACATCTCAGACATTTCTCGTAGCAATATTTGTTCTGATATGTATCCTTGGGCAAGGGAAACAAAGGAAAAAATAAACAAATTGGACTACATCAAACTAAAAAGCTTCTGCACAACAAAAGAAACTATCAATAAAATGAGAAGGGAACCCACTGTATGGGAAAACATATTTGCCAATAATACATCTCATAATGGGTTAATATCCAAAATATTTAAAGTACTTATACAACTCAACACCAGGAAGACAAACAATCCAATTAAAAATGGGCAAAGGACCTGAATAGACACTTCTCCAAAGGGAACACAGAGATGGCCAAAAGACATGAACAAATGCTCAATGTCACTAATCATCAGATAGATGCTAAATAAAACCATAATGATATATCACCTCACACCTGTCAGAATGGCTATCATCAATAAATTAACAAACAACAAGTGCTATTGAGGATGTGGAGAAAAAAGAACCTTCATGCATTGTTGGCAGGAATGCAGACTGGTATAGCCACTGTGGAAAACATTATGGTGTTTCCTCAAAAAATTAAAAATGGAACTGGCTTTTCACCCAGCGACCCCACTTCTGGGAGTTTATCTGAAGGAATCCAAAACACCAATTCAAAAGAATGAATGTACCCCTATGTACATGCAGTGTTATTTACAATAGCCAATATCTGGAAACAGCCTAAGTGCCCATCAGTAGATGAGCATCTAAAACAGCTGTGGTACATTTACACCATGGAACACTACGCAGCAGTAAAAAAGAAGGAAATCTTATCTTTCGCAACAGCATGATGGACCTAGAGATTATTATGCTAAGTGAAATAAGTCAGTCAGAGAAAGACAAATACCACATTATCTTGCTTTTATATAGTATCTAATGAACAAAATAAACTAACAAAATGGAAACATAGGCATGCATACATGGAACAGACTGACAGCTGTCAGAGGAGAGGGGGCTGCGAGACTGGATCAAAGAAGGTAAAGGGATTAAGCAAAAAGCCATATGTATATAACACATAAACACAGACAACAGTGTGGTGATAGCCAGAGGGAAAGTAGGGTGGGGCTAGGTGGAAGTAGGCAGAGAGGGGGATGGAGACAGAGAGAGAGTTTGCTTGGGGCGATACAGTGTGCAGATAATGTTTTACTGAGTTGTACACTTGAAACCTGTACCCCAATAAATTTAATAAATAAAAAAATAAAATAAGATAAATGTGTGTATGCATGTGTGTGTTTGTGTGTGTGCATATACCTGTGCATATGTGTAGGACATACAATTACTCACATACACTATTTTATTATAAAAATAATACCTAAGATAAAACATATTGGTTGTACCTTTATGCCAAACCCAGTTAGTATTACTATTTAATTAATTAGTAGACAATTACTCAATATAATTTCAATGTTATTTATTAATCCTTTAATATTATATTCCCCTTGAAAAAAAGCTGCTTTGTGTAGTAGGTAGGTCCTGCATATATGCAAGCTAGCAAGCACCCAAGATGAAAAAATAGAAAAGACTGTCAGAACTTTGAAAAGATTCAGACACTTGTAGGCTGGTGAGTGGGTTTTAATATTAATCTGACAGTTATAATATTTGCATGAAGATGTAATGCCACTAATGTCATACCATATAAGTCACTGCTGATTAAATTTTATTTTAAGGACTGATGTACTTTTCATGCAATTTGGAACTGCTTCAATAAACATCAGTGTGTGAATTTAGCCCCATCTGGACCTCCAACACAAAGGATCTAATTACACAAAAGAGCTCTAAGAGAAAGGTCCCTCCACAACAAATCTGTTTCAAATTTAAAGTAAGTATGCATTTTAGTTAAATGTTAATTATTTTAGTTAGTGTTTCCAAGGATACATCTATAATACTACCTTTGTTAGAAGTTCTCAGAAAGCTCTGTATGTGGTGGACACTAGTCTCTACTCTGTTCAATTATTTCAACACGAATAGAAGACTTACTATGTGTCAGAAATTATGCAGAGGACGAAAAATGGAAATAAGAGGATTCTGACTCATCACTACTTTGCAGTCTGATGTGCATAACATATATATTTTATTTATATACAATAAAAATTTATACTTATATACAAATATGAAATTAGTGGGAAAAAAAGAGGTCCATTCTGTCTGTGATGAAGGTCAAATGAGGAACTTTTCAGAATGGATAGGGCACAGGTGACATCTGAGACGGCTTTCGTGAACGAGGGGGACTTGACTCATCAGAGTTGCAAGGAAAGGGCCTCTGGGCAGGAAACTGTGAGATTTCAGGAAGTCACTGATGTGACTCAAATGGACAGGGTATCGATCTGGGAAAGGGCAGCTGCTGGACAAGTTAGAGGCAGAATACAAAGAGCCTTGAATATAAATTAAGGCATTTTATTTGCAATGCGGATAATAAGGATGTTTCAATGATCATAAAGCAGATGGGTTATGTGAACATAAATGAAAACATGGGAGGAAATGTGAGCAGGCTGGGGAAGAGGTCTGGAGGGTAAGTTAGATGAAGAAAGACTAGAAAGGTCAGGGAGACCATGGCGGATGATCGTGATCATGTTCAAGGGACAGGCAAGTACTGAGATAGTAACAGTTTACTTCCTTACTTCCGCTTCCACTTATCCTATTTTATATTTGTACGAAAGTATAAATGTGTCTTGTATATAGGTAACATATATGTTATGCATATCAGACTGCAAAGTAGTGAGTCAGAACTGTGTTGTTTCCATTTTTGCATCCTCTGAGCCCAGCATCATTTCTGACACATAATGAAGCTGATCCTATCCTGGCTTGTAGAGCTAATTTTCCAAGACCCATGGATATGCCATTCCACCTTAGCTCTGGCTGCTAACCTGACTAATACACAATGATACTTGGTATAGCAGATCTCCCCCTCAAGTTCCCACCAGCTTAATTAGACAGAGAAGGTGACAAAGTTCTTCAGAGATACTATGCACTATCTAATTAACCTTTACTTTTACTCAAAACTGGCAACTCAGAAGGAGACCTTTAATTCCAAACATTTGATTATCTCCTCACAGATTCATGCACGTTGAGAACTGTAAGTAATGAAAGCTTGGTAGAAGAGGTCACTCCTGTGGGACGTCAGCTTTGGATCAGCCTGTGAAGTGGTATGATCTCTACACTGGGTGACGGTGAGGACAGGACAGCACGCACAGAGGGAGAGAGGAGAGGTACTCACATACCTTCCTATCTGAGTAACTCAGAGAGGAACCTCGTTATTTCATCTCATTTGTTCTTAACTTCCAGACTCCTAGACTCATCCATAGTCAACTGCAGCTCAAACACACATTTCAAAGCCAGAGGTACGTGAGTTTTGAATATATGAATCAAATTTCCTTTAAATCAGCATGTGCTACTCCATACTTCAAAAAAGAAACTTACTGGCTTGTTAACCCAGAGTATGTCAGCGTTGTCTGACAAAGATTCATCAGGACCAAAGTCAGTAACCGGCTGGGCCTCCACCCTGGAGCTCTGTTTCCTTTTGAGCATGCTGGAGTTAGCTCTGGTGAGGGAGCGCAGAACGGCAGTCTGAGAAAAGAAAGAGAGTTGTGTTAGTGACCGAAACCCTCTTTACCCTGATCACTCAAAAAACAAGTGCCTAATGGATGCCTATTAGTATATTGATTATACACTCATTCCATTAAACTGTATGTAATAAACATATTTAAACAGAAATTTTAAAAGAATGAGATAAAAATAAATATGAATAAAAGCTTGATTTTTTTCTCTCTCGGCCCAATAGATCATCCTAAACAGTTTGTACTTCCTAAACAGTTTGCGTGCCAGTTTAGAGACCGCTGGTCTAGATGAACTGGAGTTAAATAGCTTTCCCCCTAAGAGTACACACATTAGTAGGACATTTTTGAGGTCTATGTTCATACACCTAAAGCTGCCTCCACTTAAAGGTCGTCTTGCCAGAGCACAGCTGACCAACGCAGATGAAATACTCAGATGTTCCCAGGATTTTCCCTCGGGTTAATTTAATGTGACACTCACAGACATCTGTTTCCAGTGACCGCCCCAAGTTGATCTTCTGATTGTGTCCTTGCCACAATGGATGTGATCCAGAGAGCATGGGGTAGAAATTACTGTAAATGAGGTTGTTTTTTCTTTTATGAATGGTATTATATCAATTCTTCCAGCTACTCTGAAGTAAACCCAGATTACATTGAAGAGGGAGATGAGATGCTTGCTTGCACATACATTTCCACTATTCTGAGTCATCTACATCTTGCTATAGTATGTCACCTCCCTTTAGCCATTGCTACCACCCTCCATCCAGCAGTCACTGAACGGAGGCCTACTGTATGTCCTGCTTTCAGGACACAAAAGCGAGATGTTGTAAAGGCAGGTGGTGCCTGATGACCCTGTGTATCCACAGAGATTTCTTATTTGATTAACACCTGGACTGAGTCTTAGAGGAAGAAGACGAGTGAATGTATTTTGGATATATACTACATTTGGGGCACTTTGCAATGATATTTTATTTATTCTTTACAACTAATAGAAGAAAGGAAACATCTAGTCTTCTTATGAAAGCACTGGAAACTCCAGTCTTGGGCAGCTAATAACTTGACCAACTTGAAATTTAAAAGAAGCTCTATTTGGTTACAAAACCTAAGGTGTTTATCCTTGACCACACTGATGTTGAGCACTGATTAGGAGAATTTCTAAAAGATAAGGGAGGGATTAGGTCCTCCAGGCAGCTCACAGTGGTGGAGATGCCATGTCAAGAAAATGCAATAGTTTTAACTCCCGGCAGGTGCACTGGCTCTTTTATCCGCTGCTGCTTGGAGCTAGAGAAAAAACCGAAACCAAGGACAATGAGTGCCATTCAATCCCAGAGGGAGCAGAAGATGCAAACAATGTGTTTAAGGTATGTGCAACTGCAATTTTGACTGGGAAGGAGAACACAGAAGCTCAGGACAAATGGATATTGAATCTGAGTCCCTATGTTTGAGCACCTACCTCTACATCTATGTTCTCCTTGATGCACCAAGTTAGGTATATGTGCCTAACCATCCTATTCCCAGAAGAAACCAAACTAATTTGCTTTAAGATGTGCTAGGTATTTCCAGGTTGTCTTGTCCTGAATATTGGGTTTAAATATGAACTTTGCAGTATGCTGCACTAATTAATTTTATTTTACATAATTGGAGTTAGGGACACTTGACATCAATATGTAAATGTATGCAAAATATTCAAATTATGCTTGTTCTCTGATTTACTGTGGGGGGAAGCATCTGGTGGCCTCAATTTAAGATGCTTCTTGAATGACACTCTCTTATGTACCCAAAACTGAATACAGAATCTTTTAGAAATCCTTCAAGATTATACAATGCAGAGGATGAGATTAAGAGTAGCTTCACAGTGTTGTTCAAAAGTGATACAAGAAAATTTTATAGACCTAGCTACTAGCTTTAATATCACTTTCACTGAGTCAGTGGAGACTTATGAATGGCCATTTACTGTTCTTATGACTTGGCCCTAAATTGCATCTGAAAAAAATATTTTACTCATAAATGTTACACCTTCGCATATGAATGCCATGCACTTTTATTATAAATACCTCATCCAAAGCAAAACAAATGATTATAGATTTGTTTATCCAGAATTCATTTTTTAAAAATCTCCATGTTGACTATTATTTGATCCACCAAAATAATGTAACTATAATGACTGACATTAGTTGTCACCCACTTTCACCTCATTTTACCTACTGCAAAAGTGCCACCAACTCAAACTGACCAAGAAAACTATCTGAACTATCTGTCCAAACTCAGCTGGGACCTGTTTAATCCACACATATATTAAAACTCAACAACTAGCTCCTGAATCACTGACATTTTGACCAATTTAACAATATTAAATATTATGTAAAGCATGCAAGTAGCAAAATAAATTCAAGTTACAGACATATAAGGACTCCAAGATTAATTTGAGGCAATAGACTGTAATAATTTTCCTTACATACATACATATTGTTTTTCACATTTATTTATGTTGAATCAATATATCTGAGTGCAGCAAACCTGTTATTCCCTGATAAAGAACAGCCGGCATATTTAAGTATCCTAGGTAAGCTTATTATTTTGATAGGAAATTGCTTCTGTGTATCTTAGCCTTATCACCATTATGTATTTATAACCTAATATTTTTTCTGTTTGCAGAAGTGTCTTTTATAAAGCACTGTATTAAATTCAAAAATATATGGCTTCCAGTAGATTTTTCACACTTATTAAAAGTAGTTGGTATTTAAATATTCAATAGTATGAAGAGGCCACACAGTTACAATATGTTAGTTGATAAATCTTTTGCTCAGACAGAAAAGGTACTTTGGTTCATTTGTTTTATTTTAAGTGGTTAAAATCCAGCTTTATATTCTTTGATAGCTATATACTTTCCTTAGGTCATTCTAGCACTCTCGTGACCAAATTAAAGCTAATAAATTCAGTTTTCTTTAACTGTGAGGTGTTGCAACACTATAGGTCATTTCCTCTCCTTGTAAGCCTCTTGGGTTTGCATGAAACTGTTTTGAATCTTCTGTCTTCTAAATTACGGTTTACAGCATGTCCCTTACTTACTGTCCCATGTGTCTGTTCTCTATACTCAACCTCTTAAATGAGCATCTGCTCTTATAGTTTCCATCACCATCTGTTGGTGTCCAGCTACTGATATTGAATCATGTATCTACGCTGCTTCTCCCTTAGATATAGGCCATATCACCACCATCATCACTTAAAAATCAACAGGCCGACTTGATATCAGTCTCAATTCCCAGATCCTACTGCCCTGAGCTTCTCAGGACCCACATGCAGGTCCCACATCTGCAGAAGGACTGCATGGATATGCTTTTCACAGATGTTCACGGGTGATTTCTTTTGTCATTCCTCATTCCATTGGTGTACAAGGCCCCTTTCACTTTATCCCCATTGCTAGAGCCCTTCCTAAGCCACGGGTCCTCAGATCTGGACTGCCACAAATATCAACCATTTAAATACATCCTGTCCTTCATATCAGAAATCAACTTCTCAACACACTGATATGGTCTCTCCAGAAAAACCTCAGCTTATCATCTTTTTCTCATTCATTCACTCATTCATTCGCACAGAAAATATATGCATCCATATGGTATCAGACACTGGGATATATGCTGGGTACACAACATGGAACAGCAAAGGCATCTGTAGAACTTACAAACTGCCTGCTTTACTTAACCTGATGTTTCAAGGACACAATCCCGCTGAGTTTACTTGCACTTCCTTTCACACCTATACCCACATGCTCTACTTGAACTGGAGAAACTTACCATTACCCACCATCCTCCAACCTTTCTCAACCACTTCTGCTCCTTCCTTCCAGCTGTGCCCTCTTTGTTGTCTGCTGCCAGTCCCCCATCAGTCCTTCCTAGTCCCTTACTTAACTCATGAAGTGTTTTGTTTGTGTGTGTGATTTGTTTAACTGAAAGATTTAAAGTTTGGGAATAAAAGTGTAAACAAGAGAAACATACCTCTCTAGTACAGTCACAGCATCTATTTGATGCTAAAAAGCCCCCGAAGAATACATAAGTCAGTGATTTATTTTTAAGCAGTAGGTGTCACTACAACTGACAACACATCAAAATCAACCACTGTTCTTCTGGTCACTTATGTGCACAAACTCTGAGGCCTTTACCAGTAAAAGGGTACAGTCACTATGGAAAACAACATTGGGGTCCCTCAAAAAGTTAAAAATAGAATTATCAATTTTTAAATTTTTTTTTTTGTTACTCCTCAACCAAGGATATTTTTTTTGCATTGATTTTTAGAGAGAGTGGAAGGAAGGGAGGGAGGAGAGGGGAGAGAGAGAAACAATAGATCCAGAGATAAGGAAACATGGAACAGACTGAAGAATCTCAGAGGGAAGGGGGAAGGGAAAAGGAAATAGATTAACCAAAGAATTTATATGTATAACCAATGAACACAGACAATAGGGAGGTGAAAGCCTGGTGGGGGGGCAGGAGTGGGGTGTAAGGGGTCAATGGGGGGGAAAAGAGGGACATCAGTAATACTTTCAACAATAAAGATAAAATTTAAAAAACAGAACTATTATACAGCCCAGTAACTTCACTTTCAAGCCTTTATCTAAAAAGAATGAAAACTTGCACTCCATCTCAAATGGCTGAAACTCCCATCATTCTTCAAGCCCAGATCACCTTGGTTCCCTGGTAAGGGCACTGAAAACCATGTTCCACACTCTCAGCACTCTGCACCTCCTTCCATGAGCTCACTTCTCCCAGCCTCTACAGCCCATGCTGGATTCCAGCAACCCCAGTGTCTCCCGTTTAGTGGTACCCATTAGTTGCCTTTGATGTTAATAATCAAAACCATTTAAAGGAAAGTATTAAAGATAGAATCTGTTGTAAAACTGAATAAATATTCACTAAACCAATTATGTTATAAAAAGGAAAATAATCCTCAAACACACACACACAGAGAGAGAGAGAGAGAGGGAGAGAGAGAGAGAGAGAGAGAGAACTATCACAAATCTCACAAAAAGGGGATCAAATGATTTTTTAAAATAAGTTAGTTCCCATGGTAAAATAGTGAGCATATCAGTTGATATCCTCCCAAATTCTGTTGACTGCCATGCAAAAACAGATTTGTCCAACAAAATTGTTTAAGAAATCTGAAACACCAATCAGAAAGAATATATGCACCCTTGTTCATAGCAGCAGCACAACTTACAATAGCTAAGATTTGGAAACAGCCCAAGTGCCCATCAGCAAATGAGTGGATAAAAAAGCTGTGGTACATTTACATAATGGAATAGTACTCAGCTGTAAAAAAGAAGGAACTGTTACCATTTGAAACAGCATGGAGGGACCTGGAGCATATTATGCTAAGTGAAACAAGCCAGTTAAAGAAAGGTAAGTATCACATGATCTCACTCATATGTGAAATCTACTGAACAAAATAAACTGATGAACAAAATAGATCCAGAGACAGAGAAGCATGAAACACACTGACCAACTTCAGAGGGAAGGTGGGGGTGGGGTGGGTGGGGAGAGATTAACCAGGGAACTTATATACATACTAGAGGCCTGGTGCACGAATTCGTGCACATTGAAAGGAAATTAATTAGAAGGTGGCCAGAGGGGCAGGACTGTGCAAGACGAGTTGGACACACCCTGGAGCCAACCTCCCATGGTCCCTCCCTGGCCGGCTGCACTTGGGGTAGCACCAGGGCTCGAAGGGCATCTGTAGAGTGAGCAGGGGTCCCTCTGAAAGGTGGGGTCCCACAGCCTGGCCTGCGGGAATTGGGCTGAAACTGGCAGACCAACATCCCCCGAGGGGTCCCAGAGTGCAAGAGGGCACTCTGCAAAGTTGCTCTCACTTGGCAACTCCCTGCGTTGAGCATCTGTCCCCTGGTGGTCAATGTGTGTCATAGCAACCAGCTGGTCGGCCAGTCGCTTAGGCTTTTATATATATATAGATTAGAGGCCAGTGCACGAAATTTGTGTAGGGGTGTGTGTCCTTTAGCCCAGCCTGCACCCTCTTCAATCTGGGATCCCTCTCACAATCCAGGACTGCTGGCTCCCAACCACTCACCTGCCTGCCTGCCTGATTGCCCCTAACTGCTTCTGCCTGCCAGCCTGATCACCCCCTAACCACTCCCCTTCCAGCCTGAAATGATGCCTAACTGCTCCCCTCCTGGCCTGATTGCCCCTAACTGCCCTCCCGGCTGACCTGGTCACCCCTAACTGCCCTCCCCTGCTGGCCTAGTCGCTCCCAACTGCCCTCCTTTGCAGGCCTGGTTCCCCTAACTGCCCCCCCCTGCAGGCCTGGTTGCCCCCAACTGCCCTCCCCTGCAGGCCTGGTTGCCCTTAACTGTCCTCCCCTGCTGGCCTGGTCGTCCCTACCTGCCCTCCCTTGCCAGCCTGGTCACCCCCATCTGCCCTTCCCTGCAGACCTGCTCCTCCAACTGCCCTCCCCTGCAGGCCTTGTCACCCCCAACTGCCCTCCCCTGCAGGCCTTGTCACCCCCAACTGCCCTCCCCTACATGCCTGGTTGCCCCTAACTACCCTCCCCTGACAGCCCGGTCACCCCTAACTGCCCTCCCCTGCCGGCCTGGTTGCCCCTAACTGCTCTCCCCTGCCGGCCTGGTCTCCCCCAACTGCCCTCCCCTGCTGGCCTGGTCTCCCCTAACTGCCCTCCCTTGCTGGCCTGTTCATCCCCAACTGCCCTCCCCTGTAGGCCTGGTCCCCCAACTGCCCTCCCCTGCAGACCTGGTCACCACCAACTGCCCTCCCCTGCTGGCCATCTTGTGGTGGCCATCTTGTGCCCACATGGGGCGACCATCTTGTGTGTTGGAGTGATGGTCAATTTGCATATTGCCTCTTTATTATATAGGATAGGATATATTATATAGGATATGCATAGGCCATGGACACAGACAATAGTGTGGTGAAGGCCTGGGAGGGGCAGGTGTGGGGTACAGGGGGTCAATAGGAAAGCACACAAAAGGGACATCTGTAATACTTTCAACAATAAAGATAAATTTTTTTTTTAATGTTTACTGAGAGCTCATCTTGTGCCAGGCCTATTTTAAGCATGTCATACATCATGTCACTCAATTCTTAGAACTGTTTTGCAGATGAGGAAACAGACATAGAGATGAGAGAGGACATGAACCAAGACAAGTGGTGTATGAAATTATTAAATTAAATTTTCTTATATTATAAAATAGACAAATAATAAAAAGAAAACTTTTTCACTATACTTTTATTCAACCTGGTGATTAGAAATTCTCTTGGCATCAATTATTGTTGTGAAAATAGTACAGACATTTTTTATCTCTAAAATCTGAATTTTTACTATGTGATTCATTTGTAGTTTTTCCAGTCACACATTTGTAAAAATGTGTCTATTTTTTCTTTTTCTTCTTTTTTCCTTTTTTTGGCAAGAAATGATCAAACTTCACATCAAATCTATTTAAATGTCACTTTCAGGTTTTTGAAGTCATTATTCATTCATCCAGCCTTTTTCCTTGAAGGTGAGTCCTAAAAATATTCTATTATGCTTTTATTAGCTTTACTCTGAATTTTAGGGAAAAATGAGAAAAAGGCATTTAACTCCAATCTGATGATCTTATTAACAAGTATATAGAAAGTTGTCTTTATTTCTTAAATATGACAGATTTCTTAGTTTCCTAGAGTTAGTGTTAGTCTCAGAAAATCTTTTTCCTTTTTTTTTATCCTCACCTGAGGATATTTTTCCATTGATTTTTAGAGAGAGTGGAAGAGAGAGGGAAAGACAGAGAAATATTGATGTGAGAGAAATACATCAATTGGTTGCCTCCTGCACGCGCCTGACCAGGGACCAGGCTGGGAAACAGCTTGCAACTGAGGTACTCGCCCTTGACCAGTATCAAACCCGGGGTCCACAGGCTGACACTCTATCCACTGAGCCAAATCAGCTAGGGCTTAGTCTCAGAAATTCTTGACTGAATATGCTGAGAATGTGAAAACTAGAAAATAATTCCACTTATGATACATGGGTAAAAAACTGTATGTTTTTGCAGAGAATGTACTAGAGCAGAAAGAAGGGATTTGTTGAGAGAAATCCTGTCATACTAATAATCCAAGTTCAGAACATAATCAATTGGGGTGACTTTGTTTTGTAGTGTTTGTTATCCCAGCAAGGAGAATCCTGACTAAATGGAAGTTATCAATGGAATTTAGTAAGTGGTAGGTATTTATGCAACGACAAAAACAAAAACTGTTTAATCTCAAAGTTTCCAGTAACATGTTGGGCTATCTGGAGAGGTGGTAAGCTCTTTTTTGGATATTCTCAAAGAGAATGACTACACATCATGAAGTTTACAAAAAGGACTTCTGGACTGTCTGAAAGTTTGCATTAGATTGCAACCCAAAATATTTGCAGTGATAAAATTTAAAATAAAAATCTTGAAGCTGTTCCTAATTTTATGCATTTTATCAATTCTTAGGGTAGGGTGATGGTCCATGAACTACTGTATATAATTTTAGAAGAGAATCGAGCTTAAACATTACATATTTTTTTCACTTGCAAGATGATAACAAACATTTATTGAAAGCTGGCTCTGGGCCAGGCTCTATTCCAAGTCCTTACTACATCTCTGAATTTTTTTTAGTTTATTCCCATTGTACAGATTAAAAGTCTGAGGCAACCTTGCCCAGATCTACATGAGCTGAAAGCAAGTTTAGAACCCAGTGAGTCTGTTTTGTTGGGAGAACAGAGATAGGGGAGCAAGGGAGAGATGGTGTGGAGAATTTGATTCTTATGTTTGAACCTCAAGAACTTTTGTAAAATTAAAATGCTGTACAAAAATGACAAATTTCATTTGTAATTCTTTGAAATAATTAAAATATGAAAATAATTGTTAAGTTTAAACAAATCATATCTAGCATTTGCTGAGGGTTTATGATGTGTGAGACTGATGTTTGAGTGAATTATCTCATGTACTTTTTGCCATCCCCAGTGGGACTGGTTTCCTATATTCCTATTTCACAGATAAAAGTGAGGTTTAGAGAAGGTAGGTGCCCTGCCTGAGGTCACTTTCTGATCTTTATCCCCTTGCTATTCAGCTGTCTTTCTTTTTTATTTTAAAAGAATCATCTTTTATTTTTAAATATATATTTTATTGATGTTTTAGAGAGAGAAGAAGGGAGAGGGAGAAAGAGAAAGATCGATGAGAGAGAATAACATCAATATGCTACCTCCTGCATCCCCCCTAATGGGGATTGAGCCCACAACACTGGCATGCACCTTGACTGGGAATCAAAGCAATGATCTCTCAGTGCTTGGGATGATGCTCAATCAACTGAGCCACACCGGCCAGGGTTGTCCAAGTCTTTCAATATGACCTTTCCATGCCTTTGTGAATAGAGTTTTCTTTCCCAGAGATCAAAGGCAAGCAGTCTCCAATTCTTGCCTCTCCCAAATCTAACTAGTGAAATTAAATTACATCATGGCTGCCCCTAGAACTACAATGCCAGTCCTTTCAAGCCACTCCCAAGCAAGCCTCTCATCACTCCCCTTTGTTCATGAACTCTCAGGGGCTAAATGCATCTTTCCTTCTTTCTAATTAGGCTTCTGCTTGGAGAAAGGCAGGCAGCTGAGTTGTTTACTCTCTTAAAACATCCCAGGTTCCATATCTGCCCAGTGATGTAGCAGAACAGATCACTTTAGCAGGAGAACTAAGACTCCACTGAAATTTTGACACCTAGGGTCACAGCAACCATCTCCCTGGCCTCTCTCTGCCTCCAAATGCACTTTTCATCTGGGTGCTTCATCTATGTCTTGGCCCTTACTTAATCAGGATGTAGCCCTGCAAAAACTGTTACATGCATGGTCCAGCCTCAGCAGGTCTTCAAGGGCCACCCAAGATGGGCTACTGAACAAAGGAAGCCAAACATTTCAAAAGACCATCTCCAAACACAGGCTCTTCTTTTCCCTCTTCCTTTTGTCAACACACTGATTAAAAACAGAAAATAGTTCTCTGCTTTTTATATTGAGTCTACTTACTAAATCCCAAAAAAGAAGCACATTATTTTTTTCCAGTTCTTTCTACAAATACCTTAAAACAGTGTCATTACTTCGCCAAGGATTCTGTTCTGTTTCATCTTTTTTTAACTGTGAAAATTGAATTTTCTTTGACCTTTAAAGATTATTGGATTTGCTAAAGGAATTCAGGATACACTAGATGGCCCGACATCTGTTTGTTGTTGCACCCTGCATGCCAAAGTAAAGCATCCAAGCAGTAGGAGAGGGAATGAAGTTGTATTTGTGTTGCCTAAATTACTGTAGTATTGATTACAAATTGAAGCGATCAGTTTGCACATGTAGGCTGAGCAGCCTCTCTTCAGTCTTTACTCAGAAAATTAGTAAATCCATTTTACAAGTCCTTGTCTTTCACTTTAAAAAAGGATATTATGCATTTATAATTTTGTGAGTTATTCTGGGTACAGTGTAGGTTTAAAAAAAATTTTTAAAGAAAAATGTCAGAGTTAAAAATTACCACAGGTTGATCCTATGATTTTGTAAGGTCAAGTTTCCTAATCTCAGAGTAGTCCCCAAAAGTCTCTCCCACCCAAAGGCAGAGCCTTCAATGATTTTCAGTGAAAGACATTTTATTTTGATAAATGGCTACTATCATTTAAAGATTATGAAAATCAGAAAAGGAGATCATCTATTTTTATTGTGGTTAGTTAATCTTGTAATAAGTTTGCAAAGGTTGGACAAAGAAGGTGAATGGTTTAAAATAGTGGTTTTCAAAACTTCTCCATACTGTACTTAAATTGTATGGAAAATTGAAAGGCGTTATCTATTTTCTGTGTATGTATGGTTGTTTAATTTTGTAATATGAATCCATAAAGTTTGGCCAAAGAAGGCAAGTGGTTTAAAAAAGTAGTTTCCATGACCTAGATAGTATTATGCTAAGTGAAATAAGTAAGACAAAGACAAATACCACATGATTTCACTTATATGTGGAATCTAACAAAATGGAAACAGACTCGTAGATACAGAGAACAAACTGATGGTTACAAGGTGGAAGAATGATTGTGGGGGCTAGGTGAAAAAGGTGAAGGAATTAAAAAGTCCAAATTGGCAAGTTACAAAATAGTCACAGGGCCCTGGCCGGTGTGCCTCATTTGGTTGAGAGTTGTCCCATGCATCAAGAGGTCACTGGTTGGATTGCCAGTCAGGGCACATGCCCAGGTTGTGGGCTTGATCCCCAGTAGGGGGCATGCAGGAGGCAGAAAAATGATGTTTCTCTGTCATAGATGTTTCTCTCTTTCTTCCTCTCCCTTCCTCTCTCTCACAAATCAATAAAAGCATATTTTTTTTAAAAAAAATAGTCATGGTGCTGTAAAGTACAGTATAGAAAATGCAGTCAGTAATATTGTAGTAATTATATATGGTGCTGGGGAGGGAGGGCGGGAGGGGGGGAATCACTTCAGAAGTCATATAAATGTCTAACTACTATATTGTAAACCTGAAACTAATATATTGAATGTCAACTGTAATTTAAAAATAAATGTGTAGAACAGAGTTCATAATATTTTTAAAAAATAGTTGTTTCCAAAGACTGCTTTAACATTGAATCACCCAAGGGTTTTTAAACATTTTCAACCACACTCATCCTTCACCTCTGACATACTAAATCAGAACCTCCTAGGGTAGAGCATGGGAAATGGTATTTTTAAAAAACACTCCCTGGGTGATTCTTACACACCTTCCCAGCAGTGGTCCCAATTAGTGATGAGATCACTGGTCCAGATGCTCAGGAGAGCATTTTAACACCTATAGAGTTTACTGTTCATAATCAAGACTGGTTGGGGGTCAGAGGGGGAAAAATAGATAGGCTTGTTATAAGCAAAACAGCAAAATAGAAATATGAGCCAAAAATTTTGATGTATAACTATGTATGCACAGTATATTCTATTTTTAACTTTCTTCAGAGAACTTCAGATTTTTCTAAAATATATGGAATGTATTTTGTATACAAGAATAAATTTTTGTCTTATGAAATTACTAAGAAATTTGTTTTCTCTTAAATATTCTACTATAATTTTCTAGTTTAGAATATACCTTTAAAATAGCTATTCATTTATTGAAAGGAGGGAAGCAAAAGCAAATTGCCTATTTCAATTGAGTCGGTTTTTTAAATGTTTTAATATTTTATTTACTGAAAAGTAGAAAGTTGGTTTTATTTATTTTTAATTTTTAAGTATATTTTTATTGATTTCAGAGAGGAAAGGAGAGGGAGAGAGAGATAGAAACATCAATGATGAGAGAGAATCATTGATCATCTTCCTGCACACCCCACACTGGGGATGGAGCCCACAACCTGGGCATGTGCCCTGACCAGAAATCGAACTGCAACCTCCTAGTTCATCGTTCAACACTCAACCACTGAGCCATGCTGGCCAGGCTAGAAAGTTGTTTTTAGGCTCTTCAGAGTTTAATATCTTTTTATTTCATATATATTGACATACATTGAATTGAGGGATATGGAAAGAATAATTTAAGGAAAGGTGTTTCCAAATCCATCAAGCTCTATATCTGAAAATTTAAATCCCTTATTTACAATGCTTATCTTAATCTCTTTAGCTCTTGGGAGAAATAGTTAAGCAAGTTTCCATGCTTGAAAAATGCCTATCCCAGTTTAACATTATCTATGATATTTTTTAAATAATTCTTTATTGTTGAAAGTATTACATTTGTCCCACTAATTGACCCCCTCCAGCCCATCCCACCCCCACCCCAGGCCCTCACCACCCCATTGTCTGTGTCCATTGGCCATGCATATACGCATACAAGTTCCTTGGTTGATTAGTCCCCGCACCCCCGCCCCGCACCCCTCCCACCCCTAACCCTTCCACCCCCACCCCCGACTCCCCCACCTCCACCTTCCCTTTGGGATTCTGCACTCAGTTTTATGCTTCCATGTCTCTGGTTCCACTCCTTTCATCAGTTTATTTTGTTACTTAGATTCCACATATGAGTAAGATCATGTGATACTTATCTTTCTCTGACTGACTTATTTCACTTTATCTATGATATTTTTTAACCTCAGACAAATTTTGTAATATATTCAATAGTATTTTCAACCATCTCTGACTTGTATCTTGTCTGATACATGCTCCCATAATTTGTACTTTCAACAATAAGAAGTATTATTAGTCCTTCCTCTGCTCCAGAAGTAATACATGAAACTGATCTACGAATTTCGTAAAATATTAAAGGAGAATATTTTTTAAATAATGAAGCAAAAGATTTACAGCTAACTGAATGATAAAGATGTAATTAGTTGTTTTATCTTGGCATAACAAAATAAAAACTAAAATACCACAATCACCTAAGCTTGAAGTCCTGGATTTATTCTTTCTCATCCTTCCCATTCATTCTTTGGTTTGGTCACCAAGATCTGTTAGCATTTGTTCTATTGATAAATCTCTACTGTCTACCTCTCCATTTCCATCACTGTAGTCTGTCTGATTCCAGTTACTCATCCTCAGAATTTCATCCCTGATTTCTCCAACACCTTCCTTTACTGACTCCCATTCTTATTTTTCTCCTATTCTTGACTTCATTCTTACTTTTTGGCAGGCTAATACATCCTATAGATAACTATCGATTAACATGCCTTTAAGATCATAATGCTGTGGCTCTTTGTTTTTTCCTACTAGATCTTAAGTTTTCCTAATTTTTAATGAATCCATTCACATTTCTATCTTCTCTCTTTTCCTCTCTAGTTCTATTTTGTTATTTACTTCCTAAACTAAAATGATTCCTTATCCCATCTTTGGTCATAGATCCCTTCTCAGAAACACTGCATCTATGGGCTATGTCTTCCAATAATTACACACAAGAATACTTTCAGCAGTACATATTATAAGGCTATGAAAATTAGTATATAGAAGAGGCTTGTAAATATAATTTTCTTAAAGATAGTAACTTCTATTACTGTAATTTTTTTCATTTAATTACTTTTGGAACAATTCTGATATTTACATACTTCTACTTTATTTTTATTTTTTGGCAGCACTTGCTTATTATGTATTTCTTCATCTTTTTTTATAGTCCCCTTTTGACCAATATTAGTATCATAAAAGAACTGTTCTGGTATATTTCAGAATTGTACATTTTTAGGATATTATTTCTCTGCTTGTTGATATTTCATTTTGGAGAGGGTATATAAAGCCAGTCTAAATTTTTCCTTTGGGGATAGGCATTTTTTTTTTTTTTTACTAGAATACCAATAGGATATTTTCCTCTAAAATTTTTCTTTCAAACTCAAAGTGTTCAACAGTCTATATCTATATGTTGACCACTTTTTACTAATTTATCCTGGTCCATGATAACTAATCATCGGCATATTTGGATGAGATAATCTTCACCTAAAAGAAAATAGTTATTGCATGTCACTTAGAACATGGCTTGCGTTCCGTTTGCTCTGATCTCCCTGTCAGGAAGAGGACTTGTGTGTCTCTGTTGGCTGTCTTCCCTACACATCATCCTCACCCCAAACAGAGTGCTCTTTTCATTGCTTTCCTTCGCATAATTGGAGATGTCTTACTTTTAAGCTCCACATCAGAGATTCCCTTGGCTGCAGTGTTCCAACCTTTCACCTTCTGATTCCCCTGGGCTCCCTCCACAGAACCCCAGTCCTGCCCCATCTCTGGACTCGTGGATTCAGTCCCTGTCATCTGAGCATTTTCCATTTTGTGTGGCTTCACTTGTCCTGAGTTCTTACAGAAAAATTGCTTCGGAAGTCAAGTAATTCTGTCTTAGCTACAGAATGCTCCCAACTTCCACCTTCACCCCTTCACCCCAAGCAGTTCTGCCTGGAGCTAAGTTCCTTATTTTTTGTACAACTCTCTTAGAAAGAGACTTGTGACCTGAACCTTAGTTTTACCATTAGTTTTATTAGTCCAGTTACATCTGTACTGAATCTATGAGAAATGCCTGGGAGTCTATAGCCTGGGAGTGAACAGAATTCTTCTCCCTGTACCTGTGGGGTGCAAGTTTCTTACTATATAAATTGCTTTGATCATTTATTTGAAGTCTGAGTAGAAAAACCAAAAAGCATAATTATACTCTGGAGCTCAAAACTCCCTTTTCCTTAAAAAACTAGCATTTACTTTTTTTTCCCAGCTTACTATTTTTATAGCATTCCTATGTTGATTTTACTCCAAGATGTACATTTTATCTATTGGATTCTATATGAATTTGTTAAAGGGCAAGTCTTTATATAATGCAAAGCTCTTTAAGCTAAGCTATTATTTTGTCTCTTTTTATTCCTGTAAAAGAGGGAAAGTGATCCACATATAATAAAAAAAAAGCAGATCTATCTCAGAAAACATCTTATTCATAATTATAATATTTAGGAAACCAACCAGAAGATATGCACATATCCATAATATGTAATGAATATGATATATACATATCCATAATATATAATGTATATGATATATACATAATAATTTATATGTCCATAATTTAAATAATCCATATTCCAGAAATATCATTGTTTTGAATGTACCATGAAAAAAGAACATATACTAGAAATAAATCCGTATACTCTAACAATCTATCAAAACATTCATAATGATGAAAAACTAGAAACAGTAACTCTCCAATGACAGAAGTATGGCTACGTGAGGCTGTATTCATGGGAGTTAGTCTTCTTAGATAGCCTTTACAATTTTCTAAGTAATAAATCCTATAGAAGGATGAAAAATGCTTATGATAAATATTAAATGGAAAAACCAGTATAAAAATTGTGCAATACCATTACTACAACTACACAAAGTAGCAGTCTTTAAAAGGATAGAGCAAATACAAAATTATTACAATCCTTTGGTTAGCTTGTTAAGGACGATGGGTGTTTATTCTCTGCTTTTGACCATTTCTGTCATTTCTATCATGTCCAGGTATTTTAAAATTTAAAGGATAAATTAAGTATTAAATGTTTGTGCACAAAGAGTTTTGAAGGTGCAAAAACTTCTTGCACAAGTCCTTGAGATAGGTAAGAATCATATAACATGATAGTCAAACTCTAAAATGTTGATATCATTTTGGAGGGACAGTTCATGATTTCTTTAAACTGAATGTCATAGCTTTCAATCAAAACTAGAAAATAGGACACCTCACTGTCTATCCACATAATTAGAGATTTCTCTTTCCTGACAGATTCTTAGGGTGTGGGTTTATTTATTTCCTCACTGAATCCCTGGCTCCTGGCCTGGTGCCTGGCTTACAATTAGAATATAGTGCTGTGGGTATTCGTAATTTTTTTCTTCCAAAATTCTAAATCCACATGCGATTATTTTCCCCTGGAATAATTTTACATCACCATGAAGAGTCTGAAATTATTGTAGTATCATTGATAAGTGTTATCGTTTATCAATGGTGATGATACAATGATGTGTACCCAGATGTGCATGCACACACACATATGTAGGCAGAAAAGCAAAGCAAATGGAAAACATTTCAAAGAAATGCCATACCCAAAGAAGAAGAAAATGCTCCTCAAATCTTTAGTTCTCTAAACTGCAAGCAAATGATACAACTTTGAATAGGTCTTCTTTTAAAAGTATAACATTTTCCTCCTGAATATCTTACAAATCATATCCAAAGTTATAACTACATTTCCACCAACTCACAAGACATGACTTGTCTTCAACTTCTATGGAGCTTCTAGTATAGTCCTTATCAGTGTCAGCATATCTATTCTGCTAAGACGTCAAGTCTTCTATGAACACATAAGAGGGTCCCAGGAGACTGTTCATTTGAAAAATGTTCTTCCAAGACTGACTTTTCCTTCACTCTGGTTGGTTTTAGCAATAGCTGGCTCAAAATACACTACAGAAGACAGAAAAATCCAACACAGAAAGGCCCACAGAATGAAAGCCAACCAGTGAGGAAACAAATTTTTGTTGTAGAGATTTGAGAAGCCATGATTTTTATTTAGAACTGATGAAACTTAATCTCTGAATGTAAAAGGCCACTCCTGTTGAATGTCTGCCTCAAGAATAACAGCCATAAACCTACCCTCTCCTCTTCTACTTAATTTCAAATGAAATCACAGTTGTAGCTATGAAAATATGAGTCATAAATTTTTAAAAATAGCTACCTGTTAATTTCCGATCCCTATTAAAGGTGTCCAACCTTAGCCTTCTTATGCACAATCACCAGTACCCACCTCCCATTCACCACCAAGGAAATACCGGCCTATGGATGACCTACACAATATTAAGGCTATGACCCAGAGGCCCGAACCTGTGAGTGTATAAATAATAATATATACCCTGAACAATTATGCCTGAGATTGGAAATGATCCCATGCTATTTCAAGAATTTACCAGGATCTGCGTTCAGAGTTTTCCACCGTTCTGACAGAGGAAAATTCCAGTCCGTAGGATAGCCCCCCATTGCCCAGGGTTCTGGGCCCACCTGGAGATTGGAGCCTGGAGGTCCACACCAGTTTCTTAAGGGCTCAAAGACAAAACGGTGTTGCTTTGGCAGCTCAGCGTTTTGCTTGCTGAGCAGCCACCCTAGTGAGAGCTGCCCAGCCAGGGCAATGAATAAAATGACTGCTATGAAGCCTAGAGCAGTCGGCGGGAGCAGGGGGTGGGCCAGGCCAGGCCCAGGCCCTTTCTGAAACCTGCTGGAGTAGGTAGGTCCCCGACCCTGCGCACTCCTCCCCAGGTGCAGACGGGCCCGCGAGGCCACCACATCCCCAACCACCTGCCACCCTGATGCCCGCGGGAAGGCCGAGGTCTGCGGGCCCTGGGCTTCCAGCGCCCACCCGCGCGCGCTTCGGGGAGGCCGGGGATGGGAGGCGCATCTCGGCTGCCCGCGCCCCTTCCCCGCCGAGGGTGGGGGTGCCCTTTCCTCCCCCGGTGCGTGCCGGGCCCTCCCTCGCCCCACCCGTTCCCTCCCGCCTGGGCCCAGCCCCGGGCGAAGGTGACCGACGCGCACCCGGGCTTCGGGAGGCCGTGACCAACCTGTAACACCAGCGCTCAGAGCGGTCATGGTGCGGCGGCGGCGGCGGCGGTGGCGGCGGGCAGGGCGGCGCCCACCGCGCGGGGACGCGACCCTCACCTCCCCGGCTCCCTGGGCGCGCCTCCGGCCGGTGCGGCGGCTCCGCGCTGGGCGTGCGGGCGCGCTACTGCCTCCGGGGCGGCGGGGCCTGGAGCGAGGGAGGTGGGGGGCTTTTTCTTTAAAAATAAAAAATAAAAAAATAAATCAGAGTTGACTCTCCCGCAAGGGTTGCCTCGGGCTGAAAGGAGGGACCGCAGCGGAGGCTGCGCTGCAGCTGGTGGGGAGCAGGAGGGTCTGTGCCAGCAGGTTCCTTCTCTGGCGGCCTCAGCAACAGCTGGGCTCTCCTCTGCCAGCTCCTCTCCTGGTCCCTGTCTGCTCGCTGAGCACGGCCGTGTGCACTACAGACAGACACACACGGGCACACGCAAGGCCCATGCACAGAGGTCAGCAGGTCCGTGTGCGTGCGTTGTGTGCGTGTGGGGTCTTTCTGGTCTTACTGGACACAGGGTCTGAGTATGCGGACTGTTTCACCCTTGAGTATGACATTGCTACAGAAGGAGTGCATCAGGGACACTTATCCTGGGTCCCCTAAGCATGTTGACAATTGTCCTTAAAATTAAAACATTTTGTTATGTGGATAAAACGGGATGTCCATTCAAAAATTGATAGTTGACCTCCACGCACTGTCAGTGTAGCGAACAGGAAGCTGCGTCTGATGTTTCCCGGGCGCCTAGCCCAGGCCCAGGGGGCATCACCCTCTCATTCGCACTCCCTGGAAAGTTTTGCCCTGGGGCTGGCATCCTGCCTTGCAGTCAGATATTAAACTCACCCAGAAACCCTTAACCGTGGTTTAGACATCATACACACACAGGCACAGAGATAGAGAGGGAGAGAGAAAACTGAATGAAGCTCCCTCTAAAAGAATCTGAACACCTGAAGAAAGAACAGTTCCATATCGCAAAATGATGCAGCCCAAGGGATGGAAGTCAAGTCACACACACACACACACACACACACACACACACACACACACACACACTAAAGATGTATCTTCTGGTTATGTGTATTTAATTGTTACCATCTAAAAAAAATCCTATTCACTTCAAGCCATTATTAGAGCTATTTTATTGTCCATGTTAGCAGTTTTCTAATTTAAAGACAATTTAAAAATAATCAGCGTTTCATAAAACACATGTGAACATTTTTTCAAATTTCCAAAGATTTCAGAAAGACCAACTATATAAAAAGTTAAGTTTTAAATCATATGGAATTATTTAAATAACAGAAAATAGAAAATAATTTAAACAATGGTCAATGTATGTAGAAAACTATTTACCAATTTATTTAATTATCTTAAGTCACCGCCTTCAATTATTTGATCTAAATGCTAGCTTATTTCAGTTTGTACCTTAAAAATATATAGCTGTGTAGCATTCTTTGGAATTCAAGTTAGAATTGCCCATTAGAAAATCATATTAATGAAATAATTCAAGCCAAGATATTTATAAATTTTTGAATGAAGTGATAAAGACAGCAGTTTTCCCAGTCTCAGTACCAATCAAGCATTGCAGACCCTTCTCTGCTCATGCCTGAACTACTGCTATGTCAGAATCTATAATTCAGGATTAGGAGTCAAACAATCTACTGGACAATGGAGAGAGCCATTGGAATTCCATGGCTTCAATGAAGCAGCCATGGAGAAACTCAGTACACCCATCCAGGAATCTGTAGCAACTCACTGTGTATAGGAGTAGACAATCATCCTTAAAGGCAGATACTTACGTCCCAGATACCACCTAACTCCTTCTACCTGCTCATCATTCTTCTATTTTCTTATCAGTAAAATTTAGGGAAGATAGATAAGCAACTTTTCCAGGTCCAATGGGATCTGTAACTATGCTCATTTCTATAATCTAATGAAAGTGAGTTGTTGCCCTATGGGTTGAGTATAATTCAGAGGTGTGTTTTATTTGGCTTGCAACATATTTTTGACAAATTAAGATCAACTACCAACATTTGAAAATCATGAGATTTTTATTTATTTTAATTTTTTAAAATTTTTATTGTTTAAAGTATTACATATGTCCCTTCCCACCCACCCCCAATTACCCTTTCTAGCCCACCACTGCCCCTTGCCCCCAGCCTTCACCACATTATTGTCTGTGCCCATGGGTTATACATACAAGTTCTTTGGTTGATCTCTACCCACCTCCCCACCCAACCCCACCTTCCCTCTGAGATTCAACAATCTGTTCAATGCTTCTATGTCTCTGAATCTATTTTGTTCATTAGTTTAGTTTGTTCATTAGATTCCACATATGAGAGAGATCATGTGATACTTGTCATTCTCTGACTTGCTTATTTCACTTAGCATAATACTCTTCAGGTACCTCCATGCTGTCTCAAAGGGTAAGAAATCCTTCTTTTTCACTGCTGCATAGTATTCCATGGTATAAATATACCACAGCTTTTTTACTCACTCATCTACTGACAGGAACTTGGGCTGTTTCCAAGTCTTAGCTATTATAAGTTGCACTGCTATGAACATAAGTGTGCATACATCCTTTCTGATTGGTGTTTCAGGTTTCATAGGATATATTTCTAGAAATGGTATCACTGGGTTAAATAGCAGTTCCATATTTAATTTTTTGAGGAAACTCCATACTGTTTCCCATAATGGCTGCACCAGTCTACATTTCCCACCAGCAGTGTAACAGAGTTTTCTCCACATCTTCACCAGCACTTGTCATTTGTGGATTTGTTGATGGTAGACATTCTGACAGGTGTGAGGTGATACCTCATTGTTGTTTCAGTTTGCATCTCTCTGATGATCAGTGACTTTGAGTATTTTTTCATATGTCTCTTGACCATCTGTATGTCCACCTTGGACAAGTGTATATTTAGATCCTTTGCCCATTTTCAATTGAATTGTTTGTCTTCCTTTTGTTAAGTTGTATGAGTTCCTTTTATATTTGAATATTAGCCCTTTATCAGATGTATCATTGGCAAATATGTTTTCCCATACAGTGGAAAGAATAGATGCATTTTAATGATGGATTTAATGATGGATGGCCTGGGCAAGGTTTAACACAGTTTATTTCTATACCTCCCAGATGGGAGCATGACATTGAGTGTCTCTTGGGTGTCTTCATCTTCTCATAAAAAGGCTTTCCAGGCAACCACAAAGCATTAATTCACCATTTAAATATTGGAAGGTTTTGGAAAAAATAAGACATCTTACTCTTTCCTTAAGGCAATGTTTCCCAAGTTTTCTTGATAAGGATCATCTGGGTGATATTAAATATTTTCAGGACAACTCTGATTAAGTATCTCCGAAGTGAGATATGCAACTATGGAGGATATCTCTTAATATTAACAGGTATCCCCTTAAGCAACACAGTTCCAGTGGTTGATACCTACTCACAAGCATTTCTTTCCTAATAGACCAGAGTGGATTTTCCCACTCTCTTCCCTCTCCTACAGGTCCCATGCACCTCCATCCTCATCTACTAGTAAACCCTGGAGCAGTTCAGGAATCCCAGTAGCCCCTGCACTTATGTTGTAGCTGTGTGATCTGAAGCACGAAAAATGTGTGAGTGCAACTAGGTGGTAAAAGACCATCTGCTGAGTCAAATGTGAGGTCTTTGCAAGATTGTCAGATGGCCATTTAATGTTTCACATAGTTCCTATTTGCATTTAAATCAGTCATAGATAGGAGATAGGCTTAGCATATCCTTCAACAGCAAATTATTTTTAAAGATGATAAATACCTTAAACAGAAGCTATGGATATTAAAACGGGCAGAAATTTATTGAGGCAAGAAATGCAGTTGGTTTCTCAAATGGGAAAATAAACTGCCTAATGATCTGAGAGGGGCTCCAGAGGATACACTTGACTTGGAAAATCATATGATGTACAGGTAACTGTGGCCTTCTCCCACTATGCATACTTTACAGGTTAATTGAAAAAATTCTTGGCTCACCATTCTGCCTACTTTAGATTATATTTTCAGAGGAAGCTAAATTCTAGGAGAAAAATAAAAGGAAGACTGTGAAATCTGGGATAAACAATAATATCAATTAGGTACTCAAGCTGGGAGCTAAACAGAGGTCTCATTGTACTGAGCAGCAGCTGAGCTGATGGCCCAAAGGAGCTGGTGGACTACTGAAAACAAAGGGCATGTTTCAAGACCATCAGTCAGTAATCAAGTGATGCAAGTTTTGACTATTTAATAATAAAAGCTTCTCCCAGACAGCAGTAAACATTTGAGTTTAAAGTAACCTTGAATATCTCATTTATTATATAAAATATCTTAAGTTCCCCTCAAGGTTGATGGAATGGGGCACTCCTCAAGACAACCCACTCAAAAGCGCTAGCTGAGGGGAGAAGGGTTCCAGAATGGGTGACAGGGAAGAGGTGTGATGAGCATCACTTATCAACTTGGGGCCAGGAGTAGGGGATGTTGTTCATAGAGCTAATTTTCCTCTTGTAAATTGTCCAGAAGTTGGGACCAGCCAGAATCCTGTGCCTGGGTGGGATACTAGTAAACAATGAGAGAAACAAGTAGATCTCACTAGCACTACGAAGGGGTGGACAGTGTTGGTTACTATTGGTGCCATCCCCAGAGGCTCTTTACCAGGTCAGGATGTCTATTCTCCAATTGCTATTAGGATTAGTGCTAACGTCTCATAACTGTCCCCTTTTTCAGAATGGGAGATGCCTCACCCTGGAAGATAAAACCCCACTCCCACCCCAGGGAAGCGGGCAGTTTGAAACCAATGAGAAATGGACAAGCTGGCATTTCTATGTAAAGGTGGATCAACTCTAGTGTAATTCATCTCTAGAGTTCTCAGTATCACCCAGCTGAAGCTTGACTCCAACTACATCTTTCCTTGGCTCCTTCTCTTATTCTCCCCTACCACCCTCACTTCCTTTCTCCTGAAAGTATCCCTTGAATGAATCATGTGCCCCTGAATCCTTGTCGCAGACCCTGCTTCTAGGAAGCTAATCTTAGACAACTTTCTATTTTGCATGCTATTGCAATAGGAGTTAGTAATTTCATTCTCTTAGTAATTGTCTCTGCATCCAGAAACCTTATAAAACTTTAGTCCTGAGAATTCTAAAAATGTAATATGTTCTTTATAGATTTTCTGCATACATAATAACTGGATCTCTGGACAAATCACAGTTTTCTTTCCCTTTCCAAACTTACACATTTTTTTTTTTTCTTTTCCTTGCCTTTCTTGGCTGGTCACCTTGGAGATATTGGACACAGAAGTTGTTCTGGATCTCAAAAGGATAGCTTCTAATATTAACATTATTCTATATAATAAGAGAGGAATATGCTAATTATCCATTATGTCCTGAGGTGTAATGACCGACCACATAACAACCGAATCAGCAGGAGGGTGGGGCAGTGAGCCACAAGCAGGGGACAGAGAGCTACAGGAGGGGGCAGGGCAGCAAGCTATGGGGGCGGGGGGAGCTACAGGAGGGCGGGGCAGCAGGCAGAAAGCTACAGGAGGGAGGCAGCGAGCTACTGGCGCGCAGATTCGTGCGCAGGGCTTACTAGTGTATAATATTTGCTATTGGCTTTTTGGTTGATAATTTTTTTAGTTAAGGTTATTTTTATTTCTAGTTTACTAAGCATTTTCTTTTCTAATGTTGAATGACTTTAAGAAATATACTTTTTCTACATCTATTGAGAGAAACATATTTCTCCTTCAATCTATTAATGCTGTGAATGATAATATAAAGTCTTCTAAATAAAAGCGTTGACTTACTTCAAGCATACTTTTCTATCATTCACAGTCAAAGATGTATCAAACCGTTTATTGTACTTCACTTTGTAGAGTCAGTGGAGAGCTGGGCAAAGACAAGACCTTTCATACTGTGGGGGGAGGTCCTGGAGAAGACGTGACTGCCAGTTGACCAGCAGGCCCTTTGGTCAATTATGGTCTCCATTGAAAGCATAGACAACTAGAGCAAACAGACAACTAGAAAAAAAATCCCCCTCTGTCCTTGGAATATATGTTCTGCCCACAGAGGGAGCCATTTTCAAGAACACAGCCTTGAGAGGGCAAGGTGTTGAGACCATGTGGACTGAATATGTGACTGACGCTCAGGCCTCTATGTAACCTTTTAAGGATTCTGATGGGTAGGTGCTGGGATCTCCTCATCTTGTGTCCACCTAAGACAAGCCTCATAAGTATGTTCCCTTGCTTATTAAACTTGCTGCTTACCAATCTGGAGTGGCCTGCCTCTTTCTTTGGTCTGCCTTACCCTCTGAGTATAGAAGCCACGTTCAGCTTTCACCTGGGCAACCCCCAAGTTTGCAAACCAATACATATACTAGGCCCTACTGTTACCCAGATTCTCTTCTTTCAAGAACTTTATGAAAATAAGTATCACTAGGTCACAGAAGGAGAATACATAGCCATGATTTTAATAAATTTTGTGATAATCCTTATTGTTCAAAACACAAAAAGAATACAAGTTCATCATGTTACAAACCCTAGGCTACTTATTTCACAAATGACAGCTGCTCCAGGATTCAACAATATATTTTTAAGCACAGTATAACTATTTTAAACATGATGGCCTAGTTGTACAGACTAGCTTCAGTAACAAAATCTGTTTGGAAAGGAATTATATTTCTCTGTAATTACTGAGTTAGGTCAGGCCAATGAATTATAAAAGCATCAATATGAATGAACTGCTGTTACATACAACATGGATGAATATTACCAGCATGCTAAGAAACCTTATACAAGAGTGATTGCTGTCATTTCATTACTAGTAATATGGGTTTCAAAAATAGTGGTGGAAAAATATCAGAACAGCAGTTGGTTCTGGAGTGTAGAAAGGGTTGACTTGGAAGGGACATGAGAATAGTTTTGGGGGAGCCATGAGAATGCTCTGTTTTTTTCAAGAGTTCTCTATTTTATGCAAATTTAATGTAAAAAAGACTGAAATATATTGAACTAAAGTTGATAGGCATGCTGAATTACTTAGGCAAAAAATGTATGAATGTCTGCAGTTTACTCTGAAATGCATCAATTACTAAGATGGATTGATGGGATGTATGGAAGAAATTGGATGGGTGGGCATGTAATAGAGCCGGTACAGTAAGCTGTTGATGGTGGCATCAAGGTGGTGAGTGCATGTGAGAATACTGAATAATTCTTTTAATTTTTCTTGGGTTTGAAATTTTTCATAATCAATTTGTCAGAAAACAATAACCAGGGTTTTACAATTTCCTACTCCCATGCTTCTTCCAGCTCTTGCGAGGATTACTTTTGTATCTCCTAACTAGTCTCCTGTCTCCTGAAATTTATTCTCAACACAGCCAACCAGAGCAATAAACAAAACTAATTACTCCTCAAAACATTGTGAGACCAGTCCCATTACACTCAGAGTGAAATTCCCCGTCCTCTGACTTACCATGTCCTACATGATGTGGCCACCATGTGTCCTCATTACCACTCTGACCTCTAATCCCACTAACCACCTCCTTCAGGAATTTTCTCTCTGGTCATATTCATCTCTTTGCTATTCCTTAAATTATCTGGCATGCTTCTACCTCTGGGTAATTGCACTTGCTATTCTTCTGTCTGGAGTATTTTCCCCTCAGAAATCTCTTTGGTTCTCTCACTACTTCAGTTCTTACATATCATCTTAGTGAAATTTTCCCTGTCTGCTCAGTATAAAATTTCAATGCCCTTAAGCCAATATTTCTTATTTCCATCCTTTTTATTTTTTAAAAATATATTTTATTGATTTTTTTACAGAGAGGAAGAGGGAGGGATAGAGAGTTAGAAACATCTATGAGAGAGAAACATTGATCAGCTGCCACCTGCATACCTCCCACCAGGGATGTGCCTGCAACCAAGGTACATGCCCTTGACCTGAAACAAACCTGTGACCCTTCAGTCTGCTGGCCGACGCTCTATCCACTGAGCCAAACCGGTCAGGGCATCCTTTTTATTTTTTATTTTATTATTATTATTTTTAAATATATTTTATTGATTTTTTACAGAGAGGAAGGGAGAGGGACAGAGAGCTAGAAACATCGATGAGAGAGAAACATCGACCAGCTGCCTCCTGCACACCCCCTACCGGGGATATGCCCACAACCAATGTACATACCCTTGACCAGAATCAAACCTGGGACCTTTCAGTCCGCAGACCGACACTCTATCCACTGAGCCAAACCAGTTTGGACTCCTTTTTATTTTTTAATATTTTCTCCCTAGCTTGTTTCACATATTACCATTCTCTATAGTTTACTTATTTATCTTGCTCATTGTCTGCACTCTCAGAATAGAAGGCTCCATGAGAGCAGGGATTCTGTCTGTTTACCTATTACTTCATCCTCAGCACCTGGAACAGTGTTTAGCACTTCATCCTTAGCACCTGGAACAGTGTTTAGCACATACTGGGTACTTATTAAATATTTTTTGAATGAATAAAGGAATATCTGCAGTTTTGGATCCTTTCTTTTATGAAAATAGAATAGTATAATTGATTATAGAGAGACACACGATTGGTTTAGTAAAGTTATGCCATTATGTGAATTTGGAAATAGCAAATTTGAATTACAGCTAAAATCAAATGCTTGGCTAAACTTTGAGCTTGGCACCTAAATGTTTTTGTAAAGAGTTATACAAACTAGCAAGAAATCAACCAATTCAGTTGAAGGAGAGATTGTACCTTGCGTTGGAAGAAGAAAACATAAACCACACAAAATGTTTTATTTCAAGGACTTACTTCCTACGCCCACAGATTTTTACTTTTCAAAATCTCAAATATATGCTCTTTGTAGGGATTTCTGTAAGTTTAGTTCACTGCTGTATCCCTGGCCTGAGAACAGAGCTTTTATATAGTAAATGTGCACTACTTACTTGTTGAATAAATGATATGAATATTGATATTATCATTCTTATTGAATAAATTAAATTCTGAATATGATTGTGATGTTAATATTGTCATAGTTTATTTAGTGAGTCCTTTTGTGGGATGGTCAGGAGAAACCCATAAGTTAGCTGGGTATCTATATGGGCCACCTGAAATTAGATCTTCATCAGCAATGTGTATAGAGAAGTGGAATCTGGTGTCAACATGAAAACTGCCACTGAAATAAAAGTCCTTGTGTATATGTGTCTCTTAGAATAATTCTCTATAAGTCACTGATTATGGTAAAAGATGTGATCTGTGCATATTTAGATAAAATAACTACTAGCCTAGTCTGTGTGTAAAAAAAAAAAAAAAGACTCCCCTTTTTATGAGATGACTCAATGCATGGCAAGGATCATGGCGTGGAGCAAATAGATCCAGCGAGGCCTGGATTTCAGCCCCTACTGATGCCCTGCCTCTGTGCAGGCCACAGCCTTACAATCACAGGTGGTGGACCTGAGTGCAAATTGCTTTCCAGAATGTGTAAGTTTGCATGTCCACCAGTATTGTCTACAAAGTCTTTTTCAATTTGAATGATGGCAAACCATAGCTGATTGCTTGATTTTTATAGAGAGGAAGGGAGAGGGACAGAGAGCTAGAAACATAAGATTGGGCAAATGTAAGCCCTGACATTTTTTTCTTTTTGTAATGCAAGTGCCTGACTTAAGTTTTGATTGCTGAGGCATCCATTTATAAGAGGGCTATCCTCTCTAATAAAAGAGTAATATGCAAATTGACCATCACTCCAACACAAGATGGCTGCCCCATGTGGTCAAAGATGGCCACCCCAAGATGGCCAACAGGAGAGGGCAGTTGTGGGTGATCAGGCCTGCAGGGGAGGGCAGTTAGGGATGTCCAGGCCAGCAGAGGAGGGCAGTTGGGGGGACCAGGCCAGCAGGAGAGGGCAGTTAGGGTCAATCGGGCCATCAGGGGAGCAGTTAAGCATCAATCAGGCTGGCAGGGGAGTGGTTAGAGGGTGATCAGACTGGCAGGTAGAAGCGGTTAGGGGCAATCAGCCAGGCAGGCAGGCTAGCGGTTGGGAGCCAGCAGTCCTGGATTGTGAGAGGGATCCCAGATTGGAGAGGGTGCAGGTTGGGCTGAGGGACATCCCCACCCCGTGCACGAATTTTGTGCACCGGGCCTCTAGTCTTGAATAAAAGCATTGTCAACCACAGGACTAAATAAAGAATCAGGCCAACCCCTCCCACTGTAGCTTCTTTGTTTTAGATATCTTGGTTGATTTTAATAACTGACCATTTGAGCTACTTATCTGTTTTCACTTTCTTTCCACACTTTACATTCCTGCTCTTATGCTTTTTCACCAATAAAAAGTGAGCCTGGGAAACCCTAGGCCCCCACCTTCAACCCCAATAAAAGCAGAACACCAATGTCATGTACTTTCTCTGTCTCCACCAGTGAATTCACTGTGTGGCCCCAGGTGTGTTATGTAATTTCCAGGTCTTGTAAGTAATAAGCCTGTATCTTTTCCAAGTTTCCTGATGGTTATTGCTGAAGGGCATCTTGCAATCATATGAACCACAAGGGTTGGTGCAGCTGTAACATTGGCTATTGATAGACTGAGACCAGCACAAAGCAATTTTACATTTCTTGGCTAAACTAGTGAGCTTGTACCTTTAAACTACACTTTTATGTATTTTCTATTTTTATGACTTGTCTTTTGCAATTATTTGCTCATTTAATTGAAAAACTACCATTTTCTTATCAATTTGTAAACATTTCTCTTATGTTAGGGATTATTGATGGTTTTTTCATAGTTTGAAAATATTTCCCAAGTTTGGTATGATTTTTACTTTTGTTGGTGATGTATCAATAGTACAATGAACTCTAATAGCCTTTTTCTTTGTGATTTTTCACCTTGTTGTTAATAGATATGTGTGTGTGTGTGTGTGCGTGTGTGTGTGTGTGTGTATATATATATATATATATATATATATATATATATATATATATACATATATATGAGGCCCGGTGCACGAAATTCATGCACGGGGGAGGGGTGAGTGGTCCCTGAGCCCAGCCTGCACCCTCTCTAATCTGGGACCCCTTGAGGAATGTCTAAATGGGCAGTTGGACATCCCTCTAACAAACCAGGACTGCTGGCTCCCACCCGCTTGCCTGCATCTGCCTGATTGCCCCTAACCGCTTCTGCCTGCCAGCCTGATCATTCCCTAACCACTCCACTGCCAGCCTGATCAATGCCTAACTGCTTACTGGCCAGCCTGATTGCCCCTAACTGCTCTCCCCTGCAGGCCTGGTCTCCCAAAACTGCCCTCCCCTGCAGGCATGGGTCCCCCCCAACTGCTCTCCCCTGCAGGCCTGGTCCCCCCAACTGCCCACAACTGCCCTCCCCTGCCAGCCATCTTGTGGCGGCCATCATGTGTCCACAGGGGGGCAGCCATCTTTGACCTCATGAGGGTGACCATCTTGTGTCTTGGAGTGATGGTCAATTTGCATATTACTCTTTTATTAGATAGGATATACATATATCTAGAATTTATATAGTATCAAGTAAAGAGTTAGGTCATTTAAAAAACGTTTTTTAAATAGTTGACCAATTATTTCATCATCACCATTTAAATTTATTGGATTTAGAATTAAGGACTGATTTTGAGCTATCATTTCTGTTTTGATGTAAATGTCTACACTTGATCAAAATTTAAGAATTTTCTCTGTAAAACATTTTTAATAGTTGGAAAGAAAGTTCATTTGCCCAATCTTATTATTATAACACTTTTATACACTTTCTTAACTATATTATAATTACTTGTATAAATTAACTTAGTAACCATTTTATGCTGTCCAAAAAAAGTAACAAATTAAGATATTGAGTGGCATTTCATTACTCATTTGGGTTACTTTTGGAATATCTGATATCGTCGTAATATTGCTATTCCATCCAGGAAAACAGTACAGCTCTCTTCTCATTGATACCTAATTTGATAGTTGGGGTCAAGTTTATGTATTTTCCCTTCTGCAGGTTTTATACATTTCATGCAGAAGTTATTGTTAGTAATTTTAAATATTTGGATAACCATTGGCTCTGTGATTTTCCCATTATATATCCAGATTTGTTATTGCTTTACCAAGGAAAGATATCTGGTCTTGTAAGTTTATCATAGAAATAGCTATATTTCTGAACTTTTTCTGAATTTTAGAAGTTTTTTCTGAATTCATATTATTTGTAATTATTTTACTAAGTTTCATGTGGTGCACAGAAGAATACATTTTTTCCCTTTTGAGTGGTTCTAACATTGGTATATTTTAGTGAACAACTATTTCTAAAACCATAGACTTACTTGAGGTTTGTATGAATCCCTGAGAATGTTGAACAATGAACAAGGAATTTATTTATATCTCCTTGTCCATCATCACTTCAATCATTGAACACCAGAGACTGAATTATGGAGAAATGTTTCTACATTTTCTGGGAGTTTTCAATTCTGTTATACATAAAGACTAGAGGCCGGTGCATGAAAATTCATGCATTGGAGGGGGTTCCTCAGCCCAGCCTGCTCCCTCTCACAGTCTGGGAGCCCTCAGGGGCAGGAGGCAACCTGGCGATTAGGGGAAGGTGATGCCCCATCACACCTCTGCTGCTGCCACTGCCGGCAGCACAAGCCTCGGCCGGCCCTGATTACCTGAGCCTTGGGTGGCCCTGGGCAGCTGCCCAGCCACCATCTGAGGCTTGCCTGTGCCTCGGGCCGGCCCTGGATGGCTGGGGGGCTGAGGGGACTGTGGGACTCTGGAGACAGGTGTGCGGAGTGGCCAGGCCTGCCTGGGGGCGGGCCCAGCCTTGCTGCATGCCTGCTGCCCAAGTGGGGCAGAGGGGACTGGGCGCCTTCATCTTGTGGCTGTGGGCACTGCCATCTTTGAGGGCATGGCATTCAATTAGCATATTCCCTCCTTATTGTCTGGGGGCACTGCCATCTTTGAGGGCGGGACAGTCAATTAGCATATTCCCTCCTTATTGGCTGTGGACGCTGCCATCTTTGCGATAGCATGAGGGTCAATTAGCATATTCCCTCTTTATTAGATAGGATTATTAGAGGTAAAAACTTGGGTAAAAAAAGTTTTCAACTTATATTAGGTCAGCTATTTTAGGGTAAGCATTAAGACGGATTTTGTGTCCCCAGCACTTATAAGACTAATGAATAGCTGCACTCAACAAATATCTGTTGGGGGAAAAAATGTGTCCATAGGAGAAAACTAACCTGATACAGACAATTAAAGGCTTTGGAGTGAGTTTTAGCCAAATTTTTCTAGCGAGAGTTCTTGCCATTTCTATAAACATTCATTCTAAACACATACTAGCAGACATTGTTGGTTGGCTGACAAAATAGTTCCCTCTCTTCTTGGCCATGTACTCAGGGCAGAAGCCAATCATCAACTCCAATTATCAGCCATATTAATTCCATTTTTCTCTCCAGTAGTTGCTTTAGACATATGCATATGACATATTTCTGGCCAATGAAACGTATGAGAAAATCTTCTGGAAGCTCTTGAGAAAGAGTTTTTCACTCTTAAAAAGGAACATTAGTCAGAGACATGCTTTATTTATTTTCTGAAGACATTCTGGGTGAGTTGTGTGAATTGCTGAGACTTGGACTTGATGTAGTCATCTCGTGACTGTGAATGGATGAGTCTGAGACCAAAGACAACAGCCTGAAGGAGATGGAGCAAAAATAAAAGAAGAACCTGGCACCTTGATGTCATTGGTGAGCTGCTGAAATAAACCTGAAATCTTGTGAATTAACATTTATACCACCTTTTACTAAGCTTACAATTATGGGCAGTTGAAAGCATTCATGAACCAATGGATACAAATGATATTTAGAAGCACACATAAACTTAAATGAAATAAATAGCCCCTGTCTACTGTATTAATAGTAAAGACATTTGTAGTCTTATTTTATATGTTCTTTGTATGTTCTTTTAAAAGAAATAAGAACTTTATATTCTTTTAAAGAGAGGGATTCTTTAGACATTTGGAGAAAGAACATTGCAGATAGGACATAGAAGGACAAAGGGCTGGAAGTGAGGGTAAAACTGACAATTTTGAAGAAGATCGAGGAGCTCAATATGACTACAATGAGGTAAGCATAAAGATAAGTGGGTGAGGTGCAGTTCATATAAGGGCTACTGGGTCCTTTTAAAAACTTTTGCCTTTGCCCTGGCTGGTGTGGTTCAGTTGGTTGAGCATCATCCCCCACCCCAAAAGGTTGCCGGTTCTATTCCCAGTCAAGGCACATGCCCGGGTTGTGGGCTCAATCACCAGTAGGGAGCATATAGGGGATAGCCAATCAGTGTTACTCTTTGATGTTTCTCTCTCCATCTCCCTTCCTCTCTCTCTAAAAATCAATACAAATATTTTAAAAATAAATACAAACTTTGGCTTTTATATTTCCCTAAAGAATGAAATGGTTTTCAGCAAAGGAGTGCTGTAATCTAATTATGCTTTGGATTGTTCTTACTAAATTGTTAAGAACACACCTAAGAGGAATAAGAGCAGAAGCAGAAAGACCTAATTAGGTGATTTCTTCATTTCAGAGAAGATGTTGGCTTGGTTTGGGGTGATAACAGTAGAGATAGTGTGATGTGCTCAGATTCTGAATATTTTTTGAAGGATCTGGCAGGATTCACTCATGGGCTATGAGAGAAACAGAGAAGGTGAGGATAACCCTGATGTTTGGGGGCCTGAGACTGTGGAAGAATGGATTTATCATTTATTGAGATGAAGAGGACTCTAGAAGGAGCAGGTTTAGATCTAAGTGTAAGGTAAGGCAATAACAAGAGCTTGGTGTTAGATAGGTAACATTTTATATGTCTATTTGACATTAAAGAGAAGACTCTGAGTAGGCATTTGTGTCATATATACACACTCAGATATAGGTATATCTGTATGTATGAGCAAGCATTTGTGTATTTTATATATTGATGACCATTTCTGGGAGCAGAGAGGCGCTAGAGTTACAAATTTGGGAGTCTCTGGTATAGAGATGGTATTTAAATCAAGAGACTGGATGAAATCATCTAGGTTTCTTTTCTATGTGTAAACATAAAAGAGAAGTAGACCAAGACTGAGCTGGTGCACAGAATCATTTAGAGGCCAGGGAGATAGGAATACAGACATTATGTATAAACAACTCTTTCAAGGGATTTTGTTTTAAACTGAAGGAGAGAAAGGCAGTAGGAACTGAAGGAGGAAGTGGAGCAAAGACAAAATTGTTTTTTAAAGATAAGAAACTTAACCGTATGTTTTATGCCAATCTAGTGGATAGGGAAAACTTGGTGACGCAGGGAAGACAGGGAAAAAATCGAGCATGTCCCTAATGAAGTGTGGGAGTCATCTCTGCTTCTAGGTCCGGAGGGCTGGCCCAACCTAGAAGCAGAGATGATTCATCCACCCATTCATATTATTACAAAGTCAATTCCACTGAGTGTAGGTCCTAAATGCAGGGAGGTGGGTAGTTTGGTGGCATATGCTTCTGGAAATTATCCTCTGATTTCATTATTATTTCCATGAAATAGGAAGAAACTCATTAAGGAGAGTGAGGATAGAGGAAGGACTTGGAGGTTTGAGAAAAAAATAAATTGTGAAATTATTAACTAGGAGTGTGGGGGAGTGGCTGGATGAGAAAAATATAGCATGATTACTGGCAATCTTATGGACCCACTTGAGATTATGAATGTAATTTGAGACATGCATATTTTTCCTAACCATGTTCAGTTGTGTGAGTGAAGGTAATGACTGCAATCTATTTTCCAAAGGCTGTAGTTTAGCCTGGTGAGTAATACAATATCTTTGAGCCCAGTACAATGGTAGCAAGGCTTCTCGTGAAAGTTCATTGATTTCACATCACATTATTTCTGCAGGTACTAAAGTATATGCAACTGTTTGGGCTAAAAATAAAAAGAATTCAATAAGCTAAAATCAGATTTATGTTAGTTTGTGAAGTTAGTGAATCTTACACTAACACAGATTTCTTAGAACTTGATAGCTCTTCTGTTCATGGACGATATCTACAAAGAAGGGAAATGAAATGTATTATCAAAGGGAAAAACACACACACAATGAAGCCATTTGGAACCACAACAAGTAAAAGATGCTTTAAGAAATATGCATTGTGGTTTATCTCCAAAACTACTTAATCTTACCCCAATGGTACCCTGAAAATTTTATTTTGAAATTTTACAGCTAGATTCTATCAAAATATATGACTTTTTAAAATAGTACAAGTATAGTAGTTGAGAAAATTTTCTGAAAGATATGGGAAGTATATTCACCTGATATATTATTCTATGTTAATATTTTGAACACATTCTTATTTTCATACTGTCTTACATGGTAATTATTTACATTCAGAATTATGGTAATTATGGCAATTATTCTTATTTAGATATTAAAGTTTTGAAAGAGAGTAACCTAACCTTAAAGTCTTTGCATTTCTATTTTGCCTTATCTAATACTTCTTTACCCTATAAGGTGCTTAATCAGTATTCATTTAATAAATTAACTAAATACCAGTTAGTTCATTAATTCAAATATTGAAGATTAAAATGTTTTGCATGAATAATTTTGCCTTTGATCTAATAGGTATTTTGGATAAGACAAATATTTGTATATTGAAAACTGAAAATTTTCCATTCCCTGACCAGAAATCAATCTCAAAACACAGCCGTGATAATGTCTAATTACTAAGCCACCAGGGAACTGAAGTTTCCTATTTTAGTGTGAAAATAAAATAGAGGGTGATGTTGAATAAGAATGTCCTAATTAGTCTTCAAAAGAGCCTCACATTGAAGAACTGGAAAAAGCCTTCAGATATTGGATTTAGCATCTACATCTAGGTAGGATGATAACTAAATTATATAAAAAATTATTCTGCATTTTTACATAAAAATAATCAGTGAAAAAAACAATAATAAAAATGTTCTATCTGTAAATTTTGATGTTTTATAACAAAAAGTATGACTTATAAACATAATCTGGATGTTTTGTTTATATAACACCAAGCCATGGTATAATGAATCTTTGTAACTAAATTTGTGTACTCAAGCAATGGTTTTCTTGTTTTCAAAAGCCATCCAGTTATCCAAGAGTATATTAATTTTTAAATAGTCACCAAACTTCTTCTTCTTTGATTTAAACCTATTTCCTGCCCTTGTCACATTGTAAGTTTATTTAAAATGATTGCTCATCAGGAATTCTATCATGTATTTGTGTATATGCTTATATATTATTCTTTACAATGTCAGTTGCTGAATGTAGCCTAACTACTTTTCCTCCAAATTAAGTAATTCATTTTCTCTTGATCAATCATTCAATATTGAGTCACAAATATTAGATAGACCTGACCATATTTATTGGTCATAAACAGTTGAATAACAGCAATCTTATATGCTTCAAACTAATATATCCTACATAATGCTAGTTGCTACATGCAGTACACAGAAAAATATAATATGTCATTTTATTTTGAATTTTCCAGAAGCAAATTTTTGAGTGCTATTAATTTTTAAACAAGTGCTCCCAAGGGAGACCAAATGGAGGGGAAGGTGCAGGACAGGGAGAGGAAGAAGATATATGCAATTGTGCATTTTTAGGCATAATTTTAGGCATGTGAGTTTTTCCATGGAGAATAGGATTTAGCAGGATTATGTAGGGGAATGCTGGGTTATAATTCATACCTTAGAGTTGTCTAAGTTTTGGCAAATTTTCTGGGCTTACAGTCATTGGTTCATGGCTTTGACAGGGTAAGTGGGCGGCAAAGAGGGGTGAAGGTGAGGGAATAAAAATAAACATCTAGGCACTTTTGTTTGCATTTGTTGACAACATGGTCTAATAGTCTGAAGGCAGTGCCCTGAAGAAGATATGAAGGTGCTGGTCTTTGGAAGTACACCAAAGGAACTCCACTTACACCTTCAGAAATTGTGAATCTGAGAGAACTTGTGCAGGGCACTAATTATGTCTGCCACCTACGGTAGATTCCTTGAAAATGTTGAGAAAATTCAACCACATAAGGTGTATGAGGCAGTTATATTACAATACAAGAATTAGTTAAAAATGGTCATTATAAGTCTAACAAAAGTTGAGATAGTCAAGATTTATTTTTATGTGTTGAAGAAGACTGGACTTGTGGAAGGCATTGCACTAAAGTATATATTTTTAAAAATTAAATTTATTGGGGTGACATTGGTTAATAAGATTATACAGTTTTAAGTGTACGTTTGACTTGACTCATATGTGGGATATATGAAAGCAACAAATGAGTATACAGGAAAAACAAACAAACTAAATTAGATCTTTAAAACTCGAAGACAACTGCATGGAAGATAAAAGGACCTTTCAAGTGTATGAAAATGCAACATTTGTATATTTGGAAACAAATGTTGAGAAGAAGTTAAGAGTACAGAAGACTTTGGGGAGAGTAACACCTGAGAAGAGGAAAGGGAAGAAGCACGATTGGGCAGAGGAAGCCATCATACTACTGTGCTGACCTGACATTGTTCTGTGCCAGCCCCTGGGCAGCTCTTGCACAGCGATTGTCCCTTAGAAGATACCACATTGGGCAGAAATGGCTGGGCTCTCAAACACTGCCTTTAACAGTCAATGGTGGGTCATCTTGAGAAGAGCTTGAGCTTGGCTAGAAAATTAAAATAGTCTCTGAAAGGGCCAACAACTTGAGACTTTCAATAGACCACATTCCTCACATCTGGTTAACTAGTCTCTTCTACAAGGGGTTCTATGCAATGTGTCTTCATTTCTGCACTTGGGACTAAGTGAAAGATGGCATAAATTATGGAATCATGTAAACCGAAACACTAAATTTGAAAGAATATATGCACCCTCTGATCATTGCAGTGTTATTTATAACTAGAGGCCCGGTGCATGAAATTCATGCATGGGGTTGTGTGTATCCCTCAGCCCAGCCTGCACCCTCTCCAATCTGGGACATCCCTCCCACAGCCAGGACTGCTGGCTCCCAACTGCTCACCTGTCTGCCTTCCTGATTGCCCCTAACTGCTTCTGCCTGCCAGCCTGATCACCCCATAACCACTCCCCTGCCAGCCTGATCGACGCCTAACTGCTCCCCTGGTGGCCCGGTCACCCCTAACTGCTCTCTCCTGTAGGCCTGGTTCCCCCCCCCCCCCAACTGTCCTCCCCTTCTGGCCTGGTTCTCCCCAACTGCCCTCCCCTGCAGGCCTGGTCACCCCAAACTGCCTTCCCCTGCTGGCCCGGTCACCCCAAACTGCCCTCCCTTGCAGGCCTGGTCTCCCCCAACTGCCCTCCCCTGCAGGCCATCTTGTGGTGGCCATCTTGTGTCCACATGGGGGCAGCCATCTTTGACCACATGGGGGAGGCCATCTTGTGTGTTGGAGTGATGGTCAATTTGCATATTACTCTTTTATTAGATAAGACTAGCGTTCCCGTTGCAGGAAAAATCCTGCAATAGGGTTTCCTGCTGCACTCTACCCCACCCTGCCTGCTCTCCTCCTTTGTCCCCCGCCCCGCGATCTCCGCCAGCCCCCCTGCTTTTCTAACTTCTCCGCCAGCCCGCTCTCCTTCCTTCTCCCCTGGCCCCGCCTCCGCTCCTCCCTTCTCCCTTGGCCCCGCCTCCGCTCCTCCCTTCTCCCCCGGCCCCGCCTCCGCTCCTCCCTTCTCCCCTGGCCCCGCCTCCGCTCCTCCCTTCTCCCCCGGCCCCGCCTCCGCTCCTCCCTTCTCCCCCAGCCCCGCCTCCGCTCCTCCCTTCTCCCCTGACCCCGCCTCCACTCCGCCCTTCTCCCCCGGCCCCACCTGCTCAACTTCCTTCTCCCCGGGCCCTGCCTGCTCAACTTCCTTCTCCCCCGGCCCCACCTCTGCTCCTCCCTTCTCCTCCCCCCAGCTTGCTTGCTTCTCTGCAGCTTTGCTCCCTTCTGCAGCTCTTGGCTTCTTTCTACGCTGTCACGATATGCAAATTAGCCGCCATCTTTGTTTGGATAATTTGCATATTCGCCCTGATTGGTTGGTGGGCGTGGCTTGGTTGGTGGGCGTGGCTTGGGTGTAGCGAAGGTGCGGTCAATTTGCATATTTGTCTATTATTAGATTAGATAGCTAAGATTTGGAAGCAGTCCAAATGTCCATCAGTATATTAGTGGATAAAAAAGCTGTGGGACATTTACACAATGGAATACCACTTAGCTATAAAAAAGAAGAAAATTTTGCCCTTTGTGACAACATGGATGGACCTGGAGAACATTATGCTATGTGAAATAAGCCAGTTTGAGAAAGACAAGTGCCATATGATTTCACTCCTATGTGGAATCTAATGAACAAACTGAACCAACAAGCAAAATAGAAACAGACTCATAGATAGAGAGCCAACTGATGGCTTCATGTGGGGGGCAGGGAGTGTGGAGGGATTGAGCAACAAAGGGGAAAAAAGAACTCAGGGACATGGACAGCAGTGTGGTGATTGTTGGGGAAGGTGTGGTGGGTGGAGTTAGAAGAGGATATGGGGGGATACATGGTGATGGGAAAAAAATAAAGTAAGAGATTCTAAAAAAATTATGGGAACATATGACACAACATCCCTGACTGTAAGAGAGGAATATGAACCACTTTTTAAATGAGAAATACTAGAAATAGTGAAAAATATTTCTTGGGTCTATCCTTCTAATATTTTTTCTTGTATCTCAAACCTGGTATTCTTGATGACAGTCACAGAAAACACTATTTTTTTTTTAATGAATAGATGAATGACTGCAGGCAGGTAACTGTTGCTAAAGGAAGGCTATGAGGATGCTCCAATATTCAAGCCAAAGCAAAGAACGCTAAGTTATCTGAAAAGAAGTAGCAAGAAAGGAGGAAGAAGCAACTGAAATGGAAAAAAAGAGGGGTGAAAGACAAATTTTGCCTTCTTTGTCATTTAACCTAATACCAATTCTGTTCCAAAATTAAACTTAATACACATATGCTTTATCTACAACTTATTAGCATTTTTAAAATTAATCCTCACCTGAGGATATTTTCCCATTGATTTTTTAGAAAGAGTGGATGAAAGAGGGAAAGACAGAGAGAAATCTCAATGTGAGAGAAGCACATCAATTGGCTGCCTCCTGCACGCGCCCCGACCAGGTCCGGAATCGAACCCTGGACAGTCCTCAGTCCAATGTTCTATCCACTGAGCGAAACAAGCTAGGGCAATTTATTAGCATTGTAATCTTTGTTTATTTGCCTGACTTTTGTAAGCAACATACAGTATATTCCACCTAAGGATTAAATAAGATAAAATATCACATGTTGCTGATACTCAGAGGCAATTATTTTGTTCACATTTTTAACAAATCTGAAATAAGATCAATAACAATTGCAATGTCTGTTGACCAGACAGTCATGATGATGCACCAAGGACAAAGCTCTCATCTTAAAATGTGCAAAAGTGGGATCAGCCTCTTGAAATAAAATCCCAGAGACACTAGCAGAGCAATCTTGGAATCAAATAGGTGTGGTGACCAAGTGCGGATCATGGTGATTTAGATGAGTTTAGCAAACTTCTAGCAGTTGAACCCAAAATCTGGCTAGCTCTACAAATATGCAAGTAAATCAGCACAAAAGAGGTTTGACTTTTTATATAGATTGTTTAAGTAAAACTGCATCATCAACACTTATTGACATAGATGATTATGTGGTAAGGAAAAAACATAATCACACAACTCTAAGTTGAATAGTGAATATTAGATTCTGCAACATTTTAGGAATATCTCAACCAACTTATTTCACTTGTGTTTTCCCTTTTATTTATAGAACAGAGAGCTGTGATAAAAATAAGTGTACTTCTAAAGAAGACTAAAAGGTCTCTTTCAATAATCCTATATAATAAAAGGCTAATATGCAAATCAACTGAACAGTGGAAATACCAGTCCCTATGATGCGCACTGACCACCAGGGGACAGATGCTCAATGCAGGAGCTGCCCCCTGGTGGTCAGTGTGCTCCCACAGGGGGAGCACCGCTCAGTCAGAAGCTCTGAGCCAGGCTCATGGCTGGCGAGTGCAGCAGCAGTGGCGGGAGCCTCTCCCGCCTTCGTGGCAGTGCTAAGTCATCAGTCGGACATCCCCCGAAGTTCCTGGACTGCGAGAGGGCACAGGCTGAACTGAGGGACCCCCGATTTCATGCACTGGGCCTCTAATTATGAAATAAAAAATGTAACTAATAAGAACATATGTTACAGTTTAAATGGCCACATTGTTTCTTTCTCAGTGGTACGTAAAATGATGATGAGTCTTACAATAAATAGCATCTGTATTTAATGAAATATGGCATGGAAAGTGACTGGCATGATAGGTTCTCAATGAAAATAGATGGATTGATTTTTCAATTATTTGTTACTTCACAAATCTTAGAAAACCTAGGTACTAAAGTCACTGCAGTAATTCTTTGGAAGAACTAACACAATGGAAGTAAAAATAAAAATATACAAGTTAAATCATTTGATTAATATCATCTTGTTCCATTTTGTAGTTTTATCTTAACTAAAAAAAGTATATGCTGTCTCTATCCACAATTATATCTAATCAATTGTAAATAGTAATAGGAGGAGAGTTAATTAAAAATATAGTGTGTGTGGCAGTTTTTAAGTTATTAGTTTTTAAAATTAGTACATTTAAAACAACTTGACCAAAAATCTGTCACAGAATTTTCAGACCCATTAAAACAAAGTTTAATGAGGAAAAAAAAATGACAATTATGAAACAGTGAACTCAATTTTCCCAATTGTGTTCAATACCCTTTCAGTATACCAGGAACTATGAAAGACATTTAGATTTTCAAGAATTTTTTAATATGAAGCTTCGTTGGACTCTACAATGCTAAAGCAACTGATTTAGGGGCAGAATTAACTAAAGGAGAAAGTTTGACTATTTCAACCAGAGCTTGAAAGGCAAGAGTAATTTCCGATGTTGCTGTGGTCAAGAGGGGAGCAGAAGGTGAAAGAAGTGGTAATTGACGGAGTAACTCACACACAACATAACGAGCTGCTGTCTTTTCAAGAACTGACTGTATTATTCCGATTCTTAGTCAGCTACTCAGTTATTTTTCTTTTTGGTTACTGGCCTCATTTACTCCTCTCACTTTTTCAGAGGCGATTTAATTCACATCCCAATTACAGTAATGTATCTCGATTGATTAACAGGCTTATATCAAATAAAATGTTCTGTGAGATAAAAAGTTTTGCTGAGAAATTCCTAAAAAGAAAATTTTTGCAAGTTGCCTAGTCAAACACATTGCATCAAATTTGTATATCTTTTATACCTATCATTTCAGTTTTATAAATTGCATATTACTATGGGAAAATGCTTAGCTCTGATATGGGCTCCTATACCGCTATTATCATTCCCATTATACTTATCAGTGTCTCAGACAACACACTCAGGGCAAGCATCCTGACTGAGATACTAGCACATAATCCGCCAAGCATCTTATTTGGAGAATGAATCCTACTCATGTTGGAATAAGAGTGAAAATAATGGAAATAGTAGTGTGAATAAAATTTTTAAACTGAGTGGTGTATGGTATACACTGCACAAAAGCCTAATAGTGCTTCAATGAGGAGGAAGCAGAGAGGCTACTGAATACGGCTTCAGAGACCAGCCTGTGTAGTGGGAAAGGCCCTGGCACAGAGTTCAAATAAAAACGTACATGAATGAAAACATTCCTAACTTCTGAATGCATATGCTAATATAAAATAGCTCTATATAAATGTCATTACCAGAAAACTAATTATTAGTTTTCACCCATTTTCTCCCTAATATAGGTTCAAATGTAAGCATACATATACTAGAGGCCCGATGCACAAAATTTGTGCAAGAGTAGGCCTTCACAGCCCCGGCTGGCTCATCCCCAGCTTCGTCCAGAAGGTCGTCCGGAAGGTCCTCTGGACGGTTGTTCCACTGTACGGCTGTTCGGTCGATTTGCATATTATGCTTTTATTATTATAGATTTTCCTATTTTCCTCTTTATTACAGGGAGATTTTGTAAAAATATTTTCAGAGAGAAAATATAAACACAGAAATTAAAATGGGAGAAAACCAATGTTCCCTTCAACCATGCCACTTTGGAAACTGAAATTCAGCAGGTTAAAGAATGTAGCCAAGATCAGCTATGGGACGATGGAGCCAGCATCAGAAACCCTTCTTTGAACAAATAGTGCAGTGTTCTCTCCCCTTGTCTGTTTCTGATTATATCCTTCCAGTTGTTATCAACTGATTAACAGCATCATTTTATGAATTAAGAGTCTATTAGTTATGATAAAATAATATTGAAATGATAAATCTCTTTTCCCCTGAAGTCAATGTAAACAACTTCTAGATTTGTTCCCCTAAAGTTTCCCTTCAGCATCAACTAGAACTGTAAAAATACTCAGAAGACTGAAAGATTATTTCTTATCCCAGAGGCTACTAATATTTCCAGGTGTTTTTACTACGTGGGAGGAAAAAATGCCTTCTGGTCCTGCACTAATGTCTGGAAAAGATGTTAACTAAACACCTTTTTATTCCACAGCTCAGGCCCAGCTGAAAAGTTCTTTTTCTTGGAAATTTAAACTTATTTTTATTGCTGCCTGGGAATATTTAGTCTTCCTGAAAGCTTTGGTGTACATTTGACTATTTGAAAACCTGGAAGCCTCCTTTTAACTGAAAATATTATCCAAGTGGGTTTTAAGTGAAATTGAGATTTTTAAAAATTCCAGACTTGACTCTGGGTGATTGAACAATTAGTGTACACCACATATATAAGGAGTTTTATAAGAGCTGCTGATTATCTGACTCTGGATTAGCTTTTTTGTTTGTTTCTTCATGACAAATATAATTTTCTTGCTGATTTTTATATTTTAGTTGCCTAAATTCATTTAATAACAGGGTGTAAATTCTTTCCTTCCATTTTACCTGAAATAGTGTCCTTTAGTTCAAATTGTTGAATTTTAACAGTGTATCAAACTTTAAAAAGTCATTCATTCATTCATTCATTCATTTGTTAATTCATTCAATCAATCATTCTCTAAGCAAATACTTGTTGAGATGCTACTCTGCACCAGGTATTGGAGTTACAGCAAAGTACAAGGGAGCAAAGGTCCCTGAGCTCATGGAACTTGCATCTAAATGAGGAATGGCTGATTATACACAGAAGGTAAAATAAACAAAAAAACATAATGTTAGACCCTGGTAAGGGCTTCCAAGAATATAAAACAGAATTAAGGGTGCTAGGTCAAGGCAGAAGCTTTAGGCAGAGGTAGGAAGCAAGGAAAGAAAAAAGGAGAAAGAAAGGAGGAAGCGAAAAATACAAACACACATACTCCTAAATAATAGATAAATAAATAAATAAATAAATAAATAAATAAATAAAATAAATAAATAATTAAAAAAAAACTTCTTGTTTAGCCGCACACCTCACACATTGTGTTGCCTTTTTAATTTCTGAGTCTTTCTTGCCTTGTTGATATGAAGGACAATGATGAAGGTGTCCAGCTCTATAATTTCCATATCAGATGGGATATAAGGATGTCAATACTATTGCAAGTAGGGAGACTGTCTGGGATATGAATGATCAACCTTAGTGGAGGCTTTTTCTGACATGCAGGGCAGTTCCTAGTGAGGGGTACAGCTGTGAGGCATTAGCAGCTGACACTGCCATCAGCTAGGCGATGGGTACATGGGCCCTAGACAGGGAATCCGAATGGAACATGCATTATAAAGATAGAGTCCAGACATAACATGTCTTGTATGAAATTACAGAGGACTTTAGCTTTATGTTATAAACAATGGAAAGCTATTAAAATATTTTTCAATAGGAACGGATGTGGTGAAATTTGTGTTAGATTTCCTAGGGAGCAAGGTAAGGGTAGATACAAAAGGATGAGAATGAATGTAGCAAGACCAGTTGGGAGTCTATAGCCATGGTGTACAAATAAAAGTAAATGTAAAGATGTTGAAGTGGGAGGCTAGATTAATCAGAAGAAGAATCAACATGATTCAGGGATTTACTGGATAATCCAGGCAAACAGTAGAGAGGAACCAAAGATAGCTCTCAGAATTATGGTTATAGGAATTAGGTAAAAATGATATCATTAATAAAAATTGGGAATGTAAAAAAAGGATCTGGTGTTATTTAGATTCATTTTGTATCTATACAATGTCAGGAGGATACTAAAGTTTACAAATGTCATGTGACAACTGATCCAGAAACCACTGCATCATCCAAATTCTCTGTTGACTTATAGATCGGTTATTTAAATATTATAGCATTTCCAATGAATTTATTTATGCCAAAAATATATATCTACACTAATAAAAGAGAAAGATGCAAATTGACCATACCTTCACGACGCCCACCAGCCAATCAGGAGTGAGTATGCAAATTAACCCAACAAAGATGGTGGGTTAATTTGCATACACAGGCACCAAGCAGCCAGGGTGGGACACTTGCGTCATCACCATGGTGATGATGCAGGTGTTCTGCACTGCCCCAGCCGCTCCAGGTCTCTGGGCAGGATGGGAAGGTGGAAAGGTGGCTCTGGGCCTGAGTGAAGGCAGAAAGGCAGCTCTGGGCCAGAGCAAAGGTGGAAAGGTGGCTCTGGCAGGAGCAAAGGCGGTGCCGGCAGCCAGGGGAAAGAAGGCCCATTCTTACACGAATCTTTGTGCATCGGGCCTCTAGTTGATATATAATATGAATTGGGCACTATTGTAGGTGTTGGCAGAAAAGGTGTGAAAGCCCAAGTTTTACCTGGTAAACTAAAATTACTGAGGCCACTATTGCGACTTTTCATAGGAATCTTGTGAACCCGACTTTGTTCTTCTGCCAAAGCCTTGGATACCTACTATCTCCCATCTCCCTGTTTGCAGAAACTTCAAGAACACACATTCTAGTGAGAGCACATGTTGAGCTCTATTGCTGAATGGAAGGCCCCAAGTCTCTCATTGACTCTGAAGACCCTGTGAGAGCTCTGAAGAAAAGCCAGGGTGGTAGAAGACATAGGTTGATTGCAGACAATGCAGGACACTGGTAAGTGGTTGGATTGCCTATTCAGTGTGTGCTGATTTAAGGGATTGCTATGAGCTTAATAAAATTCTCACCTAAGTTTGGGCCTCAGCCTATTTTTTTTTTCAACGATGTTATCAATAATTTGGATAAAGAAGGAGAAAATATATTCATCATAATTACTTTTGAAGGATGTGAGAAATATGAAACAGTATCTATAATCATTTTGACTATCGGGATAAAAGAGCTGAAATTAGATACAATTGAACAAAGATAAATAACAACTTGTATTTTGGGGAAAATATACTTGTGAAAGCCCACTAATGGAGTAATGAGACAGTCAAAAAGTTAATTTGATGATCAGTTTATTAGTAGAAATATAGTATATGAACTGAGTGCTGAAAGTACCAACCTATGAGTTAGACCCAGGCAATAGGATGCTCCTCCCTCCCTCCCTCCCTCCCTCCCTCCCCTGTCTTTGGAATATACATTCTGCCCACTGTTCCAACAAGGGGAACAATTTTCAAGGATAGAGCTTTGAGAGAGCAATGTGTTGTTGAGAATATCTGGATGGTGAATGTGACTGAACCCAATTAAGGCCTCTATATAAACTTTTAAGAGATTCTGGCGGGAAGGTGTGGATATCTATTTGTCTTGTGACAATTACCCAAGAAAAGTCTCAATTCTCTTATTAAACTATGACCTATGCATCTGGAGTGGTCTGACTCTCTCTTTGGTCTCTCGTTGCCCTCTACGTATAGGAGCCAGTTTACAGAAAAACAATTCCACACACATTAGACAACCCCTACTTTATGGTCTCAGTTGTGCATATTACACTTTACAGAAGCATCCACACCAGACAAAGCAAAAACACTCAGAAAATCAGAGTATTGAAGGCTTGAAGTTGTAATAGATGAGGAAGTGGTGATAAAAATGAGTATATGTATCTTGAGAAGGGTAGAATTATTTGGAGAGTATGATGGGACTGGGGTACATATATGTTATAGCTTAAAATATTTTCAGCAAGGCTATGGCCAGGCTACATAACCTCTTGGAGTAGATCTAAAACCAAGGGGTGAAAATGTTAGAGCCACTTTTACAAAGAGTCGTGTTCTTCTGAATGTTTGTTTTCTTAATGAGTCTACCTAATCATTTGGTAGTTGTATTGCATATTGTCAACAAATATAGTTTTAAATTAGATAACCTCTTATTTTATTTTAATTTTCAATTTATTGATTTTTTTTTTCTTAGAGAGAGAGAGAGGAAGGGAGAGAGAAAGAATATTCAATTTGTTCCACTTATTTATGCATTTGTTGGTTGATTCTTGTATGTGCCCTGATGGAGTTCGAACTCAAAACTTTGGCATATCAAGATGACATGCTAACCAACTGAGCTAACGGCCCAGGGCAGATTAGATTACCTTTTTACCTTAAAAAAAAATCCCTTGAATCCTTAGATTGTGTGATTTTGTGACCTGCGAAGTCAAAGACTACATTCAAGGACTAAGATGTTTTCAATTCCTTTGAGTTTGGTTCCAGATGCTGGGGGTCCTCCCAGCCTCCCTGCACTGTGCGTCGACTACCCCGGCTTTTCTTCAGAGCTCTCACAGGGTCTTCAGAGTCAATGAGACACCTGGGGCCTTCCATTCAGCAATGGAGCTCATCTGCTCTCACTAGAATATGTGTTCTTGAAGTTTCTGCAAACAGGGAGATGGGAGATCGTAGGTATCTAAGACTTTGGCAGAAGAACGAAAACACCAACAAAAATTTTGCTAAAAGGAGAGCATTTTAAGTTGGTCTTTTTATTTTGACAGAGTTTTTGTGGATCCAAGACTTTCTACTGAGTCAGCCACAATAAAACTATTTCAACTTACTGGGAATATTATTTCTGAGTCACAGTAATATCATGATCAGAACATTTAAATGTTTTCAGTCACTAGTACATACTATCTTTATGTCACAGCAGCATACTCTTCATGATAATATTTTTTATTGCACACCACACTATGAAAATACCACAAGTTAAAGAAATTTCTTTTAATTCATGAAAGAAACGTTCAAACATCAGGTCCCAATTTCACAATGATTCTTTTTTTCCCCTCAGAAAATATGCAAACAGTAAGTAATTCATGACTCACTTATTAAAAGTCCCATGATTTCAGTGTAAATTCCTAGTGAGGCTTTGGTATTGAGGCTTCCTTTCTACTATTCCCATATTCTCTGAGTCACCAAGGTTTTTAGGCATTGGCAGGAGAGCCTGTTCCTACGTCCTCGGAGTGTTACACGTGGCTAGGAAGGAATATAATGTCAGAACGTGAACTGTGAGTGAGTATAAATACCATGCTTAGATCCAGGCATCTGTGGCCCCAGCCCTCAGCCCTGGGCTTTGCAAGGCTCCTCCGATGGTGAGGTGCAAATAGATTTCTCAGGATGTCGTTAAAATGCAGCTTATGATTCAGGAGGTCTGGGGTTGGGACCTGAGAACTTGCATTTCTAACAAGTTCCCAAGTGCTGCTGCTGCTGCTGCTTCAAGCTCACAAACCCACTTTGAGAATTATTGGTTTAATGACTCCCTCTGTCTTTCCTCCAGACACACCCCCTCCCTAGAAGGTGAGTCTTTCATGCAAGGCAGGGAACCTGCCAAACCAAAGCCTATGTCGTTCCTTCTAAAGCAGGACTCCAAGAATTCCCTCCCCAGATCACTCTCTGGCTTATGCACACTTTTCCTCAGTCTATACACTCTGTGGTAGATCCAGCCACCAGCCTGTACATGTCAGGGTCTGAGGGCTGAAGAAGGGAGAGCTATTTGGAGGAGGCTTAGCTGTGTGGGTTGGGATGTGCCCCAGACAGAGCTCCTCCTGGTGCAGACTGAGGCTGAGGAAGAGAGAGGGAAGGGGTGGGCTCCAGCAGGCAAATGTTGGGATGGTCTTATATCTGTTTATATAACTGACAGGGAGAAATCCCATCCTGCTATAGCTTATTCCAATTTTATGGTCATAGAATCACAACTTGGATAGTTCTATTCATGAGGATCCATTGCATCCAAAGTGCTCTTCTGAGAACGTGGGAACAATGTTTTCTTCCTTTCCATATAACCCCCCACAGCAATTTTCCCCAATGACCACACAATTTAGGGGACAGTGTGTAGTGTGTGGGGTTTGAGGTTCCACAGATGTTAGCTGAAATCTCGCTTTAACTTCTTGTGTGATTTTGAGAGCGTCAGTTACTTTTGCACAAGAGGCCATTCTTTGCCCTCAGTTTCTTGATCTTTAAAATGAGAATACAAATGCTTTCCTACTCTCTTGCACCTCTTCCCCATTTACACCCAACATCTACTTATCCTTCATCCATTAGCTCAAATGCCACCATATTGATTAGATCAGGTGCCTCTACCTAATCTGGAAGTCACTGCACTTTTTCATTGCATTTGCAAACCTTTGTCCTTTAATATTTGCCTTTTTGTTTTGATTAATGTCTATTAACCCACTGGATATCGAGAGCAGGGGCCATATCTCCTTAATTTCCTTAATTGTGTCCTCTCTGTCTGGCACAGAGGCCGGAACCTAATAGATGCTAAATCCATGCTTGCTAAATGAGCAAACAAGTGTTTGGTTATTGTCACAATTAGAGATAAAATATACCAAGTGACTGGCACATAGTAGGTGCTTAATAAATGACATGGATGAATTTTCAGTGCAATTTATATTATAATTAGACATTATCTTGTTTCCTTATACTTGACTCATGGAGGAAAATGGGGTGAATTTGGGACAACCCTGATTTGAACTGTCCAAGTCAAGGAAAAAAATGTGGTGTGATAAACTACTGGCTTGAACAACTAGAATCATGATACACTTTTCAAAGGCTTAAGAAATGAAAAACCCACAATTTAAAACAAAGGGAAAAAGTACAAGTAAAAGTTTTGTTTGTCAATTTTGCTAGTTCCTCAGCGCTCATGCCCCAAATAGTGCATCTTCTTAAAAGACATGTGGTGGATAACTCCTTTACCCAAGTCCTCACGCTGACCGACATCCTCTGCCTCCTCCCCCTCCCCCTCACTTCTTGGGGATTATTTTATCTGTCCCTTCAATATCAGCCAGCCCAAATATTATCCTGTCAAATATTTCTGGGGCATGTACTTGAAGAGACATTTCTTTTTTTTTTTAATGTCAAAATAAACCATCTGCTTGTACAACTGTTTCTAATTACTTTCCTGCCTAAACTCTCCACTTGAGGGGTTTGGCACCAGCACCCCGCCCAGAGCGGTGCTGCTGCCCAAATCTTCACAGGCGGCTCATCAACGCACACTCTGCAGCTCCCGGCAGAGCCCGGGACCTGCGCGCCTGAGTGTCGGTGTGTCCTTCTGCCCTGCCTTCTGCTGGTGGCACCTCGCCCTCCTGCAGCCCACCCCCTCCCCACCCCACCCCCGCTGTGCGCCCCTCCTTGCAGAAGCACAGCTCGCCTCCACAGCCCGGGAGCTCAGCATGCGTCCCGCAGGCTTCGGGAACTTCTTGCTGCTGGCGTGCTCCCTCCTCTTCGCGGGGCTGTCAGCTGTTCCTCCAAACTTCTCGCCATCTCTGAGGTAAGTTTGGTTTGTTATTCGAGACGGACGTGCCCTGCTTTGTGTGGCCGGGCTCAAGCCTGCAGGGTGGCTGCCCTACGGAAGTTGGGCACAGGATGAATGTTTTCAACCTGCTCCCGTTCCTTTCTTTATAGCTATGCCGTGCGTGGCTTCTCTTCTGTTCTTTTTGCTTGTACTTTGGGGGGGAAAAAAGAATCACTGAATAAATAAATAATTTCCTCCTGCGCCCATACATATCTGGAGGAATTTCTGCCATGAGTTCAAGGCAGTTCTATCTATGCGTAGCAATGTTTTACATTTTGGATTACATTTGTGAGAGACTGCGAGGCACATCGCAAGGCTAAGCTTCTAAAAAGTATCGTTTATAAGCACTGCTTCATGCAACTTTAAAAAGCTGTTTGCCTTATGCTATCATAACATGTGTAGCCCTTTCTCTATATTCATTTCTTCCTTTTCATAAAATTACTGCCCCTGGCCATCAGGGAGCAATGGGACTTTTCCAAAATAACTGAAAAGTCTGCTAAGTGTCAGACTTTGGATTAATTTGTATTTAATCTTAATGTGCATGTAAGATTCGGGTACAAACTTCCAAGGGGCAGGGCTGGGTCACCTCTATCCAACCGGAAGATGGTCCTATTCCTAGGTGGGCAGGTCATCGCTTAGACATTTTGGGTCATGGTCATTTCTCAGGTGATAGCTTATGGGTGGCGCCCCTTGCCTGGGATACCAGGGCTCTTGTAGAGGAAGCCTGGCCCCCAGAGCAATGTGGGGCCTCTTGGGGGTTCTGTCTGCATCTGGGTGGGCATTGGGAGGAAACGTGGGCTCGGAGCAGTCGGAGCAGTGCCTGTGCTTGACCAGGGCCCTGCTGTGGTTTGTCGCCCATGCAGAAGCGGGCCAGGTGCCACGTGCAGGCTGTCCCGGGCCGAGTCCGAGCGCCGGTGCAGGGCGCCCGGGCAGCCCCCAGGGGGCGCTCTGTGCCACGGCCGGGGCCGGTGCGACTGCGGGGTCTGCATCTGTCACGTGAGCGAGCCGGGCGTGTACTTCGGGCCCCTGTGCGAATGCCACGAATGGGTGTGCGAGACCTACGACGGGAAGACCTGTGCAGGTAAGGGAGGGCGCTGTCTCCTCTCTCTGACTCACCAGCACCCGCGGGAGCGAGGAAACACTTCCTTCCGGGGCTGCTGCCCACCAGGGGAAGGGGGCAGAGGAGTGTAGGGACAAACCTCTGCTCACAGCCCTCAAGGAAGTTACTGCCATCCCAAATGCATTCTTTTGTTAGTCAATTCTGGAGTTATGCATGATAATACTGTCCTCCACCCTAGGGTTCAAACTTAAGTGGAAATAATATTTGCAAAACTCATTCATTTACTTATCTCACTTGTCTCTATTTTATTTAATTAATTTATTTATTTTTTAAATTTCTTTATTGATTAAGGTATCACATATTTGTCCTCATCCCCCCATTCCCATCCCACACCCCTCCCCACACATGCCCCCACCCCCCTGTTGTCCTTAACCGCTGGTTAGGCTCATATGCTTGCACACAAGTCCTTTGGTTGATCTCTCCCCTTTACCCCCACCCTCCCCTACCCTCCCTCTGAGGCCGGACAGTCTGATGTCACTTGTCTCTATTTTAGTTTCGTATTACAGAATAAACCTCCCAACTTCCTCACAAATGGAGTTCTTTTGCTGGGTTCCCCACTAACGTTAATCATAATATTTGCAGAACATAAGCCTGAGTTTTATTTTTACTAGGGCAATACAGGGAAATACTATTTTCCTAAATTCCAGGGTGGGGCAGGCGGTGTCTTTGAACTCTGATTTGCCCTCTCATAATTAGGATATACTTCACAGATATAAGTGCATATCAGGAACTGTGACAAGGTAAACATAAGTCGTCCATATTTACTTAGAAGCGACTGCTTTTGTACTGTTTTAGCTGCTTGAAATTTTTAGCTGCAATGAAACTTGTTATTTTGTAAGGGTGGAGTGAAAATAAATTCATTACCTTGCACATTTTTTAAAAATATATTTTTATTGATTCAGAGAGGAGGAGCAAGGGAGAGACAGAAACATCAATGATGAGAGTGAATCATTGATGGGCTTCCTCCTGCAAACTCTACACTGGGGATCGAGCCTGCAACCCTGGCCCTTGCCCTGACCAGGAATTGAATTGTGACTTCCTGGTTCATAGGTCGATGCTCAACTACTGAGCCATACCGGCTGGGCACCTTGCACATTTTTAAGTGATTTGGGCCCTGATTTTGGAAAGGGTCAAGGTATTTATAGATAACACTCCACCCTCTACCAGTTTCACCTAAATATGCCATTTACTTAAGGCCAAGAACCTCAATTAGGTCATTGTGAATGATACAGGCACTCCGTTAGTATAAGGACAACACAATGCATTCCAACCAGGATTTGGCATATTTGTAGGGGGGAAAAATCACAACTTATTTACCCACAATATGTCTAAGAATAGAGTCCAATGCTAACATACAGAGATCAAAAATATGTTTATAGCAAAATGCTTTTTCCTTGGCACCTGGGCCCAGGAGAGCATAGAGGGAATACTTAATATGCAGGCTGCTTGGCAGTGGAAAAAATAGTCATAGAAGTAATTCAGATGGGCACAGGTGCTTCTATGTGATTTGTTTACGCTAGGAAGGCTGTAGCTCAACTTTAAAAATAGTGAATGCCACAGCTTGTTATTTTAACTTCATCACTCCCATAAGCTTCAATACTTAGCTTTGGAATGAAAGCTAAGTATTGTCTAATATTTCATTCCAAATTCAACTTCTACCCTGCTTTTCTGGATTTTATTGCCTCTGGCAAGGCCTCTTCAATATCATGAGTTCTGAATACATTTTTTAAAGGACATTTTCTATTGTTCTTTCATTGGAAAAGAAAAAGCAAGATGCAGTCTTCAACCAGTGAACTAGTCATCAGATCATCAGATAAAACCAGAAGAAGCTTCTCTGGTTCCTGTCTTTAAAATTATGCAGACAGAACGCTGTGGTATACTGTGTTCTTATTTATCTTCCATGGAAAGTGATTCGTTGTTTAACCATAACATCTTAGTCACTGCATTCCTTCCTCCCTGGTATAAAATGCAGTAACTGAGTCACCCATGGCTTTGCTTGTATGTTCATTCTGGTAGAAGGCAGTCTGTGTCTCTTCATTTCAAGGTCGAAAGAAATAACTGCTCATTTTCCATTCTCATCACTCTGACTGATGCCCTTTGAGGCCTGTGCTACAGGGCCTGGTGCAGAATCTGCCCCAGCAAATGCTCTATCTTTGCCTGGTCCAAGGAGGAAATCCTTACATACAGACCATAGGACTGCCTTGCCAGCTTGTCCACTTGTTCTTTGCTTTAAATTTAGCTTCTCAATTTCATCTTCAATTGTTCCCCACTAGCCGGTTTGCTCAGTGGATAGAGTGTTGGCCTGTGGACTGAAGGGTCCCAAGTTCAATTCCAGTCGAGGGCACATGCCTGGGTTGTGGGCTCAATCCCCAGTAGGGGACGTACGGGAGGCAGCCAATCAATGATCTCTCTCATTATTGATGTTTCTATCTCTCCCTCTCCCTTCCTCTCTGAAATCAATAAAAATATATTAAAATGAAAAAGAAGTAGTTCCAATATTATAGCTAGTAACATTGAAACATAGCAGGTTGTCTTTTTTAAAAATATATGTTATGCATTGCTGAAATAATATTATGTTTTATACATATACACATATTAATATGTGTTGAGCACTAACTTTGCACAAAACACTGTTCTATGTGGTTTACATATTGTAAACCTCAAAACAATTATGTAATACTAGAGGCCCAGTGCATGATTAAATCATGCACGTGTAGGGTCCCCTACACGCTTTCGCTTTAGATCACGGGTTAGCTGGGTGCCTGTCCGCTGGTGCACCAGGCCTTTCAGAAGCCTCCCGCGCACCGGAGGCTTCTGAAAGGCCTGGTGCCTGAGTGGACAGGCACCCAGCTCCCCCGCTTTTGATGGTCCGCGGTGGGACGTGAGCTCGCTGCCCCAGAGGCCCCTTCTGTGCCGCAGCACAGCCATGGCACAGATGCTGAGCTCGAGCCGCCGCTGGCGACGCGAGCTCAGCGTCCCGCCGGCCCAATCGGCCACCCTGGCCACCCCGAGTCCCGCCCCCCAGCACCTCCTGGCCAATCACGGGCATAGTGAAGGTACGGTTAATTTGCATATTTGTCTATTATTAGGTAGGATAAGTACTGCTATTATCCCATTTTACAGACAATGAAATCAAGTTTAAGTAACTGCCCAAGTACTCATAGCTGATTTAAATCCTGTAAAATTTCCTCCAGAGGCCAAAGTGTTAACTACTCTAAGATACACTACCAGAGCAGACTTTTATTTTCTTCACAGAGGTTGGAGAGTCTCTGGAAGCTACTCTACTGCCAGAAAGTACCTACAAGGGTTTATTCCAGAGGTGAAGGCCCAAATGCCCATCCTATATAATAAAACGCTAATATGCAAATCGACCGAACAGCAGAATGACTGTTGGAACAACCGGTCGCTATGACGCGCACTGACCACCAGGGGGCAGACACTCAACACAAGAGCTGCCCCCTGGTGGTCAGTGTGCTCCCACAAGGGGAGCACCGCTCAGCCAGAAGCAGGGCTCACAGCTGGTGAGCCCAACGATGGTGGCGGGAGCAAGGTGTCCCAGACTGCAAGAGGGATCCCAGACTGCGAGAGGGATGTCCACCTGCTGGCTTAGGCCAGGGGATTGGGTCTAAGCAGGCAGGCGAACATCCCCCAAGGGGTCCCAGACTGTGAGAGGGCGCAGGCTAGGCTTAGGGACCCCCCCACCCTAGTGCACAAATTTTGTGCACTGGGCCTCTAGTAAAACATAAAAGACAACCTGCTGCCCTAGCTGGTTTGGCTCAGTGGATAGGTAGATGGATGGACAGATGGATGGATGGATGGATGGATGGATGGATGGATAGATAGATAGATAGATAGATAGATAGATAGATAGATGGCTTGGCTTTGTATTTGTTGGGCATTTGACTCAGTGAAGGCAATTTAGTTTTCTTAGTGTAGTCTGGTCCTGTTGTTATTGATCCAAAACTCAAAAGGTCGAGCAAGGATAGCTATTTTGGCCCAGTCTCACAGCAGCTGTATGAGATACACCATGCCCTTTTAAAGTTAGGTCCATTGGGATTCTAATACTGTGAATCACAAGAAACGTAGTTATTTTAGTTTGAGCTGGTTGAAAGTAATTGCATTTACAAGATCACAAGTGGTCTATTTCTTCCAGTATCCAGTTGTTCCTGGCCCATGCATCTTCCTTAGACTTCAATAGCATGAAGCCTGGTCCAATGATTGGTCATGTGGCTGTTATATTCTAATAAGGAGTAACCTAATTTTGGTGAAGTATGTCTTGAAGAATAGTAAAATGTTTGGTTACATAAAGAAAACCTTTCAGTTAATATTTCAAGGTATCCCTAGAAACCCCCAACAGCTATGATTACACTTAAATAAAATAATTGGTTTCTTAAAAAAATCTTTTCTAATCACTTTTAATATAAGTAGATCTACAGTTGTATGTTAAACAATTTATTATTATATTATTTTTTAACTGGAGGCCCGGTGCATAAAATTCGTGCACTGGGGGTGTGTGCCCCTCAGCCCAATCTGGGACCCCCTCGGGGGATGTTCTGCACCCTCTCCAATCTGAGACCCCTGTGGGATTGGGTCTAAACCAGCAGTCGGACATCCCTCTCACAATCCAGAACTGCTGGCTCCTAACCACTTCTGCCTGCCAGCCTGATCACCCCCTAACTGCTCCCCTGCCGGCCTGATCATCCCCAACTGCCCTCCCCTGCCAGCCCAATCACCCCCAACTGCCCTCCCCGGCCAGCCCGATTGCCCCCAACTGCACTCCCCTGCAGGTCTGGTCGTCCCCAGCTGCCCTCCCTTGCAGGTCTGGTCCCCCCCAACTGCCCTCCCCTGCAGGCCTGGTCGCCCCCAACTGCCCTCCCCTGCTGGTCATCTTGTGACAACGTGGGGGAGGCCATCTTGTGATGACATGGGGGCAGCCATTTGTGAGGGTGTGAGGGTCAATTTGCGTATTACCTCTTTATTATATAGGATTATTGTATTATTTTCCATACTAACAAATGTAAACCTACTTTTGCCATACCCCGTGTGTGTGTGTGTGTGTGTGTGTGTGTGTTTATTTCATATATATATATATATATATATATATATATATATATATACTAGTAGCCCGTTTGCACGAAGATTTGTGCAATAGACCTTCATTCACCTGGCTGCCTGCACCAGTTTTCTGCGGGCACCAGGGACCCAGGCCTTGGCTGTGGCCACCGCCTTCTGCCTTTTTCAGGGTCGGGGCTTGGCCCCGGGCAGCACCCAACATCCTTGCTAAGGATCGAAGGAGCCGACCCCCAGTGGTTTCTTGCGATCCATGCAGGCTGCCCACTGGTGCCCAAGGCTGGGAAAGCCTCCGCCCCAGGCTTTCCTGGCCTTGAGCTCGCCGCACCCAGCGTCCCTGCTACCGATCACAGGAGCCGACCCCCAGTGGTTTCCTGCGATCGGTGCAGGCTCCCCGCTGGTGCCCAAGGCCCGGAAAGCCTCGGCCCCTGGGACCCCCGGGAGCAGCGGGAGGGGCGGGAGGGGCTGGCCACGCCCCCCAGGTGTCCCATCGACACCCGGGACCCCCGGGAGGGGTGGGAGAGGCCGGGCCACGCCCCCCCCAGGTGGCCGATCGACCCCCGGACCCCCGGGAGGGGCGGGAGGGGCCGGGCCACGCCCCCACTGGTGGCCGATAGCCCCCGGGACCACCGGGAGGGGCGGGAGGGGCCCGGCCTCGCCCCCCCGGGGTGCCGATGGCCCCAGGCACCACCGGAAGCGGCGGCATGGGCCCGGCCACGCACCCCCGGGGGTGCCGATGGGCCCGGCCACGCTCCCCCGGGGTGCCGATCGCCCCAGGATCCCCGGGGAGTGGTGGCATGGGCCCGGCCATGCCCCCACGATGCCGATGGGCCGGCCACGCCCCCCGGGTGCCGATGGCCCCAGGCACCCCCAGGAGCGGCGGCATGGGTCCGGCCACGCCCCCCCGGATGCCGATGGGCCGGCCACGCCCCCCGGGGCTGCCGATCGCCCCAGGCACCCCCCGGGAGCGGCGGCATGTGCCCGGCCACGCCCCCCGGCGTGCCGATAGCCCCAGGCACCCCCGGGAGCGGCGGCATGGGCCCAGCCACGCCCCCCTGGGGTGCTGATGGGCCCAGCCACGTCCCCCGGGGTGCTGATCGCCCCAGGCACCCCAGCGAGTGGCGGCATGGGCCCGGCCACGCCCCCGGGGTGCCGATGGCCCCAGGCACCCCCAGGAGCGGCGGCATGGGTCCGGCCACGCCCCCCGGGGATGCCGATAGCCCCAGGCACCCCCCGGGAGCAGCGGCATGTGCCTGGCCACGCCCCCCCGGGGTGCCGATTGCCCCAGGCACCCCGTGGAGCGGCGGCATGGGCCCGGCCACGCCCCCCGGGGGTGCCGATCGCCCCAGGCACCCCCGGGAGCGGCGGCATGGGCCCGGCCACTGGGCACCGCTATCTTGATCTTCTCAATGGCGGATATGCCACCCGGAGTCCCGCCCCCAGCCTTCTGCCGGCCCAATCGTGGGCATAGCGGAGGTGCGGTCAATTTGCATGTTTCTCTATTATAAGGTAAGATATATATATATATATATATATATATATATATATATATATATATATATATATATATATCACTTAAAAGAGTTTGAGTTTCACCCAGCTGGCATGGCTCAGTGGTTGAGCATCAACCTATGAACCATAAGGTCATGATTCAATTCCCAGTCAGGGCACATGCCTGGATTGTGGGCTTGATGCAGGAGGCAACTGATCAATGATTCTCTCTCATCATGGATGTGTCTCTCCCTTCTTCTCTGAAATTAATAAGAATATATTTTTTTAAAAAAGAATATATATTTTTTTAAAAGAGTTTCAGTTTTAATAACTGGGAAGAGCTAACTGAATTTAGAAAACACTTTTGATGTGCTGTATATCTCTGTTTGCTATTGAAGGGGGACAGAAAGTTGAGGAGAGCTTCCCATTGAGTAGGGAGGTCAAGAGGAATACCAAATACCTATAATTCAACGCAGAATATAATTTCTACACATTTTTTTGAGGATTCCTTTAAGGCAGAAATTAAATGTTGTGGTATTGTGGTTAGACATTCAGAAGAATGTGGTAGCACATACATCTTTAAGTTGAGGAAGGTTTTTAGTCCAAAAGGTGGACTGTAGGAATTCTGAGTGAAGAAAAGTTCAAGCAAAGGCATAGAGGCAGAAAAGTATGTAGGTGTGTTTGGGGAATAGGGACGGATTCTAGGTTTGGCTTGGCTGGATCCAGGACTGTGGGGAAAATAGAAGATATATTGAGAGTTATCGATGGATATATTGTGGAGGACTTTGAACCTGGATGTGAAGTTTGTGCTCAGGTAAACAGCATATGGGAGCCATGAAGTGGATGAACATGGGAACCGTGGTTAGTGCTCAAACTCATGACAGGTAATGTGGTGCCTGAGGGCACAGCAAATTGGGGTAGACACTCGAGGGGAGGAACTCCATTTAGATGCCACTTATATTGTAATCCAACTGAGAGAGAATAAGGTTTGAATTATGATGAATTTTAAACACTTTGAAACCTGCTCCTTAATACCCTCTCCAGTAAAGGAATGTATTGAACAGACAGACTCTGATTGCCTGCTTTCTTGTAATAAGTATTTTCATCATGGTCCTAATATCTCCTGTAGTTTCTATTTATTTATTTTTTAATTCTCATCCAAGGATGTATGTGTGTGTGTGTGTGTTGTTGTTGTTGTTGTTGTTGTTTTATTTTTAGAGTGAGAGGATAGTACAGAGAGAGAGAAATACCAATTTAAGAGAGAAACATTGGTTGGTTGCCTTCCATAAGGGCTCCAACTAGGGACTGAACCTGCACACCTTTTGGTGTATGGGATGACACTCCAATCAACTGAGCCACCGGGCCAGGGCTCCTGTACTTTTGGAGAACGCATTCAGGAGTCCCCCACTACTAGCTCACTCACCCACTTAATGCAGTCCTCTTGTTTGAGCTCTACCCTCCCTAGGTTCATCCATTTTGGATAAGTGTACCTTGTCTTACGCCAAGTGACACATAAAATTTAAAGGTTTCCATCTTCAGGAAAGTGCCACACCTGCACACCACTTTCTCTCAACTGAACTGCTTTCTGTGCACACCACTCTGCAGCTCCACCACAGAGACCAAAATACATTGGCTTTGTTGCTTGCTTCGGCAGCACATATACTAAAATTGGAATGATACAGAGAAGATTAGCACGGCCCCTGCGCAAGGATGACACGCAAATTCGTGAAGCGTTCCATATTAAAAAAAAAAAAATACATTGGCTTTGAGCCAGGCCATTCCCCCACTTTGATAATCTAAGAAGCATATTTATAATATGATGGTACTTAGGTCAAATAGTGTCACTGTGACAAGTTCAGCAGTTATTTTTTTAGTAAAATTTCCGCAGAAAGAAAGAGGAGCATATGGGAACAAAATTATTAGTGTTACAGGTTTTAAATTTGCAAAGCATAAACCTCCTTCATAGGGTTCTCAAAATTCAATATATTTGGAGACATGTTGCTAAAAATGACATCCCATGTCTCTTGTAATCATAACGCCTCCTCCCAAAACAAACAAACAAACAAACAAACAAAAAACAACTGCTCAGCTCTTTGGGCCTCAGACACAGATGTTAAATCGGACCAGTGACTCATGCTGCTCAGGGTTTGGAGGTGGGTAATCAATGCCATAGAAACAGAGATCCCAGATATAGCCCTTTTGTCTGAAGAATTTCCTGTCTGAGGAGTTATGAAGTGAGACAAGACATTTTCCTAAGTTCTATCTCCTCGTTCTTGGGTCAACGCTCAACCATTGAGCAACACAGGCCAGACCCTTCCCCGTTCTTAAAGCTAAATATGGACATGGAATAATATCCTGGCCAAAAAGATGTAAACGGACGGAGCTGACTTGAAGAGGTATTTGTTTTGCCCGGGCACCTTTCTCCATCTGGAGTTCAGCAGTCCTTAGAATCAAGAGATGAATAAGGTGACCACCTGTGAGGATGGCTTAGCCACAAAACAGGAATCTGGCTTTTGGGAGACACCAGGGAGCTTGCCATGCCCGTCCTGGACAGCTTGCCTCTGGATTGCTTTTGCACGTAAGAATAATAAAACTTTTATCTTGTTTGCCCCTGTCATTTTGGGGTTTCTGTCATTGGCAGCTAAGTGTAAACCTATTTGAAGCAATGGTTTTATTCCAGAAGTTCAAAACTATTAAAATAAAGCAAGAGTAGAGTATGCGTAGTGACTGAGAGCTTGAGTTCCTGAGACCTATAGGGCTGGGCTTCACACCAGTTTACCTGATATTTAGACTTCAGCAGTTTGGATAAACTCCACGAGACTCCGTTTGTTCATCTCTACAATGGGGTATAATTAACACCCTGGGGAGGGTTATTGTAAAGTTTAAATGATAAATGAAGCATTTAATAAAATAATTGACACATAATCATCATTCTAAATGGTAACAATTATGACTGTGTTGTCATTACTAGTAAACCTAGAATCTCTAAGAGGATTATTCTAAGAAAAAAGGGAAAACATCTATGCTTTAAATGTACTACAAGTAACTAAGTGAACAGTGATGGGCGTATATTCCCTGGACCTATTTTTTTAAATTTTATTTGTATTGATTTTAGAGAGGGAGGAAGGGAGGAGAGAGAGAAACATTGATGGCTGCCTTCTGCACGCCCCCTACTGGGGACCGAGCCTGAAATCTGGGCCTGTGCCCTGACCGGGAATTGAATGATGACTTATGGTGCCCAGGGTAACGCTTAATCAACTGAGCCGCATCGGCCAGGGCCCTGTACCTCATAGTTATATAAATATTAGAGGCCCGGTGCATGAATTCTTTCATGCACCAGTGGGGTCCCTGGGCCCAGTCTGTAGGATAGGGCTGAAACTGGCTCTCTGACATCCCCCGAGGGGTCCCAGATTGCGAGAGGGCACAGGCTAGGCCGAGGGACCCCACCAGTGCATGACTGGGGCCAGAGAAGGATGTGGGAGGTTGGCCAGCTGTGGGGGGACCACAGGAGGGTTCCAGGGCATGTCCAGCCAGTCTTGCTTAGTCCTGATCGGCTGGACCCTAGCAGCAAGCTAACCTACCAGTCAGAGCGTCTGTCTCTTAGTAGTGAATGCACGTCATAGAGAGCAGTTGAGCAGCCTTAGCATATACTAATAATTAGCATATACTAATAATTAGCATATTATGCTTTGATTGGTTGAACAGATGACCGGATGACCAGACACTTAGCATATTAGGCTTTCGTTATATAGGATGTATGTTAAACACACACATACATATACACACATACACACAGCTATGTTTCTCTCTCTCTTGCAGTTTCCTTTAAGAATATATCATGGCCTTCATTCTCATTTAATGATATGTATAGTTAGGAATTTTAATAGGCATACGATGTTTTATAGTATGAATGTATTATTTCGTTAAACTGAGTATTACTGAACATTCTGGTTTTTGTTACTTTTTAAATATATATATAGGAGGACTTTAAAAAATATTTTCAAATGCCAATTTAACATTGTACTACGTGCAGACATTTCCATCAGAGGAGGTTGGGTTCGAAGGCACAAAGGAGGAAGGAAGGGAGTCACCAGCCAATAGATGTGTTAATAAAAGTGTCTTCAAACATTGCTGATCTCAGCAAAGGGAAACCTCAGATGAGGTGAACTGGGATATCTGAAGCCTTTTTCTTTAGGAAAATTTAGATTCCAAGCCTGGTGTGGGATTCAAGGTCAAGAGTCACATCTAAGAAGGGGAGAAGTGTAGTATTGCTGGTGCCAAGAGTACCAGAGGGATTTTCCATGGCATTTTCAGGCCTTTACACAGGTAAATTCTCAAGATATTTCCATTAACTCTTAAATTGATAAGAATAGAGAGCTGCAAGAAGGTTGCAAATCTCATTTTCTTTGGAAAAGAATGCTTTGTCTTTTCAAAGATCATATTTCCTGGCAAATAAGAAACTATATTTCGTAATAGAACTCATTCTTCTGTCTTCTCTAAATAATCTTAGTTAAGCCTGGGTAGAAGAATGACGGCTTTATAAAGGAGCAAAAAAATAAGACCTTTTATAAAGATGCTCACTGGTTTGACCTTGTGTCACCCCAGGCATAACTTGTGAGGTAAGATAATTTTCTATGCCAAGAGACCTATCATCCTAATTGTACATAGACTAGTTCAAATACGTAATTATTCTAAGTGGATAGTTAACCACTCTATTTTCCTGTTTTATTATTGTATCCACATTCTTCTTAGGGAATGGCAGGCTAAAAATATTTTTTTTAAAAAGGTCAATGAGTTTTGGTATTGCTTAAAAATTCATATGGCAAGGCATTAACTGTAAATCTGTGAGTCAATTGGGGTGGTAAGGAGCAAAATTAGAAGTCAAAACATGGTAAATATATTTCCCAATTGGTCACTACTGCTCTTTCGAAACTATCATTTTCTGCTGTTCAAAATAGTTAAACAAAACTAATTATTTTTTCTAAACAAAGTGACTTGGCCATTTAATTATTTTCCTCTTCAAAACACAAAAGACCAGTTACAGACTTTTTTTTTCTTACTTTCTTGGTCAACACCATTAGTTATGTAAACTCCAAGAGCAATCTTAACATGGAAATAATTCATTTGTTTTAAGAAAGAAAATGTTTGATCTATTAGCTATGTACTGGATAAACTTCTCTCAATTGCTGCTTGGATGGATTTGAACCTTAAAATTAATGCTGCATTAGTAATGCAAAAGAATAATGGGAAAACATCTACTTATATATGAGTATGCTTTGCTAGAAAATATTTTTGTACATATGACTTCATTCAATTCTTATGTATCTTTTAAGAGGTAGTCAAAATTATTATTCTCCAACTATCATACTATGTAATTGAGAAGAAATCATTAGATGGCTACTCTTCAAGCACATTAATGTTGTTCTGAAACCACATACTTAGGTAAATATTTTCATAAATTTGAAGTTCTAAAATGATAACAATTGTAGAAACCTCATTTTTACATTTAAAAATATATATTCTGTTGACATTTTTTCCATGGAAAAGCAGATTTGGACCCTCATTTCTGTCTTATGTCAGAGAAGTACACATCGAAGGTCAAATAGTGAGCAGAACACCTTCATTTAGCATCAAATGAAATTCAGGTAACAAAAATCACTTACATTACTTTTCATACCAACAAAGAGCATTTTTCTTAGCTGTAATTGAAATTCTTAGAGTGACTGCATTTAGCACCAACTATTATCCAAATAAGGATTCTCTGGAGTCAGCAATGGGAGAAATTCTTTCATAAACTTTGGTTTTCTTTGTCTATAGAAATGAAAGAAAAGATAGATAGGAGAGTTGAATATATACATTTGTTATTTCATGGATATTAACTAGTGTTATTTTGTGTATTACATATTTGGCTATTTTGACTAGATCACATTAGATATTATCTTTTGCACTTATGAAATCAAACTATTTGTAATATGAAATCTTAAAATTCAAATACATGGGAATTTTAATATGTATAGCCTTTTTGAGAACAAAGAGATGCGAATGAACAGAAATGCCTGGTGAGGGAAGAAAGCTATCTATATAAAACTGAACAACTTTGATTGGATCATCATGAGAGTTTACTTTGTACTTTGAAAATGAGTGTCTCAATCTTTGGATTGTGACATGAAGGCTTGTGGGGACATCCTACAAATGTCACTCATCAATCTGCTTGGGATTCCTGAGATTCTACTGCTTCCAAATGTCATTCCTGCTACTTTGTCAGATGTAGGATTCTAAGAATCATGAGTGGCAATGCCCTGATCTGTTATTAATATAATCTTTATTGAATTTAGTAATCTTCCCTTTGAGAAAGCTAAGTGAGCAGGTTTGGATAAGATGGAAATGCAGAGGCAGAGAGCTCTAAATAGTGCTTAGGAATTGGAAAGAAAAACAAACTGTTCTATCTCCACTAAAATTACTTATTCTGTGACTTTGAGCAAGTCACTTGACTTCTCTGAACCTCAGTTATTAAATTCAGCAAAAATCCTACCTTATAATAGAGAAACATGCAAATTGACCACACCTCCGCTATGCCCACAGCCAATCAGAGCGAACAAGATGGCGGCTAATTTGCATATGTGGGCGCTGAGTGGCCTGGGTCCAGGAAACATCCTCCCGACCCAGGCCGCTCCTAGCCTGTAGGCCCGTGCTTAGGTCCTGAGCAGCAGGGATCCCAGAATGCCCCCTGGCCACTCAGAGCCTATGGGTGTAGGTGCCAAGCAACCTGGCGGGCGGAACACGGGGATGTTCCGCCCTGCCCCTGCGGCTTGCAAAGGCTCCTGCACAAAGCAGCGGTTTGGGGCCACAACCCCAGCCAGGCGCCGAGGACCGGGGGCTGCCGCTGGCCTCTGGGGTGTGCCAAGACCCTGGCGGCCACTGCTGTGTGCTGCCCGGGGTCCCTGAAAGCCCCGAGCCTGAGGCCCATGGTCAGGCTGGCTGCTGGCCTCCCCAAGCCGCTTGCAAAGGCTCCTGCACAAAGCGGCGGTTTGGGGCCACACCCCAGCTGCTGCTGGCCTCCTGAGTTTGCCGAGACCCTGGCGGCCACTGCTGCATGCTGCCCAGGGTCCCTGCAAGCCTCGAGCCTGGGGCCCATGGTGGGGCTGGCTGCTGGCCTTGGGGCATTTGGAGACGGGGATGTTCCCGCCCCGCCCCAGAAGCTTTCCAAGCTCCATCACCAAGTGGCAGATTGTGTCCATGCCTCAAGCCTAGCACCCTCCAAAGGGGGATGGCTGCTGGCCTCTGGGGTGTGCGGAGACCCCGGCAGCCACCACCGGGTGGCAGGGACATGCCCTTAGCCCAGTGGACACAACCCAGGGGCTGCATGAGCTGCACAGGATACACCTTTTTAAATAAATTTTTTATTTATTTTTTTACAGAGAAGAGGGGAGAGGGATAGACAGTCAGAAATATCAATGAGAGAGAAACATCCATTAGCTGCCTCCTGCACACTCCCCACTGGGGATATGCCTCCAACCAAGGTACATGCCCTTAACAGGAATCAAACCTGGGACCCTTCAGTCTGCAGGCCCACGGTCTATCCACTGAGCCAAACCATTTTGAGAGTAAATACCTTTTCTGACCACTCATTGGCTAAGCTCCCTGTAGGCCACCAATTGCAGTGTTCTTGGTAATTTGGGTTATAAGAATCCAAGAAGGTAATCTAGGGTTTTTCCACCACACTCTTGAAGGAAAAAATGAAGGTCCCTTGAGGGGTCCCAGATTGGAGAGACTGCAGGCTGGGCTGAGGGACAACACCCCCCGCTACCCCCCCTCCCCTCCGTGCACAAATTTCGTGCACTGGGCCTCTAGTTTATTAAATATTTCCAAAATATGTCTAGAGGAGGATGGGGCATTGGTAGCTGGGGAACTAGAACCATCAGAAAGAAGCAGGAGCTGAATCCAGTGAAACTGCAGGTTTAAGAAAGAGGTGGAAGACTTCCCTTGCCTACAGGCGATCACTAAAGAGAAAAGCCCTGTTACCTTCAGCTCACCTTGAAAGCTCTACTAATTTTAAGATTTTTCAGAACTTTAATTTCCATCAATTATTATTTAATGAGTGCTCAATGTGTTCCTAGTATTGTAATAATAGGCATTAATATTGTATAGAGTGGGTTTGGTGTTTAATTCCCAACTATCTGCACAATCTATTAGAGTACAATAAAATAATATTTATGTGCATATTGAAATTTGTACCCTGAGTGTGTAGGTATCAAAAATTATACTATTTGCTACTCTTTCCATAGACAAGTTAACTAGTCAAACCAGCATGTGTTTGAAGAAAAATTAGTAAATAATAATTATGGGGTATTTGGAGGAGAATAGCAAGGTCTAGGAAAAAATTCCTTGGAATACAGTTAAAAGTTGTTTAATTATAATAATGTATCTCATATTGTTATTATGAAATTGAAATATGGTAATGATAATACAGTTAACATTTATTTAGGATTTGCTGTATACTTCTTGTGTGGTATTAAATTCTCACAGTCAACCTATTGGTTAGGTCATCTTGCCATTTTAAAGATAAAGACCTAAGCCTGAGAAAGATTAATGGAACATTTATTATCACATTTTGTTTGACATCAAAAGCTATGCAGTCACTCTTATATTTAGCACAGTGCCCAAGAACATTTGAATTCCTTTTCTGCAATTTTGAGTTAACATATGCAGTATTAATACACAATAATTAAATGTGTGTGTTTTTCCAAATGTGGAAGTGCGAGAGGCAGGTTAGTGAGAATAATTCAAAGGGAAGAATTCTGAGGGTTCAAAAATTGACTCTGCCCATTACAAACTATATGATCTTGGGAAGTTAATGAACTTTCTTGTGCCTCTGTTTCCCCATCTCTGTGTTATTGTGAGAATAAGGGCTCAGGAAAATCCCTGTGTAACAAAAATAACCTTACTTTTGTTATAGATATTTTTAGGCTATTTCCATATAACTACAATTCTGTACTTCTCAAAGGCAGGCATGAATTTTTATCTAATACTCTGGCTTAGGGTTTTATGGTTGTTGATATAAGAATGCTCCATTACAAACCAGCCCAAAATTCGGTGGCTTATCGAAAAGAACCAAAACTAATAGTTATGTCTTATCCTGGGTGTGCAGTTCAGCTACAACTCCGCTGGGCAAGGCTGGATTGCAGGTGGGGCTCAGGTCTGGTCCACATTATCCTTATGCTCTTTGGGGTAGGCTTATATCATGACAGTTCAGAGTCACACTGGAGGGTGAGAGAAAATGCTGGATATTTCCTAAGGCTTTGTGTAGCTGTACTTTATAACCACATACCATTAATCAAAAGGAGCCACATGGCCAACACTGGTATCTATGCTGTGCCTTCTCCTGTGCTCTGCAAGATGGCATGGCTGGAGGGAGTCAAGTTGTTGACAGCAATACTTCTATCAACCACAGGATTTAACATAGGCTTCAAATATGGTGGCTTCTCAGTGAAATTAGTTGATTGATGTGATTGTGAATATCTGACTGACACTTAAATTTATTTTGGAGGTAAGTATGTTTTGTTTTTAAGTGTAACTAAATTAATTACATAGAAAATTATATTGGCATCCTGGGGATCTTTATGAGGGGGCAAGAAAACTAAAAAGCAAAAATATATCCATAGCTAATATACAATGAGGAAATTTATCTCAATCTCATGAAAATGAATCCCTTAAATATAGACTTAATGTCCTAAGGGTCAAAGGGGAAGTGTTCATTTCCACTGTACTTAAATTTACTCAATATGTCATTTTATGGCATCGTCCAACTGATCTTTGTATAAATGTGTGTGCCAAATTCCATAAAACTGGTTTGGTCAAAACCAAATTATTGATACATGTCAATGAGAAAGGTTCAATAATTTCTGTTTTCATATGAACATTCAGTAAGCCATTATCTATCATTAGTTAAATTACTGTCTTTAATTTTCACTTTTTTTCTACCTTAAAAAATATTTTATGGTAATTATTGATGTATGAGGATTTCCTAAAGCCCTTTTATCTGTTGTGTCTGGTAACTCTGTGCTTCAGTTGGTTCTTTTCCTTTATGCTTCTTCTGATGTTAATTAAAAAAAATATTTTATGACTCTGGCACGTGTGGGTCAGTTGATTAGAGCATCATCCTGTACACCAAAAGTTGGCAGGTTTGATTCCTGGTCAAGGCACACACCCAGGTTGCAGGTTCAATCCCTAATCCAGAAGAGGTGGCCCATAAATGTTTCTCTCTCTCAAAAAAAATCAGTAAACATTTTTAAAAGAATATTTTATGTAGCATATGTTTGATTCCTTCAATAAGTTATTTTTGAAATTCCTTTTATCTTCTGTGAACCTTTAAAACGCATAGGAATCATTCAACATATTTCATATTATTTAGATTTCTCTTTTTCAAATTAAAAATATACAATTTAATTTACTTAAGAATAAAGGAGAATGTAAAGAGTTTTAAATTGTGTGAGCTGTCAACAAAGTCATTGGTTGGCTAGCCAACCAGTGTAAACTAATTGACAACACGGTTAGGTAGTTAATTAACTGAATGCAGAATGTATTTCCTGTGTCTAATGAGAGACTGTAGGTCCTTCAGGGAATAATTTTTCATAATGTTTGATTAGTTTTGAAATTTAAAATAGTTTTATTGGAAGCTCATATGACTATAAATATTTTTGACAAAAATATGTGTATAATTGTTAAAAAGGTTGTATAAATTTGTCACCATCTTTAAGAGTTGAAACTCTGAAAATGGTCTGTTTTCTTATATATGAAGAGCCAAAGACTTATATACAAATATAAAATAAGAGATGTACATATTTGTGTTGTATGTGTACAATTTTATGTCATTTGTTTATTCAAGTACCATCTATTTACTAAGCAATTGTTGTGGATCAGACCCTGCATTGGTAGCTGTAGGGATTATAAAGATTAAAATATATGACTATTTTCCTTGGGAAATGTAGTAGTAGGTTTAAATTATAGTATACTGAATTATTAAAGAGGTACAAAGTGCCTCACACATGGGTAGTTTGAGCTGTTTTGAAAATGAGTAAGATATTGACTAGTGGGTGTGAGAGTACTGGCATTCTAGTTAGAGGGCAAAAATAAGCAAAATTGGAAGGTCAAACACAATGGGTAGTAGACTTGCTTGTTTACGTCAATGGATTTTTTCTGAGAGGTTATCCAAAAGAAGCCTGCAAAGATAGGTGGGAACAGCTCATAGAGAGCCTTTCAGTGCAAAAAATGACTGGACAGTCCTTGGCAGCCAATGGTGAGCGGGTAATTTCCTTTTCCAGACAGAAGTTTCAGGGACATTGATCTTAGGATAAGTGGAAAGAGAAAAGTCTTTAAATGGAGGGAACAATGAGAAAGTTATTTTAATAGACAAGAGTAAACACTAATAATGTTATGAATGATATTGTTCATAGAAAGAAAAGGGAAAGAATGATGTTAACTACATTGTTATATGATGAAAATGACAGAGGTAGGAAATCGCACTGGGGAGGTGGCGGCAAGATTTAATTGGTAAATGTAAACTATTATGGTCATTCTGGTTTTCAAAGAGTCTGAATCCTGCAACCTCCCACCCCCTCCCCAGAGTCCTGGGCCTATTTATCATTTGAAATTAAAGGGTTAAATCTTTGCATATGTAAAGAAATCTTGCTCTACTCTGGGGCTAAGTACAGGTACCTTTCCTCATTCAAATATCTCCCACTTGAGAGATTGGAGGAAACTATTTTGGGGTTAGAAATAGGAAGTTGAGAGGGCAGTGTTTTTGAGAGCAAAGGCATGAGGAGCAATTGTTCATAATACAGCCCTCTGAAGGTGGCAAGTGGTGGCCAAAAAATATATCAATTCCCAAAGATTGCCAATTTGTCACATAATGAGCATTCCCTACCTAGGAGCTGAGAAGATTTTAAGAAGTTAATGACTCCTGATCCCAACTCATTCTCTCTCAAATATTACATCTAGATAAGTTTTTAGTTATTTAAATACCTATTTTTATTTGTGGATGTCTAGAACACTTTGACTCTTTACTAGTAGATATAGGTAACCATTTTTTTTTTTTTTTAGGATTTTGAAAGATGAATGAGAAGTGAAATTATAGGTTGTATGGCAAACAGTAGTTACAACTCTTGCATATAGTGTTATTTTACTGTACTCAAAATAAAACAATATCTGTCTGAATTATATTCCTTATGTAAAAATAGCTTCAATTTTAAGTCATCAGCAATTAAATTCCTTATGGAAATATCAGAAGCTTACATCATTTTCTATGGAAAAGAAATCTAGGTATTAGTTTTAAAATTTTTGTGTGTACCTCTAATATTTCATTACAAGATGCTATGAATTTAATTTTAGTATATCATGAAGTATGAAAAAAACCCTAAATATACTATGAAGTCTATTCTGTGTAATAATTTCCTCATGACTTCCCTTCCTATACTTTTAAATCTACAAGCACTAAATATGATGCAGTAATTCATGCTTATTTGGGAGTAGGTGTCTTCTGGATACTTAGGTATATTGGGTAGGACATTTTTGGAGGTCCAAGTAATAGAAAACCCAACCCAAACATGTGAAAGACAAAAAAAATAACTATTTATTGGCCCACTTAATTGAAATAGGCCAGTGATTTCCAAAATGTGGTTCTTGAGCCAGCATCAATTGGGGACTTGTTAGAAATGCAAATTCTGAGGCCCCAACCCAGATTTACTGAACCAGAAAGTCTGACTGTGAGGCTCAGCCATCTGCTTTAATAAACCCTCTGGGTTGTTCTGATGTATAGTACTTTCAACAATAAAGATAAATTTAGTACTTTCAACAATAAAGATAAATTTAAAAAATTTTGAGCATTAGTGGTCTAGGACTAAATCTTTAGGTGCAACTCAATTTAGGGCTCAAAGGATGCCACCAGGATATTAATGTGGGCTCTGCTACCCCTGGGATAGCCCCATTTCCAGGTTTCACATGGTGGCCAGTGACAGCTTTAGATACCTGTTAACACAGCACCCTGCTCAGTGGACAAGAGATATTATTTCACCTCGAGTTGAGTGTTTAATACCAGACACAAATCTGGATCTACACAGAGATATGAAGAGAACTAGAAGTGATCACTACAGTGGGTCAATATATACAATATATTTTACTTATATTTAAATCTCTTTTAAACAGAGCCAGAAATATGTGACTGTGAAGAGGGCTAAAGTCTGGGATGAGATATTGAGAAAAAAACAGGAGATTAGGTTAGTGGGATAACAAAGACTATTTGAGAAGTGGGGAGAAATGGTAAATAATGCAAATATGCAACATTGGTTTCACATTTTAATAGACTTGCAGCTTTAAAACTTCATAAGCTATTTAAATGTCATGTTTAATATTATAAAGTAATGATAATTTTAATAATTCATGCTAATTGCTATCCTCCATGACTATATTACTATTCATTTATTCAATCAATGCATGTTTATTTAGCACTGTAAGGGACATAGGCACACTCAGTATTCCATATTCCACTTAGGTTAGTTTTACACATAAAACATGACTATACTAGATATTTTTTTAATGCTTTCTAAATTGCATCAGTCAAATGGCCAAAAAATCAAGAAATATGTAAAGAACTACCTAAATATATTCTTAAGGTCAGTACTTTATAATAAAATTTTCTTTATAATATGTCTTTCTAAACCTTGAATTTGTTTTATTGCTCTCAGGTACTCCCAGTGTTTTTAATAACCTATCTTATATTTTGTTACTGTATCTTTATTGGGTAAAAATGCCCAGGTTTATCATATTATTTTAGTACATTAAATATTACAAGAGAAATGTATACTAGTACTTATGGTTCCAAGGCAGGTCTTGTGATCCTGTCAAATCACTCAAGCTAATTTTGAGCCATGTCAGGTCAGTTGCTGGGAGATGTTTAAGCAGCACAAGAAATCATATGGAGCCTGTTGATAACAGCTTGTCCTGTACTGTGACCCAAAATAATACCAAACCTGCCATATTACCAACCCTCTTGTTCAAATAGGAGGCCGTATTGGAGGTTTATAACATCACTAAAAGAAGAAAATTAGGATGGTTTTAAAATATGGTTGCAATTATTGAAAAAGTTGGCAGTGAAAATATAAATAAAATTGGCAATCCTATCTAATAAAAGAGTAATATGTAAATTGACCATACCTCCACCACACCCACAAGCCATGCCCACCAGCCAATCAGGAGCGAGTATGCAAATTAACCCAACCAAGATGGCTGCGGCCATGGAGCAAGCAGGAGGCTTGGGTTTCCCCTGTAATGGAGGAAGCCAAGCTTTCTGCACACCCTGGCCGGCCTACGCCTCCACTCAAGGCTACAAAGTTTCAATTATAGAAGATAAATAAATCCCAACAAAAATGGCTGCAGCCACAGAGCAAGCAGGAGGCTTGGCTCCGCTCCAGGCTACAAAGTTTCAATTATAGAAGATAAATAAATCCCAGATACCAGGGCCTCTGTTTGTGTTGCTGGGGGGCGTGGTCGGCCTGCAAACCACCACAGGCTCCTTGCCCAAGCCGCCCCATTCCCAAGGGAACCTCCACCCTGATCCAGGACACCCTTTAGGGCAAACCAGCTGGCCTCCACCCATGCACCAGGCCTCTATCCTATCAAATAAAAGAATAATATGCAAATTGACCATCACTCCAACACACAAGATTGTTGCCCCCATGTGGTCAAAGATGGCTGCCCTCATGTGGACACAAGATGGCTGCCACAAGATGGCCATCAGGGGAGGGCAGTTGGGAGGGACCAAGCCTGCAAAGGAGGGCAGTTGTGGGTGAACAAGCTTGCAGGGGAAGGCAGTTAGGGGTGACCAGGCTGTCAGAGGAGGGAATTTGGGGGCAACCGTGCCTGCAGGGAAGGGCAGTTGGGGGGGACCCAGGCCTGAGGGGAGGGCAGTTAGGGGTGACCAGGCCTGCAGGGGAGAGCAGTTAGGGGCAAACAGGCTGGCAGGGGAGCAGTTAGGCATCAATCAGGCTGGCAGGGGAGTGGTTAAGGGGTGATCAGGCTGGCAGGCAGAAGCGGTTAGGGGAAATCAGGGAGGCAGGCAGGCGAGCAGTTGGGAGCCAGCAGGCCTGGATTGTGAGAGAGATGTCCGACTGCCCATTTAAGCCTGATCCTGGTAGGACTGAGGGACACATTACCCCCATGCATGGATTTCATGCACCAGGCCTCTAGTCCTATATAATAAAAGCCTAAAATGCAAATCAACCAAACGGCAGAATGACCGGTGGAATGACCAGTCGCTATGATGCACACTGATCACCAGGGGGCAGACACTCAATGCAAGAGCTGCCCCCAGCCCACCAGCCCCAGGCCAGCCAAGGCAGGGGCCTACTGATTGCCCCACCAGTCACCCTGCAGATTGTCCCTGATCGCCGGCCAGGCCTAGGGACCCTACCCATGAACAAATTTTGTGCACCAGGCCTCTAGCTGTAATTATATTTGAAAAAACATCCTTTTAAAATAAATATTGTATGTATAGCTAAATTACTTCAGTTGTGTTTTACAAGCTTGGGTGATCATAGAAATTAATTGTGATGTTTTTCTGTCATCAGTTTCCTAAGCCCCTATTCTGGAGAAGTGCATTTCATAAGTGTGCCTATTTAACCTGTGTCCCAGGTAACTGAATGCTCAGACATAGTATGTTGGCAAATCACTGGCCTAAAGTAAGGAATTTGTATATTTTTCAAGTAAATGAATATGGGGAGCTCATATAAATATATCCAACCTTAGCTAATAAATTTCATTTCCTTTGCATATTGTTTCCCTCAATATTTCCAGTATCCCAACTGGCACCAAACATAGGGAACACTATGTAAAGTATGTGATTTTCTAACCACTAAGCTGTATACCCAAAACCAATAGAAATTAAAATTGAAAGAAAAACAAAGCATATCTTTACAGTTCATTTAGGTCAGAAAGAAGGGTCAACCTTCCTGGCTCAAATAACACCTAGGAAGATAGATGAAGGGTTAATAGGTCTATGTTTGGTTGAAACTGGCATAGAAAGAGGGCTGCACACAGCCATGCAGAAAGATTGAGGCCAAGGAAGTGGTGATAATAGAAATACTGGGGTTTTGAGGAGAAGATCAAGTGGGCCACAGTTGGTGATGAAAGAGGGGATAAAGAGGAGAAAATTGATGGGGGCCCTAGTAATTAGAGATATTGATATTTCCAAAAGGATGTTTAGATTATACATGCCATACCTTCCAAACCAAAGAGCCAGCCCTTGCATTGCCATTTCAGGGGAGTGTACAATCCAAATGAGGCTGCTGTCAAATGAGTCATTGCTGTCTGTATTAGAAGTCATTGTCTTTCCAGAGCAATCTGCTCATTTTTTATTGTCATTTTAAAGGGAGTTTAGTTTTTAGCTTGACATATACATTCAACTGAGTCTATATGCTTGACTTAAAAGAGTGGATGGCATTCCACAAAGAGCCGGGTTCATTCCTTTACTTGTAAGTAGGTTAAGGACATATGCCTGCTTAGTTTTCCCATGTTCATTGTAAAATAGGGATGCCTTCAGGAACTGACACTGCAGGAGATTCAAGGTCACAGAGTTTGTAACCAGGAAAATTTAAACTGACTCCTAATTCTCCCCTGTGAGAGCTGTGTCAGAATGTAAAAACTACTGAACCCGCCAGAGAAGTTTCGTAGTCTACTAGTATAAACTGAAAACTAGGACCTTTGAATAAAGGTGCTATTTGCCTAGCCTATGCCATGTGTGCCTAGGCATTGTGCCAGGTATCCTATGTATTATTCATAGTATTCCCACTACAACTTTTTGAGATAAACATTATTGTGTTCTGACAATAGCAATGATGATGGATCTTTCTTACAGGATTTTTGTGAGTAACCAATGAGATTAGAAATATTAAATAAAACAAATAAATAAAGATCATGTTCCAAAGTAGGGATCAAATTCTACTTTTTTTGGAGACATAAACTGTACACAGCTTTGAAGTCATAGTTTTTTCCACCAACTCCCACCCATTAAATTTTTATGGAACCCTTTCTCACCTATTAAACACATGACATATAGGAGGTGCTCAATATACTTTAGTTCCCCTTCAATGCTTAGGCATGTGACTTGAAAAGACAAGATGGTGTAGTTGAATATATATGGGCTTCAGAGCTAGAAAAATATTGAATAGATAAAATCTTGTCTGTCTTGGATTGGCTGGGGCACATTGAATAGCTTATTTCACTTCTTCTAAGTCTATTTCTCAATGGAGGAATGAGAATCATCTTTTAGTGTCTGCTGGGGCTGACCAGCAGACCCTGAGCAACAGACAAATGGGAAAGAGAGGGCTAAGGGAATGCCCAGCTGAAGGAACCAGACAGCCTCGATTGCCTGCCTTGTTAGGCTTTTATTGCAACAGCAGTTTGAGATAAAGTTTATCTTTTAGACACAATCAGTAGGGTAAGTAATCTTGGGAGAACACATGTGCTTGCAGGGTCCTTTAAGCAAGGGCACCCAAGATTAAGCATAAGAATTCCAGTAAACGCCTGGGGGTCTGCACATGCACAGACTTGTTTGGAAAGGTCAAGGAATAATTAGGGGCACCACCTTTGACACTTCCCTAATCGAACTTCCAATAAACAGGGCAGGCTGCCTTCAACACACTTCCCTTATCTTGGAACTACCTCCTTACAAACTTTCCAATCAAATCTCCCGTGCTCCCCAACAAGTGTCCTTAAAAAAATAATGTCAGGTGACCTCTTAGAGCAGTGGTTCTCAACCTTTCTAATGCCGCGACCCTTTAATACAGTTCCTCATGTTGTGGTGACCCCCAACCATAAAATTATTTCCGTTGCTACTTCATAACTGTAATTTTGCTACTGTTATGGATCATAACGTAAATATCTCCTCAACCTGTGGGTCGCCTGTAGAACCGCTAGCAGGGTCGCCTAAGACCATCGGAAAACACAGATATTTACATTACGATCCATAACAGTAGCAAAATTACAGTTATGAAGTAGCAACGAAAATAATTTTATGGTTGGGGGTCACCACAACATGAGGAACTGTATTAAAGGGTCACGGCATTAGAAAGGTTGAGAATCACTGTCTTAGAGGGATTGTAAAAAATTAGATTATATTTTAAATGAAATATCACACTTGAATGACATTGTATAGAGTAATTCTTTGTAAGTGCAAGTCTATGGTATCACATCTGAGGCAAAAAGAAAAATGTTTGTTTTCTGAAGTGTGAATGTAAATAATGTTAGAATCGCATGTTTTTATGTAACATTGGATAAGATTAATTCTGAGTGAAGAAAGTTAATGAACTTTTGTTTTATTTTTTTCACACTGCTAGGGATGAGGCCACCGACCTCAAAGGACTTTGAAAATACTGATGCATGCTGATAAAATAGATGTCAGTTTGCCTGACTCATTGGTCAAAAAATAGAAACCATTGAGAGGTGGACTAAAGGTCTAGGTGTGGGAATTGCTAGCTTTTAGAACAAGTAAAAAACAAAATGTTTTCATTTTAGACTTTGTCTCAAGAGCTTATGTACAGTGACGGGAGTACGCAATAAGGGTAATTGTATTTTATTCAAATTAGTTAGCACTTTGTTATGGACTGAAAGTTTAGGTTCCCTCCCTTAAATTCATATGTTGAAACCCTAACCCCAAATATGATGGTATTTGGAGGTCGGGCCTTTGGGAGGTAAATAGGGTTATTATATGAGGTTGTGAGGTGGAACCTCCATGATGGGATTAGTGCCCTTAAAAGAAGAGGAAGAGATAAGAGAGCTCTCTCTTTCTCTGCCAGTTAAGAATATGGAGGCAGCTGTTTCTAAGCCAGGAAATGGGTCCTTCCCAAGAACCAAATCTGCCTCTTAGATTTTTCAGCCTCTAGAACTTTGAGAAATAAGTGTCTGTTGTTTAAGCCACCCAGTCTATGGTATTTTGCTGCAGCAGCCTGAGCTAAGACACACTTGATGAGCAGCTACTATGCGCAGAGTCCTCATAAACTAAAAGGAACAGTCCAACCCTGAAACCAATGAAGTCAAGAGTGATTAAGATAATGTTATAAACAGAGGTATGAGTAATTTGCTGTTCAGGTACAGTGTGAGAAGCCATTAATCAAAGGGAGGTACCCTTTGAGCTGGGTCCTGAAGAATGATTTGTATCTTTGGGGTGCGATAGCTTTAGAGGGGTAAAAAGTGATAAATGAGTAAAGAGAAGAGTCTAAACTGCAAATAAATGCATTGGCAATATATGCCAAAGCTAACTAATGTAGGTCAACCCAAATGCAATAGCTCTGGCTCTGTTTATCTCCTTGTTTCAGATTTTAGTTTAACAGATTTGCAGAGAGAGGGAAGAGGGTTTCTTAGTCATTAGAGAAATCGTCACTGAATAATACGTGTGTTGTTTTTTTTCAGTTGATGAACTGGGAATCCCTTAATGTTCCCAGCATCAGTGTTGCCCAAATGCAAAAGACATTTATTGACATTTAGTAAAGACCTCTAACATTTCTTCTTCATACTGGCTTCATTGTTAATAAGTGGTAGACCAGCATATTGAATGAGTAAGATCTTTCTAGGTTTCTAGATGAACCATTTGGCTAAAAAGTCAATAGGAGTGGTTTTTGTAAAAAAGGTTTTAATGACTCTTTTGCTCTATAATTTGTAAGTGCCAATATTTCCAACTTACAACTATATAAATTACTGTGAGTTAAATGAGTTTGAATTTTGTTGTTAATAAAACTGTCTGGCTCCCTGTCTCCTCTTAAAGGTTGCAAATAAAATGTTCTTGTCTCCTTTGCAGCCACATTCTCCTCTTCCAGGTCAGCAGATGGCCGAGTTTGTTAGGGCCAACCTCTCTTTCTGACTGGCTCCTTAGGTCAGCTTACCTTCCCCATCTCAACAACTTACCTTGTAAAGCTGATAGCTTCTAGATTAACCCACATTTTGCCTTCTCATCCTGAGGAAGTTTATATAAGCAGGTATAAACTATGAGTTTGTATTCACATTTTACATTTGAAGGGATTTTAAGATTAGACAAACTGGTAGAGGGGCCGTGTCTACACTCATTCTAACACCCTTCCCTCTGTCATGCTTTGCCATTTCCTTACACCACACATTCCTTGATGATTTTACATATTTCACCTAGTCTTAAACTGATGAATAAGATGATAAAACCTGAGTCACTGGGATGAACTTTTTTTTTTTTTTTTTTCCCCTACAGGAGAATCTGGAATGTGGAACTTCTTTTTGAAGTTCAAACTTCAAATATAGGGCTGTATTGGTGGTCACGCTCAGCAGTTACACATTTCGTAGGTGGTTTTGCTATTTTTGGAGAAAAGGGAAGTGGAATAAATGGGGTTGCTTTTCGAGTCCAGAAATCCATTTGGCTCAATGGAGCTGACACACCTTATTGCAGGTTTTAGGGCCTCTTTGTAATGTACAGTGGATGCTAAATTCCTGCTCGGGTTTCCTAGGGCAGCTCCTACTGAGTTAAAAAGGAGGCCACGGCTGGTAGTTTTATGTGGAACAGCACCCTGAGAGGGGCGGTCCAGATTCATTCTTAGGGCTCTACTCCCCCTACTTCCCCCTCTGGTCCCCTGTTTCTTTTCCCAGAATTCCTCAGAGCTTGAAAGGATGAGATTTTATTTTACTTCCCCTTCATGTGCTCCTGGGATCCATTACGTAAAACACTAGGATTAACTTCACCAGCCTCAGATGCTAATAAATTAAAAGGAATTTAGAAAATCCTCTCTTCACAGAGCCTGGCTCTCACATAGATTGTCTTGCTGTACAATCCTCTTTTGAATGTCAGGAACCAAATAATAATCCTAAAGTTTCTCATTCCCTTTCACCCTCCAAATTCCAATGGAGAAGCCTGAGGATAAATGTATTTATGAAGAGAATAATAATTCCTCCAAGCAGGCATTTTCTGGGAGTAAGCCCCAATGATTCTGGGAGTAAATCCTTTACTAAACACTTGGTAGATGGTCTATAAAGTTTATTGCACAAATTTAAGTCAATAAATAAGTAAATAGGTGATTGGGTGAAAGGGGAGGTGGAACTGACAGTTTTTGTAGAAAGAGCGGATTTCAAATAATCCTTAGAATTTTCAAAATTTGACTCATGAGAGTTGCTATTTAGAGCTAAGAAAACCTCTACTAGCTCAAAAATAAAGGGTTATTTGAATTCTCTAACTTCTTACCTAGTGAAAATGGAGCTCATGCCTTTTGATCTTTTACCTTGTATCCCAACAGTTGGACAAAGGATGATGAATCCAAGGAGCACTGGGGAAACTTTAAGATGATACCAAGTTTCTCTTTTTGGGAAAAAAAAAAAAAGCTATTTCCTATTAATAATTTTAATGTCCCTCTTGTACTCTTTTTTTTTTCTTCTCACATTATTTATTGAGTTAAGCAGAGGCTGTAAGGCGGTCTTTTGCAGGCCTCCGAGGTGCCTGTGGGCCTGGGCGGGCGCCTGTGATGGGCCCCAGCCATCGAATGAGGACCTGCCACCGAGGGAAGGGACGGGCCTCCGCCGCCAGAGGACTCCTGTTCCCAGGAGTCAGCTGCTGCAGCTCAGTGGCCGGTCCTGCTCTCCTCTGTCCTCACGAAAGCAGGGCCCTTGGAAGGCCCTCTGGAGCTGTGAGGGCGCTCTGTGCTTTCTCTGTTGGTGCTCAGAGCTGTGCGATGGGCCACCAAGGGATGGGCTGGGGTGAGGGGGAGGGAGAGGGGAGGGAGGCTTTCGGATTCGCTCTCTCTGAGGTCCTTTCCTCCTAGTGTTTCCTTCCCCAGGAACCCAGCTTCTTGCTCGGAATCCTTGGCAAGGCTTCTGATGTGCTCGCGTTTGGGCTGGCCACTATCTCGCTGGTCCCCGTCTCACCAGATTGGTTACTGCGAATGGCCCAGCCGCTCTTTATATACTGTCCAGCTACTGACATGGGGCCAAGCGTGCCCAACTTGGTGCCCCGCCCCTGCCCCCATGCCCAGGGAGAGGGGCAGAGTTTGGTGCATCCCTGAGGAGACCCAGGCTCCACTGGCCCCTTGAGGGTGGGGTCCAGCTTCCTTTGTGGTGGGAGCCGGGCCATGATGTCCGTTATATTAATCCCATCTTCTAGATGAGGAATCTGAGGTGTAGGGAGATGAAATTAATTTGCATACGCAGGTCAGGAAACAGGGAGAATTAAGCTGGAATTTAAGAAGTTTAGGTCCAATGAGAGCGTACCCTTCTGAAGAGGGCGAAGAGTGGGAGCCTAGAGAGAGAAATGGATCTGTCTGAAGTCAAACAGCTTAGCCCTAATGATGGCAATAATAGTCCCTGCATCTGGTTGGCCTGCAGAGCAGTGTCTGACCTAGGCATCCGTCATTCTTCTGGAATGAATGACTGAATGGCCATTTGCTCTGATCACATGAACATCAGCAGTCAGCCCTAGGCACTCTAAGTATTGTTGTTGTTATTGTTCTTCTTCTTCTTCTTTGATATTCATTGTTGAAAGTATACATAGGTCCTCCTTTTCCCCCATTAACCTCTTCTAGCCTGCTCCCGTTCTACCTCCTCCACCCCAACCCTCCCACGTCTTCCCCACCACCCCATTGTCTGTGTCCATGGGTTATGCAAATATGCATACAAGTTCATTGGTTGATCTCTTCTCATCCACCCTCCCTTGTCTTGCCTCTGAGGTTCAACAATCTGTTCATGCTTTTATGACTCTGGGTCTCTTTTTGATCATTAGATTTGGTTCACTAGATTCTGCATAACCTCATGTACTCTTTATTATGATTCTCAATATTGCAATAAATTGTGTTTTGAGAGTCTTTGACTAAAACTTACATTTTGCTTTCACTTACATGTGGTCTGGAGTGGTTCTGATCTGTGGGTGCAAAAATGACATTCGAAACCAGCTCCTCTTTGTCCAGGACATGTTTTAACCACACCACTCTCCTCTTGAGTGATGTGTGAGTTTGGCCTTCATCACCTGTTCATTCATTTTCCACATATGTCCTCCCAGTCACTCGAAGATTTATTCTCTATGCCCTATGGCAAAATGTCCTTGTACCTGGGGGATGGAAGCCGGTAGAACATCGATCTCATCTTCTTTCTTTGACACAAGTCCATTAGCTTCATCTGTCTTGAGGACAATCCCAGCTAAGAGCCTATCTTATTTTTCTTCTTTGGAGACCTTTCAGAATGTCAAGGTTATAGAGAAATTGGCTTTGTGCAAAGTATGTTACCATCTGTTGCTAGTTTCTAATCTCAGATCCATTTAAGAGATTTGCCAGGTTAGATTTATATAGACATTTTAACTAATTGCATTTTATTATGCTTACCTCAAAAGTACACATTAGGTTTGTCTTTGCATTATCATTTACCTAACTATTCTATTATGCCATTTTTTTGTAGTGTGGGGCAGGGGAGTTGGACATAGTGTTTACCTGGCATCTGTTGTGATAAGACATTATATATAGCATGTGCCTATTTGGTAATCATAAAATAATAATAAATATGAATAGAGAGCCAAAGAGTAAGCAGAAGATTTAGATGTTTCTTTTTATTAATGAGAAAATTGAAACCTACAGAGTTTATGTGGCTTCCAGTCAAAGTTTCAAAATTAGCTCATGTTTTAGATGAAATTTGCCTTGAAGTTCTAAATAAACTATAACACTGAAGTTTTGTGACCATTTTCCCCCCTCAGATTTTTTTTGATTCCTTGATTAATAAATGATTCTTTTACAAGTTTTGAAAAGTATTTTCTAGTAAAACTGAAAGAGGCTAAAAAATATGACAACATTGTGGTCAAAATATATGAGTATACTTTCTCTCCACACTGGTATTGCTATTTGTATGGGAATTTTCTGTGGGGGTATAAATTTTTTTTGGGGGGGATATAAAGTAGTAACTAGCAGAAGGAAGACTCCACCCTCCCAGAAATGACTTTTGGAACTTCCCAAATCATCCCAATATATAAAAACCCTGGGTCGTAATGACCAGTAACTACCGGAGGCTGACCAACCGGAAGTCAGTGCTGGCCTTGCCCCCAAGCAAGCGTTAGGGGCAATCAGGCAGGCAGGCAGAGTGATTAGGAGTGATCAGGTAGGCAGACCAGTGGTTAGGGGTGATCAGACAGGCAGGCAAATGGTTAGGGGAGATCAGGTAGGCAGACGGCCCCTCACAGGGCTGGCCCTGCCCCCCAGCAAAGAAAGAGGGAGGCCCAGGCCAGCCAAGCCATTGCACCCCAGCCTGTCGCCTGCAGAGGGAGGCCCTAGTGGCAGGGGAGAGAGGGCAGTGCTGCACAGATGGCAAGCAGTGGCAGCGGCAGGAATGGGGCCAGCTGCCTACAGCCTGGGGAAGGAAAGCCCTGATAGGCCCTGATCTCAGGCCAGGCCTAGGGACCCTACCTGAGGAGTCCCAGATTGTGAGAGGGTGCAGGCCAGGCTGAGGGACCCCCCCACCCCCACCCCTCCAAGTGCACGAATTTTCATGCACCGGGCCTCTAGTACTGTATAAAGGGCCTACTTCACATAGGGTGGACCCAGGTGGGGTGAGGGTGGCTGGGGGGCGGGGGGGGGGGGCGCGAGGAAAGAGAATTACAAAGGTCTTCACTTGTAGTGATCAGGGAGATGTGTGGGATTTCTTTTCCATTTGGGTAGGTAATTTACATTGCTTACATAACTGGCATAGCTTCTCTTTGTCTTGAGACAGTGATTGCAGGTAAAAGGAATTCATTGAGATGAAAGTTTATTTTCTATAGTTTATATTTCATTATCAAGTGGTAAATTTTTAAAGCTTTATTTCTGCTGTGTTGGTTTTCATAATACTCTAATTTTTCCAGCAGCCTATTTCTACAATTTATCTGCAGGTAGATAACCCCTGCTCCAAATCTATATTTCCCAGCCTGTATTACTCCAGAGTTTCTATTTTTTGCAAAATATTTCTACTTGGATGATTTGCTAATATCTGAAAATGAACATATTAAAGTCAGGGTTCAAAAGGCATTTCTGTTGCAAAATAACAGATAGTACTCAGTATAGAATTTCACACTCTAATCAAATCTCATTTACTCCAAAGGTAGATAAGCTCCCAGCAAGGACCCAGCCTGGGCTGGGAGTCAGGAGACCTGGGCTAGGGTTCCCTCTGCCTGAGTACAGCTCTGTGATCCAGTAAATCATTTAACTTTTAATATTTCAAACTCCCTGTTTGAGAAAGGAGTGGTTTGACCTATGTAATCTCAAAAGCCTTTTCAAGCTTAAAAAAAGCTGGTTGATTTTAATATTTAACAATACTCATAATTGTGCTTGTGTTGCATGATAATCAGGCATGAAGATAAATGGCTCACATGAATGGCTGTAATTAGTTATAATCTACAGAGAACAAATCTATTTTTAAATCTTTCCTCTTCTCATTTGATTGGTTTTTCCAATATCAATAACCAGTATTAATGACCTTTGCTTTTACCTTTGAAACCTTGCACCTTTAACCATTACCATCCTCAACTTCCTTCTCTCCATTATTTTCTTATCATTATAGTCGTCGTGATCAGACATGGACACATATGTTAAGGACTATTGCATTGAATATTACTTCCACACTGCTGAATTCTCCCTCTTCTAATTCCATGGTAGGTGGTGCTCTCCCATGCCCTTCATTCTCATTCCATGAAGATACTATGTTGGTACTTTCCTGCCCTAACCGACAAGGGTGTCCTTAAACCCCCAGAGATGGAGGACTTAAGAACAGGACACTGAAGGTTAGAGTGTTAAGCATCTGGAACACCACGGCCAAGGAACATGATAGAGAGCAACACCCACAGTGAGAAAAGCTTTGAAGCCTGCCTTCTTATGTCAGAGGGGAAGGAGAGGGAGAGGTGGCCTTACAGGATGGGAGAAGCTAGAATTGAGGTCACTAAAGTAGCCTTCTGGCTCTGTAAGTAAATTTACTTGACAAGCATCATATTCATTATTATAACAAATGTTAATTGAGCACTACAAATGGGGAAGGCACTATGACAAGTACTTATTATTTTACTCCTCCCTTTATTACTTTTAGGTAAATGCTTTTGTAATCCCTAAATTATAGGTCAAGTTCTAAGGCCTAGAGAGTTTGGGAAACTTAGGTTTAGTCACATGGGTAGGAGGTAACAGTGCCAGCTTTAGAAAATAGATGCTTTAGGAATGAGGAAAAGACATTTTCTTTCCCTTTCTCTTACCTCATGGTACCTACTCCTGTTCCCATAATGTATAATTGATATATTGATTTTTCTTGTTGAGTTGAGCACGGACACTTAAATAAGGTAGGCATGGAGACTCTGAAAGTTCTGTGTAATTGGATAAACTTGTCGAAAAGTAAATCTGGAAATAAAAGATTGATTGCATGTGCTATATTTTAATTTAAAATATTAAATTATATTTATAATATTTTAATTTAACTAAATTAAAATTAAGTTTTATATTTTAATTTAAAACTTTGATTGCATGTGCTATATTTTAATTTAAATTGGCTACTTGGAAGTCCCGAACAGAGATGGTCCATGTCCTGCGTGGCCTGGTACTTGTCTTCTTGAGCTGGAAGAGCATCACACCTCCTACTTCCCCTGTGACCCTTTAGGTCCCCTCAAGGGCAGTCCCTTTGAATGAGGACAAGTGGTCTTGAGAAATTACCTGGAAATTGATTCTGATGCTAAGGAGTCCTTGAGAGAAATAGTGTTTGTCTCTTTTTTCTAAGTAATTCAGTTGAGATATACTTCCATTTCAGGAAGGTACAAAAGTCCTTGCTGTCAGGTTCAAGGATGAATGTTCCTTCTGTAGGGTTTAATTATTTGACAGTTTCAATAGAGGAGTGGGAGATTTTGATGTCAACCTCTGTTTGTGATGTTCTTCCAATAGTAGTATTTGGTTCTGTGGTGGGATTTCAGTCAGTAAGGTTTCTGTTCAGTTATATGATGTGTTATTTCCTGGTATTTCCATCTTAATTTAATACATCTGACCCATCACTTAAATTTTTTTATTGCACTTTTCTTTTTCTTTTAATTTGGAACTGAAAAAAAATGTTCTCTCCTTGAGACCTCATATGACTTCCATTGGGAGTCGTCTTCATACTTTCAACTTGCATTTCCTTTGAAATTTCACTGGCTAGTCTTAGTTTCCCCATGTAATGATGAGAAGTCTCTCATATAAAGCCTGGTCATTGTATTCCCCTTGCAGATGTGAACATGTTTGTTTTTTTAACTTCTCAAATAGGATGTGTAGCCAAGACTGTTAAAATAATCTGTAACTATGCCCTGGCTGAGTGGCTCAGTTGGTTGGAGCATCATCCTATACACCAAAAAAAGGTTGCCATTTCGATTCCCAGTCAGGGCACATACCTCTGTTTCAGGTTTGATCCTCAGTCAGGGCATGTACGTGAGGCAACCCATCAATGTTTCTCTCTTACTCTCTCTCTAAAATAAATAAAAATATATTCTTGAGTAAGGATTTAAAAATAATAATCTGTAATAATGTGTTTTAGGGTAGAAATATACAGCATATTTTTCTATAAACATACATATTACAACCATTTTTCTATAAAGATACATATTAAAATCATATTATATCATTTAGTACCTGTGAAATACCTTTATAAATTGATTTGCTTCCTTAGGACATTTAGAAAAGGGTGATGTTAGTGTTGGCGTATGTCTAGAGATCAGTAGCAAAGTATTCAGTGTGATTCATTAGGATTCAAGTAATTTGGATTCATCAAGGCTTTAGGATTTTATAAAAACAAGAGAATTAGTTAAGAATATGTCCTAGCCAATTTTGCTCAGTGGATAGAGTGTTGGCCGGTGGACTGAAGGGCTCTGGGTTTGATTCCAGTGAAGGGCACATACTGGTACAGGTGCATGGGGGAGGCAACCAATTGATGTGTCTCTCTCAGATCAATGTCTTCTCCCCCTCCCTTCCACTCTCTCTAAAATTCAATGGGAAAATATCCTAGGGTGAGTATTAGCAACAACAAAACCCCCAAAACACACAAAAAAAGATATAAAACATCATTCAATTTAAAAATATACAGGTGACCTAAATAATTTATTCAGATGTATACTTGTATACAAGAGCATGATATATGTATGTCAGCTTAAATCACCAGTCCTATCTCCTTGGAGTCTAGTAGCAGGGATGGCCCGAGATGGGGATTTCACCTTGATTCACAAATGTTCTCTTCCATCACAATTTTGCTTTGCATTGTCTGTCTTTAACTTTTTTATCTGATCATTTCTTAGCTATCTATTAAAAACAAACAAACAAACAAACAAAAAAGAACACCTTCAGACTCCTTCTGCATTTACCCCATGTCCTTTTATTATGATATGCAGCCTCTATTCATGTAGGAAAGACAGCTATTGATGGACATTCGCCTTTGGTTCCTACTTTTCTCTCAGCTCTATCAACCCTGATCTCATGTCTCTGTATGTACACTTACAAAGCGGTACCTCATACAAAATGTATTGTACTGATGACACAGATGGCTGCAGTAGTGATTGCTTTACAGTGGAAGGTCACACAGTATTTTACGGTTTTTATCTGGAGAAAGAAAGAAGACTGTTTACTAGCACTGAAATATTCTTTTCTCTGTGTTCTTTATGTTCATATTTTCCCTTTAACTTTCATTATAAAATGTCCTGACTCAATTCTGGAACCAGATAAAAGAGAGGAAGACAAGTTGTCTAGAGTTGCAACTTCTGGTTTGGACAAAAAAGTTCTCAGATTGGCCCTGTCCCCTTAATGTGAGTCACATATAAATAAACAGACTTTGGCAATTGAGTTTTCTACTTGTAATCAGATGCCCCCATAGGGATTGTTAATGGATGACTCTGAAAAAGGGGCCCACATTTCTATGAGTTTGAAAAATGTTATAACAATATTTGGAGAAAAGAGAAATGAGAGGTGGTTCAGGGCTTGGGTGACTGACTGTGTCTCCTATTTTGCTCCTCAGATGGAACCCTGGGCCTAGAACCCATTTCTGCCTTCTGCTGTTTCAGCTCTCTACTCCCTTCCCCCCGCCTTGCCTCTTAGACTTCCTTCCCCTCAGTTTGGCTTTCCCCAGAGCCACTGACTGATGTGGTCTGCCTGTCACTGCTCCCTGCCTCAGGTGCCAGCTCCTATTGCCTCTGTGGCCTACAGGTTTATCCCGCAGCACCAATTACACTCACCAAATGTGGCCCACAAGGCATTTTCATTTTATGTGATCTCTCAGGGTAAAATCATAAAGATAAAGACAATAAATTCAAAATAGCCTTGGGTTGATTGGTTGTGGTTAGGATAGTTTTTGATCATTGTCTGCAAGCTTCAACTAACTAGTGTAAAGTCCAATAAAACATATCATGAAGTATCTCTTTATAAATTATTTTTTAATAGTTTTGAACAAAGTTCATTCCTATTGAATTTTTATGTATAACAGTGAGTTTAATGTAGTTAAATTTCTGCTGACTGATATTGGAAATATAAGTTTCATTTATAAGGATGCAGTGAAAACATTGCCAAGTTAAAAATGTCATGTCGTCCTCTGTCAATGAGGTTCATTGTGCTATATTAGTTTATTTGTCTGAATCCTTTCTTCTAGAGAGCTGAATATTCTCTCTGAATATTAAACAACTGGCAAGATTATTCTTCCAAATGACATAAAATTTAAAAAGCATTTCCTAATTAATTCTTCCAAAACTCTTAAGAGTAGGGAGAACTCAAGCAGATATACCCATTGAAAAAAGGGACATCCCCTTTTCCAGTGTTGTGTTGTTATTGCAGTATCCCCACAGTTATCTTTTATGTAAGTAGTCATAGAAGCAGAAGAGGCATCCTAGTGGGTAATGGCATTTTATAGCCTTTAAATAGCTTTCCCCAAACAAATAATAATAAAAACTATACAGCCTCAAGGATTAGTTCTTGGGGAAGCCTGTGTCTAGCAGAAGGGTTTGAATGGACTCCAATATCCCGTCTGGAAGTGCCTGGGACTTTTCATGCAAAAATAAATAAAGTTTGGAATCCTACACCAGTGTAAGTCATTCACAATTTATCTAACCTAATTGCTCTGCCTGCTTCCTCATGACAGTAAAAAAAAATAATAATGAAAAGATATTTTTAAACATCAAAGTGGCATATATTTCAGTGGTTATTACTATGATTATTACCAGGCACCACCTGTTCTGTTTCACGGTGGAGATGGTGCTTGGTTTGATATGGGTTCACCTCTTGGCTCCTGCTGTTTGTTTGATGTCTTCAACTTGTCCTGCCTGGCTTATATTGTAGGTTCTGGAATCTGTTCTAATTCAAGTAGCTGGGATACAATTACTCTTCTGGAAGGAAAGAGGGTGAAACAGGGAGGTGGTAGGAAGTTTCCCCCATAAATCCTGGTCTTTCTGTGGCAACCCAAACTTCTGGAAACTCCTAAATCACACTCTTCTACTGAGCATTCACAGCAGTGGTTGACCATGATATGGTGAGTTGTCATCTGTCCCTGCCACCTACTGCTAGTGCTGCCAACTGTACTTGGCCAGCTCGTCCTGTAGTTCTCAGGGTCCTGATGGGGTATGACAGTGTGGCATGCAGTGCCCTGTCACCCTTCTAATGATTTAGTTTCCCGGCAAAACCAAGGAAGAACTTTCCCATTGAGAGTCCAGCTGCCCGACATTGATATTCTCACTTGAAACATTGACTGCGGTAGACTGAATTGAAATCATGTGAAAGGACAAATGATGGTAGATGTTGTCTGGCAAGGAAACCACGGTGTTTCAGAGAATCACATGCCCCACAATAGCCCTTAGGGTCACTCACCTTATGTTTTCTAGTTGAACGCTCTGTAAGTGGTGTATGACCTTAGACTCTACTCTCCAGGGGAGTTAGTTTCTTTCATAAAATGCATTGTACTTTTCATTGCTTGGTTCCCATGAGGTCAAGATTTTCTCCAAGGTCTGTCCCACGGATAAGCCTTTGGAATAGTAATAAGCAAACTATGGCTTGGGGGTGGGGGCATATGCTGCCTAACCAGCATTCTGAAGTGGCTCATGATCTAATTTTTGAAATCCCTGATGAAGAAACGGAGGACCAGAAGATCAGATGTAAGCCATATTTGTTCTGCTTACTCTGTGTCTATTCCTTCCACTGAGGACTCCAGTGATTGGCCTGATCAGGAAGGGCTACTGGGACTAACCCCATTACAGAAGGAATGGATGCAGGCATAATAGCAAGAATGTGTACTGGTTCCCAAGGAGAAACCTCAATTTAAGGGCCAAATGGATTTCATGAGCATAAGTATATACTTAAAAAACCAAACTTGATGCTCTTTGAGCAAAAGTATATACTTAAAAAACCAAACTTGATACCATTATATAAGTAAGAAAAAACACTTTAAGCTATTAAAGATCCTTAATTTTTATGCAAATTCATATTTTTATTCTTTAATTTTAAAACAATGTATTGTTAAATAAAACACAGGTCAAGAAAACCACACAAAACCATGTCTGATGGAGTGAGTGATTAGAAGATTGAACACTCAGGCTAAGTAATTGAAATCTGCAGCCAGCCAGAATCCCACCCCAAATCTGACCTCACTCTCTCCCTTCAAAAGTAATCATTGTCATGGTGCTCACTTCCTCATTTATTCATTTACTATTCAACAAGCATTTTTGAAGGGCCTGGCATACATCAGCCTATTCTCTTTCATCTCAAACATATAGAATGGCATTTTAGATATCTAAGACACAGTTCTAAATAAATTTGAGTCTTCTGGCCTAGAAACTTATTCTCAAACACTGCTATTTATATGGTTGCTCTGATTATTTGGGCATAGAGAGGCTGGTTCATATAGTTACTAATTAAATATACTTTTATGGTAACTTTTAGTATTTGACACCTTATGTTGGCTATTATGAGAGATAAATATGAATAAACCACAATATTTGTTTCTATAATACTTATACTATAAGGGCAGCAGACATAATACAAAGGAAATGTTACTAGTAAAAATGTCAGAGAAAGAGAAATGATTTGGGATATTTCTTTTCTCCACTAGCCTTTCCCTGGGAGAGAAGAGAATAAGGCAAGATGAATTGGATTGTTCTTCACTCTTTTTCAATTATACCTCTCCATCTGCAGATTACATCCTCTAACATTTCCTTCCTCTAATTTAAATGCAGTGCTCCTGGGAACTTATTTTATATATACCCAATAAAACAGCATTAATCTGATAGTAGTTTGTTCAAACTGGCACAAAATTTGAAGCAAGTGCTATTTTCAACCGTCCAGATGTCTTATTTGGTAAAAGAAATATGGGATAATTGATTTTAAAGTCTCTAGGGTCTTTCTATACTGTGAAATTTAGGGGATGTAAAACTCAGGATTCAGGCATAAGGATCCAGGACACCAGAAGAAATAAAGTTGTGTGGTTAGCCACTACCCCCATGCATTCTTCCCCTGCCTCCAAAATTTGAGACTATTTGTAGTGAGGGTCAGGAGTGAAGCTCTCATCTCTAGGACCACTTCAGACACTATGGGATATAATAGGGGTTCACCAGGTATCTATTCCCTGAAGGGGTTGCTGCACCTGTGAAGAAATGGTGACAAGAATTTGAGCTAATAGTCGAGGATAGAGAGGCTCATTAAATATACTTTTATTTTAATATTCAATACCTTGTGTTTGCAATTATGAGAAAAATAAATATGACTACATCACCATGGAAAAAATGGAATGGAAAATACTATCTACACTAATAAAAGAGAAACATGCAAATTGACCATCACTCCGCTACGCCCACCAGCCAATCAGAGCGAGTATGCACATTAACCCAACTAAGATGGCGGCCGCCACGGAGCTGGAGCGAGCAGGGGGCTTGGGTTGCTCTCTGGCGATGGAGGAAGCCAAGCTTCCCACCTGCCCTGGCCATCCCTGGCCTCCGCTCAAGGCTACAGAGTTTCAATTATAGAAGATAAATAAATCCCAGATACCTGCTTCCAGCCAGCCCTGGCCTATGCTTGGGTCGCTGGGTGGCATGGCCTGCCTGCAAACCACCACAGGCTCCTCGCCCAGGCCACCCCACGCCCCAAGGGAACCCCCACCCTGATCCAGGACACCCTTCAGGGCAAACCAGAGGGCCCCCACCTGTGCACCAGGCCTCTATTCTATCTAATAAAAGAGTAATATGCAAATTGACTGTAACTCCAAAACACAAGATGGCTGCCCCCATGTGGTCAAAGATGGCTGTCCCCATGTAGACACAAGATGGCTGTCACAAGATGGCCAGTAGGGGAGGGCAGTTGGGAGGGACCAGGCCTGCAAGGGAGGGCAGTTGGGGGTGATCAAGCTGCAGGGGAGGGCAGTTAGGGGTGACCAGGCTGGCAGAGGAGGGAAGTTGGGGGCAACTGAGCCTGCAGGGAAGGGCAGTTGAGGGGAGCCCAGGCCCGCAGGGGAGAGCAGTTGGAGGGGACCCGGCCTGCAGGGGAGGGAAGTTGGGTGCGACCAGGCCTGCAGGGGAGGGCAGTTAGGGGTGACCAGGCTGACAGAGGAGGGAAGTTGGGGGGGAACAGGCCTGCAGGGGAGTACAGTTGGGGGTGACCAGGCCTGCAGGGGAGGGCAGTTGGGGGGGACCCAGTACTGCAGGGGAGGGCAGTTGGGGGGGACCCAGTACTGCAGGGGAGGGCTGTTGGTGGGGACCAGACAAGCAGGGGAGAGCAATTAGGGGCGATGAGGCTGGCAGGAGAGGGCAGTTAGGGGTGACCAGGTTGGCAGGGGAGGGCAGTTAGGGGTGACCGGGTAGGCAGGGGGGGGCAGTTAGGGGCAATTGGGCTGGCAGGGGAGCAGTTAAGCATCAATCAGGCTGGCAGGGGAGTGGTTAGGGGGTGATCAGGCTGGCAGGCAGAAGCAGTTTGAGGCAATCAGGAAGGTAAGCAGGCGCGCAGTTGGGAACCAGCAGTCCTGGATTGTGAGAGGGATGTCCGACTGCCCGTTTTAGCCCCGATCCTACTGTAGGATCGGGCCTAAAACGGGCAGTCGGACATCCTTAGAGGTGTCCCAGATTGGAGAGGGTGCAGGCTGGGTTGAGGGACACCCCCCTCCCAATGCACAAAATTCATGCACCAGGCCTCTAGTTTGGAAATAATGAAGGAAAACACATCATGATCCTACTACAGGCACTGGGGTCAAGGGAAGACCTCCAAGTGAGTCAAGAACTCACCCTTTAGCTGGACAGATGCACCTTGTTTATTCATGGTTAGGGGAGAACATACCTTTGAATGTGACACTGACAAGCAGCTTTAAAATTACTTCCAACAGGCCCCCTGCGGGAGTACACCTCACATTCCTCCTAAAGTGAGGAACCATTAGACTGAAAGAACTAATTTCTTTTGGGGGACCTTAGTTCCTGCTGGGAAAAATTCTTACTTAGTCTCAACAGCTAAAACTTCCTTGCAAGCTAACAAGTTAGTCTGGAGGTTTCATGGGTGCTGACAAAAGACATGAGATTATTGGGTTGAGACTGTCCTCTTTTGCTGTTTAAAGTGACTAGATAGAGTCTTTGGACATCAGAGCAATTAATAAATGAACAACAGCACACGATATATGGTGATGGATAGTCACTGAGAAGAGGATTACTCAATCTGGGTAGCTGTAAATCCTGAATATATTACTCTAATTTTGGTGGTCATTTTAGTTTAATGTTACCTGGTAAAGCAAATATTACATGAAAAACTCAGGTTGTAGGTGAAATAATGGCTTTTCCTTTCGTCTGTAAAAGATAAAATCAATTTCTTTAAAAAAAGCACTAAAATACCATTAATAAATAAAGTAAATGTTCTGTGCATTTCCTTAAATATCCATGTATTCATCAAGAACAGCAAATGCTACTATGCTTACATCACCAGTGTTTGCAATCAATAATTTCACAAATTCACTTTATATATACAAAACACATCCTGTACATACATTTTATGTGAAAGGAGAATATTCGTAAAATAAATACCAAAATAAGAAACATTGCATGAGCATTCCACCTTAGCCAGAATTTTTTTGTACCTATTTTGGGGGAAAGTAATTTGAAGAAGCTAAAATAGTACATGGCAAATGATAGCTGGCTAGCTGACTCACTGCTTTAACTTGCTTTGGTGGATGCTGCTTCTTTCTCGTCTATGTTTAAAGGGAAAATATACTTAGCAAATTTCTCTAATGTGCATTGCACTATACTTGAAGAAAATGACATCTTCACATAATGTCAAAGAAAAAAGCAGCATCGTGCAGCCTTTTTGTACAATTAGGGGTCATTCTACGTAAGTGGAAGAAGGTGAGGGCAAAATAGAATGTTCAGCAGGTAATCTCTCCAGGAAGTGTTTAATACTGAGACATTTTGGGTGTCCACGCTGTGCTTTAAGCTGTTACCAACTCTCAAGCTTGCCTACTTATTTGTTATAAACATTTAAATCTGAGACCTTCACAAAAGGCCAAAATTAACAGTGAGTGTATTCACACTAAGAAAATGAACTTGAATTAGATTTTTCTACTGTTAGATGGGTTGTCAGTAGAATTGTCTAAAAGGATATTTGTGCTTATCTCCAAGTTGTTTGGCTTTGACAACCAAGAATATGAAGATAGCTATCGTAGGAATGTGCACATACATGGCTTTTCTTTAAGAGCCTACTATGTGCTGGATGTGTAGGTGTTTGAAGAGCTAGTCTAGCAGAAGATATAAATAAGTGGATAAATATTTATTGTGCCACATGATGAAATATTTGAGGGAAATGTGTTCTTTGTGCCCTGGGAACCCTATGTAGGTTGTGGCTAACTCTGCCTAGAGGATTTAGGGAAATGATAATAGCTAAAATAATGAATATTTTAAAGATAATATTTTTATAATATTAATAATTTAATTCAATCTTTATTTAGTGCTTTATTGTATGTAGGGCATGGTATTTGATGCAGGGAAGACACTAGTGACAAACATAACTGTGTCTAGAACATAAAGGGTCTGAGACTTTCACCCTCCTTGTATGCTAACAAGTTAGTCTGGCAGTTTCATGGGTGCTGACAGAAGACGAGATTCTTGGGTCAGAGACTAAGCACTTTACTTATTATTCATGTCAGCATAAATTTCACATCCATATAAGTTTCTCTTGCTCTACAAATCATATGGGGAATTGCAGTGTGGGTCCAGGTGGATGCTGTGTATACAAGTATGAATTCATATTTTCTACTTCTTGAGTAAATCTTAATAATTTATACTTTATCTCAAAATTACTTGTTACATTAAAATTTTCAAATTGCATTACCACTTAATTACTATATAGCTCTTTATTATTAGTGAAAGTGTTTTAATTTTTACTTACTTTTTATTTTCAACAGTAATTTTATTATTTCATATGACCTTAGCTTTTTTTTCTTCATAAATGAGTTTTACCTTTCCTTTGGTTAGATTTTAAAGAACATGCTATTGAACTTATTGATCAATTTTAATAATTTTAATCAATTTATTCTTTATATTTTCTTCTTTTGTCTTTACTAAGACTTTGCGTTACTCTTTTTTTACTTTTTAAATTTAGAGCTTATTTTTTTCCATTCTTTTACTTTTAATTCATAATCATTTAACACCATGGAACTAGTTGTATACTGATTTGTTAGTGTGTATATTAGGCCACAAGAGATGCATGAAATATCTGGCATACATTTATGTATCCAAACAGATAAATTTAAAGCTTTGAGTGCTTAGAATAGCATTTCTAACCTGCCCTTTTCCTGCCAAGTGAACATTCTTTTGATGATGAACGTACTGTAAGTTTACTTGATCACAAATGACCTCCTTCTTTGCCCAGAAAGGTCATTCTCAGTGTAAGATGATAAAAATATATAATAAATTGAAAATATTAATGTATAAAATATTATTATTATATTTTCTCTTACACACAACAAATATGTCATTCTTATAAAATGGAATACAGTAGTATCTCTCTCTATATATATATAAAAGCCTAAGCTACCACGAGGGGGCAGACATTCAACACACAGGCATGGAAACATGGAACAGAGTAATGAATCTGGGTTTGTGCACCTGTGGGGTCTCTCGGCCTGGTCTGTGGGGATCTGGCTGAAACCAGCAGTCCGACATCCCCCGAGGGGTATAAAAAAAAAAGTGAGAGATTCCCCCACCCCCCACCACCATGGTGTCCTGAGACTCACAGAAGTAACCATATTCTTAATTCCCTGTTACCTCCCATAACCATCTGTGATACCAACAAAATATCTGATCTCAGGGCTTTTTCTGGGCCTGAAGAACCATCAGTAGCTGACTTTACCCCCCTCTTCCTGCTTGCTAGCACTCACAGAAGCAATTATACCACTGCTTTACCCAACTACTGCACAGATGGACAAGAACAATTTGGGGTGGCAGATTTTCAGTTCTTCAGAAACTATTAAACAGAAAAAAAAGAAATTGGACTTGCTGGGACTAGGTCACTAGATTTGAAAGTTGTTTTGGCAGCAGAGCACCAGCGTCTGAGTTTCCTTTTTTGGCTGCGTGTCACCCCCAGGATGACAGTGCAGTAGTGACATGAGAGAGCTCTATTACCAAGAGGCTCAGCTACTTCTGAAGCGGTAGGTTTTCCTGCCAAGTGAACATTCTTTTGATGATGAACCTACTGCAAGATGTTCAATGTGGAACTAACCTAGGGACATTTGAGAATATTTCAGATGTGCTAGCATGTGATAATGCACTGCTGAGCTAAACAAGCCATTCCTGATGTGTTGAGCTTTACTCCTTGGATTGATTCAGAACAAAATACCAGGAGGCATATCTTTCTGCTTTTATATAGCTTCTGTGACATTGGAGAGAGAAGGAATGTTAAATGTGTTTTATTGTTAAAGATAAAAGTAAAATATGTCAACTACAATCCCATATTTCCTTCATTTTGTTTATCCTGGGATAAATTTCTAGAGTCATGTGTAAGAATAACAATGAGGTTTTGGGGAATGGCAATTTTTCCATGGCAACCAAAAAAGACCACAGGCAGCAGGATATTGGAACACGTGGAAGATGTGCCAAATCTTCAGGGTGAAGTAGCAGGAATGTATTTAAAGAGTAATCCCTCTCCATGCCCCAGTCGTCTTCCCACGTAATATACCACATAATAACCTGTTTTTCTCTAACCTCATGACATCTTTAGGAAGGCATTGGTTTCTCATCCATCTCTTGTGAAATCATAGCTATCTGGTGGTGTCTTTTGCTGTTGTTGTTTTTTTCTGCTTTTCTCACTGAAAGTTCTTTCATGGAAGAAGGATGGCCTGTTCTATTATCTGCTTTAACATAATACCAAGGATAGTGCTTGGCATAGAGTGAACACCCTAGTAAGTACTTGTTGAACAAATAATTTTTTTTTATTTTTATGATTATATTGAACAAATAAACTATGTTTTCCTTATTTGTCACCCCACTTCAAATAACACCTATTTTCTACTACATATGCTTTAGAATTTTTTTTTCATAGGATAAAAAAATGTAACAATTCTTCAATATTTTTAAAACATAGAAAAAATGTGAGGCAGGAAAAACATAATTTCATCTACCTTTGGAAACCGTTAGTTCTTTACATACTTCTTTATAGTAATCTTTGTGTATCCTATGTAATAAAAGCCTAATATGTTAAGTGTCCAGTCGTCTGGTCCTCCATTCAACCAGTCAAAACATAATATGCTAATGATATGCTAATGCCGCTCAACCACTCGCTATGACATGAACTGACCACCAGGAGGCAGACCCTCTGACGGTAGGTTAGTTTGCTGCTGGGGTCCGGCCGATGGGGACTGAGCAAGATGGGCCGGACATGCCCTGGAGCCCTCCCACGGTCCCTCCCCTACTAGCCAACCTCCCACATCCTTCCCCAGCCCCGATCATGCACCTATAGGGTCCCTCAGCCTGGCCTGCACCCTCTCATAATCCGGGCTGAGGGATCCTCCCCACTCCAAGTATATGAATTTCGTGCACCAGGCCTCTAGTGTTGTTATATAGCTTTCTATTAACTATAGCATCACTCCTACAGTCAACTCAAGCTAGTGTTTCCAGGAGAAATAAATATAACAAGCTCATTAGCATAACCAAGCCTTTGTAAATAACTTCCCATTAATCCTATTATCTTTCCATATCTGCTTCATAAAACTGAGGTCCCCTGTGAGGTATTGCTTTCAAGGGAGTCTGAGAAATATAGTTCTTATCCCATGAAACTCTTTCCTGTGTATTAGTTCTTATACTTTTATTTTGCTTTTCTAGAATGCTCTTCTTACTGCTATTCACAAAACTGACCCATTGACATATTTCAAGTTTCAGTTCAAAAGTCTAATTCAGAGAAATCTCACCTGCCCACTTGGCCTCTCTCCATTTCTCCACCCCACCAGCCAGTTCATTTTCTTTGTAGCATTTCTGACAGTCTATAATTACTCATATGTGCCTCTTGGCTCTCTGCTCCACTCAAATGTAAGCTCTATGAGGGCAGGAGCTTTGTTTTACTTACTACCATACTCATAGTACCTAGTGCTTTGTCAGGCTTTACATACTTTTATACAAATTTGTTATATAATGGATTTACCTAAAGTTGTATCTTCAGTTTATTTTCAATTTACCAACATAAGAACTGCAATGATGAGCATCTTTGCACAAAATACTTGGTCTACATTTCTGATAATTTCCTTGGATCGATTAATAGGATAGGAGCTATTGGATGCTCAGGACTGGAACATCTCACATTTTCCAAATTGCTTTATAAGAACACTGTTCCAGTTCACTTTCCTGCCAGCAGTATGTGAGAACTTCCATCTTATCACATCACCACTGGAGCTGAATTTTTTTGTGTTTAAATCTTTGCTAATCTTTTCCCACTGAAATTTAGAGGTGTATTTTTTAAAATAACTATTTATCAAGTTTTTGTATATTATCAATATTTATTCTGGTTGTATTTTTTGTAGTACAATTTACACTGTTGTGTTCTATGCTAGAAGTATTCAGCATCTACGTGGTCAAACCAATTTGATTCTTTCCTTTGTAATTTCTTTCATTGTTAAGAAAGCCTTCATTCAGAGACCAGATGAATATTCTATTTTAAATTCTTTGATGTATTCATATTTAGATTTTGGAGATAATTTCTTTAATTTATTTTCACAATCTATCTTTTAAGAGCTTTTAAAATTGTCTTTATCAAATTTGAAACTTGATCATAATAGTAGGTAATACAAAACATGGCTCAGAAACTAAACATAAATCACAGGCAATAAAGACCATAAAATTGAAGGGTTTATAGCTTGTATATTTGTCTATTCTTGTACCAGTATTAAGCAACTCTGAAAATCACAACCATGCATCCCTCATTTTAACTATATTCACAAATATAAATTAACATTATGTTCTTGTTCTAAATGGAATGATGACATCAAGTCTGGTTTGCACAATGTTGTGATTGTTTTAATATTAATTGTTATTGGATGGTATGATTATTAGATGATAAGTTTTGTATATTGACCTCATTGTAGTTTTGAAACTGCTCACAGTGACTCCCCATAAGCAACAGGGGGAGAAATTAGATTTTGGCAAGTGCAGGAAGCCAGTCACCCTCTGTGTCTGACTCTAGAGTAGAGGAAATAACATGCACTCTGTAATTCCTTAAGGTGCTAACCTATCTGCTGAAGCCCTTAAGACTAATATCTTTGACAAGCACTCTTCTCAAATTTTCTGTTGCTAATTGCAGGTCAACATGAAAATAGCCAATGTTTTATAACTGTGATTAGTTACTGCAATAATTAAATTTAGCAGCATGCCCTCCTAGACATAGATTATGAAGTGACCTTGAAAGAACAAAGAATATTAGACAAATTAAATCTGCCATATGCTGATTTCTTAGTTTTCCTCATTTATTGGCTTTTTATTTTGAATAGTCCTTCTCTTATACTCTATTTTGAAACAAAACAAAACAAAACAAAAACAAGTTAGAATGGGAGGTGATCTTAATTTGCAGAAACTATGGGTTTACCTGTTTAGGCAGTATTAGTGAGTACTGTGAAAGGAATTTTAGAACTGAGTGTAAAGGAATAGTGATTGACTATAAAGTAGTGTGGAGACACAACCTAAGGGGACCCCAATGAGTCACCCCCTTGTATAATCTGTTCCCCTTGAGTGGAACCTGGGAGTTGCCTATCACCAACAGAATATACCCTAAGGGAGGAATTGTCACTACAATGATCATGTTAGTTTATATGGCAAAGGAGAAAGATATTGCAGATGTATTTGTCCCTAGTGTGTTGTCTTGAGCTCATCAAAAGGAAGATTATACTAAGTAAAACTGACCTTATCAAATCCTATATAATAAAAGCCTAATATGCTAAGTGGCCAGTCTTCCAGTTAGCCGTTCAACCAATCAAAGTGTAATATGCTAATGATATGCTAAGGCCACTCAACTGCTCGCTATGACATGCCCTGACCACCAGGGGGCAGATGCTCCAACCGGTAGGTAAGCTTGCTGCTGGGGTCTGGCCGACTGGGACTTAGTGAGACAGGCTGGACACTTCCTGGAGCCCTCCCGCGGTCCCTCCCTGACTGGCCAACCTCCCATGTCCCTCCCCGGCCCCAATTGTGCACCAGTGGGTCCCTTGGCCTGGCCTGTGCCCTCTCTCAATCTGGGACCCCTCGGGGAATGTCAGAGAGCTGGTTTCGGCTTGATGGCGGAAAGATCGGTTGCTATGACATGCACTGACCACCAGAGGGCAGACGCTCAATGCAGGAGCTTCCCCTGGTGGTCAGTGAGCTCCCACAGGGGGAGTGCCGCTCAGCCAGAAGCTGGGCTTACAGCTGGTGAGCACAGCGGTGGTGGAGGGAGCCGCTCCCGCCTTTGCGGCAGCACTAAGGATGCCATCAATCAGACATCCCCCAAGGGCTCCCAGACTGTGAGAGGGTGCAGGTCGGGCTGAGGGACCCCCCCCAACCCCCGAGTGCATGAATTTCGTGCACTGGGCCTCTAGTGAGTATTATAAAGGAAGGGTCAGGCTTTCCTTGAAGTTAGAGATTCAAAGCAGCAGCACTCTCTCCCTCCTTCACTGGCTTTGAAGGAGAAGGTGTCATCAACCCTGCAGTCACCAGGAAATAAAGTTCACCAACAACCGAGCAGACTTGCAGGTGGAGCCTCCCTATTTGAGTTGCCAGATGAGAACACAGCCCAACATATACCTTCACACCAGCCTTCTGAAACTCTGATCCACTTGTTCAGACTTTTGATCTATGGAGACTGTGAGATAATAAAGGGAATAAAGGGGTGTAGTTTTAAGGCTCTCAGCATGTGGTAATTTGTTGTGTTGTAACAGAAAACTTAAATTAAAAAAAGTTTCCTTGAAGGCATCAGCTAAAGGAGAGAGTTTCTTCTCTCAGACCAAAATGTGCAATTCCTCTCTCTGTTTGTAGTTTAATTTGAATGTTGCCATTCTAATTTATATGTCCATGCTGAAGAACTAGTCGTACTCTATCCACTTCCTTTTTTGTAGACTATTTTATTAAGGGATATTGATAAAACTGCCAAAGGAAATATTCTTGAAATAATACTCCCTCTAATAGTATCCCTTATTCCCGTGAATTTTGAGTTTCCCTACAATTGTACTACTCTTCTAATCTTGTCTATTTTCAGTTTAGTCATTTTACTTTTAAGTTCAAGTGGACATTCCTCTTCCATTTGCCATTGTGTTTGATTTCCTGATCTCTTCTTCCCCATGTTATTTGAACCTTGTCTTTGCTGGGTGATTCTGCATTTCCTCTTAGTTCTACAGGGTCAGGGTGCTCTTTCCATTTTCATTCTGGGTCCACTCTTAACTCTCCATGCCACTCAGCACCCAATAAATTTGTCTCAAATTTTCCTCCTTTAAGATTTACCTCCACTGAAGAATTTCCATTATCTGCTTGACAAGGTTCAAATTTGAAAATATGGCATCTAGGCCTATTCCTTTGTGAGATTCATGTTTATTTTCCTTGAGAAAACAGTGAACAAACTGGTATGCAACTTTGAATGAGTGTGAGGTTTTCATCATCATTAGATATGAATCACATATAAGCATTTTGCCTGATCTCTAAAATTGTGTGACTACTGTTCAAAGGCTGTTAGTGAATGTGAAGACCATTCCCCATGGATGTATGACCCCTTGAGAGCCAGAAGCATTGCAGGAAAAATTGGTTATTTTTAACCAGAGGACATCTGCTATAGGCTGAGTGTTTATGCTCCCCAATATTCACATGGTAAAATCCTAATCCCCAACGTATTTGGGGGTTGGGCTTTTGGGAGGTGATCAAGTTATGAAGGTGGAGCCTCCTGAATGGGATTAGTGTTGGCATAGAGCAAATTTGCTCCTTCTGCCACCCTGAGGACATAGTGAGAAGACAGCCAGGAAGTGGGCCCTGAGCAGATGCTAAATCTGCTGGCACCATGATCTCTTGGACTTTCCAACCTCCAGAAGTGTAAGAAATACATTTTTATTGTTCATAAGCCACACAGTCTGTGGTATTCCACTATAGCAGCCTGAAAAGACTGTGACAACGCTTTTTCTGCTCTGAGGTATATGTATTCCCAGCTATGACTGATTACCTTCCTTTAAACTTATCTATGTACCAAGGTCTCCCTCAGTTCCTGTATCTGTGCCTCATTCTCTCTGAAGCTGGATTCGGAAATGTTATAACAGAATATGTTATAAGGATTGCTTGGGTGTTTTCTACACCAGGACATAGCAGTGGCTTGGTGTCCTGCCCGTTTGTGTGGCAGGAAATACTTTTATTTGTTCTGGTGAACTCATTTGTCTGGGACTTATTCCCTCACTAAAAAATTTTGCATTATTTTACTGAAGAAACACATAGTGAGTAATTATGTTTTCCAGGGAGTGTGCAAAGGGCTGTTGAAGGTATAAAGACGGCCCTCTGAGAGGTAACAAATGTAAAATATTCTGGGAAGGTGACACATATGTGGTGGGTGCACATCTGGCATAAGGTTAGTACATGGTAAGACTTAACTAAATCTTTTGGGTGAATTTTTGGCTATGGAGCTTGGAGATTCTTATGCACACTAAAGTTTAAGAACATTATTACCTGGTGGCAAAGTAATGTCATCATTGATAAAATAACACAAATTTCCCCATTTCTTATTACATCTTTAAGAAAATATTATAATTTCAAAAGAGAAATCAAAACATTCTTCAAAATTGTTTTCATTAATCAAAATTAGCTTTTGGGTTAAGGCTAGAATTCCTGTGCCTTTATGGTTCGTTGTACTTGTAAGTCTAAATCTTTTAATATGTTTTTTCATAATTATACTTCAGATTAATGGAGTACCATTGACCCTGTGAAATCAAATTCTGAAATTAACCTACAAGTAATGAATTTTTAATAAGGATATATTATTCACATCTGCAGTAATTATTTTGGACTAATAATATTTTTTCTTTTTTTTATTTTGTTTTTTTTTATTATTGTTTAAAGTATTACAAATAGTAGTACATATGTCTTTTTTTCCCCCAATTGACCTTCCCTCAGCTTCCCCAACTCCCAGCACATGCCCTCACCCACCTCCCAGTGTCTTGCATCCATTGGTTATGCTTATATGCATGAGTACAAGTCCTTAGGTTGATCTCTTACCTCCCCCCACCCCCAACCCTCCCCAGCCTTTCCGCTGTAGTTTGACAGTCTGTTTGATGCTTCTTTGCCTCTGTACCTATTTTTGTTCATCAGTTTATAAAGAAAAAGGAACCCTCCTTCACTGCTGGTGGAAATGCAGACTGGTGCAGCCACTGTGGAAAACAGTATGGCATTTCCTCAAAAAATTAAAAATGGAACTGCCATTCGACCCAGTAATACCACTTCTAGGAATATATCCCAAGAAAACAGAAACACCAATCAGAAAGGATATATGCACCCCTATGTTCATAGCAGCACAATTTATAATAGCTAAGATTTGGAAATAGCCTAAATGCCCATCAGCAGATTAGTGGGTTAGAAAACTGGTACATCTACACAATGGAATACTATGCTGTACTAATAATATTTTAGATTGCAATGATCTTGGAAAATATCTCACAAGCAATACTTCCTGATCTCAAAGCACAGCTTAATAATGAATGATGTATAATTACTTCTATTTTCCTGTGATAACTGGGAATGAGGTACTTGCCCTGAACATATACAGATGTATATATGTAGCATTCATTTATCCATTGTTTGAATGTAATTAAATTAACTACATTTATAGAATACTTTCTGCATTATTAACTACTGCTTTGTATCATGAGACTCAAAACATTTATAATGTTTAACATGTGGTGTTTTCATGTGATGATATGTAAATGAGGACACATTCTGAAATTAGAAGCAAAATGGCCTACATCTAAATATTCCATCCTACATATCACTATCCTTTTGCATTGTATGAAGAAGTGTGTTGATTAGTTTATACAAACTTAATAAGTAAATAATACATTTATTTCTGGATTGAAGATGAAGGGAAACATGCATCTATAAGTGGTCAAATGTTGGCATTGGTATAAAACTTGCTAAGTTTCATCATTGAAATGACCATGACATAAAACTCTCCAGTGAATAAATACCTTCCTTGGAAAAAAAACTATCACTTTTAGCACATTAACTCTTCCAGGTTATAATGATGCTATATATCTAATTTTTTTTAGTGAGGCATTACTTTTCTAAAGTCTTTCTTTCATATTTTGGATGTCAAGTGTGTAGTGAGAGATAAATGTTTGTGTGATGATAAACTAAAAGCCAAATAATAATATCTACTAATATTATGAATTTTCCATTTTTCCCTGCAGCTGTTGTCAAAATCACTGGCATTTTATATGAAAGTTTAACTTTGAGTTTGAAACAACCACCAAATATTATCTTAAAAACCTGTAGACATGTGAGCGTGGTGTGTGCACACCCTCACTTACCTGAACTTGGGTGACTTCAGTTTCTTCCAACCCTCTTTGCTCCTGAGCCCTAGGCCAGGTGAATCTGGGTTGTACTAACAAGCCTTTAATATTGGCCACCAGAGGGCTCCCATATTCCTTCCATCTAAATATAAAAACACAGTATAATTAACATAAAGTTCACTAAATAAAAAGTATGTCAGTCAGAGAAAGGTAAATATCACATGATCTCACTCATTTATGGAATATAATGAGCAACATAAACTGATGAACAAAAACAGATCCAGAGACAGAGAAGCATTGATCAGACCATCAAACCTCAGAGGGAAGGTAGGGGAGGGTGGGGGTAAGGGGGAGAGATCAACCAAAGGACTTGTATGCATGCATATAAGCCTAACCAAAGGACACAGACAACAGGGGGGTGAGGGCATGAGTGGGGGGAGGTGATGGACAATGGGGGGGGGTAAGGACACATATGTAATACCTTAATCAATAAAGAAATTTTTTAAAAGTATGTATGGATTTATAATATAGTTATCTATAAAGGGAATTATTCCAAATCCACTGTGTTCTTCTTACACAAAATACTTTCAGTGGACACTCGAGAAACTAAACACTTCTATTAAAACAAAGAGATTAAATTGTGCAGTTGATTTTGTTTCTGGAAGCCAGGGCACAGACTTATAATACTTAATACTCGGTGACTCCATTTAAAAACTATTTACATTAGTTAACTTGGGTGTAAATCCATTATATATTTATGAGTGATGTTAAATATCACTGATTCTAGCCATTGGAGTACAGTTGTTGTTTTTATCACAAGCTAAGCTATATAGATTATCCTGAAATAAAACATTGGGTATTTTAATTAGCCCAGCTTTTGATATTACACAGTTTTATAGAACAAGATGGTGGGCATCTTGGGGGGGGCGTGTTAGTGGGAAGAGGAATAATGTCATGAGCTATAGATATTTCCACTGGAGAGCAAGGAAAAGGTTGCTTCCTTTGTGGGTCTTTCTACTGGTTCTTACTGAGCAGTGTTAGCTGAAAACCAGTCCCAGGAGCTAGGCTTGCCAGGGTAACTGTAAGGATTTCTAGAAGCAGCAGAAGCATTTGTCATTTTTCTTTCCTTTAATTTGTGGTCATTTGTCTGGGTTGGACAATCCAGGTGCTGTCCATAGAGTTTATGTCTGCAGGGATATTTCCACCATGAGATAGAGCGTGGAGTCAGCTGTTAATGGAAATGTTATAATTCACAGCAGAACCAGCTTTGAAACCAGCATCTTTAGGAACTCTTTGGATCGAGGTGGAACACTTCAAATGAGTCATGACATTGATCTTCTCTGTGATGTGTTTAAACCACATTTCATTTATCATCAGTAACTGAAAATGCTATTTAACCATTCTACATTTTTCAATTACTTTTTGTAGAATACATTAGTTATTATGCCTGCACTTACATGTGCATCAAAGAGAATGACAACACGTTAAGGCCTGATTAGCTCAATTATACACCCACACCTACGTGCTGTCTTTTTTACTGTAAGACTGAAATATCATGTTATAGAAGAAAATAAAACAATCTGTTCCCCCTTTTATCCATTATGTTCTTCTGGTCTAAGAATTGTTTTGAGTATTTTTTAGATAAAAAGAACTTAAAAATAGAGCTAATTTTGGTTTATCTTGCACTTACTGCGATACTTTTAAAACAGTGTTATGAATTCTGTTTTAATCTGTTTGTGTTTGAAATGCTATTTCCCGGTGCAGGCTTTCTTTGAACCTTCCTGCATTTCAACCATTGCCTTTTTTCCGCAAGACAATGGTAATTTAAAAACCACTCTAGTCCTTAGGCTTCGATTACCATGTCTAAGTGAAACATAGATGTGAATTTATCAGAGTGTAAAACCTATTCTGCAAGTTCAAGTACAGTTATAATTGCAACCAGTAGTAACCAGTCTAGTCCCCATGATTCACCGGATTTAGATTTGACTCCATTTCTACTCAAGGAAATCCACAATATTGCAACTGATAATTCACTGCATTTTAAGATCATTGCTAAACTCTAGTTCAAAACATGCACAAATAAAATAAAAAATTAAAAAACTTGATAGTGACTGTAGCACCTAGCTTGTAGTTAATTATGTTTTATATTTCTCATGAAAGCCTTTCAATTAAAATCCAAGGAAAATTTTCTGGGTTAGAGAGATTTTGTTCAGGAAAGTATTTGCTAATTACTATACCATTTCTAAGATTCTATTATTTAGTAATAAAAATATCAGAAATTTTTAAATTACTATGTCCAAAAATTTCATGTAAAGTGATTGGTTCCTAGGTTTCTGAATAATTGCTTCAATTCTGAAATTTAGTATGTTTAGATACTGCTCCAATTGTATGTATTTACCATTTAGAAAGAATTATTTTTTTCCATTCTAGACTATGTAAAATCAAATTGGTATAAAGTAAACTGCCTCAAAAGCGTCTCCTGACATTTATTTGCAAAGGTTTCTATGGCCAATTCCTGCTACCGAGGTGATATTAAGCCTTGTCGGTCACCAAGGAAATGTAACTTTTCTCTTCACTAATTCTGAGTGTGAGAAGAAAGGCACTACTTGAGGATATGCCAACCCTGACTTGCCTCTTTCTGCCCCTAGCAATACATTTCAGGCATAAAAACAAAATCTGAGTTCTCAGCACAGGTAGACAGTGATCAGGGAGAGACCCTGCATTGCCCTGCTCTTAAAAGCTACAGACGTACCTATTTCTAAGCCACTGGTGGTACCTAAAGACCATCCTTTCTCAAGTTGTTGGCATATTATTCTTTACCCAGGATTTTGGGATCCCTTTAGCAAAAAATAAAATGTAAGCATTATCTTAGAATACTGGTGATCTATCTTGGTGACACGCAGCAGTCTCCTGGGACTACTTTGTAATTAGCAATGCTCAGGCTGCATCACAGACCGGCTACATCAGTATGTCTGCAGCTGGAACCAGGCATCAGTTTTCTTAAGTCCCCAGGTGACCACAACATGGAGCCAAGTTCTAAAATCACTGTCTTATAAACAGACATCTCCCACTGATTTCATAATTATATATCCTGGCCTGCATCGTGGATGGGGATCTTAGTCTACAGGTCCATATATTCCAGAAATACAGGTTATTTTTTTATAGCCTAATTTAATTTTGATTACGAGCTAGTCACACACTCTAGCTTTTGTAATTCAGCCAGTGTGGTGAAGAGCTGATCTTGGCCATTTAGGATTCTTTCTTTCTCTAGATTTGCAAGTGGGTTCCAAGTTATTTCTATGATACTGAAGTGTTTGAGAGTGGGACTGGAGAGGGCTCTGTATTACCTGTGCTAGTTGCTGAAATGCACTCAAATGCATCTGTCCCAGGATGGGCCGGTGGCCCCCTGGCTCCCCACAGCACTGCCCTTCACCCAGTTTCATCTCACCTGAAGGGCCTTTTCCTTCTCCCATGCAAATCATGGTGTGCAGCCATGAGGTGAGCTGACTCCAGTCTGCCTTTTAGTACCATCAACAGTTTCTCCTCCCCCGCTTCCCCACACTTGAGAAAATGGCTATGCATTTGCTGTTTCTAAGAGACTTAGTGCGATGTTGAATAAAATGCTAAGAAATGAAACTAGAGCTTCTTTCAGCAAAATCATTACAGATATCTTCCATCACCTCTCCCTCCCCCCCCACACACACACCCTTGCCATGCCCCGCCTGGCCTTCACTGTATTGTTGTCTATGTTCCTGGCTATGCATATATGTTCTTTGGTTAATCTCTTCAGGTCTCCCCAACAGCCTCCCCTCTGAGACTGTTTTTTCTTCTTCTTTATGCAAAAGCCTATAAATTCCTTTTTAGTTTATAAGGAACCATAAAATTATGCCACTTTTCTTGAAATGATTTTTTTTTAGCATGGGATTGTTGGATTTAAAATTATTGTTTAAAAGTATATTAATATAAATATTCAACTCAAAATGGTTTTTCTAGATAAATCTAGCTGTGCCTGTCTTCCTCAGGTACTTTTGTCATCTGCCTAAACAGTGTGAATCATCTTTAAAATTGTATCAACTGGTGCCACCTCCAACGGAACAGGGCAGAGATGCCTTAATTCTGTTAGGGCTATCTATTTTGTCATTCAGAACCTCTCCTTAATTATCGATTTGAATTAACTACTGCATTTTAGTGATTCAAGGAGAGAAGAAGAACAGTTTATTGTTAGTACCAACACTGAGTACATCTGTTCAGTTTGTCTAACTTAGGAAACCTCCACATTTGTATAACCTTGGCCTTAAGAAAGTATGATTCCTCCTTACAAAGTCCAAGTCAAATACACGTAGCATTTATGTCACTATCATTGTAACAACAATATTCATTAATCATGTGCTTATTATGTCTTGAAACCACGCTTATACCGTATAAACATTGCCTTGTTTAATTGGACAATCGCCATTTCACAGATGAGGGGACTACTCAAATCACTTGTCCAAGTTCACTCACCTCATTAATTGCAGTTAGGTCTTGCTTCATGCTCTTGCCCATTATACTTAGACATATGAATTGAAGGCAGTTCTTGATGTTTGAAACTGATTATTTTAAACACGCACACGTACACAATAAAGTACTTCTTTTTTTCCTAATAGGTACTAAACTGAGAAAATAAAATTAGTGCCATGCACTAAAATAAATATGTCCAGATTCATAACGGAATATGAAGAGAAGCTTGGAAATGGTTGGGGAATAAACCTTTCGAAGGTTATGTTATAATGTTCTACTCAGGCTTCCACAGAAAGTGTCTACATACCCATGTATGATACAGGGTATTGTGCTAAGGGGGCCATGATCTGACCCAGAGCCACCTGATAGAACTACATGCAGTGATGAAATGTTCTTTATTCGAACTGTGCAACATGATAGCTTACTGAGCACTTAAAATAAGGCTAATGAAAATAAGGAACTCAATGTTGAATATTATTTGATTTAAAAATTATTGGACACTATTATCAGAGAGAAAAATTTGACAGGAAAACAGAAGGCTGCATTACCAAATCCCAGACAAGAGGGTTACTGATTAAAACACACAAACAAAAATGCCTTAAGACAATATCCCATGAACAGAAAAACGTGGCCCTCTTTACGTTAAGAGGGTTGAAGTTGCCATACAGTAATTGCTGGGGTGGAGCGGGATCAAGGCGTGGCAGGATCTTTTGTTTGAGTAGCTGGCGAGAAAGACCCAAAATCTTATTTGAACTTAATGAACCTAAATTTAAGTAGCCATATGTGGATAGTGGCTGCTATATTGGAAAGTGCAGGTTAACCTTCACTGAACTTTTTCCCCTCCTTTTTTTTTCTTTTTTCTTTTCTCTTGAATAAAGGGAATATATACAAACTTTGGAGTCAGACAGACAAATGTTTAATTCCTAGTAATAATCTCCTAAATGCAAACAGACCTACTTACATTACTATTTGTAGGATGAATGAAATAATCTACATGAAGCATCTAGTAGAGTTCCTGCTATAAATGATGACCTGTTGATGATTATGATGGCGATGCTAACGCTAATGGTCAAATGGGATGAAAGGAGGTCCTTATGTTACATTAGTGTCTCATGCTAAGTCATCTATTTCCTCAGTAACATAGCAACATTTCACATGATGTTAGCAATGTCATGTGTGCATACAGTGGTTTATGAGTATGAAACAATTTGTCACCCATGAGCATGTACATGTTCTTTTGAGATAAGGGTTGAAATATTAGGCTTATATTGTTAGTGATAACATGAAAACCTGGCAAGGGGAAGATTTGCAATAAGTCACATAGAACTTTCACTCAAATTCCCATCTTCTGTTTCTGTCTACTCTTACTGCACTACCATATTACCTCTTTAAAATAAATAAATAAATAAACAAACAAACAAACAAATAAATAAATAAATATAAAAGCCTACCGTCCAACCATTTGACCATCTGCTAGTAGCTATGATGTGCAATGACCACCAAGGGGCAGATGCTCAATGCAGGAGCTGCCGAGCTGCTGTGACTTGGCAGCTGTGGTTCTTGGGTGACGCACCCAGAACCAGAGAGGAAGGAGCCCGATTCTGGGGTGTGTCACCCAAGAATCACCCTCTGGCAATCCAGGACCCTTCAAGGGATGTCAAAGAGCAGGTTTCAGCCTGATCCCTGCAGGCCAGGCCAAGGGACCCCCACCAGTGCACAAATCTAGTAATAATATAAAGACTCTAAAGTGCATTGAAAAATATAAATACTTGTGGGACTTCACTAAAGACTTTTGATATGAAATAAAACAAAAATGTATTAGAATCAGTGGTTTAGTGAGATCAAAATTCCAGATGAAATTATTTTTCAGTAATGTCTTCTCTTCATTAACAGACCACTAGCACTGCTCTGTAGAGGTAGTATTCCTTTTGTTTAATCCTGCATTTGGAAAGTTTCAACTACTTGAAATGAGTGCAGTAGTGGTAAGTGGTAGAGGAAATCCAGTGTTCTTAGGGGATAAAAATTAAAGAAGTAATCTTTTAGCCAGGAAACTTGCCAAGTCATGTATCATCTTCCATCTTCCACATTGTCATAGCTCCATGGAGGAGACAGCACCTCATCATGTTTTTAAAAGACAATCATTGTTCTGCACAGGATGTCCTGCCGACTTCATGGGGACTCTAGCAGCATGTGAGAGATACCGCAAGGCTGGTTCACTGGAACCCAGGGATTTAGCAAATGGCAGGAAAGGATAAGTTTAAGCTAAAAATGCAAGTGATTTGCTGAGATGCCAAAGCAAGAATAATGAAACCAGAGAATGGCTGGGTACCTTGCATTTCTATGGGGCTGGGGGAAAGTTACAGGCCAAAATATGCTTCCAATCAAACACTAGTGGCAAGGGCTTAAGAAGGAAGTGGAAACCTCATTTATTAGTTCATTCATTCTTTCACTTTTTCCATTCATATCTTGGGACTGTTCTAGAATTAGGAAATACAGAAAGTAAAAACCTACAAAAAATCTCTGTTCATAGACAGATTTCATTGTAATATGGGGAAAATACAATAAGAACAAAATAAGCGAAAAATAAAGTATGTTAGATGGTGATGAATACTACAGAAAATTTATATAGGGAAAGGGAATATGGATTGTTGGGCTGAGGAGAGGTGCAATTTTAAATAGACTAGCCAGAAAGGCTTGCAAATGTACAAGACCTTGCCTTCATATTCAAGGAACAGGAAGAAGACCAGTACGGCTGGAATGGAGGGGGTCGGGGGTAGAGGAGTAGGAGATGCAGTCAGAGGAGCACTGGGTGGTAACAGAGGTACAGTAGAGACTCACAGACCCGCACCAGAAGGCCTGGACAGGATGATTTCCCCACCACCCACAGAAACATCATCAAGGCCTCCTAACAATGCAGAAGAGCTTCCCATTCCCTTTTCCTGACATTATTCATCCACAATGAGCACGTTAATTGAAGCACTGTACTGATTATATCTGTCCCTCTAGTTATTTTTTTTCTAGATAACTACACAAGGAAGGAAGGAAGGAAGGAAGGAATGAAGGAAGGAAGGAAGGAAGGAAGGAAGGAAGGAAGGAAGGAAGGAAGGAAGGGAGGACAAAAAGAACCACCTATTATGCCATCCAACTTCACTCTATTCTCCCAGCCATGGAGGTTACAATTTCTCTTACTCCTAATACATGTCCAGAAAGAATTTGAGTTCAGCTGTGAGAAGCCATTAAAACCCTCTCAAAAGTGAGAAGAGAAATAGCTTCGTCAGAACCATGATTTAGGAGGAAAAATACATACAACTGTTTCCTGGGAGGCAGAACCATTAGGAACAGGAAGACCAGTCCACCAACTTTTTGAGTACACTGAGAAAAATATGATGAGGATCTTAAGTGGGACACTGATGGAGGTTTATTTAGTCAGCAAATATTTATTGAGTGTCTGCCATGTGCTAGTATGTACTATGTCCCATCTGCATAGTTGTAGGTGCCAGAAACAATTCAGGACTCCTTCACTCATGGTATTTACATTTAATGAAAAGAATGAAAAATATTCGAGGAGTTTTCAATGCAGACACAGGAAGACATATTTTTGAACTAGGTAGACAAGTGTCAAAGAGCAAGAGCAAAGATTAACAATGGCATCAAATGTCAGTTAGAAAAATGAAGCAATATCTTCAGAGGTGGTTGGTTATACAGCTAAAGGCAAAATAGTGCTAGTGGACAGACATCTCCATTCTCACTCATTTCTCATCCAATGATTTCATCTCAGGTCATTCAGGGATTTTTTTTCTCCTTTTGTTTAAATTCAAAATGTAAACTAAATGGAAATAATGCTGCTTTATGAAAAGCCACTCCTTTCTTAGAGCATATCAGTCTGTTAAAACACACACAACTGATTGCCCGTCGCAGTTTCTTTGTTCTTGAAATAAATATTTGGTCCTAGATCCAAGATTTCTTAGGAAATTAATTTTGTTGTTGGAAGTGTTTCAGTAATCTGTGAATAACCCTAAATTACCTATTTATAAGAGGAAAATGCCAGGCCTGTGTGGCAAACAAAGTAGCCTTTTCATTTTTATCATGACTTCCTGTCCTTGGCAAACCATCTCAGTCTTCTTTGTGGAGAGCCCAACTCTCTGATTTTCTGGCCATTGAAGTTGGCTTAGAAGTGTCCTGGAGCCCACAGCACACCACCCACTATATTGGAAGCTGTAAGTGTTTTTGTTATCTGAATGTCAGATTAATGAGATTTTACTATCTAGAAAGCATCTTTTGACAAAGATACTCGGTATGTGTATTGTCAGTGAGCCTTCTGCTCTGGATTAATGCTAATTCAACACTGCTTATTTTTCACCTTAGAAAACCATAGACTTGTTTTTAATGCAGGTGACTTCCAAAATGTCAAAAACTAAACACTATGTTGTTCACATTTGGGGTTACTTATTTTTATTCTATTGACAACACTTTGAACTTAAAATGGAAGCATATGAAAGATTTTCAGAGTACCTGTGACTGAGACTAGTAAAAGAAAATAGAACCATGTGCTCATGTGTCACTCTACCACAGTAATCTTTGATTTTTGTCCCAGACTGAGTGTGTGTCACTTCCATAATTCAGAATCAGCTTGTGGGAGGGACCATCACTGCACATTGCCATGAGCAATTGCCACATGGACCATGATGACTTTCCTAAAAGCTTTACTCATTACTCCTCAGACCAAGTCTGTCTGTTGTAGTAGAGGCAACATGTGATGGCTGAGAATTATGGACTGTGGCCAAATGAATTGTCAGTCCTCGGTCTTAATGTGGGTTCAAAAGAGAAGGTGACAGAATTGTTTCACTGCAGTTAAGGGTGATTAATCTATGCCTCCTAATGAGATTAAGGGAAAAGAAACTATTTTCTCTTTCTCTCTCCCAGTTCTCCTCTACACTGTGAAGTAAGCAACATATTCTGCTGAAGTTATATAGTAGGGAACAATGGTTCCTTTGTTGGAAATTTTCCCAATTAAAAGCATAGCTTTCCTTTCAAAAAACAATTAATACTATTGATGATAGTACTTCAGATTATATATAATCCTCTCTCATGGCTACTATTGTGATTTACTTTATGTAGGAAATAATTTAGTTCTTTTATTAGTGAGAGATAGATTATAGAACTCAATATTTTCTCACTTATTCCTTTTGCAGTTATTCTTAAATCAAAAATTTAAAATATGACACTAGAGCTTGATACCTAAAGTAGCGACTGTCAAAAAATGAATCCATATTGTGTTTGGGAAGAATATGGTCATCAGGCCAACTGATTTATGTATATAGCTATCATCGCTAATGTAATTTTACATGTGTTTGTATAATTTCTTGATTAACATCTGCCTCCTCTACTCATGTATAAGGAATATGAAGACAGGAGTCATAGATGTGCAGGCTTACCACTACTTTCAGATACCTAATAGAGCCTTTGGCCCTCAGTACCTAACACAGCCCTTGACCCTGAGTCGGCACTTCATTTGAATGTTGAGTTAAAGAATGAGTGAAACAACTACCTACCTCTAACTAGAGTTTTGTGCAGTGTTTTTTAAAATAATATATTTTTATTGATTTCAGAGAGAGATAGAAACATCAATGATGAGAGAGAATCATTGATCGGCTGCCTCCTGCACGTACCTTACTAAGGTTGAGCCCGCAACACTAAGCACATTGCCCTTGACTGGAATCAAATCTGAAACCTTTCAGTCTGCAGGTCAACATTCCATACACTGAGCCAAACCAGCTAGGGCTGTGCAGTTTCTTTTTAAAGAGGTTGTCTAAACTATTTTGAACACTTTCAGCAATAAGAGAAACCCTTTCTTCACAAGGATACCCAATGCGTTTTAAACAGTTTTGGCCATTAGAAAGCTTTTTCTATTATTGAGCTGAAATATGTTGATGTATAGTCTTTACTATTCAAAAACAGAATGTGGTATTGTGTAGAGTAGAATGACTGACAGTGTTAATGTAAAAAAAAGAAAAAGACTAAGAATGTAAAAGCATATATTTGAAAGTACCCTGGAGGTTTATTTTTCTTTTTTATTTCCTTTATTTTTTCCCCTCCTCCTTTTAAAGAAGGGGATTGGAACTGCGATAGGAGTTCCAGTTCATCTTAGGAATTCATTTTACAGGAACATTCTGTTGATTTTCAAAACTTTTGGAGGTATATGGATAAAATTTAAACGGTCGAATTCATTAAATTTCTTAAATTCATTAAATACCTAAACCATATATTTAGTTTTACAGTCTTATACTAGTGGATTTAATTGGGGGTTTTCAATATTCATGTAATGGAAAAATGACCAAGAGAGTTACTGAACAGGAAATAGAATCATTGCTTACAGGATGAGCTCAGTACTCTGATCTTTCTGCTACTCCACCACTGGACTGAAATTCCTTCTTGTAGCTTAAAGTTGGTTTAAGCTTTTCACAATCTTTAATGTTTATTCACTTATTTAGTTGTTAAGTATTATCTAAATCCTATTTTACTTGAGTTAGATATTGGGCTATTTTAAAGCACTACAATTAATATCATGTGAAGTCAAGCTCATTGAGTGACTTTTCACAGAATTGGAAAGATGACATGTGTGCTGAAACGCAGGGACTGCTAGCCCTACCAGTGACTCAGTGGTTGAGCATTGACCTATAAACCAGGAGGTCATGGTTTGATCCCCGGTCAGGGCACATGCCCGGGTTGCAGGCCTCATCCCTAGTAGGGGGTGTGCAGGAAGCAGCCAATAAATGATTATCTGTCATTATTGATGTTTCTCTCTCTCTCTCCCTTTCCCTTCCTCTCTGAAATAAATAAAAATATATTAAAAAACAAAACAGGGACTGCTAGTATCTGGAACATGCTACATCATTATGTGTCATAGCTTTGTTGAAAAAACAACTTATCAAGTAATTTAGGTGCTTTGTTCATGAGGTGGTCATTTCTAGAGGGTTTCATACATTTTTATTTGCTCTAAAAGATCCAAGAGAAATAAAATGTACATTTAAATATAGGGTAACTATAATAATAAAAGCATAATATGCTAATTAGACTGGAAGTCTTTCTGGATGTCCTTCCGGATGACCTTCCAGACGAAGCCCGGGCTGCAAGGGAAGCCCAGGTCCCAGGTGCCAGAGGGAAGCCAGTGCCAGCAGCCGGGGGAAGGAAGGCCTACTCTTACATGAATTTTGTGCATCGGGCCTCTAGTACAATTATATTTAAAGAACTAATCTCTCTCTCTCTTTTTTTTGTTTTGTTAATCCTCACCTGAGAGTATTTTTTTCCATGATTTTTAGAGATAGTGGGAGGGTGGGGTAGAGACAGAACGAAACACCTATGTGAGAGAGACACATCAATTGGTTGCCTCCTGCACGGGCCCATTCAGGGCCGGGGATAGTGCCTATTACATGCCCCTAACCGGAAAGGAACCTTAGACCCTTCAGTCTGAGGGCCAGTGCTTTAACCATTTAGCAAAACTGGCTAGGGCTAAAGAACTAATATTGTCAAATTATTTCCTAGAAGTAAGCTATTTGTTTGAAGAGATGTTAATTTTTTAAAAACGATTTTTGGTACAATGAAGTGCATTTATGTAAGCAAAAAGTAAATACATACAAAACTTGTTTGCAGTAAATCTCTGCTTATCTAAAAAGCTAATTTCTATTTTAAGATCATACAGAAAGTAAATATTCATACACTATCTGACAAGTGATGGGTTTATTCATTGCAAATTAAAAATCCAGTTCATAATTGCTCTGCTTAATAGATGCTTAAATAAATTCTAGCAGATTCCAAATATATGTTAATGTATATTTTTGGAGTTCAATATCAGCATATTTAGATGCTAATTCCCTATTCATCTTTCTTTTAAAATTTTAAGTTCCATGGATTATAAATAGCATCCCTATTAAACATTTTGTAAATACTGTTTCTTCTAGGAAAGTTCTTTTTACTACCTGATGCTTAAGGTTAGAAAGAGGAAAGGAAAGCAGGTGAACATGTAAAATCTTTCTTTCAACATGAAGTTATAAAGTGAGAATGTACAAATGCAAAACAGTTTTAAACTGTCAGTTTGAAAAATGTTTTGTTTTCTACAACATCTATATATATAAAACCCTAATATGCAAATAGACCAAACAGTGGAACAACCAAACAATTGAACAACCAAACAACTGGTCGCTATGACGTGTGCTGACCACCAGGGTGTGCACACAGGACATGGTGGGTGTCAGCAGCAGGCAGCAGAGCGAAGAACATGATGGGCGTTGTCAGCAGCAGGATGGTGGTACAGGTGAGCGGGGGCGCCAGACCAAGGTGGGGCGCCAGTCACTCATTGGGGCGAGCCTCTGGTGGTTACTGAAAATTCTTTGCTACTGTGTGCCACGGTCCCGCCCGGCACTTGGATCTGCTGCAGGCACCAGCCCCACTCGGACCCACTGCCAGCGTCGGCCCCACTCGCACCCACAGCCAGCGCTGGAGCCGCCACTCTCACCCGCTGCTGGTGCCCGGCGTTGGTCCTGATCCCTCAGTGCAGTCAGCAGGTGTGAGCGGCAGCTGCCGGCCCCAATTGACCCTGAGGGCTTCTCCACCTCCCACTGCTTCTGAGGGGCCATTGGGACAGCAGCTGCTGCTAGCAGCCACTGCTCATACCCACTGATGGCGCAGGCCCCGCTCACACCCACAGCTGGCGCCAGCCCCAATGGCTCTGTGCCATCAGCGGGTGCAAGTGGGGCTGGTGCCATCAGCGTGTGGGAGCGGTGGTGGCAGACAGGGGACCAGGGGAAGCAGTGGGAGGGGCTGGGCAGGAGTGCAGAGGATGGGCCAAGAACCACCCCTGTGCCCACCACAGTCTCGCGGCCCACAGTTCCTTTCAAGGTGCACGAATTCATGCACTGGGCCCCTAGTGGTTTTAATAAATTAAGAAGGTTAATTGAAGTAACACATCTAAATAATAGCCTATCATAAGGACGATTGTAGTTATCAGTGGAAGCTTACAAACATTAGTCCCTAACTCCTAACATTAGGTGCAATTTTTAGTGCATGGTTATTTAAAAACATATAATTAAACCAACCTAAAATTCTTTGGAAAAAAAAAATTCTTTGGAAAATAAAAAAAAACTATTGGAAGCAATATTAACATACACAATTAATGTGAACAATACCATATTCTCAATGGCTGTGTTCATATCAACATTCAACTGAGTTTAAGTCAAAGCTGAATACCATAATCAGAGAACAAACTTCTATAATTACAAGAATAAATCTGAAAATTGATCAATAGTTTAATTGTATTAACTTTACCATTTAAAGGCTTAGTGGTCAAATTTCAAAAGTTATCTGGTCAAAGTTTAGTTTGAACTTTTAGCCTCTTCTAAAACATCTTTGAACCCCTATGAAAATCGTGACTGGAGACATTTTTCTCAACTTCTTTATGCTTGCTGGAATTTGATTGTGTATCTCCATATAGAAGTGGATGTTTTTCTATGTTGATGAGCAAAATCTACATTTCAATAAGTTATTCCCTAAACCTATTCTAGCATCCAATGTTTCTCTCCCTGATTATGATCACACATATGTTACTAGAATGGTGAGCATATAGAGGGGACAGTGTTAATATGGTATCTCCTGCCAGATTCCATGATCAGTCTCTTGAGATATGTGAAATTCATGATATCCTAATAAAATTGACTATTATAGTCCTGACTGCAGAAATATTACACCAGCTCTGCCTGGAAGCACATCTTGGCAGTCAGAGACTGGCTCTTGAGGCTATCTATCCTATGTCTTTATTTGGGAAGAATTAAAAGAAATTTTGGCCAAGTAACTTAGGCAATATTTTAAACTAGAATACATAGCTTAAGTAACATAAATATATTAAATTAAAATAATTTCATATACAACTTAGTCTTTAGCAATACATAACATTTTAAAGAAAATTTTTGATTTCAACCATTAGGACTGACAAAATGGGGCAACTTTGGAGATACTGTGATATGGCTTTGGCAAAAGTTAAGTTGAAATGAAAATACAAATTTTGACAGCTGGGCAATTTATTTCATTGAACACATAACATTACAATAATCTCACTGAATTTCCTAGATTCAAGGTTGATTCAATAATCCTAAATAAGTAAAACTGTTAATTTTTTAAAACGTATCTTTACTGTTTAAAGTTAAAGCACACATTGTTCATATAAATCAGAAATGTTTGTCTTCCTTTGTAGACAATTAAAGTTGTCACATAGATCAAAAGTTACTAAGTTACTATAATCAACTCTCAGACATTTTACCTAAGAATGGACTCTAAATGTAGTAGATACCTTCACTTGAAAAAGCAATATGGGATTCTGTAAGATTGTTTGCATGAGGAGCAATTGAGTTTGAGCCACAAATACCTATAGTTGGTTAGTGGCAGCTTAATCAAAATAGAATTATGCAGTAATTTTATGAGGCTTTATTAATCTTATGTCAAACTCTGGTTACATAGATAGAAACTATATCTGGACCAGGCTTCAAAATCCCATATGAATTGAAACATATTATTACTGTCTATGCAAACCATACACCATAATTTTGTCAGTATTAGAATGAATAACAGTCATTTGCAAGTCATCTGAAGGATAATTATAAGTCTGTGAAATAGGTTTTTGACCTAGACGCAAGTCCTTTCATTTATATTCATATGCTTTAGATCATTATAGTGAAAAAGTATGATTTGTAGGGAGAAAGCTGGATTCATAATCTACTTGTCCTATTTACTGGTACTGGGCCTATGGACAGTAATTTTATATTACCTTTACTATTTATGTATTTATCAAACACTTTTGGGGGACAATTATTATGTGCCAAAAAAAAATGAATATGAGCCAAGGATATAAAATTAAGATGACACAGCCTTAGTCCTAAAGAAGTTAACAATTTAGTGGGGAAGAGAGCTATGTAAAGAGATTGTTAAGTTTTAGTGAAGTAATAGATACATACATGGTATAATTGGAGTCTGGAAAAGGTTCCTCTCTCAGTTTAGAGTCAGATAGCATTTTATTTTATTTTGAATTTATTGGAGTGACATAGGTTAATAATACTATATAGGTTTCAGGTATACTCAGGTAGCATTTTATGAAGAAAGAAAAGCATAAGCAATGTAAGTCAAGAAGTACTGACTTGCAATTATTGGCAGAAATGTAAGTCACCAACATTTTAGAGAACATTATGGCCATAACTATTAAACTTAAATATACATATAACATTTAACTCATCAAGCTTACCTTTAGAAATTAATAATAAAATATTTGCACATATGTGCAAACGAATGTTCATAGAGAAGTTCACTTCTCTTTTTACTCTCCACGTTATTTTTTCAAATATAATTGTTCCAGAAAAAATCCCTTTCATTTGTGATGAATAATAATTAATAAATTAGCATAAGAAAATATAACACAAGAAAGAAATACAAAACATGAACATAATAAACAAAATTCAGGTAATAAATCAATACCTGAAAGATCTTACTATAGAGCTGATAAAAATTATGAACCATTTTTGATGTTTATGAAATTAAAAAGAAAGAGTTCTTTATAAGCAGAATATATATATATATATATATATATATATATATATATATATATATATATATATATCACTTCCAGGCAATAGAGTTAAAAGAGATGCAAGTACTCCAGGAGGAAAGTACAGGAAAGGAGAGAATTTTTATAATAATTTAATAAATACTCATATGGTATTTATTATGTGACAGTCACTGTCTTAAGCACTTTACAATTATCTGAATTAATCCTTATAGTAACACTTTTATGTAAATACTAGAGGCCCGGTACACGAAATTTGTGCACGGAGGGTGTGTGTCCCTCAGTCCAGCCTATACCTTCTCCAATCTGGGACATCCCTCTCCCAATCCAAGACTGCTGGCTCCCAACTGCTCACCTGCCTGCCTGCCTGATTGCCCCTAACTGCTTCTGCCTGCCAGCCTGATCACCCCATAACCACTCCCCTGCCAGCCTGATCGACACCTAACTGCTCCCCTGCCGGCCCAATTGCCCTTAACTATCCTCCCCTGCCAGCCTGGTCACCCCCAACTGCCCTCCCCTGCTGGCCTGGTCACCCCTAACTGCCCTCCCCTGCAGGCCTGGTCATCCCTAACTTCCCTCCCCTGCCAGCCCGGTCACCCCTAACTGTTCTCCCCTGCTGGCCTGGTTGCCCCCAACTGCCCTCCCCTGAAGGCTTGGTTCCCCCCAACTGCCCTTCCCTGCAGGCCTTGCCGCCCCCAACTGCCCTCCTCTGCCAGCCCGGTCACCCATAACTGCCCTCCCCTGCAGGCCTGGTCACCATTAACTGCCCTTCCCTGCAGGCCTGATTGCCCCCAACTGCCCTCCCTTGCAGGTCTGGTCCTTCCCAACTGCCCTCCCCTGCAGCCCTGATTGCCCCCAACTGCCCTCCCTTGCTGGCCATCTTGTGGCAGCCATCTGTGTCCACATGGGGGCAGCCATCTTTGATCATGTGGGGGTGGCCACTTTATGTGTTGGAGTGATGGTCAATTTGCATATTACCCTTTTATTAGATAGGACTACCATGTTCCCATTTTACAGATGAGTATTCTGAGATTAAATAACTTGCTCAAATTCACACAACAAAGCTATATAGTGAGAATTTGTACACCAGCAGTACAAAAAGTACTTTAAACTTTATGCTGTGCTGCCTATAGAAAAGTAAAATGAACTGGTGTTGTGTGTCGAGGAGTATATAAGAGTCTTTTAAAAAGTCACAGGAATGAATGCAGAGAAAAGAAGAATAGACACTTCTTAGGTCAGTCAGGAACAAGAAACACAGGCTTGAGACTTTAAGAATCAAATGAAAAATAACCAACTGTTTTACCAAAGATTAGAGAGAAAATGATATATGAAGAAGGAAAAAAGGAGATCTAACATAATTGTAATTGGTGTACATACATAGAATTTGTATACCATAGAGTTGGTATACAATAGAATTGACATATAGAAGAGAAACAATAACATGGAACTGAATGATTTCAGAGATATAATTCAGGATTACTCAGTTTAAAATATGTTCACTTTAACCTCTAGTAAGGGAACAACATGTTCCAGAAAAACATACAGATCAACAAACAGTAAAATATAACGTGGTAAAATTACTGAGTTGAAAGAGAAGGAATCCTGTGGGAGAATCAGGCTAAATACAAACAAGAAATCAAAGTCACTTAGTTCAGGGACATTTATATAACAGCCAGCACTTAGGTATGTATGCAAAAGACATATTTTCAAATGTGCAAAAACTGAGAGAATATGTATAGTCATAACTTTTTTTAAAGAAATATCCAGAGAAAAAATTCTGTCAAGGAAGTAAGAGATGGAAGTGTTTAGTAAATTCTTTTCCTAGGTACTTTGAATACAATCATGAATAAGACAAAACTATCTTGGTTCTCATTGAGCCAACATTCTGGTTATATAATGGTATAGAAAGAAAAAATCATAGAAGAGAAATTCTAGAGTATGTTCAAGAATATTTATAGTCAGGGTAGTATACAGCTTCTATGTGCTGATTAAATTAGAATAGTTGTTAATTTTGAAAAACTGCTAATTAGTGCATAGCAGGTGATAAGAAGATGTGGCCCCTGGGTTCCTAAGATCCTCCAGCCATTCTCTTCACTGCCAGACTTCACCTGGAGCAGTGGTTCTCAACCTTTCTAATGCCACGACTCTTTAATACAATTCCTCATGTTGTGGTGACCCCCAACCATAAAATTATTTTCGTTGCTACTTCATAACTGTAATTTTGCTACCGTTATGAATCATAATGTAAATATATGTGTTTTCCGATGGTCTTAGGCTCTACAGTAGTGGTTCTCAACGTGTGGGTCGCCTAAGACCATCAGAAAACACAGATATTTACATTATGATTCATAACAGTAGCAAAATTACAGTGATGAAGTAGCAACGAAAATAATTTTGTGGTTGGGGTCACCACAACATGAGGAACTGTATTAAAGGGTCACGGCATTAGAAAGGTTGAGAACCACTGACCTGGAGCCTCAGAACTGACAACTAGGAGGATCAGGAAGAGGATACTTGGGAGCTCCTAGGCTGGGCTGTGTTTAGACGTGTTGTTCATAGTTGTTAAATATTTCCAATATTTCTCCTACCTATAGTCACATTATTGGTATTGACACTACTGGAAACAAACCCAAAGTCCAACAGCAGATGAAAATATAATTTTCAAAAATAATAATGCAATGAGCTATATTAAATGAAAATGAATAAAATACAAGTACATCTGACAAGATAAATGAATCTTACAAACATAGTATTAAGTAAAAGTTGTTATAAAATTAAATATAACTTTGAGTGACAGAGTATTGATATAGTATTTTATAAAAGAAAATATGTAAAGTTAAACCAGTATTTATGCATGTATACAAATGCAATAAAATACAAAGAAAATTATAAACAAAATTCAGTGTAGTTTGCGCAGTTGCAGTTGCAAACAGGGGTTCAGTACTTACTGTGATCTTATTTTCATTATCTGGGTAGTGAGTACAAAGCCATTCATTACTGAGTGTTAAATTGAAATTGGTAGACTGTTTTTACCTTATACATTAGTGTATATCTGTTGAATTTATCCTAAATCAATCTTTATATTTAATGTGATTAATACTTCTTTCCCCAAAGTTCCAAAAAATTATTTTTAGAATTAAGTTGAGTCTAAAGATAAATACTGAAAACAAAGGACACAAAAGAGAGACTAGACCTACTATATATTTTTTAAAACACATTATTACAATCAAGCATGTAAAACAGGTTGGCATTCACACATGAATTAATAGAGATAGCAATATAAAATTATACAGAGCTGAGAAAAAGATATGTAGTACTGATAAAGGTGATGTTTTAAATCAATGGGGAAAAAATAAATCATGTATTAGTGGTGTTGGAAACCATATCTCACTACATGGAAAAATAAATATAGACACTTACCTTCTAGCACCAAAAGAATTCCAGATTTATACATGAAATAAAACTTTCAAGAAGAAAGCATCAGAGAATTTGATCATGTGATTTAGGATTATGAGAAACTACATATGTCATAAAAATAATTCCAATATAATGGTAGTCAGAAGACTAACTTCTTTAACATATAAAACCTAATTATGCTCTTAAAAATAATGAAAAGGTCCAACAAATCCATAAAAAATAGGTAAAATACATAAGCATAAAATTCTAAGAAAATGAGACAAAAATGATTTTTTAATAAAAAATTATTTGTAATACAATGAAAAGATGCTGAACCTCCCCCATAGTTGACACATGCCAACAAAGCTATCCAGTATGATTTTTAATGCTCAGATTGACGCAGATTATTTCATAATATCCTGAGTTATGTGTTGGCAAGTGTATACTCACACATTGTTGGTGGGAGTGTATTTAGTATAGTTTTGGAAACAAATTTGTCTATATCCATTAAAATTTTAATGATATGCATACTCTTTTATCCATAAACTTCACATAATAATAAATCCCCCAAATCTATTCACACTTCTGCACAAAGATACATGTGTAAGGAAGAATAATTATGACCACATTGTTTGTAATGGCAAATGATCAAAACTAGTTAAGTGCACACCAATAAAGGAAAGCTAAGTTATTGTGGTTATATACAATGGAACATTATGCATCTGTCAGAAAGAGTAACAGAGGTGTTACTCTTTGAAGAGGTATTAGGAGATAATTTCCCATGGGTCTCTTCTGTTTCTATAATTTTTTTGCTACACAGGAACTCATATTTCTTTTCATGGATGTTTGTACAGAGAGTAGCCTTGGAAGTTGGACCTGGTGTTTCCCTCTGGAGCAAAGGAAAATTTATTTACAATTGAGTAAAATAAAATGTCTCCTTCTGGGACATGTTCAGGCATGTTTACTGCCCATTATACAAGAGTTGGGATCCCTGTCCTAGGGGTTCCTCTCCTGCACACAACTCACCACATGTGCAAACATCCCTGGCCCTTGTCGTGTTGTCCTGTGGGAATTGGGGCCGAGATAACTGACTCAAATTGATTTTTCAGTTACTGCTATTGATATGAGTAATAAAATCCTTTGACTCTAACCCAAGAGTCTCCTGTCTTCTGCCAGAAACCAGGGAACTGTGGCAGGTTAATTTATTAGTTTCAAATGAGGGGAAATCGTATCTCAGTTCCCTTTTACAGTTCTTGACAAAAGTTCTCCAAAATACATTTTACTTGGAAAAATAATTGCCTCAGAACAATGTATATGCCATATTGCTAATTATAAGAAGACTGCTAAGTGTGTGTATGTGGCAGATTCAACTATATTGTCTTGAAACTTGGATATTTAGATATGCAAAGGAAATTTTGCTTTTGATTCCCTTTTTGTTTTTTCTGATGTTCCTTATGAGCTTTCTTCCCAACCCTCAACTGCTCATTAAATACCAGGAGGAAAAATTAAACAAAACAATAAAACATAACCGTTTAAGCCTGCTTAAAACCTAATATGATTCAGTAATATAAGGATTATATTTGTTTTAATTAAATCTCTTTGGAATAAATGCTCTAGTCTTTTTTATTCTTCTTATTTGCCTTATCTTTTTTAAGATGCATTGGGAAATAAGGATTTTTTTGATGCTATGCATTTAGTCATGATGGGAGAAGCCAAGGAGCCAGAGAAGAGTAAGAAAAGGGGTGAGGGAAAAAAATAGATGTCAAAGGATAGAGAAGCAAACAATATGGCTATGACTTAAATATCAATTGAATTAAGGAATAAAAAGCATGTTCATTATCTTAGTTAGAAACATATTGGTAGAATGGTGGAAATGAAATCCAATTGTAGAGAAAAGTTGAGACTGAGAGTGAGAAGTTCCTTTTTGGAGATGTGAAGAAAAAAAGGAGAATTGAGTTGGAATAGAGACTAAAAGTAGGGTCATGTGTTTAATAAAGGAAGTATTGATTCTATTTTGTAAAGACCAGGAGACCCTTATTCAATTTCATGGTATAAGGGGAAGGTGCTAATAATAAGGCCTTGGTTGTAATAGAGGAGAGAGAGGAAGTAAGGCCCCCAAAGAACCAGAAGGCAAGGAAGTCAAGGCTCCTTGAAAGGAATGGACCTTGATGTAGACTCTGGAGCTGGAGAGAAGGAGGCAAAGTGCAGGAGGGTAAGGTAAGAGGATGGACGGACAGGAAGTTGGGAATTTCATTGCTCTTGAGTTTGAGGGTACCCAAGCTGAGTGTATGACTTGGGAGCTTGGTTAAAAATTTGGAGGAATCATTTAAAGATATTAACAAGAATTTCATCTTCTGTAAGTGAGAATGATAATACTTGTTTTCCATTTTTTGGCATCATTTGGATAACCAAGTAAGATAATATAAATTGAAGTTTGTAACTCAGAAGTTTAATGTACGTTATAGTGTAGCTTGGTAATGCTATTTCCCAAAGTAAATATCTGTATGCCAATGGAAAAAGAAAGACAAGATACATTATCTAGAATTATGTAAAAATGGGTTACCTATAAAATTTAATGATAGGTGAAGCTTACCTATCATGAGTTATAATAACTATAGACTTCCAGAATGGGGAATGACATAGCTCATTAGTCAAGAACAGGGAGAATATCCTGGACAGGGATTTTTAAGTTTTGAACTGGTCTTATTTTCACATGAAGATGTTCCTTTTCTTTGGAGCAATGACCACTACTGTTATGTCCTTTTCTCCATCTCCAAATGCCTTGGTTTAAATGGTTTCACGACAACTGAGTGCACTGGCTGTTATAGAACCTTTTTCTTTCTATTTTTATCACCTAAATGCACACCTAAGTGTGGTTTGCTCTCCTCTACAATATATGTGATTTCAGTAAGAGTGCTACTTCAGGCGACTGATCTTTGTATTGTAGAAAATGTCATGACTTAAAGTGCTTTTACCTGCTTGCAAGAGAATTATTTCATTCTTTCCAATCAAGTCAACCAAATTGTCAACAACTTTTATTAACTACCCACTTTAGAACAGCTGCGAGCAGAAAACCCTAGGGAGTTACCGAGTTAATAGAAAAGTCATTGCAATTAGAAGATTTACAATAAAGTTAACTGAACATACAAGTGTTTGTTAATTTTTGAACTAAGTGAGAAGGAAATAAAAAAATAAATCATTGCCATCTGCTCTTTTTTAGTTGGAATAGGAGAAAATAACATTCCAAAGAAGTGCTTGATCATAATATTTGAAGATCATGAGATGATCATAGATGATGTTCAGTTTAGCCATTGCACAGACTTAATTAAGGAGCAATAAAAGAGTTCTTTCTTAAAAGTACATTTTTTAATAAAAAGTACACTTTATAAAAAGTCTCAGGCTTATTTTGGAATCTCTGACTAGGGAGCCTTTATAAGCCCATCGGAATTCAGTAATGGAACTCATTTTAACCACAGTCCTCTTTAGCTAATGACCTTCCCTCTCCAAAAATTTGTGATTGACCTGCTGTGCCCTGCTGGGTCTGTAGGACACTTCAAGGCCTGTGTCAGATACTTGCTGCCTTCGAAACCTTTTCAGTTTCTATTGAAACTGTTCCAAGCTGGTCCAGACAAAATTGGCAAAGCTCTCCAGAGATGTGCAGTTGAATCTCCAACCTGTCTCTCTGTGTCCCATACTCCATCGCTACTGCAGAGGCAGTGGACAGACCCCTTTCCTGGAGGCCCACACAGTTCATTGTTCTTGCTAGCACCTTGCATACAGCATGTATGCATGTATTTTTTATGAATAATAGTGTCCTCCCATTCAGACAATCAAGTACATTCTATCAAGCTCTTCACAGACCCTCAGGCTGTGAAGATTTATATTACGCAGTCTGTCCCATGCAGTGTCTTTTGGATATGATTCAGGATTGTGACATCTCCTGAATGCCACTGAAGTTCCAAAATGTAACTCTTTGACATCATTACTTATATGAGTATTGATTCTGACAGATGTATATTTTTTCTTTTTAATTTTTTGAGTGAAATAGTATCAAGAAGTATAAAAGGTAACAAAAATGATATTATTCTCTACCACCTTGCTTAAGAAATAGAATCTTCCTTATAACTTTACAAACCTATTGTTTAACTCAGTTGTCTCAAAACCTTGATCATACATTTAAAAAGTGAATTTGCCTACATATGTATACTAATTTATAAATTATGTAGACATGTTTCATATCAATAAATTGCACACATAAAATCTATAAAATTATTTTAAAGACAACATGAAAATAAGCATAAATATTAGTTCTAGATATCTTCTTGCATCACCAATATCATCTTGTACATGCCTTGAATGATGGCTATCACATTTTGGAAACTACCAATTTGTCAGGAGCTTTGCTCTGAAGCTGAATAAAAAAAAGATAAACATTTTTGCTGCTTTTTGTATTTTTGGTGCTTTCCCAAAGGCATCTAATGCCAAAGTGTGGTATGAATGTGGGGAAGTTTTAGGACCTTAGAAAAATACATAGATGCACATACATATAAATAGGTATGTATTTATAATATATATATTTGAGAGCACATTAGCACCTTGAAATGTTTAAATTATTATTCAGCCACCATTAGTCATTTACTTAGCTTGTGGGTCAGTGTGCCTATTAGTTTTGTGAAATGTGGACTCATCCAGGAAAAGTTCTTTTCCCTGTAACCCAGATGCACTATCAGTATGGATTGGGGATTTTTCTCTCCAGTATGGGAGAGGAAGAAACATGAGTCAGAATTTTTACTTAACGTCCATTTTTTACTCTGCACTTAAGTTTAAAATTGCAATAATCATGATAGTTGTGTTAGGGTGACCTGCTCTCCCAATATCTTCAGTATGGATTGTAATAGCTAAACTTTTATTGATGGGCAGTGTTTTAAATGATTTGTGGGAATGAACTCATTCTATTCCCATAACAACCCTGTGAGATAGGTGTTATTATTTTATCCACAATTTACAGATGAAGCAGAGATAATGAGAGGTGTTGTGGATTGAATTGTGTCCTCCAAAAAGATAATGTTGAAAAATCCTAACCCCTAGGACTTCAGAATGTGACCTTGTTTGGAAATAGGATCATTGCAGATGTCATGAGTTAAGATGAGGTTACACTGAAGTAGGGTGGTTCCTAATTCCATATGACAGTTGTTCTTGTAAGTAGAGGAGAAGAGGCACAGAGACACAAACAGACACCTGGGGGAGAAGTCCAGGTAACAACAGAGGCGGAGATTGGAGCAATGCAGCTGCAAGGTAAGGCTCTCCAGATATTGCTGGCTCCCACCAAAAGCAGGACAAGGCAAGAAAGGGTTCTATTTAGAGTCTCAAGCAGCTTTGATCCTGCTGACACTAGCTATATCTAGAACTTCTATCCTGCAGAATTGTAAGAGAATTAGTTTCTGTTGTTTGGGGTCACCCAGCTTGTGGTACTTTGTTAAGGCAGCCTAGGAAACTAATTAAGTATTTGCCGAAGGTTAACTAGCTAGCAAGTCATAGAACCTAGGCAGTCTGTCTCTGGAGCCTGCACACAGAGACCCTGCGTTATACCACCTCATGGAGGAGACAGTTGTCTCCATTTTGATGCGCAATTCTTTATGCTATGAGGAATAAGGACATATACAGAGTTTGCTCTATGGACAACCAGTAGAACTTGAGATGAAGGTTAATATAAATAGATGAAGAATATTATTAATATTTATCTAATATATACAAAAAGTTCTGGGGAAACATTTCAACATTGGGATGGACACTAAATACCACCTTATTTGGTGCTTTCACTTTTGGGAACCATATTAAAAGACGAAGTTTAGAGTCTTATATATGCATATATTTACATGTGTATATGAACATACATATATATATAACACAAACACATAATATTCCCAAGACCTGCATTGTATCCTATTTCCCAGTAGATTCAAACATGCTCATTTAATCACAGACACACTCAATTTTTCTCCTATTCTTTCTGAGCTACTATAGATTCCCCAGCCTTTTATAAATACAAAGACATTGGTTAGATTATTAATTGCACATTTATAATGTGGAAGGAGTAAATGGTAAGGATGGAGCTTCATTTTTTAAAATTTTGTGTGTTCATTTATTTTGTTCTTTAAATTCCACATATAAACTATATCATATGTTATTTGTCTTTCTTTGTCTGACTTATTTCACTTAGTATAATATCTTCTAGGTCCATTCACACTGTCACAAATGGTAAGATTTCATTCTTCGTATGGCCAAGTAATATTCTTTCTCTTTCCCCAGTACAACTGAGGAGATTTCACTAGTCCAAGGTCCCCTGCTCTGGTTACCATATTCTGAGGTTCTTATATTCCAGTTTGAATAAATTCATTTCCACTGACTAAGAAATATCATTGGTGGATGTTAATTTTCGAAGGCTTGAATGGCTTCTATCAGTTGATGTATTTGATACTGACACTCCTGAATCAATAACCCAGCAGAGGACAAAAGGCCAAGGCAGAAACAAAAGGAAATGAGGGCTCTTTATGTATATTTTTAAAAATATATTTTTATTGGTTTCAGAGAGGAAGAAAGAGGGAGAGGGAGATAGAAACATTGATCAATAGAGAGAGAATCATTGATCAGCTGCTTCCTGCATCCCCCCTACTGGGGATAGAGCCCACAACCCAGATATGTGCCCTTGACCTGAATGGAACCTGGGACCCTTCAGTCCTCAGGCTGATGCTCTATCCACTGAGCCAAGCCAACTAGGGCTGTATTTTTTTTATTATTATTATTGTAGAAAAAAGTAAAGGAATCTCTGTAAAGCTTTCTGATGAATGAAATCTTACAACTAGAAGCTAGAAAGAAGGAAAGAAAATTGAGCACTTATGTCATTTAGTCAAATGGTCTTTTCTCTCTTTCTTTCCCTTCTCAGGACTCCTGAGAAATGCAGCTTAGGCTCTTAGTATCATGGATTTTCAGATAGGGAAGGGAGTACCAGCTTCCTGGGAAATGTGGATAAAACAGGGTCTGGGAGATAAGTCTAAGAATGCCCCCTTAAAGAAACATATCTTGCATCCCTTGAGAAATACTGAGAGATGTACATTTTTAATTTACCAGACCAAAAAAAAAATGAGGCCAGAAAAGTTCAAAGATTAACTAACCAGTGAAGGTGACAAAACCAGCTGTGGACGAATCTATAACAACTAGGTTTCCTGAATCCACAAGCTAGTGTATGTGTATGTGTGTGTGTGTGTGTAATTCTTGCAAGAATTTGATATATAATTTTATGGTTAACTTTATAAAATGTGCTACCTAAGAGTCAGCCAAAATATTATGTATTGTGTGCTATAATTTATATTTTATTCCTCATTCTAAGGTTATCAGAATTTTAATTTTAAATCCATTAATTTTAGCAGTACTGATTCACACCAAACCCACTTTAAAAATAAACATATCACGATAATCTACAATATTGTAATGGGTGCTTTTAAAACCAAACAGGATTTTAACTGCTCATGATTGTTTTCAGTAGCAAACAAGATTTGGCAACAATTGATGTTCACTGCCATTACCTTATATTAATATGTTGAATGCCCATTTGAAGAAACCACTTTGCTTTGTTATGAGGCAAAGAAACTAATTGAAGCTATCTTACGGAATTTTCGAGATGAAAGGAATCTTGGGGTTAGTTAGTCCAACTCTTACTTTTGCAGATGAGCACACTGAGGTTTAGATTCCTGAACTCTTTTACCTGACGGCTGTGGCATTCTTTCATTTTAAATACTAAAGTGGGGTAATTTCACTGTTAGAGTTCTTTCACCAACTAGGATGAATAATCCAATTCTACGCTTGTGAGTCCCGGAAGGAAACCTCCAAAGCTAAAGCAATGTTGTCAAGCCACCAGCCCACACTTTTACCGACATCACCTTTCTGAGAACAAAAGGTCCTCCCGAGTCTATGGTAGTGCAACTAAACAGATAATGCTGGGTGTAATGGTGAAAACATAGCTGTTCAGTTTGCAAACTATGTTACTTTGAGCAAGTAAATTATACTTTGTCCTCCTATTTGTAAAACTTGGAAACGAAATATATCTCACTGGATCCTTATGGAAATTAAATAGACCAGCCTGTATAAACTACTATCAGAACCTGAAAGCCTATTATTATTGGCTTCCTGTTTTTCTTTTCCATTTTCCTGACCAAGGTCACATGACTGATTAGTGTCCAGACAGGAGGAGAGAACAGACCTTTTAATTTCTTAGGGCAAATGTTCCCTCTACACAGAATTATTCTATTGTTCAAATTGTAATGTTCTCAGGATTGAGAAGCAGATATGTTTAAGTCCTTTTTTGTTAGCTTGAGAAGCAAATGGGACTGATGCCCCATCTTGAAAATGGTCAAGTTTCTATCACAAACCATGATATTGTAATATTATTTAAGGGATCCTTTCAAAACTTTTCTTAGAATTTTAGATGTGGCATAGTTAGTTTTTTTTTTGTTTGTTTGTCTTTGTACCTATAAAAGGCTGGGGTATCTATAGTAGCTCAGGAAGAATAGGAGAAAAATTGAGTGTGTTTGTTATTAAATGAGCATGTTTGAATCTACTGGGAAATAGGATACAATGCAGGTCTTGAGAATATACATATTTGACCAAAGCAAATAGATTTGCAGGGCCAAGAGGGTGCCCAAATTTCAGGGGTATCATGAGGCTCCATCAGTGGTATAAGTTGCTAATTTGACACCCAGAATCTTCCATATGATAAAATTGTTGTCAGTGGTAATGAATAATAATAATCAGAACTTTTGTTGTTTTATTGAGATTCTAGAGGCCTGGTGCACAAAATTCGTACACGGGGGGGCGGAGGGGGGTGTCCCTCAGCCCAGCCTGCACCCTCTCCAATCTGGGACCCCTCGAGGGATGTCCAACTGCCTACCGGGATCGGGTCTAAACGGGCAGTCTGATATCCCTCTCACAATCCAGAACTGTTGGCTCCCAACTGCTTGCCTGCCTGCCTTCCTGATTGCCCCTAACCGCTTCTGCCTGCCAGCCTGATCACCCCCTAACCACTCCCTTGCCAGCCTGATTGATGCCTACCTGCTCCCCTGCCAGCCTGATTGCCCCTAACTGCCCTCCCTTGCAGGCCTGGTCACCCCTAACTGTGTTCCCCTGCAGGCCTGGTTCCCCCAACTTCCCTTCCCTGCAGGCCTGGTCGCCCAAAACTGCCCTCCCTTGCAGGCCTGGTCCCTCCCAACTGCCCTCCCCTGCTGGCCTGATCGCCCACAACTGCCCTCCCTTGCAGGCCTGGTTCCTCCCAACTGCCCTGCCCTGCTGGCCATCTTGTGGTGGCCATCTTGTGTCCACATGGAGGCAGCCATCTTTGACCACATGGGGGCATCCATCTTGTGTTGGAGTGATGGTCAATTTGCATATTACTCTTTTATTAGATAGGATGATTGACATACAGCACTGTGTAAGTTTAAAATATACAGGATAATGACGTGACATACCTATATTATGAAATAATTTCCACAATAAGTTTAGTTAATATCCATTATTTCATATAGATACAAAGAAAAAAAGAAAGAAAAAGTTGTTTTCCTTATAATGAGAACTCTTAGAATTTACTCTCTTAAGAACATTCAAATATACCAGATAGCAATGTTAGTTACAAATCATGTTGTTCATCATATCCTCAGCACTTACTTAAAGCTGGTAGTTGGTACCTTCTGACCACCTTCACCCATTTCACCCACTCCTCACTTTTTGCCTTTGATTTTTTTCTATGAGTTTACTTTTGGTTGTTGTTTGTTTATTTTTTAGATTTTACACATAAGTGAGATTGCACAGTACCTGTCTTTCTCTGACTTACCTCATTTAGCATAATGTCCTCAAGGTCTATCCAGGTTGTCTCAAGTAGCAGGATTTCCTTCTTTCTAGTGGCTGAATAATAAATATTATCTTCTTTATCCAATCACCCTATTTCTATACCTAATCTACCTATTATCTATCTATCTATCTATCTATCTATCTATCTATCTATCTACCTACCTACCTAAATACCTATCTATCTACTTTTTACCTTTTAAGACTTCAAGAGGACTGAAGCCAAGGACATATAGCTAATCCAATAAGCACATTCATTTTGGCAGTTTATTTCCACCTAAAATACCAGTAAATTTGAAAAAGAGAGATAAGGGCTGTCTCCTTCTATTTTTCCCCCTCCCATATATTTGCCAAAGAAAAGTATAATATTTTTCATTTTTATTTAGTAATGGCTGATTGATTTTTAAAAGTTTTCCATACTGGTAAAGTCTTTATTTCCATTTTGAAACAGCCTGTTTTCATTTAAAAATAAATAGTGTCAACTCCCCTCTATGGTGCACTAATGGATTTTAATGAGTTCATCACCACTGCCTTTGCATTACCCAGGTGAAAGGGGTTATGAAGAATGGTGATGCTGCTACTGTTGCATTGTTTAATTTAAAATTACAAACGTTTATTCTGTCTTTGTTGGAATGCCTTTCCTTTATCAGTGGAGATCAAGGCCCCAGCTTACTGGGAAACACTGGAGAAAGCCAACCACACCTCTGCCTTCTTACTGAAAATGAGCCTAAACTATTGGATTTTACTCTCCACTGTGGTTTGTCTTCCCTACACCACTGAAAGCCCTGGAAACAATAGCCTTTTACTTTTCCATCTTCATTATTTTGGCTGGGAGCTGTTTTGGCATTTCTCTGACATTCTTGTTTTGTGTGCTTGTTTTCTTTTGATTCCTTAGGGAATTTATTTGAAGGGCAACAGATTTATTGTCAAGCATGTTTGATTGTTTATTTTAAGACCACATTTTGTGGAAATTGACTTATCTGGAGAAGAACCAGACTGGAATGGTCTTGACCAGCGATTTTCAACCGGTGTGCCACAAAAATGTTTAAAACATGCAATATTTGATTATTTAGTCGGGGGCACTGACCTCTTTTCCTTTGGATTGTGAAATAAAATTTAAAAATGACAACAGTGAACACAACAATAGCCTTCCAGTGTGAATGAATCAAAATTATACCCTTTTTTTTAATCTGATAAGCAAAAAATATATTTTCAATGTGCCACAGAATTTTAGTAATTGGTTTATGTATGCCATGGATGAAAAACGTTGAAAATTGCTGGTCTACACAGCCAGGAATGATGAATGCTGTGCTGGTTAGAATTTCATGTAGCCCTAGGCAGGGGCAGTCCTTTTATATATATACTAGAGGCCCAGTGCATGATTAAATCATGCACATGTAGGGTCCCCTAGGCCTAACCTGCCATCCAGGCCATATCCACTGCCCCGCAAAGCCTAGCACGCTCTGTGGACACTGCTAGCAGCCTGCTCCCTGCTTTTGATGGCAGGGGGTCCGCTGGTGCTGGAGCGGACACACAGCTCCCCGCTTTTGATCGCGGGGGAGCTGGGTGTCTGTCCGCTGGTGCACCAGGCCTTTCGGAAGCCTCCGGCGCGGGGGAGGCTTCTGAAAGGCCTGGTGCTGGAGCGGACAGGCACCCAGCTCCCCCGCTTTTGATGGTCCGCGGCGGGACGTGGGCTTGCTGCTCCAGAGGCCCCTTCTGTGCCGCAGCACAGCCATGATGCAGACGCTGAGCTCACACCGCCGCTGGCAACGTGAGCTCAGCGTCCCACTGGCCCAATCAGCCACCCCGGCCACCTCGAGTCCCGCCCCCCGCACCTCCTGGCCAATCGTGGGCATAGCGAAGGTATGGTCAATTTGCATATTTGTCTATTATTAGGTAGTATTAGAGGTCCAGGGCATGAAAATTCATGCACTGGGGGTGGGGGTTCCTCAGCCGGCCTACACCCTCTCGCAGTCTGAGACCCCTCAGGGAATGTCCACCTGCTGGCTTAAGCCTGATCCCCAGGGGAGCAGGCCTAAGCTGGCAGTCAGACATCCCTCTGGCAGCCTAGGAGCCCTTGGCCCACCAGCTAAGGCCCACCAGCAGTCGGACATCCTTAGCGCTGTGATGGAGGCGGGAGACGCTACTACCACTGTGTTGGCAGCTGGCAGCCCAGCTCGTGGCTGAGTGGAGCTCCCCCTGTGGGAGTGCACTAACCACAAGAGGGCAGTTCCTGTGTTGAGTGTCTGCCCCCTGGTGGTCAATGTGCATCATAGTGACCGGTTGTTCATGGTTGTTCTGCCTTGGGTCAATTTGCATATTACCCTTTTATTATATAGGATTATTATATAGGATGTTTTTATTGATTTTAGAGAGAGAAGAAGGGAAAAGGGGAGAGAGAGAGAGAAAAACCTGGATGTGAGAGACAGACATAGATCTGCTGCTTCCTACACACCCCCTACTGGGAAATAGGCACATGCCCAGAAAGGAAATTGAACCATGATCTTTGGGTGCACTGGAGAACATTCAACCAACAGGTCAGGGGCCATCCTTTGACCTGTGCAATGGAACCTTGTTCTGGGGCTCATGATTTAGGGGTTCTGTCTATCTCTTCTTGGCCCTTTATTCCCAAGGCCAGAATGGCATAGTAGGATGTGGCCACCTGGAACCCTGTTACCTGCCACCTTTGCTCTCCTAGGCTGAGGTGTCTGGGACTTGGGACCCTTCACCCCAAAGGTCCCCAACTTTCTTTGAGAGCTGGTTGTGTCTTTTCCCTGGTCTATGGCAATTCACTTGTCTTTAGGCTGGCTGGTGGTTAAGGAGCAAGTATTGTGGGAGGAACAAGGAAGGGGAGGGACCGGCAAAGCAATGGAATAAAATATGGATTTAACAATGGGTGACTGTATAAATTTTCAGGCCCCTCCCAACGTAGGACAGAAATGGGGAGGAGGGAGTTGCTGCCAGCCCAAGCCAGTTTGTTTTCATACATAGAAGAAAAAAATTGCCCCATCTTTTACATGAATTAAAGTTAGGAAAGAAAATAATTAGGATATGTTATTTGCAACAATTGTAGTTTAAACTATATACCCCTAGAAGATATGTAAAGTCCTAGCACCTGGAGCCTGTGACTATGACATTTGAAAATAAGGTTCTTACAGATGTGATTGAGTTACGATGAGGTCATACATGGGCTCTAAATCCAATGACTGCAATTACAATTAGAAAAATGCGAAGACACAGACACAGACGCAAAAGGCATGTGAATAGAGAAACAGAGATTAGAGTTAAGCTGCCAGTGAACACCAAATTTGTAGGAAAAGACCAGTATGTAGAGAAAGGTGTGGAAGAGTTTCTTCCTAACATCCTCCACAAGGGACCCATTTGCTAACACCTTGTTTTCGGGTTTCTGGGTTCTGGAATATGAAAGATTTATTTTGGTTGTTTTACTCCATTCAGCTTGTGGTACTTTGTATGGAAGCCCCAGAAAGCTAATATACAATGGATATTTTTTTGAAAAAAAATGTGATATTTTTAAAAACCATGTTATTGATACTTTAATGGAGATTACCACAATAATATCATCACCTTATTTCCCGAGGTTTTCCAAAGCTCTTCCTAACTGTGAATAAAGAGTAAAAATCATCTGAAGATAATTTTCTTTCTAAAAAATTATATATTTATCTTCAAATAAGGTGTCCCATCCAATATAAAATAAACATTGAGTATTCTTTTATTCCAGATTTAGCAAATCATCACTACCATATTTCTTGTTCTTCTAAATTATTTCTATTAACATTGTTGTTGATATGAAGACGTTATATGGAGATGAAGATAAGAAAGAGCTGATATTCAACTTAGAAAAGTGATAATTGTATGTGGTTCAACCTAATACGTTAATATTAAGAGTCCTTACAGTTACCAACACACTTTGTTTATCAAAAAGGCTTAGCTCCTTCAAGAATGTGGCTTAATACATTTATAAATAGACTGAATGGTTGGCAGGAGAGATCACTTATGTTTGTGAATGATACCAAGTTGGCGGAGATTAACATTATCATGTAGGACCAGACAGGAATGCAAAACGATACAATCAATTTGAAAGAGTAATGTGCACTGGATGAAGTGAATTACAATTACGGTGCATGCAAGATTTTGTTTGTGGAGTAGAATAATTAATTTGAAAAATGCAACAGGAATAGAAACATTTACATGGACTGGGTCACACACAGAGGACTTTTAAAGTCACAGCCAATCACAGATGAAGGCTCTGTTGAACTTGCCCAAATGGAACCTCTGAGCCATTCATTCTGACTGACAATCTGGACCTCATCATGTGGATTTTGGCTGCCACATTGAAAAACGGTTAGCACCAGATCAATGATTCCATTCCATTGTAGTCTATGAATTTCAGGCATTAAGACATCCTATATAATAAAACCCTAATATGCAAATTGACCAAACGGCAGAACGACCGGTTGCTATGACACACACTGACCACCAGGGGGCAGACGCTGAACACAGGAGCTTCCCCCTGGTGGTCAATATGCTCCCACAGGGGGAGCACTGCTCAGCCAGAAGCCAGGCTCATGGCTGGCGAGTGCAGCAGCAGTGGTGGGAGCCTCTCCCGCCTCTGCTGCAGCACTAAGGATGCCTCGGGGGTGGACTGCAAGAGGGTGCAGGCCAGGCTGAGGGACACCCCCCCCGCAGTGCATGAATGTTGTGCACCAGGCCTCTAGTAACATTACAATATAAGCCAGTCAGAGAAAGATAAATATCCCATGATCTCACTCATTTGTGGAATATAATGAACAACATAAACAGATGAACAAAAATAGATCCAGACAGAGAAGCATCGATTAGATCGTCAAACCTCAGAGGGAAGGTAGGGGAGGGTGGGAGTAAGGGGGAGAGTTCAACCAAAGGACTTGTTTGTAAGCATATAAGCCTAACCAATGGACACAGACACCAGGGGGGTGAGGGCATGAGTGGGGGGTGGGGAGGGGGCAATGGGGGGATAAGGACACAAATGTAATACCTTAATCAATAAAAATAAAAATAAAATAAGAATACTATCCCTGCATCCCATTCAAGCTCTCCTCACCTTTCAAGGCCTATTTACAGGTCAAGCAAGTCCAGAAAGTCTCTTCCTTTTTATTTCTATAGGTCATAAACTGTATTTCTGCTCAAACTTAACAGAAAGTCTGACATCAATTCTCTTCATATGTCAGTCTCAATTTTGAATTTGTAAATTCTTCGGGCCAAGGGCCAAGGATTATACATATTTTGCACTTCATTCTAATTAATATGTAGCCAATAAAAACATTGGTAGGCTTCATTAAGCAGATTTAATTAAGTTAATGACCCCAGCAATAAAAACAGCAAAATGTAGATTTGAGAGCATGAAAGGTTGAGAAACTTGTGTGGCAATAGATGAATGTGGGTCTTATTCTTTTGATTCCTGAACCAAATTTCCTCATTGGGAAACAAGCTGTATACTTAACTTGCATGTCAATCTTACCCAAGGTGATATTTATATATCTACACAATTTTATTACATGTTAGATTCAAATAAATAGAAGGCCAAAGTTTAGTTCAGTGGAGATTCATGTAAGATTCCTTACTCAGAATTTGTAGTTTTATGTGCTATAAAGTGTACTTACATAAAAATAATTTTTACTGGGCTTTTGTCTCTGCAATGTGGAGGTACTGAGTTTTGGTTTTTTTTCTATGCTAGATTTTTTTATGTTTATTACACTTCTGGTTTATTATCTATCCTAATGTCTCTATAAATAAATGTTTTATCATGATTTCTCAAAGTTGGTTATTTAAATAAATTTTACATACTCCATTCTACTGTATATAATATCATTACCCTTTAGTCACTGTAATATATATGTTTGAATTTATTATAGCTCAATCTTGAACCAACATTACCCTTAAGTCTCTTAGTTATAATAATGTGTGTTTTTTGTTTTTTGGAAAACAATTTGAGTCTAACTGGATGCTGTTAAATCACCAGGCCATGGTAAGTGTGACTGTGGAAAGTGCAAATGTGACAAAGGATGGTCTGGGGATGCTTGCCAGTACCCAACTAATTGTGATCTGACAAAGAAAAAAAGTAACCAAATGTGCAAGAATTCTCAAGATATCATCTGCTCTAATGCAGGTAAGAATTTGATTCTATGCGCATTCTTAAGTGAAATAATCAAATTTGGGTTTTTAATGGACTTATGCATTTCAGAATATTGAACCTCTAAATGAGACTGCTTCTGAGTATATTTTTTTAGAAATGAAATTCAGATAAATCAATAGAAAAAAAAATGTCATCTTGCTGAGACTGGCAAGTTTGATATTCTCCAGCTGTTCCAAATGCCTCCTTCAAGTAGGAAATTCACTGGAAACAACACCCCAATAACATTTGGTTTACATTGTCAGCCCTGATTTTGAATGCTGAAATAAATCTTTGAAAAATTATTTATATAAACTGACTTAATTATTTTCTGTTACAGATCCAGAGTTGTTAGCCATCAAATAAAACCAAACATTTTTAATTAAATAGAAGTTTTTGATGCACTGTGTGACACTCATTAAAGAATATAGTGACAGCAAGCTTTTTAAAAAAAATTTTTTATTGATTAAGGTATCACATATTTGTCCTCATCCCCCATTCCCATGCCACACCCCTCCCCACACATGCCCCCACCCCCCTATTGTCATTAACCGCTGGTTAGGCTCATATGCATGCACACAAGACCTTTGGTTGATCTCTCCCCTTTACCCCCATCCTCCCCTACCCTCCCTCTGAGGCCCGACAGTCTGATCCATGCCTCCTTGTCTCTGGGTCTGTTCTTGTTCATCAGTCTATGTTGTTCATTATTTCCCCTAGATGAGTGAGATCATGTGCTATTAGAAATACACTTATAAGAACCAAAAATGAGACAAGCAATAATGGTTATGCTGACAGGCAAATGAATCAGTCTGTAGTGAGTTTCTTTCTGGGCCAACAGTTCTTTTGAGATCCAATTTCAATGTCAAACAGTTCCTTATGTGTACATGTCAGCCATGACATTTCAGTTCTGGATGGTGGACAAATGGTGGTAATGCAGGTCCGACTCTCTCTGGTTTGGTCCTGGGCAACCTGTAGTGATGCACAGCTGTTAACTGCTAGTATGGCAAGGCGACGTCAATGTCTTCCATCTCTGGACTGCTTCTCTTCTGTCTTCATGGCTGGAGTAATCCTGTCGATTCCTCTCTGTTGCTGGAATCCACATGATCTCGGAGTTGTTTTCTGAAAATATACAAACATATTCTCAACCAAAAGTTAATAAAGGAATATTTTCTATAAATTTGACTTGGGATCCTATTTCATTTTTTGCCCAAATGATTTTCCTCTGGCTTGTTTTGACACCTTGTGTGTTTTTCATGGGTGTCTTGCTTTTAGCCTTACAATTAATTTTCTAAAGTATTAATTTTCTAGATGTAATTACTTACAGGATATTTTTCCTTACATGATATTCTTCTACTATTCCCCCCCCTTTTTTGATTTAAATATTAGGATGCTTTTGAAGATTTTATAATGTAGTCTTGATGGCTTTTAAATTTTAATTTTTTGCACTATAATATTACTGTTTTAGGTTCATTACATGGTGCGCATTTTTATCATGAGATGAACTACCAATAAAAATTTTAGTTAACACTTTAGGAACACCTTTTTGTCTAGTACAATTAACTTTTCTAGAATATTCCCTTGTTTCAACTAGCCAATTTAAATTTGCCTGAAAACTTGACTACTATTTTACTGTCAAATTTATTACTCTAACAACAATCTTATTTTACCCTGTAAATATTAGTGGAAAGGATTATTTGCCTTCTTGAGTAGGTCCTGAGCATTTCTTTTGGTAAGCTAGATTTAGATATCATAAACCCACTTCCCCACACCATGGGTACAAGATAACTCAAACAATTCTTGTTGGAGTGAGAGGGCATCTGCTGTCGTCCAAGTCTCTGTCGGTCACCTGGGTCCTGATCTGGGCTGGGCATGGGAAGCACGAAGCAGCCATGGGGGCAGGAGACCTCCCTCAGAAGGGGCTAGGGTTCAGGCCCCTGCAATGTTGGGGGGATGAGGGTCTGTACCCCACCTCTGTTGATCCCCAAATTCTCTCCTGATGGCCCCTCTGTGACTGTTCCTGTCTTAGGTTGTTCCTTCCTTGAGGAATCTTACCCATCTCTGGCTAACCAGCCATCCTCCGGGGCCAAGCAGGGTGACGTGAGATTCAGTTTTGTCTCCTTGGTAGCCTATGCCCCCGTGGCCTCCATGCCCAGCACCTGCCTTGGGATCCCCTCGCCTGCTGGCGGGGCCCCAGCACTGATCACATATCTTGTGGAACCCGGGTTTCTTCTCCAGGGAGGGCTCAGTTCGCCCCACTGGGTGAGAGACAGATCCATGGCACCAGTCATCACGAGACTTCAACCTCGACATGAACAGAGAGCTCATGCAACAGCTGTGAGCAATTGAAATGTGAGAAGAGGGTCTCTCTTGGCCTAAAGGGTAAGAGGGACCAATATAGAATGCTCAGGTGCCTTCCCAGGAGGCCCTCTACACAATGAAAAGGATTAAATCCTTACATGTCTTTTTTAAATTGCTGCCAGACATTCAAAGAATTAGTTTGTAAGTTTGCTTGGGATAATTGTATATTATGCTGTTGTAATTCTAAAATATCAAGAGATGTGTTAAGTTTGTCTCCAAGCACCAAACAGATGATTTTTTTTTTTTTTATCCACAAGGGTGCGAGGAACTATTATAAGTACTGGTAAGCTCTTTTGTTTGATCAAAATATTTTTACCTCTCACAGAAATCATTTAAAAATATTTTTTTAGAAATTTACAGAAAAGCTGTTAAAATTAATAACCCAAACCCTATTTAAAAAATAAAATAACTACAGTTTCATACAGTTTCAATTTCAATGGTTTTCAGCCAGTCCTATATAATAAAAGCCCACCGACTGTTACGGCGTAACGACCAGTACGACCAATGACCAGACCACCAGCTGGTAGCTATGATGAGTGCTGACCTAGAGCTTGCTGTTGACACCCTGACAGCCCCGAATCCCGTTCACCTGCGCCCCTGACCCTGACAGGAGGGAGGCGGGAGCCAGATACCTGCACCCTGGACCCTGACAACAGGGAGGTGGGAGCCCCATTCTTCCTGGAATCAGCTGTTGGTCAGGTTGCTCTTGGCGCCCTGACAGCCCCAAATCCCATTCACCCACACCCCAGACCCTGACAGCAGGGAGGCAGGAGCCCCATTCCTCCCAGAATCGGCCATTGGTCAGCTTGCTGTCCATGCTCTGACAGTCCTGAATCCTGTTCACCTGCAACCTGGACCCTGACAGCAGGGAGGTGGGAGCCCTATTCCTTGCAGAATTGGTGTTGGTCAGCTTGATGTTGGTGCCCTGACAGCCCCGAATCCAGAAGATTCACTTCCCAAACTGTACCTTGAAAAAAATAGGATTGGTCATATCCATCTAGGATAACATCTGATCCAGAGCCCATTATTCGGGAATGGACAGAGATGATGAATAGTGATGTAGCAAAATATGATAAACCAAAGCATTTCTCATTAGAAAGGTCATCTCATACCTAATCTTTGTCATCAATACATTATCGTTTTCCTGAGGGCAGAACAAACAACTAAGTAATGTTCATTTTCCACTGTTTAATGATAAAAAAATATATCCTAGAGCCAAATTGTTTAAGTTCAAATCCCACCTCCTCATTTTATTAGTTCTGTTACATTGGGAGAGTCAATTAATCCCTCTATTCCTCATTCTTAATATCTTTAAAATGAAAATAGTAATAGAATCTGTCTTTGATTTTTATAATATTAACTTTTAGATTTCATAGAAGACTACCTGGCACAGATTAAACCTTACAAGTAAAATATCTCCATTGGCATGTATATAATATACAACTCTGTTAATGTTTATTTAATAAATTGAGTTGATAGTATTAAAGAAGCAAGGTTGTTGTCCAAAACTAAATCCTAAAGGCTTTAGTGCTTCTTATCTATATTATAAAAGGCCAGTGGCCATAACACCGAAACGCTGGAACAACCAAATGATCGGCTGGAACAACCAAATGATCGGTCACCAGGAGGTGCATGGAGCACCTCTAGGTCCCTCCCCCACGGCCTACAGGCTCTGATCGCAGCAAGGCGGGAGGGCAGGGCGGCAGGCAGGCAGGCGGGCTTGGGGAGGCATTGCAGGTAGACGGCACTGCAAGCATGGAGAGGTGTGCGCGGGTGGGTGGGGTCACTCAATTTCATGCCCTAGGCCTCTAGTATTACTATAATTAAATACTCGTAACATTTGGTCACTTGGAGCCTCAAAGTCAGCTTTTTTGCAACCTGATTGGACTTGAGAATGTTGGTGTCCTAAACTAGAGGCTGTGATTCAGTTGTCTCAGGGTATGGTCTGGACTATAGTTGATTTTTAAAACTCTTGTGTAATTCTTATGTAGATCCAGTGATTTGAGCCTTCGCTCTTCCTATTATAAGCAAGGATTTGACTACATGCATGCATATCTTCCCTCTTGAAGCTCACTTTGTTGGTCGAGTCCTGCAATCAGAGATAAGACCTTTCCACAGTTTTTGATTTGCAACAAATTGCTCTTGTGCAGCCTAAATGCAGTGAGGTTGTTTTGCTCCTGCTTCCAGGAATCAGAGCCATATCCAATGCAAGATGTGAATGGACCAATCAGGGGCCATGACTAATGGTCTCAGCAGCCAGGCCACTTTCTGTGTTTATGGATATTCTTGCTTCCTTCAGTCTTTTCTCTCAATCAGATTTCTCTACTTCCAGTTCATAACACCCACCCCTCCAAATGTGTGTGCACACATACCCTCACCCCTCACATCCCCACACAGCTTCTTTTGTTTTGAAAACTTCATGCTTTCCAAACTTCCTTAAGTAATAATACTTGAATTTTGTTTGTTATTTATTTTTTGGATTTATTTATTTTGTTTTCAAGTTAAATTCAGGGTATTGGAGTGTTTTTCCCCCCATTTTTAATAATATACTCAACAAGTAGATTTTAGCTTAGGAATCCAAAGATGTTTCAACAAAAGAAATCTAAACATGTGATGCAATACATTAAGATATCTTTAAGGAGAAATTTTACATAATTCTTTTAATAGATAAAAACATTTAGTAAGGTACAAAACATATTTCTCAGGTATCTGTATCCCTATATTTTTTAAACATTAATACAATACTTTTATGCAATCTGCCATTCATATTCCAGTTTTTTCTATTGACCCAACAATGTTCTTTATAGCCTATAGTCCTATTTTGACCAGCCTAGTTCAGGACCACTCCCCTCAAATTGCATTAGCGTATGAGTTCTTCCTACTAATCTTTCTTTCCACTTCATATTACAATGTGGTTTTCTAGAAGTAGCTTGGAGCAGAAGGGGGAAAAGAGGTAAATGGAGAGGGGCATAAGACTGAAGGGCAGGATGAGATGGAGCTGGGGACTAAAGGAGTTCCAGAATCTACTGACTCTGTAGGGGCCCATAAAGGCAAGCACAGTCTGCAGGGTGAAGTGAAGTGTGATGCCATTGCACAAGGGTATAGGCCAATGTTCAAAACTGGGAAGCTATCCTAGAGAGAAACAGCTATATTAGTCAGAATGATATGTCTATGTTAAAATAATCTAGCATAAATCAGAAGACCAGTCTTAGACCCGGTGTTATGGCCACTGGCCTTTTATAATATAGATAAGAAGCACTATGTCATACTGCTTCTCTAGGCAACCAAGAGAGAGAAGCAGCATGACATAGCATGAACACAGGAGTCTGGCACTTTTGCCTAGTCTTCCATATGCCATATCTTGGAGCCTCAATTGTGATTTCTACTTGGTAGGTGAGACAGGAAGTCTTTGAGCTGTTGTAAGCTTCCTACATCTGCCAGGAATGGTTCCAATGTGTGGATGGTAGTGAGCCTGCCTGTGGGAGATGTCAGTGAGAAGTTGTAGAATTCAGAGGAAGAGACTGTTTCCTCCCATCTTTCCTGAAAATAACTATCGCATACACTCCTATGTTATACCTCTCTCCAAAACCACCAAGACTCCCAGAATTCCAACAGATAAATTCTAAAATTTTTCACTAGTAGTCTTGATCCTCTACTATCTGGCTTCAACCTACCCTTTTCTCCAAACTCAGGTCAGATGCTTCACTGTTCTTTAATTCCCCACTCATAATCCTTAGCTCAAGTTCTTTCCTCAATATCACGTGTTTTCTTCATTTTCACTTGTTGAAATTCTATCCATGGTCAAATGCCAACTCTAGAACTTACTCTTTTATTGTGCCTTTCCTCCTTCACAGAGCCAGACTAGGGTTTAAGTTTATACTTTCTATAAAGCATTTGTCACAAATCTATTGCAAATGCCTTTGCATCATCTGGTTTTATATATATATATATATATATATATATATATATATATATATATATATAAAATATTATAAATATATACATATACACACACACATACACAAAGATTAACTAAAGCAGGTTTACAGTTGTATGTGAAACACAGAGATTATTCTTGTATTACTATTTATTATCTTATTTTTTTATTACAACTGTAAGCCTACTTTTGCCCACCCCTATGTAAATTATTGATCATCTAGCTCTTTCTGCCTGGTCTATGATTTACTTAGTTTTAATTTTATTCATCTTATTATCTTCTATAATTTTATTCATCTCATTATCTCCTATAGTTTTCCATCTTATTATCTCCTATAGTTTTCCAATAATATAATAGGCAACAAGAAAATTTAATGAATACATATGTGGATGGTTGAAAGACAGCATAAATGTGACAATGAAAAATAAGGTTAATAATTAAAGAAAAAATTGAAATGAGGCACTACCATGAATTATAGCATTAGATTTGAAATGAACTTTTATAAGTTAAAATCATTTTCAGAAAAAAGCACACATGACAATGAAGTTTAATAAAAGTAAAATTCATACATGCATTCTCAAGGAAGAAAAATAAGCTCAAATTCTGCAAATTCACACATTGATATGTGACTGTAAGATAAAAATAAGTATTATAACTAATAACACATTTCAAGTGACTAGAGTAACAGAATATCCAGAGGGTATGAAAACAGGGGTGCATAAGTATAAAGTGTACCTGGAGAAATATACTAGCTATCTTAATGGGAGAAGAGGAAAAACCCAAAGTTTTCTGAAAGACTACTATATACTAGACACAGTAGTGTTTTTAGAAAGATGACTGGGTGATATTTATCACTTGGTTCTCACAGCAGCTCTATGAGGTAGATGTCATTTGTAGATAAAGAATTTGAATTGAAGATTAAAGTAATGACCTCAAAAAAGTGTAGCTAGCCCTGGCCAGTGTGACTTATTTGGTTTGGCATTGTGCCATGCACCAAAAGGTTGCTGGGATTGAACCTTGGTCAGGGCACATGCCTGGGTTGTAAGCTTGATTCCCCAGTAGGTTGTATGCAAGAGGCAGTGGGTTAATGTTTCACTCTCACATACATGTTTCTCTCTCTCTCTCCCTCTCTATTCTTCTCTCTCTAAAAATCAATAAAAAGATATACTTTTAAAAAATATAGCTAGTGGGGATTAAAACCTGGATTTGGCTACACATCTACCTAAATCCAAGATCTTTCAGGTAGGTCACATATAGAATCTCCAGTATCGAGTGGCTCAAGTCAATTATCAATATCATCTCTGGTTCCTCCTTATTCTTCACCAAGTCAAGCCTAATCAGTCACCAAGTGTTGTTTATTCTTCTACAGAAGGTATATTTGTTTCTTTCTAGAAGTCCTTGCCATCACCTTGGTCAGCTTCTACCTTTTATGCAATAATTCTTTCCTCATATCTACTTTTCCCTCATTTCAGTGCATTCTTCATATAACAACTAGAGTAATCTGATAAAAATTCATAAATTACCACATGACTCCATTGTTGTAAATATATTATGGCTTCTCATTATTCTTTGATTACAGTTTAAAATTTTTAATATGACATATTAGAAGCCCAGTGCATGAGAATTCATGCACTGGAGGGGAAGTCCCTCAGCCCGGCCTGCCCCCTCTCACAGTCCAGGAGTACTCAAGGGCAGGAGGTAACCCGGTGATCAGGGAAAGGTGATGCCCCATCACACCTCTGCTGCTGCCACTGCCAGCAGTGCAAGCCTCAGCCTGCCCTGGTTACCTGAGCCTCAGACGGCCCTGGGTGGCTGGGCAGCTGCCATCCAAGGCTTGCCTGCACCTCAGGCCAGCCCTGGGCGGCTAGGGGGATGAGGAGATTGAGGGACTCCAGAGGCAGGCTCGCAGAGCAGCCAGGCCCGCCTTGGGGCAAGCCCGGCCTTGCCGTGCACCTGCTGCCTTGGTGGGGCTGAAGGGACTGGGCGCCACCATCTTTGCGGGTGGGGCAGTCAATTAGCATGTCCCTCCTTATTGGCTGTGGGTGCCGCCATCTTTGTGACAGCATGAGGTTTAATTAGCATATTCCCTCTTTATTAGATAGGATAAGACTTCCATAAATTGTACCTTTAATTGCCTAATTCTTTTTATGTCACTTTTCACATTGTTGTTCTTCAGTATCTCTCGTTTCTCTTAGCTTTTTTTTTTTTTTTTTTTTGGCTTGGTTTCAGTTTTCAGCTTAAATAAGAGCTACTTCTCCAGGGACCCTATCTTTGACTTTCAGGTGTCAGTTAAATCCCCTTGTTATGTGCTTTTGCAACACTTTGCACTTCTCCATTTACTTTATCACATTGAGTTCTGCTCATATAAAAATCTGAGAGAAGGATTTGACTGAGTTGATCTGTTATATTCTAGAGTCTAAGGTGGTGTCTGGTGAGTGGTTAAATCTCAGTTTGTCTTGAATGTTGTGATGATCATTAAAAATTGAAAAATAAGTATTCAAAGGGAAGTTCCTTAAATGGACATTCTATCTCTCAGTATCATTTAAATACTGTTTTACTGTCAGTGAAATCACTCTCAGGGGTTGTAGTCAAATCCTCAAACTTGGCTGAGTATGTGGAATATGGTAGACCAGATAACTCCTTTGCCTCTATCACCCTGAGCTGCCTTGTGGTTCTGATGAGCTCCTAGGCTTCTCTGCCTAAGAAAGCCCATTCTGGTCCCTTGTCATTAGAATATGTATATCAGTTTGACACAGTGGATATGAAATTATTAGGGGCAGCTACATTTTTTATTTATGCATTTGATAATGAATTCCACAAATGTTTATTACATAAATAGTATACTCAAATATTGTACCAAGCATTGAGTAAATACTGGTGAGGCAGATAAATAAGGTTACTTTCCTCACAAAGCTTAGAATTTTCTGCTTTAGTTCACTTCAGACCCAGGTAAATGAGAAGTTATTCATTCATGCATTGATTGGAAGGACATAAATAAGCAGCTTTTCACTGAGGAGGTCAAATTTAAATTCATGAAACTATTAGAGGTCAATCATAATAGCTGTGCTAGAAAAAATAATTTCTGTGCTACAATAATCTTAAGAATGTATTGTTACCTACCTCAGCATACCCAAAAAGTACATAATTTCAATAGTAAATTAATTTGAATTTTCTCTCTTTGAAAAAGGTTAAAATTCATTAAGTATAATTTATATGCATTTGACAAATAATCTTTGTTTTGTTTTAATGGTTTAGGTACATGTCACTGTGGCAGATGTAAGTGTGATAATTCAGATGGAAATGGACTCGTTTATGGCAAATTTTGTGAGTGTGATGATAGAGAATGCATAGATGATGAAACAGAAGAAATATGTGGAGGTATGTATATTAATTGCAGAAATTAATAAAGTACTTGATTTTCCACCTGTCTCATTGTGCTTTTATCTCTCTATAAATTTCTGCACCAGATTTATGAATTTTATCTGAACTTCCATTATTTGGAAAACATTTTATATAAGGAAAGTTATACTAAGGCATTCAAAGTAACTTGTACTTTTTAATTGCAAAATCAGATTATTGCTGGAGGAGAGTCAGATCTTATGACAAGCAAACCAACTAGTACATAGTTCTGAAGTGGTCCAAGTTGGACTTCATCTTTTCTGCTCATCTTATCTGCTTTTATTGTCTCTTTTATCCCAATAATTGGATTGCATATTTTAATTTCATTCTCTTTCTAAGTCATTAGCCTTTAAATGGTCCCAGGTCCTATTGGAGACATGAGACCAATAAAATTATTAGCTTAGTATTTATTTACCCCCCAACACACACACACAAATAACATTTTTCATTATCTTTATTATGTACCACCATTACTCAAATCATTTTTTTCTGTTGCACCAGTGATTGCATGCTTGCTAGTGCCAAGCACTGCAATAAGTATTTCACACTCATTAGGTAATGCCAAAGACTGTACTCTTGACCCCTCACCAATGAGAACTGCATCAGTGCCCAGGATGTGGTATTCCATGAGAAGATCTCCTCCTCACCACCCATAGTGTCCCTCTCTTCTGTTTACCTATCTGCAAGCCTGTTCCTAGAGTTTCAATTTGCAACCATGACTGACACAGGAGGGGAAAGTAGAGAGCAATGAAAATCCCTTTAGTTTAAGTAAATCCTTCTCTGCAGTTTATAATTTATTTTACTGTGAGATCATCTTTCTATTAATAAGCAATTGCTTATTTCATTTATCTCTGACAAGATTCCAGCCCATGGAATCCTATTCTGTTTGCAAATTGGGTGATTTCAGAAGAGTATTTCCTTGGAAGGATCAGGGCCAAAGGGGCCAGGAGGAACCAGAGGCCATTGAGAAAGTGTCAATAACATAAGACAAACTGTCCCTTTGCTTACGAAAACAAATTAGAGCTTCAATTCCCATGGTCATCCAGATATTATTATTTAGGTCTGCTTGGTTCTTTCTCTCTGGCTTCATTGATGGACAATCCACCAGGATAAAATAAACAAATGCAAAAGTCTTCTTTTTTTCAAGCCAGTGACCTAAGTTAGATACTGCTCAGAGAATTCTGCTAAAGGGGTCAGTCCAAAATAATTTAAACTATTACATAAATACACCCACAAATATGATGTATTTGTCCTCCTGCTGTTTCAGTTCCAATTATTACAGATCAAAAAAAGAGGAATGGAACATGATTGGGGCCAAGGTGTTCTGATGCAGACCACCAAAGCAAAGTCTATTTGCCTTTGTAAATGTAAACATTTAACTTGAAACAACGCAACAGGAGATTTTTAACTCTCAACCTTTCACTTAGATTTACATTTGTTTGAGACTTAAGCAATTTCATGGTGCAAAGTCTCTGACCACAGACCCCAGCTCTCTGGTAAATCCTCTGGGGGTGACATTGACTGGGCTTGTAGATCTTTCCACCTGTCATTCACAGGAAGCCAGTTTGTTGAGAGGTGATTCTACAGTCCATCAGTGAAGCAATGCAAAAAGATTTTTTTGCTCCAACAGTTTACGCAAAGCAAAGAATGTTTATTGTCCAGAATGTGTATTGTCCTGAAGCTCTTATTTTATCTCAATTATTCAGATGTGTCTTGTTTTAATATTTTCATTTGAGTTATGAGGATATCTGCTTACATTTCTATACATGCATAAAGGTGTTGCTTTACATGATTTTTCTTTTCTTTTTCACCTTTACCTCAATGATTCTTTTTTAGTAAAACTGAAATTGAATACTAAATTTTATAAATATAAAAAGTTTTTGGTGTGAAGAATGTGGATTTATGATCATTTGTTAATGTCAAAGTAATCCTTACATATATAGCAGCTTACATAAATTTCCTGAAATTACAGAAGAAATAAATTCTGTTTAAGAAGTTAATCAAGTTTTTTAAAAAAACTGACTCATAGGAAAAGCTTTCAGTACACTGTTGTCTTGCTATTTTCCAGGGTAGCCCTCAAGTTTCTGAGGCTTGTGATGTAGCATTTTAATATCATATTGTGTGTGTGTACACATGCAGAGATATTTTTAAGTTCATAAATAAAATGTATAATACATACATATAATTATAATATGTAATTATAAATATAAATGTATAGTTTAATAGCCTTTATATTTGCTTATGTGAATAAATTAAATTAAATTTGTTGTGGAAATGATCATATTGGTTAAGAAAAGGTGTGTGTGTGTGTTTAATGGATTTCCCAGTTACTGCTTATTCAGACAGAAAACATGGAATTGTATGCCTGGGTCTCTTTCTCTGTATCTCATTAGAGCAGTTTCTCTTCACCTCTTGTTCTTCCTCTTTGTCTCTGATGTGTGTCCGCTTGAAAGAAGTCTCATCTGAAGGACAAGAGTTGCACAAGAAACCCTACTGATGTTCTTGCCATTGGCCAGGAAAGCCATAGTGTTTAGAAAGAAAAATAGCTTCACAATCAGTTTCCCATGGATCCTCTGGGATTATGGCTGTGGGAGAAAAAAGAGGGAAGTACAAAGACTTTAGCCATAGACTCCGATAAAACATAAATTCCTGTATTACAGAAAAAATAGACTAAAAAACACAGTGTGACCCTGGTTTTTATCATATTTACAAGAACAAGAAACACACATTCATGTTTGGATGGCATAACTACAAAAAGGGAAGACATAAGAAGGATTTTAAAATCCTGACTCATAGGAAAAGCTTTTAGTACACGGTTGTCTTGCTATTTTCTGGGGTAGCCCTCAAGTTTCCGAGGCTTGTGATATAAAAGAATTGCCATCTTTGGGAATTTGTAGAAGGATTGATAGATACAGATACAGGAAGTGATGTCATGATGATTCATTACAGATTTATTGATTGTAAATACAAACGAGTAGGGTAACAGTTTGAAAGGGTGTGGTGATATCCGGACACAAAATGATGGGGTGCCCTTACCTATCATTTGTGTCCCCTTCACAATTATGGTGGGAATTTGACTGTGAGATCCAGGGTCTAGGATATTTCATTGATCTAAATGAGTTCTAAACATTGATTTAGCTGAAAACCTCTTTTCCATGTGGTGGAACACAACAGCTTGTGGGATACAGTTGAATGAAAAGATGAAACATTTCCTCTGGTTTAAGCAATGGTTCAGTCATTAATAATATGCATCCAAGTAAATACACACCATTGGTTTCTCAGTAGTTGATTTCAAATAAAATATTTTAATGACCAATTCAAGAAGTGCCCTTAGAGTACATACTTAAATGCATTTGAGTTTGGTGCATACATTTGAGATTTGAATGTAATAGACTTTCACAGTCTTTCCTATCATTTCTTTAAATTGCATTCATTTTAATCAGCTGCCTGGCTAGGACACGTTAGAGGACACTTTGACTTGCTCAATGTGTGTGATTATGTAAGTATAGGCATAACTATAATGTTTTTTGGGGAGAAGCTACTTAATTTGATTATTTTAAGCAGTAAGTGTGAAACAGATATATTATTTCAGAAAGCAACAATGATCATAAAGAGGTAGAAAGTTAATTCTGCTTTTAAAGTTGCTTTTTTCCTCACTGTATAAAATTCATTTTGGGTAAAGGCCATGGAAAGTGTTACTGTGGAAACTGTTACTGTGATGCTGGTTGGCATGGAGATAAATGCGAATTCCAGTGTGATATCACCCCCTGGGAGAGCAAGCGAAGATGCACATCACCAGATGGCAAAATCTGCAGTAACAGAGGTGTGTCATTCATACACATTACTATGGATTTGGGAGGCAAACAGAGCTCTTAATTGTTAACACTCCTTTTCTCTGCATTTCCTTCTGTGTGGGAGGAAGTCATCTTTGATAGTCATTGACTTTGATGAAAATCAACATCTATTATACCAACAATTTTCTCTTTTTTGTCTTTTATTGAGTAGAAAACAGAAAAATTAGAAAGCTACTCTCATTCATTAAGCTTCACTGAACAAATAGTTAACATAGAAACTGTAATTTTTTTGGCGGCTGTCCAGAAATAGCATAGTGCAGCTAAAAGGCAATTCTTGTAGATACTTCTGTTAAATGTCTCTTGACTAACAGAACCATCTACAGCATGAGCATCTAATTATCCAGAGAACATTAAAAAAATAAAATCTCCTCTTAATGATGAGTCAATTGAAGTCTTGGTTGAAATACAGAATTGACATAGAGTCATTTAACTTTTATATACAATAATAGAAATGTCATATTGAACACAATGTATTTGGAAATGTTATCAAAAGCAATATGAAATTTAGACTGGCCTTAGGCATACATTTAAAAAATATATTACTATTGACAAAATATCATTTAAATTGAGTTAACTGTTGATATAAACTGTAAATTCGTCAGCTGGGCTGATGGATAAAGAGAGTCATGCTGTAGGTGTTCTTTGCCTACCTGGTGAAATGACTAAGTGGTCATATTTCCTTCTATAAAAATATAAAAATCTAGAAACTGGAAAAAATATTTTTTCATTTCTATAAGTGAATGATGCATTTTCATAGATATTACTTCCAGGGAAAACCTTAACCACACAACCAATTTTATCCTTTTAAAGACTGACATAGAATAGTAAAATGTGCCATGTATCTGAACATAAAGAAAAGAAATGAAAAGACCTGAACTTGGAACAAAAATCCTTTAAAAGATTTCTCTCTTCAATTTATATAGAATAGATCTGACTGTATATCATACTAATTCACGTTATGTTTTCCTTTCATATATAAGGACCCGTTTCTGTTTCAGTTCTTTTATTCAGTAGGGTCTGTAGTCACTATAAGAATGTCAGTGTATGAAGCTTTACCTGTGTTACAGTGGGAAATAGCCATTTAGGTGTTGAAGAGAGAGGAGCAAAGTGGAGCTGATTGGACTGTGGATCAAGTCCTGGTTCTGCAGGGATATGTGGGTTATGAGGCAGACGTCGTTCACAAACACACATTCCTTGCCACCTCTCCGTCTCACCTCCTGCCTTCCCTCTCTTCTGGTGCTGAAAGTTTTCTGATTTGGAGATCAGGCAGAGGCAGAACAGGAAGTAGCATGTCTAAATGAGGCTGATAGCAGGTGAGATTCAGCAGTGTGTGAAGGCAGGCCAGGGCAGGCACTACAATGAGTTCCTTTTCCCAGAGGTACCACTATGTCTACCCTGGAACTCTCCTTATCATTGCTTCCCTGGTAGGAGAGACACATTAATCCTGCACATGTCTACCTCATCTTCCTTTTTAGCCCATCTTTAAGGACCAAAAATCCAATGTTGTGAACACAGTTCATCTCTGATAGAATAAATGTCCTTTATTGCCCACTTTTGTTTAATCACATACCCATCCCCCCACATCATTTAACTTATTGCGAAAGCAATGCATATTCATCTTTAAAAATGCAGATAGTAAAGAAGAAAATGATCCATAATCTTAACATACAGATATAACCGCCTTTTACATTTTGGTATATAATGTTTTGGTCTGTTTTTATTTATTTTTTTTGAAATTCATCATTTGTGTGCTCCCTGTCATGTATTTTCTTCTCATTTAATACAAAAATTAAAACATACTATTTTTTAATTTTTTAAAATATATTTTTATTGACTGCAGAGAGAGGAAGGGAGAGAAACATCAATGATGAGAGATTGATCTGTTGCCTTCTGCACATCCCCTATTGGGGATCTGAGCATGCAACCCAGGCATGTGCACTAAGAATTGAACCCTATCCTCCTGGTTCATGGGTTGGCACTTAACCACTGAATCACATAGGTAGGCTGTAAGTTTTTTTTTCATTTAATCATATATTTTGGGTATCTTTCCATGCTCACAGAGGAAAAACCTAATTTTCACCTTTAATGGCTGCTTGGTAATCCAAGCTACACATTGTACTAACTCCTTTTTGATTGATATTTATGTCATTAGTTGTTTTTCAATAACATAAATACCATCATATTTAATATTCCTGAACATATACTTTTGTGTACTTTTCCTCTCCTGTGGATATATTATTTGAAGTAGACTCTTATGCTAAAATTCCAACATTTTCAGAGTACATATTGTGGAAAAAAAAAAGTACATCCAGAGTTGTACTATTTTGTACTTTATACCTCACCAATCTTTGATCCTAGTCATCTTTTCACCTCTGCCAATCTGACATTCAAAATAATTCTAACCCACTATTGTCTTACAGATCCTCCACCCCTTAGTAATTATAGGTTGAGTGGTAAACATTGGTATGTTTATCTATCCTCATTACATCTCTCCAAAATCTCTGATTGTGTTCTTTTTGCCTTTGTCTATTTTGCTTTAGGCATATTTGTCCTTTACATATTGGTTTCTAAGAATTGTTTATGTTTGTGAAAGTAATTCTTTGTCTTTTGTACACATATGACTATTTATCCCAACTGTTTGTTTTTGGTGTTTTGTTTCTAACCAAATTTTTACATTTTTATGTAGATCTATTTTTATTTTTCTTTATAGTAATTTGCCTTTGGGATTTTGAATAAAAATATTTATTTTATATTTTATGATTTTAGTTTATATTTTTAAATCTTCAATCTAACTAGAATTTACTCTGACGTGAGAGGTAAGAATGAAATTTAACTTTATCTTTCCCTCAAATGATGATTAGCTGGTTGCTCTAAAGATGATTATAGATAACTCACACAAAGTAAATATGATCTATAACTGGGCACTTCCCCTTTGTAAATCTACATGTGACCAAAGTTATATTTCTCTATCTAATCCAACATACTCTATAACTTGAGCTCATCCTAGCTAGCAAAATTTATTCTTGGGTTTCCTGACATGCACCTTCTGCTCCAGGGATTTCTTAGGATCCCCACACCCATCCCTACCCTTCTTTGCTTATTCTTGCTTTCTTGACTCTCCTTGATTTGTTCTACTTCCAATCAATCCTAGAATATTTCCCCATCTCCCTACATATCCAGACCATCTACCCTAATTACTTCAGCCCACATTGATTTCTTCTTCCCAAAAATCTTACAGTATTTCTCACAGTATTTATGTCCTAGTTTACAAAATGCTAGTATTCAGATGTTTATTGTTTGCTTACTTTTCTTTCATTAGCTTTCTTTTTGTCAAGTATATTGGAAGCTTCTTGAGGACAAGGATTTTATCCTGTACTGTTTTAATTTTGGGGGTATTATCTTTGAGACAAACCAACACAGAGCTAATGACATATTCCACAATCTCATATAAATATTGACATAGGTAATAACTTTTGTTTATTAAAGAATCTCTGCTATCAACTTTAGATGGAATTTTCCTTTGTAGAATAATTTCTTTCTGAATACATGTATTTTTCAAATATACAATAAGTCACAGATTTTTTAAAACTAATATATAAGCCTTTTTCTTTCATGAATTTTTCTCACTAGACTCACATAAAAGTATTTTTCCCATGTAGGGACTTGTGTGTGTGGTGAATGTTCTTGCCACGATGTTGACCCAACTGGAGACTGGGGAGATATTCACGGAGACACCTGTGAGTGTGATGAACGGGATTGTAGAGCTGTTTATGACAGATATTCTGATGACTTCTGTTCAGGTAACTGCTCTCCAAATTCCTATTTAAAATTTTAAAAAATATTCATTTTCCTATTTGAAGATTCATTCTGATTCTCACAGAAACTATAAAGGAACTGAATGTGCATTTTAAAACATTGGATACCCACAGCACTCCTATTAGTCACGTGGAACCCTTTAAGATAATTCACACTTTGAGCAAAGACTGGAGAGGAAAATGCACCACTCCCTTAAAATTAGTCTAATTTTCCACCAAGGAAAACCATTAGCTCTAGATATCTATTGCTTAACTCAGAGAATTCAAAACTGGCAGACCTTATGACAATGAACAGAATAGGTACCATGATGACAAGCTATAGTAATATATTGCAAAACTTAGGGTAATACAACTCTCATGGATATTTTAATGCATTAATTATTCAATATAATTTACATACCAAAATTATTCTGCAAATTAGTTTAAATTGAATATCATTAGTGGATTCAAAAAATGTTTCATAAATATTTATGGAGGAAACAGTATTTGCCAGGGTCTGGGCTGCATCTGGGCTTCTGGGCCCAGCAATGAAGGAGCTAAACATGATTCTTGACTTTATGGAGCTTGAGATCTAAATGAAAAGGGCCATATATGACCTGCCAGAATTTTTAAGGGTTTGATGGTGGGGGGGGAATAGATCTGTCTGGGAAAATGTCATGTAGCAAAAATGGTTTATGGGTGTGCAGCTCAGTTAGGTTTGATAATCCAGAAGGCAGAGATATATGCACAGACATCTCTTTAAGCTTGACTTCTTGGTTGGTGTACATTGATAGGAAACACCACTGGTCTATTCAAAGCAAAGGGAGACAAAAGAGCTGCCCTATCTAAGTGTGAATGTACAACTGCAAAGACCTCTGGCCTCGTTGAGGGGAGCCTGTTGTTTAAACGTCCCACTATGGAAAGTTCCCTCTTCTGATGAGCCCTCATGTTCAGGAGGATTTCCTAAATATTTCAAGAATCCTGTTCTCTTGAGGGGATGCTGCTCTTTTCAGATTTTCTACTACTCATTAATATGAATGTTCTCTATTATCACACCAGCATATTGCAGGGCTTGACTCTATTGTAAAGGCAAGGGGGAGTTTGTGATGGTTTTAGGCAGTGGAGTGCTGTAGTCACGGGACTGGTTGTCTGGGTAAATGTTACTGAGATGGGGAATATAGAAGGAAGTTGTCAAATATATCAGTCATAAAGGACAAATGGCAACCTAACATTTATATTTTTTTAGCTTATTAAATATGTGGGTCTAAAGGATCAGGACTGAATGTGAGAATTTAGTGATAAGCACAGAATTGGTAATGAAAACTATACTGAGGCTCAGAGAACACCATTTAAGAATGTCATTTTAAGATTGTGAGATAAAATATGAATCCACATAATTTAAAGTAAGAAAATAAAGGAGATAATCAGGTTTTTATGTTTAAAAAATGTGTGTGGCTTTCTGATATACAATGAGTGGCCAGATTATTATGATCTCTGAACACATAATAATCTGGCCACTCAGTGTGTGTGTGTGTGTGTGTGTGTGTGTGTGTATATATATATTCATGCACTGGGCCTCTAATATATGTATATATATTCGTGCATGGGTGGGGTCTGGCCAGCCTGGCCAGGGGGAGGGGAGATGGGCGGTTGGCTGGCCTGCCTGCTGGTCGAACTCCTGGTCGAGGGGACAATTTGCATATTAGCCTTTTATTATATAGGATATACACTGAGTGGCCAGATTATTATGCATTCAGAGATCATAATAATCTGGCCACTCAGTATATATTGCCCATAGGGTGCACTCTTCCTTGTTAAATTCATGATCCTGATTTAGGAGTGGGGTAGAAAATTTCAAAATAAATACATTATAGTGATAATTCAGGCTCTTGTGAATTGGTCTATCTCAGTTGTGAGGGACTAGGACCATGAGGTGAAGATGGATATTGGCATTTCAGTTGATACCTCTATCCTTTTATAAGGTCACAATTCCTGTTGCATATTACTTAAGCTTAGAATTATTATTATATGTTGGGCAGATAAAAGCCATTAAGAAGGAATACTTGGGCTGAAACCAGTTTGGCTCAGTGGATAGAGCATCGGCGTGCGGACTCAAGGGTCCCAGGTTCAATTCCGGTCAGGGGCATGTACCTTGGCTGCGGGCACATCCCCAGTAGCGGGTGTGCAGGAGGCAGCTGATTGATGTTTCTAACTATCTCTCTCCCTTCCTCTCTGTAAAAAAATCAATAAAATATATTTTTTTAAAAAAGAAGGAATACTTGGAATCTGAAACTTTGCACTTCATTTACTCCCTCCCTTCTTCCTTGTATCTTATTTTTCTTTTCCTCTCCTTTTTCATTCTTCCATATCCTATGAGATTTCAGACAAGAATGTTAAGCAGCTGAGGTTTCTCATGGAAGGCAGTTAGAAGAGAATAATTAACCATTTTTATGTGGTTTCCATGCTGTGGATATAGACAGGTAGGAATGGGCAAAAATGTTAAGGTAATAGGCTGCAGTTTGAACAATAAGAAATAAGACAATGAGACATGAAATCTGTAATTGTGATTTTATTTGTCATTATTTGAGTGAACTGAATGTGTCCAGTTCTCCATAGCCTGCCTCTCACAGTTAAGTAGAGGCATTTAGGAAAGAAGAAACATTAACAGAGCTCCTACTCTGATAGATACTTACCAAGTTCGTTCACATATCTCATTCCATTTTAGACTCACACTAACTCAGAGAAGGAGACATGATTATATTTTAACAGAAGAGGAAACAGGTTCAAAGAAATTAAGTAACTTGAAAAAGTTCGCACTGCCTTTAAGTGTCATTTGAAAACACATATGGCCCAAATACTAGTGTAATTTACTCTCCAAGTGATGAAAATGAAATTCTTCGATTTATTTTAGTAAGGAAGAACTGTCCTCTTGTTGCTCAAAATTCTTATAAAACTAAGCTTCTCTGAACATAATTATGATCTTGGGCAGGCACCAATCTCAGCAGTATTTCTTTATTCTTACTAAATCTGTGTAATTTTACATATTATGCTTAGGGAATTATTAGTCTTTACAATTTTTCTAATTGCCTAAGTCACACCATAGAAGGGTGCCATGCAGCTGATTACTGAGTATGTTAATAGCTTAGTTTTATGAGACGAAAGTAATCCAACTACTTCAATATTCTCTAGTGATTTATGCAAGGCTGGAGTGTAATACGGTTCAGATGAAATGCAGCTTTATTTTTAGCTTTTATTCTTGCCATCCAGAGAGTGTTGGTCTTATTTAAATCCAAAAGAAATCTGATGGATTGGCTCTTTTAATTGACATTCTTATTTTTTTAAATTTTCTCACTGTCCATTCATCTATTCAATAATACACTTAAATGTAGATATTTTGTGCCTACTCCATCATAGGTATGGAAGTACCAATATTTTAAAACACAATCCCTGCTTTCAAATAAACTTGCTTTATTTTTTTTATTGCTATACATTGTTCACCATTCACATGGTGCATGTGTTCGTGTGTACTTAGTCATACACAAACATCACACATGCACACACACAAACACCTCAAATATGATATTATTGACAAAACTTGGGTGCGACTAAAATGGCCAGGACATGACCAGTAATCCTAAAGTATACCAACTGTTACTTCAGTTCTATGAGCTGCTCCATTGAATTTACTTTCTGATTCTGAAATACGCTTCTATTCTTGATGATTGCTTACCACCCTGGTCTCTTTCTCAAATTTCAATAATTGAAAAATTATGCTGCAGTGTGACCTTAAACTCCATCTTTCAGCTTGTGTTGCCTACCAAAATAATGAAAATATAAGATTAGTCCTGGCTTACAGTAGTTTGGAAAATCGAATCATTTGATAGAACCTATATTATGTGGGAAAATTTATCATTGTGTATTACCAAAGCACTAAGGAAAGAAACTGAAGGAAATTATTAAGTATGTTCAGTTTGCATTGTCTTGAAGGAAAATCAATATATTGAATGATTTTTTAAAAATAACAAGTATTGATTAGATCTAATTTATTTTCCCAAACTTTTCTCTATTGATTGTCTTGATATTGCTTTGTAAGAAACTACTTGTCAACATCAGATTCCAACTCATGAGCATTTTAAAAGAAAGGAATGTCCACTATAGCAGAAGAATGTTTGTCAGGAGTGAATGAAACTGCATTTGTCCTGTATTTCTGAGATTAGATAGCTTAAATCAAGGGAGCACAATAATTACAAAGAAAAAATTAGTTTGGGTGTCAACAGTCTCTAATATCATGGCTTGAGAGCCTTTTCAGTTCTACCCGCCCAACCTAGCCATGATGACACTTGATGTCTGGTCTTGCTGCCAACTCCCCACCCATATGGTACAGATTGGGCTGTGATCCCATAAACCGTACATATCAGCACTAACACCATGCTGTTCTCCATTGGTGTGTGTGTGTGTGTGTGTGTGTGTGTGTGTGTGTTTTAATGTATGCTTCCAGATCTTTTGAAAGCAGTTCTCCTCATATTTGATATCAGGAATAAATAACAATAATCTGTATCTTTTATTTCTGTTTTGTTATCCTTTGCTTGCAGAGTTTAAAGGAATATTTGTTAGAAGCAATGAAATTAACCCCTGCAGGCATACTCTATAAGCTTGATAAACTAGCATGGAGACATTACATACCTGATCAGAGTGGTGAAATTCACATCCTTTAGTTCTCTCATTCTTAAGATAAAGTCCAGTGAGATGAGGCCCCAAAAGATGAACTAGTGACACATTTAGATCAGGGACACAAGTTTCCTAATTTCTTTTATGCCCTTTCTACTATTTGTGTATAAAATACTCTGATAGTGTATGTTATGGTAGTCTAAATGATTTTGATGCTAAATAAATCTTATCTTTTCTAAACTTTTCTTTGTATATGAAAACCATGCATTTTCATCTTCTTTATTTTATCCTTATAAAATGATTCCTTCTCTCTCTCTCTGGCATAACTTTTACACAAGAATTGAGAGACTAGGAACTCCAGAAGAAAAATTGCAGTTTCCTTTATGACTGGAGGTGAAGCATAAATTCATAGAATTCATCCTTAAGATGCCCCATGATACTGCATTAAATGTACAGAAAATAGAAGTCCAATATATCATAGGCTACATCTTCCTCTAGTGTTTATAGCAGAGCACAGAAATAGCAAAGGATTAAAAAAAATGAAGCTACAATAATAACATAGAGCTATTTTTTCTAGAGCAGCTGCATTTTTCCATAATTTGTTAATGCATCCACAATTAATCTGACTTATTTTGATACTAATTGGATCATATTTTAACTTTAAAAATACCTTATTAATAACTTCTTACTGTCCTTACAAATTTGTTTTATTCAACCACAATTATTTTAATATTTACATGTGAATGATCCTCAGATTGACAATAAGAACTACTCTTAAATCTGTGTCCCAACTGTAGAACTTGAGACTGTTCTCCCTTCAGTCACAGGTGTCCCCAGCACAGGCTCCTGTTTCATTTTAGGTGCCTAGTTATTTATTGGGACCTTCACCCTGGGCAAGGGTTGCTGCCTGAGGATTTCAAACAACTGCAGCAGCAGGTGGCATCCTCCTGGGTAGGGATTTCCTGGCATCTGAAACCTACTGGGTATTTTGTTCCAACTTTTACAGCTATTTTAAACTTTCAAGAGTAAAGCTTTCCCCCCCCCCTCCTTTCAATCTAACTCTCTCGTTCAAATTTTTTTTTGTTAAAGTGTCAACTGATTTTCCACATATGACAGCATGTTCTGTACTTTGCCTGGTATCCTCATGGCAGATCTAAATGTTCTTGAAATGAAACCTCTGGTCTTCAAGAATTTCAAAGCCATTAGCTCTTATAAGATGGCAGAATAGATTGTAATTTAAATGTTAAAGATTTTGTTTTAAAAACTGTTATTTACCTATGCATTTGCAATACAGCTCTGTTGGCAAATTTGGCTTGAAATTGCGTGAGCATTGAGAAGAGTAGGAATTTCTTAAGCTGGGATAAATGGCAAAAAGCCACAGGATCTACAACCAGTGGAATCTAATTGCTAATAAATTAAACTACTAAAATAAAAATTCTCATATTTGAAGGCCTAAATGATCCTATTCACATGTTATACATACAGGGTATCCCCAAAAATGTATACACACTTTGAATAAGTATTAATTCCAATGGATTAAACCTGAAAAGGAACATTGGCATTAATAATTATTCAAAGTGTGTATATATATATTTTTTGGGACACCCTATATTTACTAGTAAGCACAATTTTCTTTTCCTTTAAAATTATGAGATCTAAGGCAGAGTATTAATGATAACGGTAATTTATTTTTAGACCCGGTTACATGGTAGATACTCAATAAATGTTTTTTAAATTGAAAGTAGTAATATCAAATGCCAGTGACAAAATAGCATGGATTTTCATCCATTAACATAATACTTGATTTACTTAAAAAAGTGTAATTTCACATTCTTTAAAATTCTTCATGCATTTTTTGCAGCAATTGTAGAAATCCACGTTGTTCTGCATCTGTAATGAGTACCTGAATGTTCCATAGGAGTTAGGAAAAGCTCAACTGAAGTTATCCTGCTTCCCTTTCTATTCCTACTTGGTTACATATGTGGACTCAAATAAATAAAAATAATAATAACTCACTTTTATGTAGCATTTTAAGATATATACTTGATAAATATGGGTAGATAATGCATTATTATCCCATTTAAAGATGAAGAAACTAAACTTCAATGAGGTCATTTAACCAGCCCTACTCTGTAGGTAGCAGGATCAGGATTTGAATACAATTATTTGATAACGTTGGCCTTTTATTTTCTATCCCATACCAATACTTATCATAGTTCTTTACAAGCTCTGTGTCCATATAAAAAGAAATCAGTATCTTACCTGACCTCGTTTGTGTGTGTAATTTGGTCTTCAAGAGTGGTGAACTCCACACAGGTTATTGGTTTTAAGGATAAACATGTAATGTGTGGTAAAAAAAAAAAAAAAAGTAATGAGCCCAGCCAGCATGGCTCAGTGGTTGAGGGTTGACCTATGAGCCAGGAGGTCACAGTTCGATTCCTGGTCTGGGCACATGCCCGGTTGCAGGTTTGATTTCCATTGTGGGGCATGCAGGCAGCAGCCAATCAATGATTCTCTCTCATCATTTATGTTTCTATCTCTCTCTTCCTCTCCTTTCTTTCTGAAATCAACATAAATATAAATAAACAAACAAACAAACAAACAAATGAATAAATAAAATGATAATAACGTGTGGGTGACTCCAAAAGATAAGACCCTGTTTCACAAACAAATTATTTTCCATTTCCAATGCTTTCCTCCACATGAATTAATTGTCAAATCCATCAAATACTCTATTTAGGCTGCAGCAGGCCAATACAATCACATGCATATGAATTTTGATAAATTCACATTTATAGCCCTATAAGCCTGTTAATCATATCTGGAGTTGTTGCTTTTCTTTACCCCTTATGAGCAATTAATATAAATTAGGTATTTAGGATCTTGAGAAAAATGTACCAGTGCTTTAAGGTTTAATATTGTTAACTAAGATCCTGACTCATTTATAACATTCCCTGTTCAAATGAATTCTGACTTCAATATATTTTTCACATGTATATACATTTCTTACTGCTCTCATTGTGAAGGTCATGGACAATGTAACTGTGGAAGATGTGACTGCAAAGTAGGCTGGTACGGGAAGAAGTGTGAGCACCCACGTTCCTGCCCACTGTCGGCTGAGGAGAGCATCAAGAAGTGCCAAGGGAGCTCTGATCTGCCTTGCTCCGGAAGGGGTAAGTGAGGGCTCTCAGGCCTTATCACCGCCTCCTAATCCTATGAGACAGATGAATTCAGTTCACATATATCCTCTTGAAAAGATAGCTAAGATTCCTGAATGAGTGATTAGTCTTTTAAGAACTAATAAAACATATAGATGATGTATCAGAATTGTACACTTGAAAATGTGTATAATCTTATTAACCGGTGTCACCCCAATAAATTTAATGAAAACAAACAAGTTTCATGAATGAAAGTACCTGGAGAAATATAATCTCTCTTTCCCTTTCTGTCCCACACACCCAGACACACTCACAGGCTATCAATTCACTGTAACCTTGAGGTTTGTTCAATTTCAGTTCATTTCTACTCAGCTCAATGATACATTAAAAAGAAAATAAAAATGTTTGAATATTTGCTCAAAATTTTCTGAATGAGAGCATCTAATAGTTCACTGCCATTTCTGAAACTCAATAACATTGGTGTATTGGGGAGAGTGTTGGCTTCTGAAAGAGCATTGTATGCACATACACAGATAGTTCTGAATAGTCTTTTGTTGTCTGAGAAGGCATGTGGTCTCAGGTGCACTCTTGGTACCAGATCAGTACAAATTGAAGAAGTAAGCATTCATCTAGAGGAAAGTTGGTTCCATTCTTTTAGATTTATCAAAATAAGAAATATAATTTCACCTCTAACTTGAAAATGGCAACAAACATTAATATAAACTATGCTTTCAGAGGAACTGGTAATTGCAGTTATTGTAAATTTTATTCGTGAGAGAGGAAAAGGAATACTTCCGTTACCTGAATGTTAGATCAGATATTTAATTTTATGTTACAGTTTTCTTTTTGAAAAATAAATTTGTTATTGAAATATAATGCAAGTACCATAAAAGTTGCTTTTTTAAAGTGTACAACATAGTGGCTTTTAGTATCTTAACAGAATTATGCAACTATCACCATTATCTTATTGTAGAACTTTTTCATCACCACGAAAAGAATCTCTGTACCTTTTACCAGTCATGCCCCATTCTCCTCTCCTCTCAACCCCTAAATGCCATTAATCTATGGAGTTTCCTAATCTGGGTATTTCATATAAATGGGATTATAAAATATGTGACCTTTTTGTTTCTGGCTTTTTTTCATATAGGATGTTTTCAAGCTTTATCCATGTTGTAGCATGAACTTCATTCATTTTTATGGCTGAATAATATCCATTTGTATGGATAGACCACATTTATTTATCCATTTATCTTTTAATGGACATTTGGAACGTTTCTACTTTTCGGCCATCGTGAGCAATGTTCTATAAACATTCATGTATAAGTTTTTGTGTGAATTGTGCTTTAATTTCTCTTGGGTTTATACCCATAAGTGGGATTTCTGGGTCATATTGTAATCTAGGTTTAACTTTTTGAGGTACTGTCCTTAAGGTGGCTACATCATTTTACATTCCCACCAGCAATGGTGAAGTTTCCGGTTTCTTCACATCCTTGCCATTATTTGTTATCATCTGCTTTTGAAAATTACTTATAGTTTTCCTCATGTAGAAAATGCCCAAAGTCTTCAAAATTATTTGTACCATAGGTATTTTCCTATACTCTGATATTTGTTCCTAATGATTATAAGTAGGGAGATAAGAAAGATATGGGTAGAGGAATATTTTCATTTCACAAGCATTTCTGACTTACCCTGTCTTTCACTGAATAATCCTAGACAAAAACCAGTGTTCTGCCTGCATTAATACAGTATTGTCATTGTAGTGCTTGAGTCTCTCATGCTTTTGAAGTAACAAAGATTAAAAGTTAGTATCTTTCAGACTACTATTATTTATTTACTCACACAAACATTCATTTATTGTTAAAATAACTTATATAATGGGGAAAAAACAAAAACATACAAAATATCTCTCAAACAGAAAATTACTCTAAATATATATATTTACCAGTTGTTTTTCATTTGTCCCTAAAATTTTTAATATAATGCTAGTGCAAGAAGGTTCTTATAAGCTTTATCTATAAAATTTTAATAAACTCTAATAAACACATATTTGTCTCTTACCTTCCTAGAGATTAACTAATAAATTTAGCTACCATTTGAAGAAGTAGAGTATATCTAAAGTTTGTTATTAAAAAGGTATTGAATATATGGATTAAGTTATGGTAACTTTTATTTCTTATAATTCATTTAAGCCTTTTGAAATAATTTACAGATAAATAATAAGCTTTTCTAGTTTCCTCATGGAGAAATTGAGGTATTGATGAGTGAGGTGATTTCTCAGGGAACCATAACAAAATATAAGGATATTGAGAGTGAAGACCAAGGATTTATGGGAGCCAGTACTCAGACCAATGATCAGAGACCCTTCCTTTTTCATAGTGCTACATCTGCAAACTCATTGGCATGGGATGTTTCATAGCAAATAGCCAATATGAAACTTGCGAAGGATTAGTTTTGTAATATATGAGTGACAATTGCATCAGTGGTTACATGAGTGAGGAAAGCAATTACAAGGCCCAACAGTTCACAAGCCAGAGAGCCTCTTCAGCTTACCAGCTGGGGCCAAGAAAAATAAATTACCCTGGAAGAATGTACTGAAGTTCCTCAGTGGAGTCCACCTCAAGGGCCAGGTGAAGGCGTTTTCCACTGGAAATTAAATTAGATGACTTGCTTCTGCTGGTGATGACTGAGTGTGATCCTTATGTCTTGAAGGTAGGGGAATAATTTACATTATCTCTTACGTTATCTGCTTATCCTCTGATTCCTTGATTTCTATTTATTATTGCCTAGGAATAACTTTTCATTTAATTTAATTGACTCTCATGTAGTCAATATGGATATACAGTTGTTCATCCTAATTTCTACTCCTGGGAGTTAGGCATGATGTACAACTTTCTCTATTTTCATACCAATGTTCTGCTAAAAAACTGAAATGATAGGTTACACATTAGTTTTAAACTCTTCTTGACTTAGAAATACATTTATTATTATTATTCAGGTTTTCTTCCTGAGTCTGTCTGGCTTTGATAAAAAAAAAATGTGAACAAAGTGATGTGTTCACTTTGGAGCAGAAGCTAAAGAGGCAGTGAGAGATTTGCCATCTCTGTTTTCCTCTGGCCTGGGGATTTGGAGTATTTGAGATGGTGGCTGATTAGCCTGGGTCTCTGAATGAGGATAATTAGCAGAAACCTCTGCTGACACCTTAAGGGACCTGTAACAGAAGCAAGAAATAAACCTATCTTTTTTTAATCAGCTCAGATATTAGGGTAGTTTGTTACTGCAGCCGAACTCCTGACTCATACTGTCTGCCATGTACAAAATTTAGGGAACACATTAAACCAAAGCAAACAAACAAGCAATGCAACAAAAATCACATTTCAACCCATAGAAAACAATTGAGGCTAATACTGTATGTATATCATATCAATATCTAAATCAAAATAAATATAAACATGCACATATTTTACAAATGATGTATTTATGCTATTCTATCAACAGTATGCTATGCACACTTACTCAATGGGTAAAATGTTAAGAACATTGAATGCATTGTCTTTTTTGCTATCCCCCAAATATAATGAGGTAGGAAAAAGAACAATTATTCTTCTCTTTACAGAAAAAGAAATTAGAAGTTTTAACAGTTTGACATCTTACATAGTAAGTCCCAGAGGTGCAAGTTTTAACACAAACTTTTAGTACAGGCCCTCCGACTCCAAAGCTGTCATTTTAGATGATTTACTGGTCCTTTTATTATACCAACTAGAGGCCCGGTGCACGAAATTCGTGCACGGAGGGGGTTGTCCTTCAGCCCAGCCTGTACCCTCGCCAATATGGGACCCCTCAAGGGATGTCTGACTGCCCATTTGGGATCGGGCCTAAACGGGCAGTCGGACATCCCTCTCACAATCCAGGACTGCTGGCTCCCAACTGCTTGCCTGCCTGCCTTCCTGATTGCCCCTAACCGCTTCTGCCTGCCAGCCTGATCACCCCCTAACCACTCTGCTGCCAGCCTGTTTGCCCCCAACTTCCCTCCTCTGCCGGCCTGGTCACCCCTAACTGCCCTCTCCTGCAGGGTTGATCACCTCCAACTGCCCTCCCTTGCAGGCCGGTTGCCTCCCAACTGCCCTCTCCTGCTGGCCATCTTGTGGTGGCCATCTTGTGTCCACATGGGGGCAGGATCTTTGACCACATGGGGGCAGCAATATTGTGTGTTGCAGTGATGATCAATCTGCATATTACTCTTTTATTAGATAGGATAGAGGCCTGGTACAGGGGTGGGGGCCAGCTGGTTTGCCCTGAAGGGCGTCTGGGATCAGGTGGGGTTTCCCTTGGGGTGTGGGGCGTCCTGAGAGAGGGGCCTGTGGTGGTTTGCAGTCCGGCAACGCCCCCTGGCGACCCAAGCAGAGGCCCTGGTATCTGGAATTTATTTTCCTTCTACAATTGAAACTTTGTAGCCTGGAGCAGAGCCAAGCCTGGGGCTCCCTCCAAGGCCGGCAGCCATTTGTGTTGGGGTTATAATTGAAACTTTGTTGCCTTAAGTGGGTGGGCCCGGCCAGGGTGTGCAGAAAGCTTTGCTTCCCCTGTTGCCGGCGGCAACCCTGGCCTGCTCTCTCAAGCTCCATTCTGCCGCCATTTGTTTGAATTTGTTTACCTTCTATAATTGAAACTTTGTAGCTTGAGTGGAGGCTTAGGCCTGGCCAGGGCAGGCAGAAAGTTTGGCTTCCTCTGTTACCTAGGAAACCTTGCTCTCTGTGGCTGTAGCCATCTTGGTTTGGGTTAATTTGCATGCTCGCTCTGATTGGATGGTGGGCGTGGCTTGTGGGTGTGTCGGAGGTATGGTCAATTTGCATATTAGATAGGATTTGCTGAACAATATGTCATGAACTTTTTATTTCTTTGTTACAAACATTCTTATGCAAAATCATTGGTATAACTTCATGGTATTCCATAATGATTGTAACAAAAGAATTAACTTTTTTTTCTTACACACCTAAATTGTCTCACTTTATTCACATTCTAAATATTATACTTTATGCCCTAGCTGGTTGACTCAGTGGATAGAGCATTGGCTTGCAGATTAAAGGGTCTCGGGTTTGATTTCATCAAGGGCACATACCTCGGTTGCAAGTTCCTCCCTAGCCCAGGCCTTGGTCAGGGTGCATGCAGGAGGCAACCAATTGATGTGTTTCTCTTAAATTGATATTTCTATCTTCCCCTCTCACTCCAACTCTCTCTGGAAAAATATCCTAAGGTGAGGATTTAAAATAATAATAATAATAATAAATACAATATTGTGCTTTACATTCAGATAGCCTAAAAGTTGCACAATTTCTTAGTATTAATTCTGACATGTAGAATGCATAGACCTAAATGAATAAAAATACATTAAAGTTTTTCAATTAAAAATTGCCCTAACAATTTATATTCTCTGGAAAAGTTGTGCCAGTATAGCCTTCCACCAGGAGCATATCACGGGTTCTCTTTACCCTCCAATGCTGACAATTTAAATAATCAGTAGCTCTTCTCAATATACTTTTCTTTTAGTGTTATGCACTTTTACTATTTATCAAACTCATTTTATTGACTCCTATAATCGTAAAAGAGTATTATTTATCTATAGGCATTATTATTTGGAGGCTTGTGTTTGAGGTATTTCCCTTCTTTGATCATTTATCCTTGTACCCAAGTCATCTTTTTGTTTGGTACTGAAATCCTGCGTGTTTTTGTTGCCTATCCTCTGTGCCATTTGGTTTTCTTTTATTAGACTTGTTCTAAGAGGTATTGTATGTGTTTTAGTCCTTAAACACATAAAGGGAAGGTGTGAAATGGAGCAAGAATGATAAATTGAGGTTAATTATTTAATATTATAGCTTCTAGAAAATAGAAAACATGTCCTCATTTTTATCAATTAGTATGTTTTAATTAATGAATTAAGCAAGTTGGTTCAATTCCCTTACCTAGGAATATACTTTCAAAGAATAATAGTGTGCCAGATTCACACCATCTGGAGATTTTTCAATTTATCTTTCTTTTTTTTTTTTTTTTACTGGCAAAAAACAGCTTTAAAATTTCTTGCTTTTATTTATCAGAGAAGTTTTCCATGATGCATGTATTTTTTAATCCTATGTATTAATTACTCTATGTGATGTTTTACAAGTGAGTCATTATTTTTCTTATTCATGTATACAGAGATGTTATTATTGGGAAGTGATAAGCAGTTTTAAAAATTTGAAGTCCTCGCTATATATTTATTTTTAATATGGGGGGAGAAAAAGGCTTTTTATTTTTATTAAAAATTTTTACAGCTTTATTGAGTTACAATTGATATACAAAGAAAACCTGCACTTATTTAATGTATGCAATTTGATGAGTTTGGATATATGCATACATCCATGATGCCTTCACCACAATCAAGATATCTGCAAAAATGTCCTTGTGTCTCTTTGCTTGTGTGTGTGTGTGTGTGTGTGTGTGTGTGTGTGTGTGTGTGTAAAGAATACTTAACATAAGAGGCACCTAAAATAGTCAAACTCATAGAAGCAGAAAGTGGAATGGTGGCTGCCAGGAGATAGGGAGGGGAAAGGGGAGTGGCCGTTCCATGGGTCTAGAGTTAGAGCCATACCAGATGAATAAGTCCTCGAGATCTGCTGTACAATCTAGTGCCCACAGTTAACAATGTGATATAGTGAACTTACACATTTATCAAGAGGATAGACCTCCAAATATTTTACATTAAGCACCAGACCACCTATTGTGACTTTGATTACATTTAAAAAATTCTCAGTAGCCTAATTGAACGTCATTGTAAGTTAATTGCAATGGGAAATGCACAGAGTTTTCAAGTGGCAAGGAAACCGGTGTGCAATTTCAGCAGTGTTTGGAGACAGCGAAGGGGATTCAGATTAGCTCTATTCTGAGTGTGCAGATTGGTCAATCCACTGCATCTGCCAGTGCTCAAGGACTCTGGAACAGCCATTCACTGTTATGGCATTTCAAACAGTCGTTAAGGACCACCGCCAAAGAAGAAGAAATGACCCTGTAAAATCAATTTCTTTATGTTTCCATACCCAGAAGGAATGCCCTGCTTTTAGTGCTTCACTAAATGGGGAAAATACCAGTGAATTGCTAAATCATGTCAAAAGCAAAAGTTTTCACTTTTTTGTATTGTGACATTAAAGGTCTGTGCATCCCGAGAGTCTTCCAGGGATCTCTGAGCACACTTTGAACTTACAGTGTTCCCTCTCTGTTATGTTTTTTATATGTTCTATTACCATGGAATGTCCTATAATAGTAATATGGTATCTAGAAAGATAAAATAGCGTATTTATTATTTGCTTTCTTTGATCTCAGGAAAACTCATTAGAATGTTATAAACTGTATATGCAGCCTATAGTTCACAAAATCTCCGAAATTTATATGTTATTTATTATGACTTTATTAAAGACTAGAGGCCCGGTGCACGAAATTCGTGCACAGAGGGGGGGGTGTCCCTCAGCCCAGCCTGTACCCTCTCCAATCTGGGACCCCTCGGGGGATGTCCGACTGCCCATTTAGGCCCGATCCCAGTGGGATCGGGCCTAAATGGGCAGTCGGACATCCCTCTCACAATCCAGGACTGCTGGCTCCCAACTGCTTGCCTGCCTGCCTTCCTGATTTCCCCTAACCGCTTCTGCCTCCCAGCCTGATCACCCCCTAACCACTCTGCTGCCAGCCTGATTGATGCCTAATTGCTCACCTGCCAGCCTGTTTGCCCCCAACTTCCCTCCTCTGCCAGCCCGGTCACCCCTAACTGCCCTCCCCTGCTGGCCATCTTGTGGTGGCCATCTTGTGTCCACATGGGGGCAGGATCTTTGACCACATGGTGGCAGACATATTGTGTGTTGGAGTGGTGGTCAATCTGCATATTACTATTTTATTAGATAGGATAGAGGCTTGATGCAGGAGTGGGGGCCAGCTGGTTTGCCCTGAAGGGTGTCCCAGATAAGGGTGGGGGTTCCTTTGGGGCATGGGGCAGCCTGAGCAAGGGGCCTGTGGTGGTTTGCAGGCCGGCCACACCCCCTGGCAACCCAAGCGGAGGCCCTGGTATCTGGAATTTATTTACCTTCTACAATTGAAACTTTGTAGCCTGGAGCGGAGGCAAGCCTCCTGCATGCTCCACCGGCAGCCATTTCTGTTTGAGTTAATTCACCTTCTATAATTGAAACTTTGTAGCCTTAAGCAGAGGCCTGAGCCCGGCCAGGGTGGGCGGAAAGCTTTGCTTTCTCCGTTACCACGGGCAACCCTGGCCTGGTCTCTCCAGCTCCGTGGCTGCTGCCATTTCTGTTTGAATTTGTTTACCTTCTATAATTGAAACTTTGTAGCTTGAGTGGAGGCTTAGGCCTGGCAAGGGCAGGCAGAAAGCTTGTTTCCCTCTGTTGCCTGGGAAACCTTGCTCTTGGTGGCTGTAGCCATCTTGGTTTGGTTTATTTGCATACTTGCCCTGATTGGCTGGTGGGTGTGGCTTGGGTGTAGCGGAGGTATGGTCAATTTGCATATGTTTCTATTATTAGGTAGGATAGTATGGAGATAAAATGATTGGGATTCAGGGAGAACTAAATGTGGTGCCTCCAGCATGGTTTCTCTATGTCCTCATGATGTGCTGGGACTTCTGTGTGTCCGGATATTTTCTATCCTCATGAGGAGGCCAATGGTTCAGGTGCCCAGATATGGTGGCTTACTGGATGGTCCTGATTAAATCTCTCACTCATATGAAGAAGCAGCATTTACTAAACTAAAACCATGATCTGCATATAATGAAGGGAATGATTAAAACAACTTGAAAAGAGCTAAATTAAACAGAAAAGAAGGTCTCATGCAAGGTGTTTCTTATTTCTCCAACTTAATTTTATCTAGTCTTTCTTCTTGTTATTTTTATATTCAACAGAACAGATAAAAGAAGAAATTCAGAAGCTGAATTGTGTATCTTTTTGAAGAATGATAGAAACTATTTTCATGGAAAATAATAAAAATAGTATATTTTTCAATTACCTGACATTTCTCTAATTTATAGTCCAAAATCTGTATCATTCTCAAGAGAGTATTTTATTTTGTGTGTTCCACTCAACAATTTTGTTTAAATGTTTCATCTACGGCAACAGAACATTTTGTATAAAAAATAGGAACTATCCAAATCAATAGATGGTTTTTATTACATTTTGCATAATATAAATTGAAAACCAGTGAAATTCTTTGGCCAAGAAAATTTCCTAGTAAAGGCTGCAACAAATATTGTCAAAATCGATTTGAAATGAAAATAGAAACTTGGACAAAAATTCAATCCTAATTTTTTTAAGTGAGCTTAAAATGAAATGTGTGACAACTGTGACAATTTTGTTACCAAAATTATATATTTACTAGAGGCCCAGTGCACAAAATTCGTGCCTAACCTGCGCCCCCTTGCAGTCTGGGAGCCCTGGGGGGATGTCTAACTGATGGCTTAGTGGGCCTAAGCCAGTAGTCGGCAAACTGCGGCTCGCGAGCCGTGGTTTGCCGCTCTGTTGACTGAGTTTGCCGACCACTGGCCTAACCCATCAGTCTGACACCCTTAGCATTGCCACGGAGGCGGGAGAGGCTCCCACCACTGCCGCTATGCTCGCCAGCTGTGAGCCCGGCTTCTGGCTGAGCGGCGCTCCCCTGAGGGAGCACACTGACCACCAGGGGGCAGCTCCTGCATTGAGTGTCTGCCCCCTGGTGGTCAGTGTGCATCATAGTGACCAGTTGCATCATAGTGACCAGTCATTCCACCATTCGGTCATTTGCATATTAGCTTTTCATTATGTAGGATACTCTGTAGATGAAGCCCTTAGAACCATAAGAAATGCAAAAATTTCACTGATAACTCATTATCAAATTGCCTCGCTCCCCACCCTTCCCCCCCATGGGGCATGTGCCACACCTTGGGAACCACTGGGCTTGGCACTTTTCCTCTCTAAGCTTCATTTCTGAATACATACGCATATACCATGGGAATTTAATCTCTTCTCCGCCTACCTCACTTGGTTGTCATGAGGAGGTCCTGAGCTAATAAACCTAGAAATGTTTCATCAAGTAAGTGATGTCTAAATGGGAAGGGATTATTATTTTTAAGCTCACGGGTACCCTCACAGGTAGCAGGTGCTGATTAGGGGAGGAGGGCATGATTGTTTCCTGGGACTGTAGCTATGGAAGCTTTGCAGAGGGTTCCGCAGGCCTCGGAGGGGCGGGATATGGCCAGCAGCCCAGTAGTGGTGGTCGTCCCTGGAGACACTGGCGGGGGGCAGGGCATTAGGGATGTGCTAGGGGGTCAGTGAGGCCAAAGGGGGAGTAACTATCAAACCTTCCTGCGTGGTGCCATTCTTTAAATTGTATGTGGCTATTTCGCAGCTGTACCTGCTCAGGGTGGGGCTCCAATCTCCTGGAGCAGGGTGGGGGCCGGGCCAGGGTGGATCCAGGTGGGCTAGGAGAGCAGGTTTAGCCATGCCCCAGCGAGGTTCAGTGCGCTTCCGCTGTGTAGATGGTGCTGCTGCTGTTGGGGGAAGGGTCTGACCCTGGGGTGTGCCGTGCCAGCACAGTCAAGGGTTCGGCGAGCCTGAGGGAGGGCAGTGAAGGATGAAGAAAAAAGACAGACAAGAGAATAAGCTGGGTCTATGTGGATCTTCTGCGCCTTGCTGAGGCCACAGAACAGATCCAGACTGCAAGCTGATGGTTTATTTTATAGTCAGGGACAAACAAGGTAATTCACAATGTTCTTGTAAGTTTCACTTGTTTTGGCATCACTTGCTGCCCCTCCCACAGCCCACTAGCTACCCAGGAAAGATCTAGGGAGCAGTTACAAGATCAAGCTTAATTATGCTTAGAGGACTGTGCCCTCCAAGCTGGGACTTGTTTGCGACTTTGCCAGCACGTCAGTCCGTGGCTTAACCCTATAACCGCTTCCTACACTGGGGGGCCGCTCAGGCCTGCCTCCACCCAGGTCTGGAGTTGTAGGGAGGAGAGGCATGCCTGGCCCCAGCAGAGGGGGCACAGCCGTGGTGGGCTGTGGCCCCAGGTGCCTTGGGGGCGCTGATGGGTGGTTGCCGGCATGCTATTGTTGTGGGCACCGCTGGCTGGGGTGGCAGGGGAAGAGATCGGGAGTCGGAGGTGCGGGCTGCAGCTTCCCCTGAGGCTGGGTCTTCTCCCGGTCTTTTCAGCCTCCCTGTTCCCCCAGGAGTGCGGGGGCTGGGGTAGGGTGTCCGTGCAGGGAGATTGGAAGAGCTCCCTGTGGCTGCTTCCACTTCCTTCTTTGCAGTCCTGGCTCTTGTCAGACACTCTTCTCAGACCCCCGGGAAATTGGCTCTGGCCACCCGCCTCCTGCTGCTCACGCAGCCTCCTGCTGGTCTGTCTATATGCAAATTGGTTGTTACTGGGACACCGTAATGGACAATTAGCATATTACCTCTTTATATGTATAGATTTCTATTAAAGCACTAAATACATAGTGAAGGATGTAATGTGGGGCTCTAGTGTTTATTTACTTGATTTTACTCAATATAAACAAGCAAACCAGATACTTTTAGTGGGAAACAATCTGGAATGGTTATTAGACAAAATCTTAATGGAACCATACACTCTATAGAATGTGTATGGCACACAAAGTCTAAAATATCTACTATCTGGCCCTTTACACAAAAAGTTTGCAGACCCCTGTGCTAAGCCTTTGTGATAAATGTGAAAATGTGGTGAGAAAAGGGTTTAAGTGTCTTGAGTATCAGAAGAGGAAGATAATCTTTTTCTAAATACATTTGGGTGCAAAAATATGACTTCATGAAGTAAGTGAAGCTAGACTTGAGTCTGCAGGGATAAGTAGCAATAGACAGATGATAATTTAGTTAAAATTTCATTCCAAGTCAAGGGAGCAGCATAGAGAGACACTGAGTTAATAAGGAAATAACTTTCACAGGAAACATGAAACAAATTCATTTTTGATATATAAAGAATAAGAAAGTGGTGGGAGACAGACGGGACAAAGGTCATCTCTCCCTTCCCCCATAACCCTTCCCCATATTGAGATACATTTGAGACAGAAGAAGCAACTTATTTGAGAGCTCTTGTTCTCATAATTGTCTTCTGAGGTCAATTGTTAGTAAGAAAGATACACATTGGAAGTATGGATTGTAAATACACAAAAATGATATCATAGAAATGCCAGGTTAAACTTGCTTAGTGTCCATTCCATTATGTCATTGCTAAAATACCATGTTTAACATAACTAAAATCACCAAGATCCAAATCTTTCCATGAAACAGAAAAAATGCATTAGCATCCTCTCATGTGCCTTTCTTCCTCTTTCTTGCAAATCAAGTCATGCTTACTTATTTATTGACAGCATATGAGAAGACAAATACAGATCTAAAGTGGCTGTTTTATTAAAAGCCAGTCATATAAGCAAAGTAGCAAAATGACAACAGTTTAGCAGTCAGATTAGTATCTGAGGGTTACATTATCTGTATTGGGTACATATACACATACCTACATGTTTTAAATACAGAGGGAGATCATGTCACAGTGAGGCAAGATTGGGGGTTATTGGTATGGGAGTGAGAGAATGTAAACTTAGCCTGGACTCTGTTAGCTATGTGACCCAACAAGTCAGACTAAAATAGCAGGAACATCCTAATGGTGACTTTGAACTTAGTTTCTTCAAGCTACTTTTCCACCTTCTCTTCTCTCTGCGGTATGTGAACTTGATTCTGTGTTCCAATTCATTTGGACTCCTAGATTTTGTATTTGCCCTCATGGGCTCCATGCTTTTTATTTCCAACTCACTTTTACAATAGACTGTGTATCTGGTTTGGCATAGTTAATGAGACATACAGAGAGCTGACTACTCAGGAGAATCAGGTGACTAGCCAAACTGTCTTTCTTGACTCTGCTCTCTACTACCAAGTGACTGTTTTGAGTATAGAATAATATATTCTTCAGTTATGGCATCCTTTTATTTGGAATATAACAGTTGAGATGGATGAGATTTTGTTCCCCAAAAATATTTATTTCTCATGTGATGCCTTTTATTTGGATACAAGAGGAAAATCAGGATTATTTGGCTTCTTGATGTTTCTAAATAATTTTGGCCTATTTACTGCTTAAAATGTCCATGGCATGTGGTTGCTTGTAAATAGTACCAAATGGTCTGGCATAGTACAGTCGTGAGTTGTTAAAGGTTTAAATGGTCCCAAAGATGAAATAGCAAATATTTGAGGTCATAAGTAAAGTCCTTTATAAGGACGTTAAATCTTTTGCCAAGATTTCTTTCTCTAAATTTCTTCATAAGACCCTGGATTGCACAATAGTTAACTGAAGGAGCTTTAGAAAAGCATGAAAAATGCAAGCAAATACAGAGTATATAGTGACTGGAGGGGTCTCTTGTTTCATTTGATTAATTTGCTTGAAGTCTGGGTATGGTTAATGTTACTAGTGAATTATTGTTGCATTGGTGAGACAGAATCACAGAACTTATACTCTTGAATGTAGTTTATTGTAATTGTAAAAGAAGTAGTAGCCAAACCCAAGTGGTGTGATGCATGGGGATTCTAGATCCACTCTTCGGGATGATTCTACTACATAAAGAAAGAAATTTAGAGGAATTATTGGCAAATGAGTTCTTGGATGTGTTATGAGGCCTGAAGTCTTGTGGCTACAAAAGGGTGCGACAGGCCTAGTTGTTTGCTCATGTTGTCCAACCCTCTTTCCAAATGTTACTCCCATCCTTGTATGATGCCTGAGAAAACTATCAACAAACTTCACTTTCCTAGTTGGGTAGAGAGACTCAGATACCCTGCCAATATTGTGCTTCCTTTGAACATCTAGAACCTTATCCAGTTAACCCCTCTAATTATGAGGACATATGCTTTTGAGGGGACAAGCATTAAAGAGATGGCCACATGGCTTATGACATCCATACAGGGCAGATGTACTCTCACCATTTATTAGTGTGCCCCTATAAAGATATTTTTGTTTTGGTTTGTCTTTGGATTTTTTTAGTTCTATGGAACCTCAGTTTTGTTATCCATAAAAGCAATATTATAACTGCTCTGTTTCTTCTAAAATGTTGTTGTGAGGCAAATTAAGATGGTACATAGGATGTTGCTTTGTTGACTTAAAACTACTATGCAATTGTAAAGGATTACAAGAGTTTAAGTAGATGACCACAGATGAATTCAAGGACATAGAGTTTAATAGAGATACTATGTCCAATATTCATTCACTCATTCATTCATCAATTCATTTATGCATTCAACATATATTTATTGGGATCCTACTATGTGCCTAGAACCAATCCAGGTGCTGGGGATAGAATAATAAAATAAGGCAACCAATGTCAGGGATGTCATAGAGATTCTAAAAGTTTGGCTGGAGAAGTTAAGCAAGAAAATAAATAATTGTGGTTAGTGCTGGGAGAAGGAAGTCAAGATATTATATTAGAGTGGCCTAGATGGACTCTCCAGAGAGAGCTGCTCCAGATGAGGTGGTCAGGGACCCTCTCTGAGGAGGTCCTATTTGGCAAGATCTGAGTGTTAAAAGGGGACCAAATGAGAACTGAAGGAAAATGGCTGGAGTGGGGGGAGGGGAGGTGGGATAGGTTTGCACAAAATTTCAGACTCGGGTAATGAAGGTTTTCAGGAAGAAATCAAAGTCAGGTAGCCTTTGTCCTTCAAGAGTCCATGGAGGAGACTTAGAATTTGTTGAAGAAGTATCTTTGAAATACCAGTGCTGAGCTTCCACCTGATTTAATTTGTCTGTGATGTGGCCTGGGCATCAGGGATTTTAAAAGCTCCCTGGTGCTTCTTTCCTGCAGCCACATTAGGAATCACTGCTCTGCGAGGTTGTGTAATGGGCAGCAGAATGGACGGAGCAGAAGACACTTTCGATTTTGCCCTACTTCCCACAGAGCAAACAGGGCTTCAGGGAGTGCTTAAGATTGCAGAAAAATTACTGTCTTGTGGGGTGTCTTCCGATGCGCTGTTGAATATGCAGGAAAGCAATAAGGCAGGGGTGGAGGTTTGGGGGAAGATGTGCTCTTGGAAAAGACGGACAATGGTTTCAAAAGCAGGAAATTGCATCAGAAGGCACAGAAACAAGAAAGAATATGGTACATTTGTTCAGGGAATTATTCCATCCCAGTTTTTATGTATCTGTGGAGGGAGTGAAAATCTGTATTTTTAAATAAATCTCCAGTGTAATTACGAAGCATTTGGGTATGAATGCTGGGGGTATATTGCTTGCATAAAAATGTCCTTCCATGGTCTTTAATTGCTCAGAAGTCTTTGTCCTGCTTTCAACCTTCATGGTTTTCTTAGAACTAATCTGTGATGTGTTTCCTTGACCAGAATAATTTGTATTGTAAAGAAATCTATAGATAGGGATTCTTAACCTGAAATTCATGCAACTCTGGCAGTTGATGGTTGGGTATCAGGGCAAAAAGAATCTCTTAAAATGGGACAAATATATTTTATGTGCCTTTTTGTTTATATATATTTTTTTGTAAATAGAGGGTCCATAGCTGTTTTTTAACCAAATTTTAAAAGAACTACATGATATTGACAAAAGGTGACAGCTATTTAGATATCCGATATAATAAAGAGGTAATATGCAAATTGACCATCACGCCCTCACAAGATGGCAGTACCCACAGCGGGGGTGGGGCTGGCTGCTCCATGCGCCTGCTGCTAGAGTCCCCTCAGCCCCACCAGGGACCTCGGGGCCTCCTGCACCCCCCACTGATTGACAGCTCGCCCAAGGTCCTCCAACTAGCTGCCCATCCCTCTCCCGAAGCTGAAGCCTGACTGTGGTGTCCAACAAATTGGAAGTTATAACTCACGTCATTGAGAGTATCCTCCATTCCTCAGCTGGGGCCTACTGCTCCGCACACCTGCCACTAGAGTCCCCTCAGCCGTGCCGGGGCCTCAGGTCTTCCTGCACCCCCCACTGACTGAGGCTCAGGCAAGCAGGGCCGGCTGAGGTGCAGGCAAGCCTCAGATGGTGGCTGCCCAGCCACCCAGGGATGGCCCGAGGCACAGGCAAGCCTTGGATGGTGGCTTCCCAGCCACCCAGGGCCGACCTGAGGCACAGGTAACTAGGGCTGGCTGAGGCTTACGCTGCCGGCGGTGGCAGCAGCAGAGGTGTGATGGGGGTGTCGCCTTCCCCTGATCGCTGGGTCGCCTCCTGCCCCTGAGGGCTCCCAGACTGTGAGAGGGGGAAGGCTGGACTGAGGAGCCCTCTCCTCCAGTGCATGAATTTTCATGGATTGGGCCTCTAGTAACTGTATAAAACCCAAACAATCACTCTAAGAGAGGTGTGACAGATTGTTAAGGAACATATTTTGAACTAGATGTGCCTTTACTATACACCACATAGTTTAATAATTAAATTAGTAAATATTTCAATAGAGATAACATGTCTAATATTCATTTATGCATTCATTCATCAATTCATTTATGCATTCAGCATATATTTATTGGGACCCTACTATATGCCTAGAACCAATCCAGATAAAGATAAAATATATAGATAGTTTGTGATACCTAGTTGTATATGGAACCTTTGATTTGGCTTATTTTTTAAAAAATGTGTTCCCATGATTCAAATTTGGAATGAAAAGATTGATCAAACCCAAAACTATTTTATTCAAAGTCATAACAATTTGTCATTGAAAATTTTTATTAGGATGGAAACAAAATCTCATTCATGTTTTTCTCTCAGAACAGAATGACATTTCTTCTGTAATGCTTTAGGTTTTAGTTTGTACCCATGAGAGTTGTCCATTCTGAATAATAAATGTTGAATACTTGTAACAGTACAACCTGGCATTCTAGAAATAACAGGAGTATAGGAACAAAAACAGAAGGCAATTTAATTTGTATGCTAACCAAGTTTCATTTGGAATTGTTTTAAGAAGACCCATTTCATTATGTGAAAATAGTTTTTTATAAAAATTTTTACAAAGGAAGTATATAAAAATTTAATAAGGAAATATAATACTGTTTTGCGATTCTTATATGGCTCCAAACTAAGATTTAGTTATTATCAACTTATTTCCAATCAACATTCAGCCACATTGTTCTAGTTTTAACTGTGGCTAGGTAATGTCCCTATAGATCTTGGAAATGTGTGGAATAGGGCTAAGTTATCAAAGAAAATTTTAAGCATTGTTACAGAGCACATAATGTGAGGAAATAGTAGAGAAGGTAGACAAACAGATCACAAAGCAGCGGTAACTGCTGTTTATTAACATTGAATGATCCAGGGCTTATATTCTGAACTTATCAGTTTGTTCATCATACATTCATTTAATTATTCATTTATTTTTCAATATAATTAATTATGTTGGTAACTTAATATGATAAGGAGGATCTCCATAATATTTACTTTTATGAGATAACCTGGGTAGCTGTGTTTGTTAGTTTGTTTGTTTGTTTGTTTTCTTTCTGATGTAGCTTCATCCTCGGGTTGAGTCCAAGGGCTTTTTTTCTATATCATAAACTGGCCACACTGAGGGAAATGATGTTGAGTGAGAATATTTGCTATAACTTGTTTAATGTAAATTTTAAAGTGTTCAAGAGACCATGGTTGGTGCCTTGCACAGATCAAAGATGCTGAGCTACAAAAAGGTGTAGCATGACTGTCACCTGATCACACTGAACAGCAGTCTCCAGTTTGGGACATGTCAGAGCTGCTTAGTTTTTATGTCCTGAAAGAACTCTAGCTTTCTTGATTATGTTTTTAATTTCTTTGTCATTAATTACAGTACTGAGGATAAAGCAAAATTACACAGCATCTATTTTAATTAAGAGTTATTTGGATGCAAATGGCAGAACCCCAATTCAATCAGAATAAACAAATGACTTATATGCTCACATAACCAAGGACAGGGGTAAAGATGACCTTTCGAATGAGTGGAAAGGGACTTAGACAACCTCACAACAGTCTTTCTCATTCTTTCTCACACACAAATACACACACACAAATACACACACACTCACCTGCCCCCAGCACACACATTTCAACTTCTGTCAGCTATTTGGTCTCAATGTTGCCTACTATAGAGTGAGTTTTGTCCATGTGAAAGGAACATGGATTTTTAGCATCAGTTAAAGTTATGTTTTTACTGTAACCTGATCAAATAGGATGAGAGACTCTTTCTTCCCTGGCAGTTCATGGGGTAGGTGGGGGAAATCTGAGAAAAATGTTGATTGGCTTAGCTTAGAACAATGATTAATTTGGAACCAATCACTGTCTAAACAGAGGGATGGTAGACCACTAAACTTGGCCTACGTTGGGGCAATGCTGGAGTGGTGAGATGTAAGACTAAGTGAAATAAGCCAGTCAGAGGAAGATAAGTATCATAAAATCTCACTCATATGTGGAATCTAATGAAGAAAATAAACTGATGAACAAAATAGATCCAGAGACATAGAAGCATGGAACAGACTGACCAACTTCAGAGGGAAGGGGCTTCAGGGAGAGTATGGGGAGGAGTGATTAACAGGGAACTTACTAGTATATGCATATAGGCATAGCCCATGGATACAGACAATAGAGTGGTGAAGGCCTGGGAGGGGCAGGTGGAGGGGGTCAATGAGAAAACAAACAAATAAACAAACAAAAGGGACATCTGTAATACTTTCAACAATAAAGATAAATTTTTAAAAAAGACTTAAAAGAATCTCTATGAGCAGACAAAACAATTTTTACTAATTACAGCTGCCTTTGAGGTTGATATCAATCTTGAGAATCTTTGATTGCATGAAGAGCCTTCTTGGTGTAGGAAAGATGATATATAGCATATTTTCATATTTATAACTAAAAGACAATACCACCGGACAAGACAATTCATTAATGATTGTGGTAAGCAAAATAATGGGTTTCAAAGACACTCATTTCCTGACCCCTGGAATCTATGACTATGTTAGATTACATGGCAAAGGGAGAAAAATTGCCTGTGGAATTAAGATCGCAACTCAGGAGATTATAGCAGATTATCTGGATGGATCTGATATAACCACAAGGGTCTTTCCAAGTGGAAAGGGGGGCAGAAGAGGAGTCAGCATCAGAGCAATTCAATATGAGGACTTTGATGGTGTTGCTGACTTTGATGATGGAAAAATGGGGGCAGAGAATGCATTTTGCCTCTAGAAATGTGAAAAGGCAAGGAAATAGTTTGCTCCTCGAGCCTCCAGAAGGAATGCAGTTGTGCTGATATCTTGATCTTAGCTAAGTGACATCCATTTAGGTCTCTGATCTCCAGAACTATAAACTAGTATGTTTATGTTGTTTTTAGTCACAAAATTTGTGGTAATGTGTTATATATTAGCAATAGGACACTAACACAGTCTTCTATCAAAATAATTCTTTGGCCTAGTCACTAGAATTACATCAGAATCTGTTACTGGGCAGATTATGTATTCCTGGGAATTATTAAAGTCTTTATACAGATAATCGGAAAAAGATTACTGTTAAAATGCTTATTTCTTTTACTGCTAGTACTTTAACTATGGGCATAAACCTAAAGATATTAGCCAAGGCATAATTCCCTAGTTGACTTCCCCTTGCATCATTTTTAAATAATGGAAACTTATTTTTAAGCACAACTTTATATCCTGCTTTTTTGCATTTATATGAAGTCTTACAGTTTATTCTGTGTTGTAATGTAGTCTGGATACATTGTTTATAAAGGCTGATGTTATATTAAGGTATTTTGCCAAAGCATAATAGGCAACTTTGTTCCATGATTTAATCCATTATTCTATGTAAATGGCCCATGAGAGTTCAATACTCTGATTTCAATTTTTTTCCTGTTTCTCCATTGTAATTCTGTATTGTAATTTGGGTACACATTATTACCTAGATAGATAGGTAGATCTGTTTTGCAGGACCTACATTTTGGGAGCCCTTTTTAAAAAAATGAATTAAAAATTGCAAGTACAAAATTAGTTACGATGAATATATACTTAGGATTAGAAAGTAAATAAACACAAATGATAATTTTTAAAGCAGACAAATACCACAACATCACAAAATTCTGAATATTATGTAAATATAATTTTATGAATCTGTTTTACGTAGCTCTGTGTACTTTAAAACTTGTTTCTTTTCAACTTCTCAAGTGTAGGCTGAGCATTATAGAATGTATTCAAATTATGAATTGATCTCTGTCCTTGCATTGTCATGACCAAGGGGGCTTTACAGAAGCCATTTCTACACCGTGAAAAACTATGGAAGTCACTATTCCCCAACTAATTGCAAGTAAATGTATCCTCAATTCAGCCTCCCTTTGGCTGAATCCCAAAAGTGCCGGAGTCATCCCAAGGCCACTTCACCTGAGGGATAGTATGACTGAGTGGAAGTTGGGAAAGAAAGAGAGAATGCCCTAGCCAGTTTCACTCAGTGGATAGAGCTTTGGCCTGAGAACGGAAGGTTCCCAGGTTCAATTCCAGTCAAGGGCACATGCCCCAGTTGCAGGTCCATCCCTACTAGGGGGCATGCAGGAGGCAGCCAATCAATGATTCTCTCTCATCATTGATGTTCCTATCTCTCTCTCCCTATCCCTTCCTCTCTGAAATCAATAAAAAATAGATTTTTTTTAAAAAAAGAAAGAGAGTGATCCTAATCGATTCAGTTAAAATTTCTTATTTTTTGAAATTTCCAAAAATATATGTCACCTCTTCCAGGGTCCTCACCCGCTCCATGGAAGACTCTCACACATGAAGAAATCTGAGGATTCATTGCCATTAGCTCCATAGTCAATGTGGTCTGACTCTTTGATGATTGACACTGAAGAACTGCACTTAGCCTATCCCTAAAATAAAGTACACCAAGTTTTACAATCTGTCATTGACTTTCCATGCTTCCCTCTTCAAAAGAAGAATAAGCAAATCATTTGCACAGATGAAACACCTGCTGTGATTTCCATCCTTCTTGATATCACTATATAAAGCGAAGTCTGTCCGTAGCTCTTTAGGGTGTCCCCCTCTCCCCCCCCGCACCCCCCGCCGGGACTGCTGACACCTCTGTAGCCTGGCAGCTATCTGTGTCATGATAACATTATAAACATTCTTCTGAACTATTAACAGGAAAGTATCTGTTCAGAGTTTTGTTACTGTGGGTGCCTCCAGCCCAGGCATCCTTCCATTCCCTGGACATGTAAGGAGTTAGAAATATTTGTCACATGATCAGCTTCCAAATCATTTTTTTTAACTGAAAGTATATAGCCTGGAGCCTCAATATTTCTATTTTTGTTTATTTATTATACAAGATGCCACTTCTCGCCCAACTCCTTGCAGACATTAAGCTCTTCCACCAAAATGTAATATGACCTTGAGTTTTATTTCATGGTCCATAAAATGCTAGATTTTTGGTGACAGAAATTCAGAGTTGGAGCCCTCACTTAAAAAGAGATAAGGAAGCTGATCCATCGCAGATTGATGCTAAGCCTAAGCCTGAAACGAGCTTTGCATCCTCATTGAAAGTGTTCCCACACTCTAGAGTCCTTATTCCACCTTTTGAAATGCTCTTGTCCATCTCTTCACACAACTTAGGAGACAGGAAATTTTCAGTGTTTTAATGATATTAAGATAACACAAAAAGAAAGTTTCTCAAAACTTTTTTATTCTCTACAACTCTTGAAGAAAAAGCAGACCTTTATCTTTGTCAAAAGGGAATAAAACTGTTGGCATGACAAATGAAGGTTCCAGGGGATAAGTGAAATAAGGAAGCAGAAAAGTTTGGTGGATTATTCCCAAAGCCTGGTTCAGACAAGAAAATAAACCATAGGCAGCACAGATTGAAGTGAAGATGTGTACCCTCAGGTCAAGGGCCTGGGCTGGTTGGGAGAAAAATGATAGAACAGAACAAAAAGAAATGGGAGGCCCAGCTGGCGCGGCTCAGTGCTTGAGCATCAACCTATGAACCAGGAGGTCATGGTTCGATTCTTAGTCGGGGCACATGCCCGGGTTGCAGGCTTGATCCCCAGGGTGGGGCATGCAAGAGGCAGCCTATCAATGATTCTCTCTCATCATTGATGTTTCTCTCTCATTCCCTCTCCCTTCCTCTCTGAAATCAATAAAGAAATATATTTAAAAAAAGAAATGGGAGGAAATGTCTTAAGGCAGTCGTGTATATATAAGCAAGGCTTTTGCAGGCAATGGTTATGCCCTCTATTTCTTTGCATAGACTAGTACCTAACAAGGTACAAGAGGCTTAAGTATTGATTGAATTAACCTTTCCCTATATGCAAAAATCTGTATGATTAAGCTTCTGTTCTTATGTAGTACTTCTAATATTAGATTTTGAGTGAGTGGTAGTACTTAATACTTAATGAGTACTTACTAAGTGTTAGGGCTAGGTACTGTGCTCAGTGCTTGATATATGTATCTCAATATTCTCATGACTGTATAACGGTCGTACCATGATTATCCCTACATAGCTAATAGCAACATGTCTCTCTTTTTTCTATGTAAATTCCATTGTTTCTAGTTCCTTAGATACTATTCCAGTCCAGGTTCTGGCATGTGTCCTTTTCTCTACCTAGGATATCCCCTGAAACCTTATATGCTGGAGTGAATCAAACGTCACATGTAAATGTAATCATTTTTCTCCATGTTACAGGTAAACCCGTGGATACCTTTATTTTTGCATATAGCCTACTTTACTATAATTATTTATTTATGTTGGTCTCTCTTACTCCTGGCTCTGTGAGTGTTGGTATTTGTATTTCTAAATTCTAACATCCAGCAAGTCCTTGGCTGAGAGTAAAGAATAATGATTGTGAAATAAATGACTAAGTGAATGCATACTGGACTCCAGTATTCCCTCTTTTAAATAACTGATCATGCACAAGTAGTTAAAGAGCAGGTTCTCAGCATGGGTTTCTAACCAGTTAGAAACCCATGAGTGGAAAATGTTAATTTCAGTGAATACAGGGTATGGGTTTAGCTCTATATTCCCTAGCAGTACTCAGTGAAGGGAAAGGAAAATTGAATCTGGAGTGAGGTGTGTGTGTGTGTGTGTGTGTGTGTGTGTGTGTGTGTGTGTTTTCCTGTACTTGTGACTTAATTCTAAGGTCAAATAGCAAAAAGTATGGAATTTTCCATTACCTATGTTTTGTTCTCTAATTGAGTTTAGACTACATTTATATTTTGCACACACATGAACAAAATTTTAATTCATCGATGATATGTAATTTCTATACATCACTGGCACTCATTAACATTTAGATGGATTTTATTCTCCATTTAAACTGTACATTTTAATCTTTTTATTAAAAGTAATTCTCCACAAATTTGAAGAAAACTTTAACATTTGATACAGTCATGCAAACTGTTTAGTACTTTAACTTGATTGTGTGATAAAGTGAACTAATATTTAATATATGATAAACAACCTGTAAGAAATGTTGATAGGTTACCTGTTAGATATTCTAATAAGGGTGATAACTGCTGTTTTTGTTAAAAGTTAAGAAAAAGTTTTTTAAGTGAATTAAATATCATATTTTTATACTGAAATTGTTTTTTTTTTTTAATTTCTACCCATATACCTAATCCATAGCTTTATTTTATTTCTTATTCTACATGGAGAGACATTATGTCATTATTTTTATAAAAGACACAAAAATACATTTACTTTCTCCTTCATTTTTGGTTCCATACAGATTCCTGACAAGATGGTTCTATAAAATTATATAAAAAAAACCAAACAGGTCTCCTGTTGACTTGCATCTGAGGACAGGTAACGAGGTCACTTGTGAGTCATTGTAGTTAGTTCCAGAGATGTGAAGAAATCTCTTGCCATCACACTTAACCTTCACAGAGCATGGATTTCAGGGGGAGATTCCAGATGTAAAAATGGGCAATTGACATAAGAACTTTCTCCTTCACATTGAGATCCATCAGAACAGACCGGTGAATAGTCTGACTATAGATCATTTTAAAGGAATGAAATATTTTTTTGACTATACATTCTATAGCCTTTTGATCCCAATTTAAATCTCATTTCAAAATTCCCCACTGCATAAACCAACTAAAGGAACAAATTTCATAAAAATTCCATTAGATTGGTTAAACATGCACCTCTGCAATCTATTTAAATAGCAGTGCCCGGCTGGCGTGGCTCAGTGGTTGAGCATCGACCTATGAACCAGGAGGTTATTGTTCAATTCCTGGTCAGGGCACTTACCTGGGTTTCAGGCTTGATCCCCAGTACGGGGAGTGTAGTAGGCAGTCGATCAATGGTTTTCCCTCATCATTGATGTTTCTCTCTGAAATCAATAAAAATGTATATTTTTAAAAATAGCACTATATCTAGTCCATTGTGTTCATTCAGAGTTGTGATGTGCACAGGCTGGCCCCCAGCCCCCAGGATTCCTAGAGATATTCTCCAGAGGTTACTTGGGAGAGAAAAAGGTCTGGGTCTGTCGCCAGTTGCCCATTCCTACCTCTTGCTTCCTCCAAGGGGTTTCACTTATGTATGGTTTATTTACCAAGGGTCTTTTAATGATTTATTTTGGAATAAAATGTTTTTGCAGGTTTCTACTTCTTGATCGCTCAAATGTGAAAACCTTTGCTTTAGTGAAAGCACACACCATGTCTTCCCAAATCACATCTCCGCTCCAGGCAAACATTTACATTCTGTGCTCCAGTAACTACAATCCTTTTAATTTTCCCTGATCTGAGCCTTTACGGATTCACCTGAAAGCATTTGGTCCGTCACTCCAAAAGGAAATGAAATAAATGTCCCTGGGAGTGTGGCTTGGGGAGGGCTCAGGGTTACAGATTTACCTGGGCTTGGTCAAGGATTGAGGCTGAAAGCAAAGCGAGGTGGAATAAAATCAAAGGGAGAAGAACGAGCATTTGTGCTTTCTCTTTGTCCAGTACCGACACGTGGCTCGCAGCTGCTCTGCATTTTACTCCTGTTAAATCAGTGACTTTACTGAGAAGCAGGCAGGAGAGCCCAGCATGAAGGATTTCCTCTCCCTTTAAAGCCTGGTCTCTGCAACCTGCTGGAGCCAGCCACAGATCCCCTTTGCTGGTAAGTGGTTCAGGGAGATAAGGGAAGCCCTTCCATCAGCAGGCTGCAAATGAACTGAACTGCAGCCCAGTTCATGACAGGACGAACATTCACCCTCATTTTTGTAGGGGATGGAAAAGGTATTTTTAAATAGTAATAAGGTGCAACCTGCAAATCCTGCCATATGCCAGATTAAAGGCGCTCCTGCTGGTAGAGCAGTGCACAGCGGGAGAAAGGGAGCAGGTAGTTATTCAGAGATAATGCTTCTGGGACAAAATGTTGTCACCACACAATGGTCCCCTGCGGGTAGGTATAGAGGCAAAGGCAGTGTACTTATTTTTTTAATGCAACAGACATTTTGTCGGTGACACAATCACAGCTCTCGTGATTACCTTTCCTCTTTTACCAGATGAAAGGTTGCAGATGTAATCATCATGCTTGATGGAGGACTGGTGTCACAAAGCCGTAGGAGTAAGCCCAGTGACAATGGCCTGCTGTGTGCAGATTGACTTAGTAAACACTTTTGGAGCAGACGTTAGCCATTGAAGAACTATCCTACCTAATAAAATGGTAATATGTAAATTACCATCACTCCGCTACGCCCACGATTGGGCCAGCGGGAGGCGCAGGGGGCAGGACTCGGGTTGGCCGGGGTAGCCAATTGGGCCAGCGGGACGCTGAGCTCGCGTTGCCAGCGGCGGCACGAGCTCAGCGTCTGTGCCATGGCTGTGCTGCGGAACAGAAGGGGCCTCTGGGGCAGCGAGCTCACGTCCCACTGCGGACCATCAAAAGCGGGGGAGCTGGGTGCCTGTCTGCTCTGGCACCAGGCCTTTCAGAAGCCTCCGCCTAGCCGGAGGCTTCTGAAAGGCCTGGTGCACCAGCGGACAGGCACCCAGCTCCACCGCGATCGAAAGTGAAGCGTGTAGGGGACCCTACACGTGCATGATTCAATCATGCACTGGGCCTCTAGTTTAGTTATAAATGGGTAGATTCTTAATTATGCATCTTCTAAAATTCCTAATCCATTCTAGTCCTGCCAGGTAAAAGTGACTATGTGTTTGCTTTGTCAGTGAAAAATAATCTGGCCAGTGACATGTGAGAGGATACGTTTAATTTTATTTTAGGGATGACTGTTTCATCTCTAGGTTGAGGGTTATGTAGAGTGGCTAGATAGTTCTATAAGTGCACTGTGCTACAAGAACTCATCTGGCCCAACTCTCTATTTATATCCAATAAGAACAGTGAATTTGTATGGAGTACTTTACTTACAATCTGTTGGACACTGTTCTAAGAATTTCACATAAAATTTTCATTAATCCTATAATAATTTAAAAACATGCAGTATTTTATGCAGATCAGTGCATTGGAGAAAGTTGGCCACACCGTCAGAGAGGTAATGAGAAGCAGATACTTCTGGGCTAGGTCCTGTTAAGGATGTTTGCTTTTACCTTGAGTGATTTGAGAAGCTATTTAAAGGTTGTGCACATGAGTGGTATGTACTCAGCGTGAGCAGTCCACGCTGTGTTTTGTGACAAGACACAGAAGAATGACAAAGGGGAGACAAGGATGCCAGCCAGTTAGGCATCTCTTGCAATATCCCAAGAGAGAGATAATTGTGGCTTGAGGTAAGTTTGTGGCATTTGGGGTGATGATGAAGTGCTGGGTTCTAGATATTTTCCTGAAAATAATACCAATAGAATTTTCTGACAGAAAATGGAATACAAAATAAAGAGGTCAAGAGTGGATCAATAAGCAAATGGAAAAGAGTTGTTAGTAACTGAAAAAAAAGGTGCAGTAGATATTCTCATTTTACCCAGGAAGGAATTAGAACTCAGGGGAATGACTTATGCAAGATCACATAGCTAATAAATGGTGGGACTTGGACTGAGGTGAATTGAATGCTGATACTTGTCTTCTTAGCCATTGTATCTTTGCTTTTCAAAGTGTGGTCTTTGGTGTGGTGGTAGAAGCATTCCATCCTCTGGGAGCTCATGAGAAATGCAGACTTTCAGACCTCACACCTGACCTACGTAATCAGAATCTGCATTCCAGTGTTATCCCGGGTGATTGATATTCACCTTGTGGTTTAATAAGGACCATTCTTTGTTACCTGTTTGCCCATATGTCTTGCTCTGTGTCTGAAAGGAAGTGTTTTGAGTGTCTGGGTGGGTGATGATGACTTTCTTGAAAAATCATAGCAATGCCTAGAGCTTGAGACTTTTATCTGAACACGGTGGAGAATATGATGCTTCTGGTTTTAATGACAAAGGGCAAAAGATTACCCTGGCAAGTGCCTCTATGAAATCCTAAAAGAAAATAATGACAAATTCAGAAGGAGATTTAGAGGTACCCAAGCATATTTTCAAAATAATTTCCTCTTATGGCCCCGGGTAAAATATTTTGATTTTTAATTACTTCACCTCATGTCCTAGCACTATCCTGGAGCCCACTGGAGTCACATTTGTAAGATCATATGAGGGCCCTACATCTAAGCATGCTAAAGCCAAATTACCCATAAAGGTGTACTGGCCCCTTCCAAACTAAATGGCAAATTTTAACAGCAATTTGAAATCTGTAGCTTAAATACATACATTTGTAATTTGCTTAACCATTACAGTTCTGAAATGCTTTCTCAACATGCAGCATGGAAAAGCAGTTATTTCAGCATTTGGCAAATTAATGTTTCAAAAGGAGAGGACAGGAAATATACTTTCAACAGTTTGCCATCATTGGGTAGTATTTCAATTCAGTATTTCAAATAGGCCCTAGAAGCAACATAAATACATGGTTTTAAATTAGAAACAAAAAGCTGTAAGTGCAAAGCCTGAAAAATAAACCTAGTTACTATGATCATATTCCATTATATTACTTTTGTTGTTAACTTTAATTATTTGAAGAAATGAAACTGATATCTCAGGTTTCATGATGCTTGTCAGCTTCAATATTACCATCCTAATAAAATAAATCTGAGTTGAAGTGTTCAATGAAATAAACACAGATTGAAACTTTGAAAACAGGTGAAGTGGCTGGATGTTCATCTCTTTCATGAAGACAGTTGTCTGGAAAGGACTGGGGTGGTCCAGGAAAGGAACTGTAACATCCCACTATGCCTACCCCAACCTGTTTTCTACATGTAAAACATTCAATGATAAAGCATACTGATGATTGGCAATATTTGAATAACAGGTTCACACATAGGAATACCATATAAAATGGCTAGATTAAAAAAATGAAAATAGCAATATCTAATTATTTCCAATAAAATAAAATTTAATCTAAGCCTTCTTTATAAACAGTGACTACAGACTCTTCGGAAGCATTTTTGGTTGTTGTTATTTTAAGACATGCATCACTATGGCCCATACATTTTTATAGCCTTTCCCATAATCCTTGATCTATTAAACATTTTGAAAATGACACTATAATTTCATGGCACAAAAAGGAATAACAGAGGTTTTTTTTTGTGGGCATTTCACATTTTTAGAAATGGAATTGTAAATGAATAATTTTCTCCAAGCTAAGCCACTTATCTTAAAGGTTAGTTTGTCACTGATTAGTTTTAGTACTTGAGTCATGGCTCTTTTTTAAAAATATATTTTTAAATTGATTTTAGAAAGAGAGGAAGGGAGAGGGGAAAAGAGGGAGAGAAACATCGATCAACTGCCTCCTGCACACAACCCTGGCATCAGACCTGTGATCTCTAAGTGCATGGGAAGATGCTCAACTAACTGAGCCATATTGCCCAGGGCTGGGTGATGGTTCTCTCTCAGCTAGCTTTAAAAACATACCATCTACTCCAGGAAACCTGGCATTTTCTACTGCCGTTAACTGCATTGATTTTTGCTTTGCCTATGATAGTCTTTTGCAGGTACAGTAACTTTCTTGTGTTTCAATGATTTGTAAAGATATGTTAAATACAAATGAAAAATTTGAATTGAAATTAAAACCCCACTGCATACCTTCTTATTAAAGTTCATAATTCAATTGAAAAGAAAATCTAATCAGTAAATTTTCTATTGATGTTAATTTGCCTATTCTTAGGCAATGAAAGTACATCATTTTTTTAAAGAAATAAATTTAATTCACTCTAATTTCAGGAAACTTAAAATATGAAAACGTATTTTAGAATCAAGGGACTAGAACTTAAATGATTTCCAGTTATGATCTTAGTTATTCAATAGAAAGCCCATGGAATATCTTGAAAATGGCCCTGGAATAAGAGACAAGATCTGGGTTGAAGTCCCACGTCAGCCACTTTCAGGCTGTTTGACTTTGCAGTGATCACTTAACCTTTCTGAATCTCCTTTATCCTGTCTACAAATAAGAATAAACCTCTTGTTAGAATTAAGTAAGGATTAATTTGTGGGGTGTTCTTTTGTTTGTTTGTTTGTTTTTACAGCTTTATTGAGATACTAGAGACCTGGTACACGAATTCATGTACAGGTGGGTCCCGGCAGGCCCACCCAGATGGATGCCATCAGGCTGGGACAGTTGGGGCGAGGGGATGCGGATGGTTGGCCAGCCAACCCCAACCCTGGTCTGAGTGTTGGGGGCCGACCAGGGGCAGGGCTGGCCAGGAGGAGGGGCTGAGGGCGGTTGGGACCGGATCATGCTGGTTGGCTGCCATAGTGCGCATCTTAGCCACCGGTCATTCTGGTCATTCCGCCATTCCAGTCACTGGACTTTTATATCCTCTCTAATAATAGACAAATATGCAAATTGACCATACCTCTGCCACGCCCACAAGCCACGCCCATCATCCAATCAGAGCGAGTATGCAAATTAACCAAAACCAAGATGGCTACAGCCACAGAGAGCAAGGTTTCCTAGGTAACAGAGGAAGCCAAACTTTCCACCTGCCCTAGCCAGGCCTAAGCCTCCACTCAAGCTACAAAGTTTCAATTATAGAAGGTAAACAAATTCAAACAAATGGCGGCAGAATGGAGCTTGAAAGAGCAGGCCAGGGTTGCCGCCGGCAACAGGGGAAGCAAAACTTTTCGCACACCCTGGCCAGGCCCACCCACTTAAGGCAACAAAGTTTCAATTATAACCCCAACACAAATGGCTGCCGGCCGGCCTCGGAGGGAGCCCCAGGCTTGGCTCTGCTCCAGGCTACAAAGTTTCAATTGTAGAAGGAAAATAAATTCCAGATACCAGGGCCTCTGCTTGGGTCGCCAGGGGGCGTGGCCGGCCTGCAAACCACCACAGGCCCCTCGCTCAGGCCGCCCCACACCCCAAGGGAAACCCCACCTGATCCGGGACACCCTTCAGGGCAAACCAGCTGGCCCCCACCCCTGTACCAGGCCTCTATCCCATCTAATAAAAGAGTAATCTGCAGATTGATCATCACTGCAACACACAATATAGCTGCCCCCATGTGGTCAAAGATCCTGCCCCCATATGGACACAAGATGGCCACCACAAGATGGCCAGCAGGAGAGGGCAGTTGGGAGGCACCTGGCCTGCAAGGGAGGGCAGTTGAGAGGGACCAAGCCTGCAAGGGAGGGTAGTTGGAGGTGATTAACCCTGCAAGAGAGGGCAGTTAGGGGTGACCAGGCCAGCAGAGGACGGAAGTTGGGGGCAAACAGGCTGGCAGCAGAGTAGTTTAGGGGGTGGTCAGGCTGGCAGGCAGAAGCAGTTAGGGGCAATCAGGAAGGCAGGCAGGCAAGCAGTTGGGAGCCAGCAGTCCTGGATTGTGAGAGGGATGTCCGACTGCCCTCCGGGATCGGGCCTAAACGGGCAGTCGGACATCCCTCAAGGGGTCCCATATTGGAGAGGGTACAGGCTGGGCTGAGGGACAACACCCCTCCGTGCACGAATTTCGTGCACCGGGCCTCTAGTATATAGATAATTGACATGCAATAAACTACTCATATTTAATATGTACAAGTTTGATCCATGTTGACATGTATATGAACATATGAAATCATTACAATCAATGTAATGAACCCATCAATCTCCAAAGTTCCTCATGACTCTTTAAAACCCCTTCTAAGTCCCAACACTGCTTTCTGTCACTATAAATTAGCTTAGATCTTCTGGGACTGTACATAAAAGAAACCACACAATATATAATGTTATTTTTTTTATTTGACTTCTAATCTCTATGACAGGTTTTATGTTTAACTTTTATTTTCACTGCTTCCCACAGTGTAGGATTTCTCTTTCAGTTACATTTGTTTTGAGTTGTTTCTTTCTAGCTTTATGATATGATCACAGAATATAGCTTATAGAAACAATGTTTTAGAATATTTCAATGATTTTTTTTGTGTGATGTCTATGATGCAGATAATTTTGGTAAATGTTCTATGGATTGTCTTAAAAAGTTGACATTTAATAAATTAACCCTATTGCTTATTTTGTTCAGATCATACTAGTATATGATCTTCTTTTGATTTATTCTATCTAAGACTGAAAGAAAAGTATTAAATTTTCCCTAGCAATAATCAATTTCTCACTTTGTTTCTAGCAATTATTATGTCATATGTATTGAGAATGCATGATATGGACAAGAAATTCATAACTTCACATATTCATTAACATTGAAATTATAAAATAACTAAATAATATAATTTTCTTGTTTAGTTTAGTTGTTTTGTATTTCTACTGGGTCTGAAATTTATGTTGCCATCTGTTTGTTTGTTTTTTCTATATTCTTGATAAATCTTTTCCATCCCTGTTACTTTTATCCTTCTTCATTCTTTCAAGTCAAATTTGTCTGTTGTGAGCATTACACATTTGGATTTATGATTTTGTTTATTTTTTGTATAATTTGTGGATCTTTTCTCTAAGAGGGTGGGGATTAAGGTATTTGAGGTTATTATCATAACTGATGTATTTGATTTAATTCCTGCTAACTTGTTTTACCCTTTCTTCATGCCATTTTTTTATTTTCTGTGTTTTGTTTCAATCCCTGCAAGAATCACATTTTATAGGTTTCTATCTCCAATGCTTTGTAAATAAATATATCAGTTTTTATTTATCCTAATGATTACCTTATATAATTTTAAAACTATTGTCAGTATTAATTTTGCAATTATTAAGATCTCAGGTCTAATGGTATAATTTGTCTTTCATCTATTTAAAATGAAAGATTTAGCATCTCTTTATTTTCCTCTAATCTTTACTCACTGAAGGTTACCATTTGGATTCCCAGTCAGGGCACATGCCCGGACTTTTGGCTTGATCCCCAGTAGGGGACATGCACAGGGCAGCCTATTGATGTTTCTCTCTCTCTCCTTCTTTCCTCCTTCCTCTATCTCTAAAATAAACAACAACAACAAACAAACAGGACTTAAAAACTAGATTAAAAAAATTAGCCTATGACTATTTCATAGTACTTCTGTTTCAAGAACTGTTTTTGAGATTTTCATTGAATGGTGTAAGCATATTAAATGGCCATTAAATCTAAATACTGTAGGTAATGATTATAGTCCCATTTTCCACTTATCTTATATTTTTGAGTTCTTTTATTCACATTTCTCGGTTATGTATTTTAGAGTAAAATTTTACAGGATTACATTTGGAAAATTTATTTTCCAAAATCTTGAGTAGCCAACATTATATTTTCGGTAGCTTCCAAACCTGAACATTGATTTACATTTGGAAATCAATGTCTTGAATGATAATATTTGATATCTATATGCCCCATTTTCTTCTGATGTTTTAATTATAATAAAATCTGATCCTTTGTAGATGATCTATGCTTATTTCCCACCTATATACTTAAATTCATCATTATGTGAATTTCTTTTCATTGATCTTTCTGTGGAGCATGATAATTGTTTTAGCTTTATACTCAGATGTGAGTTTGGTACAAAATGTATTATTTAATGATTTATTCAAATTCCCTTCTGGTATGTTTCGCTTGGTTCTTCCTAGATAAGAGCCATGATTCTTAAATTGGATTGTTCTACATCTAAGATCATCTTTCAATAATTTTGTCTTTCTTCATTTTCTCTGCATTTTGGGAGATATTACTATATTTGTATTACAAATCACTGGTTAAATTGATCCCCTCTTGAAAGTGCTGCTCTTGATTGTTTTCTGAGGATAATTTAATGTTACAGATATTCTTTACTTTGTTCTCTCTTTTTTTTTCTTTTTTTTTTTTTGTTTGTTTTTTTATATATATTTTTTGAATTTTTACAGAGAAGAAAGGAGAGGGATAGAGAGTTAGAAACATCGATGAGAGAGAAACATTGATCAGCTGCCTCCTGCACACCTCTTCCTGGGGATGTGCCCGCAACCAAGGTACATGCCCTTGACCAGAATTGAACCTGGGACCCTTAAATCCGTAGGCTAACGCTCTATCCACTGAACCAAACCAGCTAGGGCTGTTCTCTCTTTCTTAACCTGTTCCCATCACTTTTCGTTTTCACTCCTGTTTGGTTTTTCAGAGAGAGTGAAACAATGTGTGTTTATTGCAATCAATAGAGACAAAAAGAGTCTTCTTTCAGTGCTAAAATACTTTTCCGGTGCATGTATTTTCTTAACTTGGACTTGTTATTTTCCTTGTTCTGTTATCTTACCCTCCCTATGTTGATTACTCTGGCCTATTCTTAGAAATACATAATGCCCATCAGTTTGTTATAGGCACTGATACATCCTGCAGTAAGAAAACTCTTTAACTATCTCCATACCAATATCTCCTAAAGGTAATGCATCCTAGAACTTTCTTCTCGGTGAAATACATCACAGAGCAAGTGTTTCATGAAATTATATTTTATCACAAATGGCTTAAAACAGGTCATTTAAAAATCTGTTAACATTATGAGAAATTTTTGATTGCTGTAATTATCAATTATTACTTATTTTCACCTTAAGGACATTTTATTATGTTTTTATTCTTAGCAGTGTCATTACAAATGAAAAGAAATAGCAATGAAGAGTCTCCCAATGTTTTTTCCTGTTATGTAAAAATAATATGGAGATGTTAAGAATATATCTTCTAATTATTTAAATGAGGAGGAAAATCATTTAATGAAATTTTTATAGACACCCACACAGAGAAACTGCAGAAGAAAATTGCAAAGTTTATCACACGTTATACTATCACAGATCACATTTATTGCAAAAGAATGCTAAAAGTTGTCAAAACAACTAATTATAGGATGTGAACTCATGTTTTTTCCTAACTTTGCCAATTGGAGAATTCCATGTCTGGGGTTGGAACATTTCAAAGAATCTTATTTTTTGTGTATCTTATAACTATATAGAATATAAAAGATGTTTGCACCGAAGTACATAAAATGAAGAAGGAACTGCAACTAGTCGCCAAGGCAAACCAATGAAGATAGGAAACCTCTTCAACAAATGGTGCTGGAACAATAAAATAAATAAATAGACTACTACTATACACCAGACATAACCCAATGTAAAAGTCAGACAATAACACTGATATAAGAAAACATGAGACAATATTTTTATGACCTTGGTTTGGGCTGATATTTTTATAGGGAACACAAACCATAAAATAAATATTGATAAATTAAACTGCCTCATAATAAAAACAATAAATTCTATTATCAAAAGACACTCTTAATAAAACATAAAGGAAAGTTGCACATAGTATAAAATAGTCTCATATATATATATATATATATATATATATATATATATATATATATATAAAATAACTTGTGCCTACAATACATAAACAATCTTTACTAATCAATAATAAAAGATAAACAACCCAATTGCATGGGGGAAAACTTGATCATGCTTCACAAAAGGCATTTGCTCAATGTCATTATCAGAGAAATATAAATGAAAACCCCAGTGAGAGTTATTCCTACACAACCAATAGAATGGGCAAAATTAGAGACTAGAAACACCAGATGTTGGTGAGGATATGAAGCCCAGGACTCTCAGACATTGTTATTGAGACGATAAAATGCAACACCTAATTTGAAAAAATTATACTATATTCTTTGATTCAGCAATGCCATTTAGGTGTCAACCCAAGATAAATGTCTGCAAAAAAAAAGTTGTAAGTAAATAATGCTAATTCTTAAAATGGAAGTCAATAAAAGGGAATACAGCCTGGCCGGCATGGTTCAGTGGTTGAGTGTCAAACTATGAACCAGGAGGTCACAGTTCTCTTCCAGGTCAGGGCATATGCCCAGGTTGTGGGCTGGATCCCCAGTGTGGGGCATGAAGGAGGCAGCTGATTCTCTCTCATCATTGATGTTTCCATCTCTCTCTTCTTCTCCCTCTCCCTTCCTCTCTGAAATCAATAAAAATATATTTTAAAAACCTATAAATAGAAAAGCCTAAGCAACCATTCGACTGTTCGACCGTTTGACCGGTAGCTATAATGCACAATGACCACCAGGGGGCAGACACTCAACGCACATGCATGGAAACATGGAAGAGACTGATGAATCTCAGAGGGAAGGAGGGAGTGGAGAGGGCAGGAAGAGATTAACCAAAGATCTTATATGCATACTAGAGGCCCAGTGCATGAATTCGTGCATGGGTGGGGTCCAGTTGGCCTGCCCCGATTGGGGCCGATATGGCTGAGTAAGGAGGGGAGAGGGGACATGGGAGGTTGGCAGGTCAGGGAGGGACCATGGGAAGGCTCCAGGGCATGTCCGGCCTGTCTCGCTCAGTCCCAATTGGCCAGACCCCAGCAGAAAGCTAACCTACCAGTCAGAGCGTCTGCCTGCTGGTGGTCAGTGCATGTCATAGAGATCGGTTGACGAGTCAACTCTCTGGCCCCTGTTGGTCAGTGCACGTCATTGAGCGGCCTTAGCATATCATCAGCATATTATGCTTTGATTGGTTGAATGGACAACTGGACACTTAGCATATTAGGCTTTTATTATATAGGATATGGTGTAAGAGAGTGGTCCAATTTCATTTTTTTACATGTATCTGTGCCGCGCCAGCACAGCCAAGGGTTCGGTGAGCCTGCGGGAGGGCCGGTGAAGGATGAAGAATAAAGAATAAAGACAGACAGAGAGAATAAGCTGGGTCTATGTGGATCTTCTGTGCCTTGCTGAGGCCACAGAACAGATCCAGACTGCAAAGCTGATGCTTTATTTATAGTCAGGGGCAAACAAGGTAATTTACAATGTTCTTGTAAGTTTCACTTGTTTTGGCAGCACTTGCTGCCCCTCCCACAGCCCATTAGCTACCCAGGAAAGATCTAGGGAGCAGTCTCAAGATCAAGCTTTATGCTTAGCAGACTGTGCCCTCTAAGCTGGGACTTGTTTGCTAATTTTGCCAGCAGGTCAGTCCGAGGCTTAACCCTATAACCGCTCCCTACATGTATCCTCCAATTTTTCCAACACCACTTATTAAAGAGATTATCTTTTTCTTCATTGTATATCCTTGCCTTTTTCATTTTAGATTTAGTGTATAAGTGAGGATTTATTTATGGGCTCTCTATCGTATTCTATTGATATATATATATCAATAGAATACAATATAATAAAACATAATAAAAACAATAAATATATATATGTCAATATCATACTATTTTGATGACTTGTGTTATAGGATGGTTTGATATCAAGGAACATGATACTTCTCACTTTGTTCTTTCTCAAAATTTATTGGTTATTTGGGGTCTTTTTTGATTCCATATAAATTTGTAGGATTAGTTCTAATTCTGAGAAGAATGCCAATTTATATTTTAAATGGGGTTGGATTGAATCTTTATATTGCTTTAGGTAATGAGGACAATTTAGCAATATTAACCCTTCCATTTCATGAGCAAAGCATAGCCATCTATTTATTTATATCTTGTTGAGTTTCTTTCTTCAGTGTCTTACAGTTTTCAGAGAGAGTATAGGTCTTTCATTTATTCCTAGATATTTTATGCTTTTTTAATTGTAAATGGTATTCTTTTCTTAATTTCTTTTTCTGATTGTTTATTATTAGTGTTTATAAAGAATATAATTTTTATTTCTAATAAGTTTTCAGGTGATGCTAATACTACTGGTCAGGGAACTGGATAATGGCTTCTCTTGGTAACAGCTAAAGAGCGGAGAAGAATAATTAATTTTCAAATTTGTACTTAAAAGAATACATGACTATCAGAATATGGTGGAAGCCCCTACTGAGTCCTGCCCTTCCAGGTATATCACTGCTCTGACTAATGTTTGAGTTCTTTTAGCCACTTAAGGCACATTCACAATTAATTGCATTCATTTGGGTCAAAATTTACTCCTTTCATATCTATTTGACCTGAGAAGTTGCGATCATGATAGGTTATTAAGCTATTAGAGGACAGATGCACAAAATTTGTGCAAGAATAGGCCTTTGCAGCCCCGGCTGCCTCAGCCCTCACAGCCCTGGCTTCATCCAGAAGGTCATCAGGATGGTAGTTCCACTGTTCAGCCATTTGGTCGATTTGCATATTATGCTTTTACTAGAAGCCCGATGCACAAAGATTCGTGCTAGAATGGGCTTTCCTTTCCTTGGCTGCTGGCACCGTCTTTCCACTCCAGCCCAGCTCCTTTCTGCTCAGGCCTCTTTCAGCTCCAGCCCCGCCTTCCCTCACTGCCCAGAGGCCCTGAGAGACCATTTTAGCAATATTAACCCTTCCATTTCATGAGCAAAGCATAGCCATCTATTTATTTATATCTTGTTGAGTTTCGACAAGATATAAGTGACGACGCAAGCATCCCACGCACCCCCCCCCCCCGTCACTCGGAGCCTGTGTATGCAAATTAACTGCCATCTTTGTTGGGTTAATTTGCATATCACCCCTGATTGGCTGGTGGCATAGCGGAGGTACAGTCAATTTACATGTTTGTCTATTATTAGGTAAGATTATTATAGATGTTAGTGATTTATTGAAAGGGGTGGGATGATGTGGCAGATTTTATTACTGAGCCCAATTCTTTCTTTCATGTATGTTGTCATATGATTCATATTGCTGTATGGATGGGGACATGAGAAAGGATACTTTTTCATCTGACTAAAGCTTAGACATCTGAGTTGTCTTGGCCAACAAAAAGTGAGTTCTGAATGGAAGCTTTGAGAGCCCTCCTGTGATTTTTCAACTGTTTTCTTCCCTTTGCCAGAAGAATAGTATGTTACAAATAATGGCTGCTCCTTGGCTAGGATGAGAAAAATATGTGCAGAAGAGTTATAGTCAATATGTTATCTGAGCAAGAAATGAACATTTGTTATTATATGTCAGTGACATTTGGGAGCTATTATTGTAGCAAAATCTAGAGAAAATTGTTGAATTACTTCCTACTTGATACCAGGTATCAGGTGAGGCTGTATTTTAATTTTTGTTACCACAATAATCCTATTACTTAGATACTCTTACTCAGAAGAAAATAAGGTTTGCAGAGAGTTAACCACACTAATTGCTAAGAGATTTCTATTAATTATACTAATAATGCATAAAATGGTGAGATATAAGTAAATAAGATTATATCCAAAGAAAGTAAAATTTATTAAGAAATATTATTAGTTTACCCTTTCTCATCCCAATATCTTAACTAATGTGCAGACTTAATGTAACAATGGAATATATCAGAATCTTCTCCACCAGAATTGGTTTTTCCATTCCAGAGTCAAATATATTTTTAACCACTCAGAGTAGATACCTTTAGTTAACAATATTTAATCTTCAAAACTCTATAATTTTATTGGCTTTCTTTTGCAGTATATGGACTAATCAAAGAATAGCCTAAGGTTTTGATGTTTGGAAGTGGAAGATAGACTCCAATAAGTTGAATGAATGGGGAGATAACATTAGTCTAAATTTAAGAAAAATATAGTTGAGTTAATAAACATGATAACTTAATAGATCATTAAAAGATTGGTTGTTGTCCTAACCTGTTTGGCTCAGTGGATAGAGCGTCAGCCTGTGGACTGAAGGGTCCCAGGTTCGATCTGGTTAAGGGCATGTACCGTGGTTGCGGGCACATCCGCAGGAGGGGTTGTGCAGGAGGCAGCTGATCGATGTTTCGCTCTCCTCGATGTTTCTAATTCTCTATCCCTCTCCCTTCCTCTCTGTAAAAAATCAATAAAGTATATTTTTTTTTAAAAAAAAAGATTGTTTGTTAGTGATGTAGTCAATGTGGAACTCAAAGGAGAGATGATAAAGGCCCTGGGATTCAAGTTTTGTGCTCAGGAAGCCTGTGTTAGTGAAGAGTCTATGATTAGGGATGTACAAAGTAAGGTACTTTTCCAATAGGGTGAGAAAGATGTTTTATGAGGAAAGATTAGAAAATCCACTGTGATTTAGGGTTAGCTTTCTCATATGTTTCATTCATTCATTCTTTAAATAAGTGTTTACAAAGCACCTGCTCTCTGCCAAGTGTATTAAGTAAGGGTTATATGCAGTGAATAGGAAATAAACCTGCTCTCACAGGTCTCTTACTTTCTTGGGGAAAGTAAAGTGGGGGAAACAAACAGAAGCAGTAATCTTTTGGAAATTGTAAATACAATGAAGAGAATGATAAAGGAAGACTGAATTGGGTGTGACTATTTGCTAGTAGGATGGTATTTGCAGGAGAGGCAGATGGAGTTATCTGGAAAGGACACTGAGGAGAACTTGATGTTTGAGCTAAGACCTGAATGAAGGAAAAAAAAAAAAAAAAAACTAGCCAGGGAAAAGTTTGGAAGGATACTGTTCCTGCGTGGTACCCGCAAGGGGAAAATGCCTTAAACATTAATGAGGTCTTCATGTTCCATAATATCACCAAGGCCAGTGTTTCCTACATTTAAAAGGATATACAGCCTGGTCGGTGTGGCTCAGTGGTTGAGCGCTGACCCATGAACCAGGAGTTCACAGTTCGATTCCCGGTCAGGGCACATGCCTGAGTTGTGGGCTCAATCCCCAGTGTGGGGCATCAGGAGGCAGCTGATTAATACCTCTTTCTCATTATTGATGTTTCTATCTCTCTTCATCTCCCTTCCTCTCTCTGAAATCAATAAAAACATTTTAAAATAAAGATATATAGATATAGATACTATATATATAGCCTTTGGAATATGAATGTCTGTGTTTTATTGCTAGGCTTTTTTTAAATAATTATTTTTATAGACAAGTATTCTCAATTTCTTGTTTGATTTCTTTTTACTTTATTTTGTTAGCTTCAAGGGCATGTCTTGAATATAACAGCTGTATTGGGAGCATGTGGAATTATATACTATACAGTCAGAAAGAAAATGAGAAAGTATAATTATCTGGGAAGTTTCATATAATTCATACAAGCTTTTTAAAAAATAATTTTTGTTGTCTAAATTTTCTGTGCTGTACCTACATATGTGTTTCTTAAGCTTTTGTGAAATTTTGACCCCAAATATTCTATGGAGCAAAAGATTTAGTCACTGGACTATTCCCACCCATGATCCTCCTCAATAAACCCCCCAAAAACCTCAAACCAAAGAAAATAAAATACGTGTTAAATATCTGGATAAATAAACCAAATTAAAGAACCCCGAATAACAACTACTTCAGTAGAATGATCAGGAATAGCATCTGTTTGAAAACAACTCCAATTTAGTCATAAGCAAATTACTTTTGTTAGTCACAACAATGTTATTCTATATGACATAGTTGTATATAGTTTTAAAAAGGTCAGTCTCAAAGCCTATTAAAGGGAGTACAATTGTGTTATTTGATCAAAGGGTTAGAAATACATAAAACAGGGCCCCTTTTCAATTAGGGCTATTGTTTGTATATTTCACTAATGCCCATGGTGGGGATAGAAGACACATCCCTTAATCTGAATACACTCAGGTAGAGATTATTATATGCACAGCTCTTTGTGCTTTTGAGCGAGGTCCAATCACTAATATTAACTGAACTATATAGAGATAGCGATTATATCTGAATAAAGATGAGTATATTAAGCTTTTCCAAATACTCTCATATGAGTATATGAACTGAAGGAAATTCAAACTATAAAATGCTTCATCATTTATATTCATCATAGCTTAATTTTGGCATAATTCAACCAGTATTTAAAGAAAACTAAGAGGAAATGAATATTGTTCATCTAATCATCAAAACCAAAAAACAAAGCTATTTTTGTCTTAAGTGACATATTTTCCAATGACCTATGAGAAAATATAAAGCATCTAGAACTCTAAAAATTAATAATTTACTCAGTGATAAGATTGAATGTGTTTTCCAACGTGTAAGAGACCACATTTGGGTATTTTTCCTTCCATTTTATCTCTTATGTAGTACATTTTACAATTTCACAATGTCCTTCTTTTTAGCTTGTCCCTAATGTTAGCCAAGAAGTTCCCAATGGCAATTCAGAATAGAAGAACATTTAAATCCAGGAATATAATTTGGGGTATCAGAAACCTTTTAGAAATGATTTTCTTTTCAGGGAGAAAGGCTACTGTCTAATTAGCCAGTGACAAGAATCTAATTAGCCAGTAGCAAATCCACCTGATCTTCTAATCATCAATCACATATCTTGTTAGTGGGAAAGTTATCTTAGTTTATTATCATTTAATCTTATGATTCATTTTCAAGCTGAGTGAATCAGACACTTGCATGACCTGTTGTTTAATGAAGGGTTCCTAGAGGAACCAGCATATAAATATAGAGCATCCATAATTGATCAGATTATGCTATAAATTTTCAAACATTTATAGATGAGAGACTTTTAAGTATATTACTTATATTTCCTCATTTTTTAAACAAAAGGAAACTATTTAAACATTAATTGGAACCTTTTCTTTGGATACGTTGAATTCTACTCCTAAATTAGCAAAGTATGTTTCAGTGCATTGAATTACCTAAAAATAGCTTTTGTGTGTGCACTGCAGAGGTGGCAAGGACAAACTTTTGCAGATAATTATTCCTCACTTCTACTTGGTAATAAACTGGTCATGACAATTTTTAGTACGTCAGTGTGTTCCAGCATTTCTGAATTTCCTAGTCTTGATTTAGCTATACCTTGTACTGGAAATATCCTATCATGTTATTTGTTTGGATGCCAAAGTTCCAGCCTACGGCTTTGATAAATTTGTTTCCTGGATCATTACATCAAATATGCTTTATAAAAGAATTTAATTAGAGTAATTTTGTATGTGACATAACTAAATAATCATATCCAACTTACTTCTGCAATTCTTCACTGAGGATTTGGTTTGAATCTAGTGAGTCTAGACAATTCCATGGGTACTATTTAAAATTTTGTCTTAGTCATAAAGAGTTTTATGTGTTCATCACCAAAAACAACAAAATGAGAAGATACATCAAAAGTTTCTTAGAGCAAATATTGCTAAAACTGAATTTTTGGTACACATTGGCATTTTCAATGTACTTATAGATGTTAAAATAATTTAAAAACACTTCAATTCAATGTGTTGTACTCATCCATTAAGATGACATATATATGTATGCATATGTGTGTGTACACGCATTGGCTTTGAAATCAAATCAATGATGCGAGAAGCAAGGTAAAACTGAATGGAACAATGATTTTAAGACATCAATTATTGTCATATTGACTACATCACACACAAAAAACTCACACTACTCTATGCCATGCACCTCTTCTAACCTTAGTTTACATGGAAATCCCATATCTGCCTAGAGAGAAATATATTTTCTAGAGAACCGGCAGTACACCTTCCCATTGTCCAACACTGCTAGCACTTAAATTAATCTGACATCCTTTAGCACCTCATGACTGCCTTGAGTTGATTTTGTGCAGGAAGACTTAGTTCTACAACAAAAACAAATCCTTACTTACTTGTGTTGCCCCATTTAATTATTACCAAAAAAAAACCCCATTAAAATAAAATAAAATAAAACCATTTTAAAAAAGAATATTCCTGGTAGACCACTAAATATATTACCAAATATTAATGTGAGGTCAGAAGAAAGGAAGAATATGAAATGAAAAACATATTTTAAAAACATTTTACTTGAAATACAAAATTTAAGAATATTTTCAGATATTCTCATGAAAGTATACTGTTCATCTTTGGAAGTTCAATGCCCCCCTGTTCAAAGAGAGTCAATGGCATTATTTTATAGAATGTTTGGTAAGAATGAAATGTAATTTAATGCCATACATAATCAAAGCATTAAATTTGCAATTGCTATATAGTGTGTATACTAAAGTTGCTGCTTCCCTTGAGACACAGCATTGAAGTACAAAGAGAAGAGAATACTGTCACATCTTAGTATGATTTGAGGATTAAATGAACTAGCACATTGCTTGGCATGTATTTGGCTTTCAATATCTGTTTATTTTCCTACTCAAAAAAATCAGCCATTGTTTGGAATAATTATTATGAAAGGCAAAATTAGATAGAACTGAAAAATCTTTCACAGTAATTTCTTTTGCAGTTAAAAACTAATTTTGTAATCCAATAATGAACATAGCGTTGCATGTTTTACTTAATTGTTTGCATTTATTAATCATTTAGATACATTACAAAAACATAACTAACTAGGAAAAAAGGAAGTGAACAGTGCTATATTCAAGAAGATAATCTGGTTTGCAGCATGTTTTCCTCCACAAGGGCCAGCCCTTATCTCCCATCTGAGAACTCACCACTAGGAGTTCAACCCTTGCTTCCTGAAGTCAAGACCTAAAATAGCTATTAACATGTGAAAGATATTATTATAAGTATTCTGTTTTAACACCTTATCTAGAAATGAAAAAAAAGAAACTTTTTTTTAAAGTTCAGATATCTCATACATTTTCTATACAATATTTTTCAACCCATGGCCAATGTTTTTCTGAGGCAAAATTTTCTTTTATCCTGAGTTTCATGGGGTAAAATAGCTTGAATAAGTGATATTTGAAGGTACTGATGAATGTTTCACAACAACCAAAAACAGACATATCTCATTGTCACTGGCAGTTGGGTGAATTGTGTTCAAATTGTTTCACATTAAATATGATCAAGTCAATTAAAGAATTGCCTATAGATCTGGTGAAATTGCTATCCTTTCAAATACAGTATATTAAAAATTGAAGTAAATATTTAAATATTTATTCTATAACAAAATATTTTACTACTTGGAATAGATGCAAGATTTCAATTTGGGTTATTTGGGTTTTTAGGTGTAAGGAGGACTTTTCTCACTGGTTTATACTTTAAAATGTGTTTAAGTGTGTCTTTATTTGTCTATCTTTTAAGCATAATCTCTATGTGTTTCTAATTATAAAACATTGGATTCTTTCAGTCTTTTACAGAGTTTTGTTTTTGTTTTTGAAATATTTCGTGGTTGCATCCTCCCTAAAATGCATTAAAGCAATTTTATTTAAACTTCAGATCATCCAATTATCAGAATAGCACTATATAGACAACACATGGAGAAATGAGTCATTCACCCATCTCCCGTCTTTTGTTTCCTTTCCTGATTGAAGGGTTCAACAAATTGCTTGGGCTGGTAATGACTATGAAAGTTAAACACTATTTTTATCCATTCAGCTGGGAAAGTTTCAATACAACATGTGGACCCATCATTCTGTCCTGGGCAGAAGCTCTGAAGATTCTTGACAGCTTATAATCTTCCTTGCTCATATTCACAAGTGAAAATGATTATACTTAAAAGCAGGAACTTTACACACTAATTTTTGAATCAGCTTTCAAAAAAGCAGCAACCCTATGAAAATCGCTTGCACTCTATTGCTTTTGAGAAAGTACTTATCTCAGAGAACAAAGCATTCAGGGTTTAAGGATTACATTTACTTGTTTGTCAAAATTTAAAGGATAAAATATATGAAATCTATATATTTGTGATAACACTTTTGACTTACTTATATGTAAATGTTCTGAGTAAAGTTGAGTCAAAAAGTTGGGAGTCTATTTGGTAGAAAACATTATTTCCACATTAGAAGTATATAAGATCTGGCTCACTCAGGCTAGTCTATATGGAGCACCAAGGCCCCCTCACTGGTATATATATATATATTTTTGGGGTTTTTTACTACCTGAAATCTTATATTTTTGTGTTTACTTCTAGGAGTCTGTTTCACCCATTAGAGTAGAAATCATAAAAGAGTGCACACTTTTCTTATTTACCTCTGTGCTCTTTAGCCCTAGACTAGTACATGGCACATCAAGAACTATGGTGTCCCAATAAATAGCTGATGACTGACTGAATCAATGAAAAATCCCTTATCTTATTTATTTAGTAGGAGTGTACATTTTGCTACCAAGTACTTTCCATACACAGCATCTGTGACAAAAGGTTTTAAAATCATCACTGCAGAACTTCAGCATGGATCTTTATGTCAGTCAGTACAGTTTCTTATGCCTATTTTCTGCATGTAATTAATTATTCATTAGTATATATAGCCTGGTTGACCAGTCGCTATGACATGCACTGACCACCAGGAGGCAGACACTCTGACTGCTAGGCTAGCTTGCTGCTGGGGTCCAGCCAATTGGGACTGAGCAAGATGGGCCAGACACACCCTGGAGCCCTCCCGCAGGCCCTTGCTGGCTGGCCAACCTCCCATGTCCCTCCCTGGCCCCAATTGTGCACCAGTGGGGTCCCTCAGCCTGGCCTGCACCCTCTTGCAATATGGGACCCCTTGGGGGATGTCGGAGAGCCGGTTTCAGCCTGATGGCAGAACGACTGTCACTATGATATTCACTGACCAACAGGGGGCAGACACTCAATGCAGGAGCTGCTCCCTAGTGGTCAGTGCGCTCCCACAGGGGGAGTGCCACTTAGCCAGAAGCCTTGCTCACAGCTGGCAAGCACAGCAGCGGTGGCAGGAGCCTCTCCTGCCTCCGTGTCAGTCAGACATCCCCCGAGGGCTCCCGGACTGCGAGAGGTCACAGGCCAGGCTGAGGGACCCCCAGAGTGCACAAATTTCATGCACCAGGACTCTAGTAATTTATAAAAGGCTCAGTTACTGTTATCTTCTGGATATCTTTTTTTTAAATATATATATATATATATATATTATTGATTTTTTACAGAGAGGAAGGGAGAGGGAGAGAGAGTTAGAAACATCGATGAGAGAGAAACATCGATCAGCTGCCTCCTGCACACCCCCTATTGGGGATGTGCCTGCAACCAAGGTACATGCCCTTGACCGGAATCGAACCCGGGACCCTTGAGTCCGCAGGCTGACGCTCTATCCATTGAGCCACACCGGTTAGGGCTGGATATCTTTTTAATTATAAAATCAATTTATTATACATGTGGGTGCGTTTTTTTTTCCATTTTTGAATTAACCGTGGTTCTGATTTTCTATTTAATGAAAATTCAGTAATTCATTTGACAAATAAAGGAACCAATTGGGTGGTGTGAAGTACCTGATGAAATATTAGACTATATAAATAAAATGAATTTCTAGTCATATGATATGTTAAGCATTAGATTTTGAGAAAGTCTACTCAGTCAGTTGCAGAGGGAACACTATTAGATAGAATAAAATGTAATTAAAGAGGCAGTAGAAGAAAACGGAGATGAGTTGAATGAGTACTTAGAGAATTGCATCAGTCAGGAATAATTTTTGGTTCTGATTAACAGATACCTCTCCTCCCAGTCAAATAGTAGCTTAAACAAATTTTGGAGACCTCATACTAAAGAACTTTGAGTGAAGGCAGTGTATCCAGCATGACACTATCCAGTATGGAAACTATATAATGTAACTAGGGGCCCAGGCTTGCTTTGGTTCTTAGGGTGGGACCACCCTTGCCCTCACATTTTCAAGATACCTGTTGAGACTGCAGACATCATGCCTTGTCTCAGAAGGATGAGAGTGAAATACCAAGGGCAGAAAAGTTGATTGCAACATACCTTTTTTAAAGGTGCTTTCTCAGGAGCCTACCCAGTGGGTTCTGCTTGTATCTCATTTTATTATATTTCACTAGAGATCTGGTGCACAAAATTCATGCACAGGTAGGGTCCCTAGGCTTGGCTGGCAATCAGGGCTGATGGGGGCCTTCCGGCTGCAGGTCAGGGCCTGCCTTCGTTCTGCACCACCCCCTGGTGGTCAGCACACGTCATAGTGAGCAATCCAACTCCTGAGGGGACACTTTGCATATTAGCCATATATATATATATATATATATATATATATATATATATATATATATATATATATTCCCTTATATCTCTTTAGACATGATACTAGCTGTAGGTGAGCCTTGGAATAGATTGTTTTATTTAGTCACATTGCAAACATGAATAAAATAGGAGATTCGTCAGTAAGACATTATATTGTATAGACCATTATATTGTATAGACCACTAGCATTATGTGACATTTTTCTCATTCGGAAAAATTAATTCAAATATAATAATATCTTGATACATAGTTGACAGTCTCTTTGCAAGAAACTTATCTGGTTTGGATCTAGCAATAGCCATGTGATAGAGTCAGAGTCTGGGCACAGGCCCTTAGAGAAGGAGGTGAAAAGCTCAGGTATGGGTTATAGTATGGCCACTTCAAGATTTAGACCCTGCCTCCTGCAGGATGGACGTGTGGTCTTTTCTCACCTGTGTATAAGGACATTGAATTCCAGTAAGTAGGTTTTATAAGTGAATCTCTCATTTCCCATCTTTTATTTTCTGGAATAGTTTATTTTTACTTTTTGAAAATTAAGTAGGAGGGCAACCTAATATTTAGCTTTTGATGTTAAGAGTTTTCTCTTTTCTTCCAATTGAACTTCTCTTCCACCTGACTCCAGAAACAGTCTCTAATTTTGCTGCAGGAGCAATATAATGCTGTTCTCCACCTAATGAAGAAAGTAGCTAATAATGATTGATGCTAATAAGTATGTGTTCAGTGAGAGGAACAGAACTGATGGATATTTTCTTCAACTTTCCATTAGATTGATGTGTTTCCACTGGAAATAAAACCCTCATATTATTTAACCCTCTGTTTTCTTATATTCATAACTGTGTGAACTTTAAACACTGTATTGAGAATAACATGCCTTTGTGTAGGGCACCAATTTGGAATGTATTCTACCCCTCCACTGAGTTTCTCAGTGAACAAAGAACAATTATGAAAATTTGTATAATTTTTTTCCTGGTTAGAGTTCAGTAGAAAAAAAAGTTCTTAATATTAAAAAAGCCCAAATTTTATGTGAAAAATACACATTACACAAAAAGAATGGCCGAAGGACTTAAACAACTTACCCAAAGGAAAAACATAATAAAAACAATGTATATATAAAATTCCCTTTGAATAGAAAATGTAAACTTTTTAACATGTAAATTGGAAGAATGTTTTTATGATATTTAGTGTTGATAAGGATTCACTATGAGGAACATGCTTTGGCTTAAATTTTCTTAGAGTAATTTGCCAATGTCAATTAAAGAATCTTCAAAATCTATACCCATTGACCCAAAAGTTTTATTTCAAAGGATTTACTTAAGCAATTTTCCAAAAGGCAAAGATTTATATGTATAAAACTAGTCTTTGCAATTTTAATAGTGAAAAAAGGAAAACTATATATCTAAAAAATAATATTAAATGATTAAATGCAATAGAATATAGAGCCACACTAAAGAAAAGTTTTCAAAGGATAATTGAAAAACATGGGCAATGGTCATGATGTAATAAGTAAAATAAGCAAGATTAAAAATATATTCTTGAGTATTATATTGTGTATATAATGTTTAAAAGAAACAAATAGGACAAAAATGTGAAAGTGATAAAATGAGTGGTGAATTTCACAAATTTATATTCATTCAGTCATTAAAGTATAATTAAATGTACTGGTTAAGATGATATATATTATTCACTGAACTATTTGAAGTCAATTTCTAGGACAAATGGTAGCAAAAATGCCACATGATTCTGAGAATAGTTTTTTACACCCCTATTTGTCAAAATAAAAGAAAACAAATAACATCAAGCAAGTGATTCAGTAATACTATAATTACATGAATTAATATTTTCCACTTTCAAAATCCTCTGTGATGAAAAAATAATATTTGTCTATAATTTACTTGTAATAAAATATAAGATTTTATGTGGCAAAACTTCAGTATAAACACATTTTAAAAATTAACAAGTAGTTCTGTTTCTCACTATGATAAAATAGTTTTAATTGACCAATGATATGGTCAAACACAAGAAAAGCTTGAAAAATATCCCCAAAAAAATCTATTTGAAGGAGTTGGAATGCTCTTGAAATAGCTAGGGCTTGAGAAACCAAGATCTTAAAGAGAAGAGAAGCTAATTTAGGTGTGAACCTGGTTTCTGTGCAATGCTTTCCCCTCAGATCATTTGCTGATTTTTATCTTGTGCAGGAAAAGAGGGTAAGAAGCTAGCAGAGGGCTTAGATATAAGAAGAAAAGATAATAGAACTTTCTGGAATCTTAAAGGGATGGCAACAAAATATATAAGATTGAACCTACCAAGACTGCCAGGATTTGAGAGGTCATGATCTTGAAGATAAGGGAGGTGCAGAAAATGAGCCAATACTTCACTCTAGTTTTCCCTCCCAGGTATTTTCCAGTTCACAAGCAGCTAAGACTCCAAGAAGAAGTGGTCTAACCAGCTGATTAGGACTTCATGGAGTAATATGGTGCTTGGGAGACAAACATTGAATCTATGGAACTACTAAGAGCCTGGATCCCAGGCTCTCATAGAAGCCTGGAGAAGTGTTAGTGAATCAGAGACAGATCAGACCTTGCAGGAATTGCAACCTATTTGGAATCAGCGCAGTCCCTGACTGGATTGGGGATATCTACCTCTAATTGTGATGCCTACTAGAGAATAAGATAAATTATTTCTGGATAAGTATTACACTACTCAGAGCCTCTTCAGTGTCCTGCATTCAATAAAAAATATCTTCAAGAAAACAAAACAGTCCTAACCGGTTTGGCTCAGTGGATAGAACATTGGCCTTCGGACTCAAGGGTCCCAGGTTTGATTCTGGTCAAGGGCATGTACCTTGGTTGTAGGCACATTTCCAGTAGGTGGTGTGCAAGAGGCAGCTGATCGATGTTTCTCTCTCATCGATGTTTCTAACTCTCTATCCTTCTCCCCTCCTCTCTGTAAAAAACCTATAAAATATATATATTAAAAAAAAAGAAAAGAAATATAAAACAACCAACTAGGGACCATTTGGAAATAAAGACTAATAGGGGATGCTGGAATATCAGATATATGAGGTCTAAGTTTAAGAAAATAGATGACAAACTGTATAATTTAAACATATATTTCTAATCAATATAAGAATACTACTGTGAATTACAGTTACTAATATTGGGAGCTCAAATGGTGTATTAACAGCAGATTTCACATAACAGAGGAGAGTATTAGTTAAAAAGAATGAAAAACATATTTAATGGTGAAATGTTTTAAACTTTCCCCCCTGAGATTGGGAACAAGACAAGGATTCCTGATAGCACCACTTGTTTATCATTGTTTTGGTGAACCTAGTTAGTACATAAAGGCAAGATAATTATAAAAAGATTTAGCAATGGGTAAAAAAGAAATAAAACTATCCCAGCAACAAAACTAGACACAAAAGAGTGTTCTCTGTATGGTCCCATTTGTATAAATTTCAAAAACTGTTCTATAGTAATAGAGGCTAGATTAGTTGTTGTGTTTGGGGGCTGACTAGTAGGACAGAAGAGAAACATCTGGAGGTATAGGTTACCTTATATTTCTTCACTTGGGTGTTACACTTAATGAAAATTCTTTGAGTCATACACTCCTGGTTTGTGCACTTTTCTGTATGTATATAAGACTTTAAAATTAATACACTACAAATAAACACCTAAGCAGGATTTTAAAGATTGAAATAATAGCCATAATTAAAATTATGATTAACATATTTTTCCCCTTAATAAAAAGGCATATGCATATGAATCAAGAAAAAGATAATTTTAGTTTTAGAATCCTGTTGCCTTTTGAACATCTGCTCACTTTGGTTACTCACAGGTTTTTAATTTTTATTGAAATTCAAATGTGAAAACACATCTGTTTCTCTGATTCATATTTTATGGTGAACACTGAAATGAGACAATTGTGCACCAAGAGATCATTCCAAACAGGGGATGTGTCCTCATATTATTTATAGGGAAGAAGTACACAATAAAGTTCTTAAATATTTAATGTAAAATTTCACATAAACAAGCCAGACATAGAAGCCAGACTGTATGTCTGGCTTGTTTATGTGAAATTTTACATTAAATATTTACTTTTTTACTTGTATATGTCAGTCTTTCTCAATTAGAATGTGAGAGGGTCCCTAAATAAATGATTGGGGGGAAATGAAAGCATGAAGAGCCTGGTTATTGTGATAATTTTTCAAGGCAACAGATGCTTACTAGACTTAGTGTAGCAATCACATCATAAGTGATATAAATGTCGAATCATTATATTGCACATCTGAAACTAATATTGTATATCAACTATACTAAAATAAAAATGAAATAAATAAATAAAAAATAATGTATTTTTAAAAGATTTTAAGATATTGGCCATGTGGGTGATAATATTTCTTATGGAAATTTTATACTTGTTTAGATATTCTCCTTTCAGTTGAATGAAGAAATATCTCATTCTCTACACACCTCTGGTATAACCTTAGCACAGATCATCATCTCTAAGAACCTGTCACCTGGTTCCTCTATTACTTGTATTGTGCACTTTGATTTATGTTTTCTCTGTACTGCTGTCAAATTTGCCTTTCCATTATTTTAGCTTAAAGTGTATTAAGCCTTTAGGAAAAGTCTAGACCCCTTTCCCCCCTCATACACTCTTAGGCTAACTTTAGAACTCACCACAGGTGTCACCTTTTCCAAAAAGCTGCCCAAGTCTCTGTGTTCTCCTTTTATCACATTCTCATAATACTGTGCTCTAATATATAAGCCTCTTTGCTCTTCCCAATAGAGTATAAGATACCTAAGAAGTAGTATTGAGAGGAACAAGATTGAGAGGAAGAGAAAAACTCACAAGCATGTCAAGCTTGCTGCCGTCTGCGAGGTTGACATGCTTGAAGGCATGGCGGCTCTCTTAGTTCACAGAGCTACTGGTTCCCAGTCTTCTCATCATGTCCTCAAATAGCCCAAAATATTTTTGATTAAGGTAAATATAGTTGATGCCCAAACTATGGTTTTATATTTTGTCAGTTATACTAATACCATTAGGAGATATGCGCTTATTTTCTTTCCTTTATGAAGAAACAATAGGTTAGCTTGTTTTTCAAATGAACAAACTGGCTTGCAAATGTGTTTGTAAGGAGATAATATAAAGGTTTTTGTTCCCCCGCCCATACCTGATAGTAGATACTTGGATTTTTGCATGAGACATTTCCCCAGTAAACTCCCCTTGTATTTAAAGTAACATTTTTATCATGATCTTTATTTTATTTTGAAAAGCAATAAATACATTTATGCTAACTGATAATGTCAATTACTTATCCTTGGCATTTGTCCAAAATAAAGAAGAAATATAACCTAGATAGGTGTTTTTGACTCAGCCAGATATTGGATGGAATCCTGGCTCCGCCTTTTACTGACTGCATCACTCTGAGTAAATTACCTAAACCCTATCAGTCTATGTGCCTCATCTGCAAAGCGGGGATAAAATCAGGACCTTCATCCATGGAGTCTCCGTGGAAAATAAATCACATAATGAACGGGGAGTACTTAGTACAATGCCAGGAAACGTGTATGTTCACAGTCACACAAAGGCAGAAGGCTGTTCCTATATGTGGAAAACACAAATTCATTGTCTAAGGACAATGAAATTCTCAGTGACTATCTACTCCCCTACAAGTGATTTCTTAACAATTACTTAAACATCCCAACTTCTAGATGGGAAAAAGTGGAAGTGTTCAACTCAGAAACACATAGAATGCATGAGAAGGAAATGGATACGCCAAAACTACCACTTTGGTTGATGGCATAGAATAGGTGTTTGGTTTATCTTATCTTTTATCTCATGTGGGAGGAAAGGACATATTTATTGCAAAAAGCAGTTGTTAGACATGCATATTTAAATGTAACAAAAAGCGAGGGATTCAACCAATAACTTTTTTGATGTACAGGACAACTCTCCAACCAACTGAGCCACCCGCCCAGGGCATTAACACCATACTTCTCAAAATGCACTTATATTCTACTTTGTTTGTAATAGTTGGCAATATTTTCCCTTCCTTTGTGAATAACTAACCCTCACCCTTAATGAATATCTTGTTTGAGAGTAGTTTACAAGTTTTATTGCAGCTCCAAGTCTACATAACCTATTTTTACATCCTTCTTATTTACTTATTTTACTTTTTGTCAATAAAATACATCTTAGATATATAGTCAGGCTCCTCTTTAGATAAAATAGTGTGAGGTTGATTAGACTGTGTCCCCAGTATTACCTCTGATGGAAAACTAGCCTAAATGCAGGAAGAATAGTGCCTAGACTTGGCCTGACCCATAATGAAGCTGTTATAGTGTTCATTGAGTTTTACATTTGAATATGGATGTAATTGCTACACTTTATTGAACTTTTTAAACTATGTTTTCCCCAGCATATCTTCAATTTTAATCCAAGATGTATAAAAATTCATTATTTTGTTTTTCAATAAAATTATTTATTGTTAACATTTTATTTAATTCACTAGAGGCCCGGTGCACGAAATTCGTGCACAGAGGGGGGTTGTCCCTCAACCCAGCCTGTACCCTCTCCAATCTGGGACCCCTCGAGGGATGTCCGACTGCCCGTTTAGGCCCCATCCTACTGGGATTGGGCCTAAATGGGCAGTCGGACATCCCTCTCACAATCCAGGACTGCTGGCTCCCAACTGCTTGTCTGCCTGCCTTCCTGATTGCCCCTAACCGCTTCTGCCTGCCAGCCTGATCACCCCCTAACCACTCCGCTGCCAGCCTGTTTGCCCCCAACTTCCCTCCTCTGCCGGCCTGGTCACTCCTAACTGCCCTCTCCTGCAGGGTTGATCACCTCCAACTTCCCTCCCTTGCAGGCCTGGTCCCTCTCAACTGCCCTCCCTTGCAGACCTGGTCCTTCTCAACTGCCCTCCCTTGCAGACCGGGTACCTCCCAACTGCCCTCTCCTGCTGGCCATCTGTGGTGGCCATCTTGTGTCCACATGGGGGCAGGATCTTTGACCACATGGGGGCAGACATATTGTGTGTTGGAGTGGTGGTCAATCTGCATATTACTCTTTTATTAGATAGGATAGAGGCCTGGTGCAGGAGTGGGAGCCAGCTGGTTTGCCCTGAAGGGTGTCCCAGATAAGGGTGGAGGTTCCCTTGGGGCATGGGGCAGCCTGAGCAAGGGGCCTGTGGTGGTTTGCAGGCCAGCCATGCCCCCTGGCAACCCAAGCAGAGGCCCTGGTATGTGGAATTTATTTTCCTTCTACAATTGAAACTTTGTAGCCTGGAGCAGAGCCAAGCCTGGGGCTCCCTCTGAGGCCGGCAGCCATTTGTGTTGGGGTTATAATTGAAACTTTGTTGCCTTAAGTGGGTGGGCCCGGCCAGGGTGTGCGGAAAACTTTGCTTCCCCTGTTGCAGGCGGCAACCCTGGCCTGCTCTCTCAAGCTCCATTCTGCCGCCATTTGTTTGAATTTGTTTACCTTCTATAATTGAAACTTTGTAGCTTGAGTGGAGGCTAAGGCCTGGCAAGGGCAGGTGGAAAGCTTGGCTTCCTCTGTTACCTAGGAAACCTTGCTCTCTGTGGCTGTAGCCATCTTGGTTTGGGTTAATTTGCATACTTGCTCTGATTGGGTGGTGGGCATGTCTTGTGGGCATGGCTTGTGGGTGTGTCGGAGGTATGGTCAATTTGCATATTTGTCTATTATTAGATAGGATTATTTAAGCCTTTATTAAACATGGCCCTGTCTGTTAATCTGATGTCATATTAACAGACAGGGGTAAACAGTTTAATCTAACCCCGTGGTCGGCAAACTGGGTAAACAGTTTTGTTTTGTTTTTTAATATATTTTATTGATTTTTTACAGAGAGGAAGAGAGAGGACAGAGAGTTAGAAACATCAATGAGAGAGAAACATCGATCAGCTGCCTCTTGCACACCCCCCACTGGGGATGTGCCCGCAACCAAGGTACATGCCCTTGACCGGAATCGAACCCGGGACCCTTGAGTCCGCAGTCCGACGCTCTATCCACTGAGCCAAACCGGTTTCGGCTGGGTAAACAGTTTAATCTAACCCTGTGGTTGGCAAACTGGGTAAACAGTTTAATCTAACCCCGTGGTTGGCAAACTGCGGCTCGTGAGCCACATGCAGCTCTTTGGCCCCTTGAGTGTGGCTCTTCCACAAAATACCACAGCCTAGGCGAGTCTATTTTGAAGAAGTGGCATTAGAAGAAGTTTAAGTTTAAAATATTTGGCTCCCAAAAGAAATTTCAATCGTTGTACTGTTGATATTTGGCTCTGTTGACTAATGAGTTTGCCGACCACTGATCTAACCCATATACCAAAGTCTATAAAGAAAGTCTAATACATACACCAAGGGTGTAATTCTACCTTCTCCTTCACCTGCCCATCAAACATAAACTAAAAAAGAAGTTTAAAGCATCGTATAATGTGTTCTTATCTCTATTCTGTTTTTTTGTTATTGTTTGTTTTTGTTTTTCGAGAAAAACAATTTTAAATATAATAGTGTTGCATTCAATAAACATTAATATTTCAAGAAAAAAAGATTTTAAGTAAATAATATTACCAAAACTCTCTATTCTGCATTTTACTATGGGTCCCTTTCTTTCATTTTGATTTGTTTTATTATGTATGACACCACTTACACATTAACTAAACCTACTCAACCCACAATAGTGGTTTTCTTTATGGTTACAAAACCCTTGGAGGTCAGTTTTCTTTCTGTGAAAACTGGAATTCCTATTGGAGGGTAACTTTCTCTTCCTTGGGGTCATCAATCTTCATAGACTCATCAGTTTGATTTAGATGTTAGACCCTCTCCTGTGTGCTGTCCACATGGTTGAATATTAATTGTTATCTCAGCAGATAAGAAAGCAGAGAGCAAATGATTCTCTATTAATAATCCACATTAGAACAATCCTGAATGAAGGGAGCAAAGGAAAGAGTTCCCGGGACCCTTACATTTCTTCTTATTCTTGGGTAGCACACAAGGCAAAGAAGCTTATTTGTTAGTTCATGGGCAATTTTAAAGGAGTGGTATAGAAATATTTTTTTTTTCTCCTAGAGATAGCCTAATTACAGATTTAAGTGATTAAATCAGCACTCTCTCTCTTTGGAAATGAATGGCCAATTAGTCAAGCTCTAAGTAAATTAATGTACACTTGAAATTCTATCAGCAGGAGGAATTCAAATGTGTGCAATAGAGGTCAAGGCTGGTAACATACACTATCTGCTCCCTTGAAAAAACAATATTGTACTTTAGGATTAAGTCTAGCCACAGTTTAGGTCATGAAAAGGGCTACTAAAAGAATGATCTCAATTAAAATGAATCCTCTTAAAAGTGCCCCTAACTAAAATACTTACATGGTAATTTTAGATAAAATATATTGCATTGTTTACTCAACATATGTAAAAATAGGTGTAGATAAAAGACTAGAATGAAATTCACAGCAACATTAACAAGAATTGTCCCTGAAGCTGAGTTTAACAGGGGATTTCTTACCTTATGCATATGTATTTTCTTTTTATTTACATTGATCCTGTACTGAGTTGTGATTATTTATGCATTGCTTTATATAATATATTTTAAATCAGTGAAATCATAATTTAAAAAGTGAAAGGCACTTAGTATTTCAATATGTGTGTGTTTATATGCAATATCTTAAAATCTTGATTTGAAATTAGGGAAGTGATTCTTAATAAGGGATAATAGAGGTATATATTAAAAATATAGTGAATGGGTGTTTTAGGAAATGGCATAAAAATGTTAATGATTTGCATAAGCACCAGATGCAAATGAACAGTTTAGATTTAAAAAATATTATATAACAGACTTCAACACCATGGAGCACATTTCAGATCAATCAATATCTGTGGGAACAGTACCCAGATTCTATTTTAAACATCATAATGATACTATTCAAGCCTCAAGTGGTGATTGAGTGTGTGGGCTGAGGCAGTGGCAGGCACTGTTTCTTAAAGGAGGTGAAAATGATCAGTCTTAAAGGATGAAGTGTAGACTTTCATGGGGGTCATTTTCATGTGAGCATTTATATGTGTATATGTATGAGTGTGCATGAGCTCAGATGACATGAGCTTTTGGATCTCTTGGGAGGAGGAGGGTAAACAAGAGGTAAATGCAACTCAGTCTGTGGTGAGCTCAATTGCTATTTGGATCTGCCTTCACTTAGTTCAGGTTTTCTCAATAGCAGCACTCTTTGACATTTTGGGCTGGAGTCTGTGCTGAGCTTTGTAGGATGTTTAACAGCATCCCTGGCCCCTACCCATTAGATAACAGTAGCACCTCCAACCCATCACTACACTAAAAAGTGTCTGGGGACATTGCCAAATGTGCCCTGGGGTAAAAATATACCTGGGATGAGATACATTGCTCTATCTGCTTATGAGAAGTGAACTGTTTTGGGGGAAAAGACTACTGCCCAAAGGCTCTGTAGTCTTTTCATATGCCATTTCTGACATTCAATCAAAAAATGAGAATCAGGACCAAGGAAATAACAACAGACAATAGAAACAAATGCCTAAATGACCCAGTTATTGGGATTATTAGATACAGATATTAAAATAACAATAACAGATATATTCAAGAAAAAAGTGGCAAGATGGCTACTTAGACAATAACCAGTATATAGCACAGAGCTAAAAAAAAAATGTGGTTTTTTTTTTACTTTCACTCATGGTGGTTTGTTTCCTTATGTGTGCATGTGTTGGTCTTCAATATATGTGCTATCAAAGAGAGCACACATGTTGATCTTCAACTGTGAGCTTATACATGGTTTCTCCTAAACTTTTCAAAATCTTAAAGCTTAAATTCAGGACACTTTCCTTCAAGGAGTATTTGTGTTAGTTTCTTATATTACTGATCTTGAGTCTCTTTAAGTCCTAGTCTCAGGAGTCTCAAGTTCAATTTCTCTACTTTCATTCCTTAAAGTACCCTCAGGACCACTTTCATGGGAGCTTATGGGAATTGCTCTTGTTCTAGCTCATAGTTTTTGTTTTTGGGTATTTGGAAAATTATATTTCTCCCCATAAGCCCAGCAATGGAATGAACACTTTATTTTAGGTACAGAATGTTATTTGCTCTTCATATTGCTAGAACCTAAATCCCATATAAACTGTACTTGATTGGGGTACATAGTTTGTAATGCTATTTCTAAAAGTGAAAACACATTTAAAATCACACATTTTAACCAAAAAGTAAATAAAATAGAAAATTAAGTGGAGGATAAACAAGACACTTGATTTGGGAGAGAATAAGTTTAGAATGTCTACTAACTATAATAAAATCTAGTGTTATGATTTCTCTACCCATTTTTCTTCCACAATGCTTTGACTATTTTTTCTCTTTACATTTACATACCATTAATGGTATCTGAATACCTAGGGATGCATTCAATCTATAGATCAATTGTTGGAGAATTAATAATTTTTTGTTTTTGTTTTTGTTTTTTGTTAATCCTCACCCGAGGATATTTTCCATTGATCTTTTAGAGAGAGTGGGAGAAAGACAGAGAGAAACATCGATGTGAGAGGAACACATCAAATGGTTGCCTCCTGCATGCACCCTGACCAGGGACCAGGCCAGGGAGGAGCCTGCAACCAAGGTATGTGCCCTTGACTGGAATCGAACCCAGGACCCTTTCATCCACAGGCTGATGCTCTATCCACTGAATCAAACTGGGTAGGGCAACAATTTTAAGGTTCTAATTTATAAATATGGTACACCCTTCCTTCTATGTTTCCCATAAAGCAGTTGTCATTTTCTAGCAAAAAAAGAGATAAATATGCAAATTAAAATTCCAGTGGCATTCATGTAACACATCATGGACTAGCAACCAATCCTTTGGACTCTCTGGCAATCAGATGTATTTAAGTCAAAGATAACTCAAGACAAAAGTAATCAGGGTCCTCTAACACTGCTTTTTGTGTTATGTAGAGCTTATCATTGTTTGAAGCATCTCACTTAGCCTTTTTTTGTTCTCTGTTATTACCTCATTTCATTCCCTGAATAGCTTTTGTGGTATGATGTTAACTATTATTGCTAAGACTGATTGAAGAGTTTATTTCTTTTGATACATCAGGTGAAAGCAAAAGTCATTTCACTGCAGAACTGATACTGCAATTTCCTGTTACTTCAAAGAAGACATTGCTTTACAGATAATGGCAGGAACGTTTTTGACAATTAACAATTACATGTGATTTTGTTTTGTTTTGTTTTTATGTTCTGTATTCACTTCTTTGATTTTATTGAAGATTTGAATGAGAGAGACACATAAGCACAGTTTAACTCATAATATAAAGGGACCCAAAGAAAGCTCAGGTTCTATTTCAAACAAGTGATTATTTATCTTACATTTTCTTTTATTTTTTTATTTTAATCTTCACCCAAGGACATGCTTAGCTAGAGAGAGGAAGAGAGAGGTAGAGAGAGAGAACCCAATTGGTTGCCTTCCCTAAGCTCCCAGACTAGGGATCAAAGCCACAACCCAGGTATGAGCCCTGAACAAGAATCAAACCGCCAACCTTTTGGTACACAGGGCAATGCTCAACCAATTGAGCTATTCTGGCCAGGCTATCCTACATTTTTTACAGTTAAGGAGATGTGAATGCCTACATAAATGACCTGCATTTCAAATACCTTTATTTTCTGACAATTTTTTCCATTGCCAATATAGAAGATCACATGTATTTGAGTGTTATTTTTCTTTAAACACCTTCCTTTCCGCCCCGCACCCCTTAATTGGAAGCATATTTCCCTCTCTTTCTTCATCTCTACACTACCCCTTTGATATTCTTACTAAAACAAAATGTTTTATCTGATAGAGTCCAAGGAACATAGAGGACCCTCATTTATTTGTTCATCAGACAGTTTTTCTAGTTAGCTAAGATTAGCCATTGAGGTCTCTATGGTCTCTTGTAAGAATAAATATTTAATTATCTTGAAATAGTGGAAAAGGTGGGCAAGGAATTTTTTTCATGTCTTCCCACAGTCTCTGATCTTTCCTATGACTTTTTACTACTCTCTTTGGCCTTTACAAGTGATATTTATTTGTATATAATTTGATAATATACGTATTTCCATAGATCTGGATCACTATGGTCCCAGTAAGTCCCATTACTTGAAACTGTATTTCTATACTTAACTACCTTTACTTTGTAGTCAATGGTAGGAAGTATTTCTCTGTCTTGGTTTCTGTATTAATGAACATTTTGAAGATAAGTTGCTCACATGGAGTTTCATCATCCTCTAATTTAAATGTACATATGCACCTACATCCTCGTGTACTAGTATGTATACACTTATGTGTATAAACTATGTTCTTTCTATTGTTGTATGATTTGGGGAAATCAATATTGGTACATTTAAAAACAAAGAATAATAAATAAATGATCAGTAGAAAATATTGTTTTATAGACTAATTTTTCTTAATTGTAGAAAATTAGCTTGTTGGTGGAAATATAGTGTTTACTGTTATATGGATTTCACTGTTCAATTCTTTAAAAAATAATCTGCTAATTATTCCTGATATGGAAGAAAGCCCACACTAGTTTTAAATCAATTTAATTAGCACTGCTTAAACGTGTATTAAGAAAGTGATGTATTCACTCATACTTTTGAATTTCTGTAAGTAACAAAAACCAAGAATTTAAATGTGACTAAGTCCTGATTCCACCCCCAAAAAGGTTCAACAACTTTTTATAGAACCATTTCTCTAATTATAGCACACAGAACACTGTCTTGCACTGGTGAATAATATTTGTTTCCTGTGTCCGTCCTTTGGCATTTATCCCACAGAGTGTTTCATGGTGAATTACAGTTGCATGTATTTATTTATTATCTAGAATGGAATCATTAAAGTCCATACCAGGAATAGGTCCATGTGTGATATGATTTATGTTTGCAGAATCCCAAAACCTTGTTTCTGAAGCAGGTACTGCCCACTGTCCAGTCAATGAGTTTACGAGGGAGGAAAAAGATTCTTATTCTAATTGATCTTGGCCACTTCATGATGGGCACATTAATTAATTACTTAAGCTCCATATTTCCCACCTTAGTTCATTCATTGACTTTTTAGCCCTGGACTTGGCACTTAGTTTTTTAGTTAATTGGTAAATGAATGTGATATTGCCACCTAATTGTATCGCCACCTAGTTATGATATTCCTAACTATATTTATCTAACTTATAGTTAGAAAAAATGAATTAAGTAATTTCAGTTTTTATTTTAGAAACTATCTTAAGGTTGAAATAATGAGATAATCTAACTTAGAAGTCTAATAGACCTCCTCTGTGATATTTTTCTCAATACCTTAGGAAACCTTTAAGGAAAAGTGAAGCCTAGTGCTCCCATTTTCAATTTTAGATATTCTGGGGCAGACAACAGAAAATTATATTAGCACAACATTTGCTTAAATGTCTTTTTTTTTTCTCTCACATCGTTCATGATTGATCACTTTAATCCTTTTGTACTAAGAAAGCACAAACAGAAGGATTGACATTTATCTGTGTCTTTAAAAGGCATGAGCAATTCTTCATGGGCTAGCAATTGTAATGTCGATGTGGCTTAAATTATGTCTCACTGCCCATTTTGAAATGGAAGGTGAAAGGTACCTCTTCACTTTCAAATGATGGAAGATTACTTGATTCTCAAAAAAAAATATTTGAACTTGGGATGAAATTGTACAGAATATTATAGTTCTCGAGTGCTTAATTCCTTCTCATAGAAATTTCAAGGGAACTTAGGATGCATTTGGCAGTAGCTTTTTCTAGTGCAATCAGGTTGCTATGGTAAACCAATTATTTTAGGCAAAGGAGGACTGTGTTAGTAAAGTGCTAATCTCTTTTCTGTTTTATGTGAGACTCTAATTACTCTCCAACTATTGAGCATGTACTGCAAGTGTGGTTTTTCCCGTTTTAAAAAGCGAAAGAAAATAAGGTCATAGAGAGTGTGCCTGCTGTTACCATGCTGGCGGGTTCATTTGATCATATAGTGCTCTTCTTAAACAATCTGATTTTGGATCAAGAAGTGCCGTTGTTTTTAGAGAAATGCAATGAGAAAGAAGAGGTATGAATTTTATGTGAGCAATTGAAACCCAAGCCCCCAACATGTTTTTATTATAAAAATATGAATAATATCTATAATTTATTAAATAGTATTAGGTGTTAGGTCCTGTCCTGTGTACTTTATATGTATTACAATAATTAGCTTTTAAAATAACCTTATGTTATCATTATTATTGTATTCCCATCATGCAACCATGAGAAATGAGGTTTGACTTACTCTTCCAAGGAAACACATTTAACAGTGGATGTGTCAAGATAAAAATCCATATATATATATATATATATATATATATATATATATATATATATACACACATATATATACACATATATATACATATATATGTGTATATATATGTGTGTATATATATATATGGATTTTTAATAAAATTTTTAATAAAATTTATGGCACAGATATAACTAAAAGCATGGGTTCTGAATATAAATTCAGAGCCCATGCTTTTAGTTATATCTGTGCCATAAATTTTATTATTTTTCCTCTTTGCCCCATTGACATTTAACAGACAATTTAAGACTCACTCCCAGGTCACCTTTGCCAGGGAACTTCTCTAATCCTACAGGGTGTGCATGCTCATGTATTTTACCTTTATTCCCTCTACTATTAAAATTTTTAAATGTCCTACTTAATTTTGTATCTTCAGCATCTAGCACAATACTTAGCCCCTAGTTGATATTCAAAAGTGTTTGTAGAATGAATGACTAGAGGGAGTGATCAAATCAATGCGGTTTTTCAAAGTTGATCAGCCTTATTCTTGAATAAGAACACATATGTGTTCTCTGTAGTGTAGTTTGACAGAAGTTAAAATCATTTTCCACACCTCAAATGTGAGCATAGAGGATAGAAATGATTTGTGATTGTGTGTGTGTTGTATTTTTACTTATGGCTTCTGGAGATGATTTCAGTTTTTAGCAGTCATTGTTCAGGTCCACACATCTACCATGTGGTGTCTGAAAATTCCAAATTTTTACTCCTTTACAAATGCCCAATGATATGACTGGTGGTAAAGAAGAAGAGAAGATTGAATTGGTTGTTAACATTTAATGAGATATGAGTTTATCCAATTAGTCAATCAAAGGATTCTCTTTAACTGTTAATTCTTGAGATTAGGATGAAGAGGATGAGGGAAGGAGAAGGCAAGTCTAAAGATTGAGAACTTTGTTATGGTTAAAACTGTGCAAAAAGAGGAATCCAAAATTAAAAGACATACAAGAAAGAGGAAAGGAGAGGACATGAATGTGTGCGTGTGTGTGTGTGTGTGTGTGTGTGTGTGAGAGAGAGAGAGAGAGAGAGAGAGAGAGAGAGAGAGAGAGAGATGGAGAGAGATGGAGGAGATGATTGGGGGACAAAGAGAAGGAGTAGAGAAACAACAGGAGAAAAAAAGAAGGAAAGAAGGAGGAAAATAATTATATAGCCTAAAAAACAAATGTTGTCACCGTCACAATTTCATATAGTTCGCCTGTACCAGTGTTAGAAAATTAATCTCTACCAGAGATAAACACCTTTTCTCAGGCAATGCTTTGACATATCTCTCCATTTTCATTAGCATAGAGTCACACTACCATTCCTAACTATTAAAAATGAAAGCAACAATAGGTATAGAAATGATTGAGGAGTACCCATTATTTTTTCTGTGACCTCAAGAAATGACCTTTGGATCCCTTGTTTTCACAATGTGACCTCGAATAAGACACATGTTATCTCAAGCACAGAGGTTCATTTTCTCTTCTGTAAATTGTGGGGCTTTTCTCTCTGTAAATTGACTTTTACATCTCCAACAGTCTCCAATTTTGTAAAATAAAAAATTATTATTTCTACTGTAATTGTACTCTAGCAGTTAATAAGAATGGAAACTAGTGAAATTACTCAATGAATTTTTGATCTTTTAATTTCTAAAAATGAAAATGAGGCAACCTACATTTTATAAAGGTATCAAGTTACTCTTTTTTATCTCATGTTATAACTTAGTGATATTGAATTATCCTATATACAAAATAAAAATTTTGCTTTCTCTTACTTTAGTGTTTTTGAGTTGTTGTTTTGTTTGTTTGTTTATTTGTTTGTCATGTGCCTTGCAGCATCTTGTGGGCAAAATCCAACAAACAATAAATGAGGGTTTCTTCCAGGATATATAAGGTAAAATCTTATTAACTAAAAAGATCTCAGAAATTTTATGTATTTTAATTAAACCAGGTGACTTCTCAACAAAGCATAGTTATTTTAAATGAGTGGATTATTTCCATGGGATTTACTAAAAGTTATAAATAATTCACCATTGATAGTAATTATCATGTATTATTTGTATTGTGAATGATTCATTTTTGTCCTTGGTCTATTTTTCTTGAAGATGTACATCATTTCTTATTTACATATGAACTATTACATATAGTAATTTTTACTTATCTGTCTTATTTATACAAAATTTTTATCTCAGTTCATTGTTTATTTTTAGTCCTGTGCTATTTGTTGCTTTAAATAATTTAAATATCATATTTTATGGCTAAATTTATCAATGGTTAAGGTTATGTTTCTGGTTTGTTGTCGTATTTAGTCTTTCCCATCTTAGGGTTATGAAAACTCCCACCTATATTTCTGCCTAGCATTTTATGTTTTAAGCTTTTACATTTAAATGTTGAATTCACTGGGAATCTATTTAGTTGTAAGGAGTTAAGTAAAGGAACTGATTGTTTTTCCAACATGGCCCCCCAGATATACTAGCCTTGTTTCTTGAAAAATCCATCATGCCTAGAAAAGTATATGGTGTGTTAATTTATAGCATTATGAAGTTTTGTAAAATAATCACACACCAAACCATGACTGAGGTGCAGAAGCAGAGTAAAGCCAGAATCCCAAGAGCAACCTCTTATCTCTTGCCAAATAACCCACATACCCACTCCTCCACCTGGAAAGACGACCATTATTCTCACTTTCATGGTAATCACCTCTACACCTGTCTTTAGTTGTCCAGCTAAGCATATATTCCTAAACACTAATAAGGTGTTTGGCCTTGCCTGTTTTGAAATTATATCATCTAATAATATTTATTATTTGTGGCTGGCTTCTTACACTCTACATTTTTAAAATTCAAGCATGATGTGCAAGCAATGGTGCTTCCTTCATTTTAATTGTTGTACAGTGTTCCATTTGAGAATATAGTTGATATTTATCTATTCTATTATTGATAAACATTTGGAATATTTTTCCTTTGAGACTACTTGGAATAGTGTTTCTCTGCTTAGTCTGGAATATCTCCTAGTACAAATGTGTATGCTTTTCTCTAGGGAATATAGCCAAGAATTGAGTTTCCAGTTTATATATTATGCATATTGACTTTACCAGACAATGCTAGTCTTCCCAAATATTATACTAACTTATACTTTCACTAGTTGTAAAAACATATCAAACAAAAAACCGCTTTGTACTTCCAAAGCACTGCCAAACTTATGGTCATTTCTTGAATGCTTGTTTATCTGATTAGTTAGGGAAAGAATCTCATTGTGGATTTAGTTTTCATTTCTCATATGCTCAAGAGGAGAGGGTCTTTATATATGTCTAGTGATCATGTGAATTTTCCATTAAAACAAATATTGAAAAACTTTAACCATTAAATAACATGACTATTGTTTCAGAATAAATTTTTATTATAAAAAAACCAATAATTTTGCTCCAAAATTTTAAGATTTTGATACTTAGAAATCATTCTACAAAATTTGTATTTGGAGTTAATACTTAGTGAAAATAAATTGGAAATTATATAGCATAGCAGAAATCACAGGCACATATCTTTTGTTTAATATTAATAATATTATCTAATCAAATTATTCACACAAAACAGATTCTTAATAATTATTGAACTTCCTATAGGAGATATTTTAGATTAAGTGCAGCAAGATTTTAAATTTTAATCTAATATTTGTGGCAAACATAAATACATCTTAATGATTGTGAGAAATTTTAAAGTAAAAAGATCTAAACTGAGTGAGATGTATTTTATTTGTTAAAATGATTACTTGTACATAAAGCTATATACTGTGCTTGTAAATGTATTGACTTAGAGTATTTTTGTATTTTATATGAGTATCAAATTTTAAATGTTTAAGTAAAATATATTTTGATTAAAAATCCTAGATATCTGTTGTATTTCATTACTCTTCTTTGCTAGTAGTTTGTCTCTGTCTCCACAGTCTGGGTTATTATTATCATTCACACATCCACTCATGGTGAGGGCTAGCATGTTTATGCACACCAGAAGGTAACTGGGGCTCAGAAGATCTGGGTTCTAGCACCAACACTGCCGATGTCTACTTTCCCGGCTTTAGGCAAATCATTTAGCCTCAGCATGCTTGAGTTTCCTCATCTATTAAATAAATTGCAGCAAGTCATGGTTCTTCCTGACATTTTACAAAAAATAAATGTGTGTTGGTATGTTCTTCCAGGGAGAGATCTGGAGTCTACCAGTTATAGTTCTTGATAGCAAACAACAGAAATGAACTTTATGAACTGGAATGAATTAGAAGGGATTAGGCTCAGAATGCAATGCTGGACAATCAGCTCATGCAACACTCCAGCTAAGCAAGGCATTGCCAAGACAAGCCCCTGCTGCCACCACTTTGGAACTCTAGCCACTGTGTGCCAAGCTCACTGCTCCTGGACACTCACTATTGTGCTGTTGCACAGACCCTGTGCCCTTGAAGTCACCCTCAAAAATCAAAGCCCTGCCAAGAGTATCTGGTGTGTCCCTGTCCTGTCCGCCAGGGCATAGAAAGAGGGAATCTTGTTGGGCAAGGAAAAGGATTCTGTCTTCTGCTGAACTTGGGACTGTCTCCAAGTAGAAAAACAGACAGGTTGAAGGGCAGACAGAACAGGAGTATCTATTGCCATGTCTTTCACCAGTTTCTCCAAGGGACCGTGACCCCCAACACTTCTGCCAGAAAAGATAATGAATCACTGCATTGGATTATCTTTCATTACAGCTCTGAAATTATATGATTCTAAATACTAATTTTCCCTTTTCCCACTCTCTACCAACTCGGAATTTCTTTAACAAGATACAAATGCAGCAACAGAATGACTAACCACAGTGTGGGGTCAGCCCTGAAGCATCTCATGATCATTTCAGTGGGTGTATAATTACGATGGTTGGCTAATGACAGAGAGTAACAGATGTCTCAAAGTAGTTACCCAGCTGAAATTTTGGCAAACTAGTCCAAATTCCTCAAACAAAGGGAATTTACTCTCTTGTATAGTCTTCTGGTGTTCTGTGATGAGTCTACTAAGGTGCAGCATGGCTCAATGGTTAAGTGTGCACACTTTAACATTAATGAGAATGGATGTAAGTTTTGAATCTCTCCCTTATGAACTGGGTCACCATGGAGAGTAACTTGGCCTTAATATGTCTCTGTTTTTTCTTGTTTAGTAAATGATAGTGGTTATGCTAGTCAATGGGTGGAATTATGAAAACAAAATGATGGAATTTAAGAAATTATAATGGTTGACACACATTTACAGCTCAGGAAGTGGTGATAGAAGTCATAACGATAATAGTTAAGGCAGTCCCCAACTATGAACCAAACTCATTCCAAAAAATATTTATATGTTTATTTTTTAAGTCAGAAATGATAAAGATATTTAAGTCATGCGCAGTGACACATGCTCCATGTTAAAATGTGTTTAATGAACTGTAAAATTAATGCAAAATAATCACTAAAATGTCATGTTGCAATGTACCAATGAACATTTTTTCCTTTATGTGGTGGATACACCCAAAATAAAAATATTTTTAAATGACCTCATTAGGCTAAATTTCTCAATATATGTAAAGTCGATTCAGTTACATTCAACGGTACCATCAAACTAAGATGAATATGAAATACCCAGAGAGTTTAGTAACTGAATTAGTCTTCAAAGATGAAACAAAAGGTGGACAATAGTAAAGCTGAATGACTTCCGAGCCAGCAATTGTCACTTTCACTCTCCACCACCTTGGTGTTTGTGTCTGACCTTCAGCTTACCATAGGGGGTTCAGAAAAGTTATTTGCTGAGCTAGAATCAGGTACAGCCTAGAACTGGTCCGGAGGTCTGGGTTCAATAGTGTGCTTGTTTCCTTTGAAAGCCTTCCTGGTTCTGTGAATCTCCTGATGTACGTGCTCCCCCTTTGTATTTTGCAGGTAAATGTGAATGTGGCAAATGTACCTGCTACCCGCCGGGGGATCGCAGGGTGTATGGGAAGACGTGCGAGTGTGATGATCGCCGCTGTGAAGACCTCGACGGCATAGTCTGTGGAGGTGAACAATTTAACAGCCTTCCGCTACTGCATGCAACATGCTTCACCTGCCTTCCTTTTTCTACTTATCCCTTTTTTTAATTGTTGAAAAGAAGATAAACAAAAATTAATACACAATTCAACCTAAAAGCAATATACAGTTATGTTTGTAATGACCTTTATGTTCTTGGACTCTTGATTTAAGGGCATGTGAAAGTACACAGTGCTCTATTGATAAAAGGTGGTTGAGACTAAACTAAATTCTATGGAGATAGTAAAAGGCTTTGCTGCCACTGAACAGTTTAAGGTGATTTTTATTATTGTACTCATAAATCCTGGGGGAAGTAAGTATCACCCATAAACTTGAAAAATAAAGCACACACACACACACACACACACAGTAAGATAACTTCCTAAGTTTAATTACAAAATCACAGGATATACAATATCTCAGTTCCCATAATGGCTCTGAGACCCAAATAAGAGCTTATGAAAGCAAGAAACTGCAAATCACAAACGAGACAGATAGAAGGTGATCAGCAAAACTGAGAGTCCCGGAGGTAGAAGGTTGACAGTGTCTACCTGGTCTTCATTCAGGGGAGGGGAATGGGAGTCAACATTATTCTCATAGTTCAGTCTTGCAAAACCTGATACTGTAGAGATGATACATGCTGATGATACCTCCTTCTAGGTTTCCAGTACAACTGGGGAGCACTGGGTGTGGAATCAGACTAAAAGAATATAGCTGTCTTTCTTCAAGACAGTTATCATAACGCAATTGGGTACTTTATTGGATAAAATCGACATGCAGGTACAACATAGAAAAGGCAGGGACATTATCACTACCATCTGTCTAATATCCATGTATATCTAGTATTATCTCTCCAACCAACTCTGAAACACTTGCAAGTTAACCAAAAATGTCTCTTTTCTTTTCTTTGTGAGCCAAGGTAAAGGCCCTTTCTAAGGACTGTGGTGCCAGGTGGTTTATTTCACGCAGCCCTCACGGCAGCCACCTTCAGTCATTGTTCCTGCTTTCTTCGTCTTACACATAGAAAAGTGAGTGAGGTTTGAGGTGTGGGTGTCCCATAGCTGAACAGCGGCAGACCCAGGATCTGACACTGATGTTAGGTTTCCCTGTACCACAGTTTTCCCCAGGGTGACATTAGACTGTGTGGACTTTATCTCAGTATTACTTTTAGTTGAGATTGTCCCTTCACTGGTATTAGTTCCCAGAAGTATCGAAGCAGAGTGCAGCCTTTTTTGTTCAGTACAGTATGTGTATTGACTCATTTAGTTCTCACAACGCAGTATAGAAAGCCTGCCTGGCACCTAGGGAAGACCTTGTTGTCATTACCATTTTCTCTGGCATGCAGTGTCTACCTCGCATGGGTCTCCTTGCCCAGCTGCTCTGGTGACTTGTTTGAAATGGTTGATATTGTAGAAACCTCTTATATCTACACATCCTTTACACATTCCAGAGAGTACGTTTTTTGTTTTCCTTGTTATTGATTTATTCATTTTTCTTCATGATGGTTAACCCTATTGCTTGGAGAAAGAGCTCCAGGAAGGAGAGGGTGAAATATCTCCACGCTCACGTTTATCCTAAATAACATAGCTTGTCAATACCTTTTGTGACGACAATGTATTCAGAGCTGTGACTGTCTGGTCTTCAGTTTTGGGTGGCATTGATGATTTCTCCTTTCTGGTCATTCTTATCAGACTTGACACTGATCTATCAAATCAAAGTGACTGTCATTCATCTCAGAAGTATTTTTAGTGTCTCTTACCCTGCAGTGCTTCTTCTGTGGAGAAGCTTCACAAGGGATTCGCCCAAGCATGGAGGAGCACAATTAAGAAGACACTGGCCATTAGGGTTCCTCAAGCCAAAAAAAGGCACTGGCAAAGTTTCTGTGTTTCTCACTCTATCTAAAAATACCCATTATCATAAGGAAACCTCTCTCATTTATTTGGTAATATCCTATCATGTATATAGCACAAATTTAATCAAATCAGCAAATACTTACTGCATACTTATTCCACATAAAGCCCTGCATTGCCCTTTAAACACATATGCCCTTAAATATTTTTAATCACTTGATGTCATTACCTCTGACCTATATGCTAGCATTCCTCTTGGTTCAATCTTAAGCCCACGGAAACTTGCTCTATCTCCAACCATTCCACATAAGTGATTCTTCCTGAGCTTATTAATAATTCCTAGCTGCCCAGTTCCTAGTTGATTTTTAGTTCTCATTCTACATGACCACTTTTTAGCATAGAGTTATAGTTACTCTACTCTGAAAGCCCCATGAAAGGGTCTCCTCCCTGGGCCTCGGAAATACCTTCCCCATCAATTTCTTCTCAGACTTCTCTCTTAACCACTTAATTTCTTATTCTTGCTCATCTCCCAGAGCTTACCAATAAATCTGTTTCCCTTAAAATGGATGTTGTTGGATGCTGTTTCTGCTTGCTATTGGTTCCCCTTGAGTAATCTCAACTGCTTCCACTGGCATCTTTAGTTTTCAACTAAGTTGGAAAGGATGGATTATGAATGAACTATGCATGTCTGATGGGAATGCTATGCTTTTGGCTTCTATGAGTGCCATAACTCTACCAACAGGCATGTCTCTTGCAGGGTTTCTGGAAGTTATGCTAAGGAATTGTTAGAAAATATTTTAGCTCCTGTGGAGCATGAGGCTTCTTTTAAACCAGAGAAGTCTCAACATCTGTGTAACATGGATCTCAAATCTGTGCATCTGAGTTGTGTTATCTGAAGAGAAGGCAATCCCCAGACCACCATGTGGAGTTGTCATCCTCATGAATCCTTGCCAGGATTCCCATGGAGAGGAAGGCCCAATATTGTCCAGCTGCCAGGATGTGGTTTCTACCCTTTGTCCTTCTAAAGAGACTAGTGCCGAATGGCAATCTAAACACAGCTGAACCTAAGAAAACCCCTCCTGCTCCTACTGCTGCCCTGAGGGTACAAGCAGCATTTATATAAATTCATGATTGAATAATCTGAGTGAGGGGCAGGGAGGAATCAAGGATGAATCTTGATGGCTTCGGTGATTGGATGGGTGGAAGAGACTAGGCTTTTATTGGTCTAATTGTCTCCATTTATTGAAAAAGTGAGTTTTTTCATGGAGGGCAATAGAGATGGACAAACTTAAGTGTATTATGATTTTGTTCATTTTACCTGACATTGTATTCCTTATCTTTGCTTCTCCTTCTAAATTACTCCTTATCACTTTCCCATTCTTCCAAATCATCTCCTTTAGAACGCCTTTCTGAAATTATTTTATACTTCCTCCATACTGTAATACCTTCTTTAAAATACCATCACATTTTATTGTAAGTTATTTTCTTCAAGTCTACACAATTCTCATGGATATAATAAAACCTTTTTCCTTTGAAAAATTATTGTATCCTCAAACTTAGGATAAAAGTTGATGCTTAAGAACTTTTTTGAATAAATTATAAATTAAGGGAGTCACAAGTAAATTAAGGAGTATTGACTCCAGTTTTGGATTAGAGAATTCTTCAAGTTGGAGGTAACATTTGACATGGACCTTGAATGGCTAATATTTAGAGGTGTAAAAATGGGATGTGAACATTTTAGGCCTGAGAAAGTTAAGCAAAAGTGAAAAATATTTGATATGTTGAGGGGAAATATTTATTTAATTTTTTTATATCAGAAGTTTTCCTCAGCTGCTCTTGAATCCATCCTTGGAAGGATTTTTTCAAACTATTTACTCATTTATCATTTATAACAGATATTATTTCCCCCCCCCCTTTATTTTACTTTGCTCATCTTTAGATATCAGGACATTGTAAAATATTTTTATATTAATGTTTTTCCTTCAACACTTAATACAACTAAAATAATATTTTAAAAAAACAAAATAAAAATCACCCACAAATCCACCATCCAAAAATAATACCTGATAACATTGTGTTGTATTTCCTTCTAGTTTTTTTAAAGGGGTAGATCTCTTTTTGAATCTAGACTTATGAATCTTCTTTGGGTATTTTGATATTTTGTGTAAGGAAAGCCCACATTCTATGGTATGTTCAGTTGCTTCAGTTTGTATTGCGTACACTCTGCTACATTTTTTTTCACATGAGATTTTAGTGGGTAGAAGGAACCATTTTCTTTTAAGCAAAGTGAGGCAACGCCCTGCAGCAAAATGAATGTGAACCTCAAATTAAAAAAGACCAGCATTTGGTTTCTGGCTCTGTTTCCCACTAGTTGTAGTAACTTGGAAGGGCCATTTGGTTTTCTGCCTTGGTTTACTCATGTGTACAATAAAGATAATAATCTCCACCTATTGGCTTTATGTGAGAATGAGACACAAAGAATGAAAAATGCCTCTTACTATGTGATAAGCAGGCAATCAGTGAATGCCCTATGTATGCAATGCAAAGTAGAAGATTCAAGTGTCCATTACCATAACAGGACAAAACAATCCATTTAAGATATTTTGAAGCACCAGTTACAAAATGTTTTGGAAGGAAGTTGGTATTCTACAAATCTGCATTGCTGTGTCAGGGAAGGAATGGCAACTAGTTTGTTCAAAGCCTTTAGTCTCCCATCACTTGGCAGCCAGTGGTGAATGGATCTTACTACCACGAGTGTGTGAAACTCACTGACATCATCCCTCTGGTTTGGCTTCAGAGGAAAACAAAATTGAGAACCACTAATTTGAGTATTTTTCTCAGTTCACCACCAGACACTGAGCCATCCCTTCTTTAGCCTTTCACCTGGAGGGATGAACTAGAACCCTATTTATCCTCTGTGTGTTCAGAGCAAAATTCAGGTCCCTGACTCCATAGCAGCATTTCAGCAAACAACAAATAATAAAACCAAAAAACATCTATAAACCTATCTAATCAGCATATGCAGGAGAATTGATAGCCAGTGTTGTTTCTCCACCTTCCTAACAATAACACTGAAGATGATTAAACCAGTTCTGGCAGGCTGGGATAAATTAGCAATTGTACCTGAAGGTGAATGTACGTAATTACATAATTCTAAGCAGTTCAGTTTTGATTACACCAAAATTACAACCTGAAAATGACTGGCAAAAAGAAAGTCAGTATGAAGACCTTTTTCCACTTAATTAACTTATTGGAGAGTCATGTTCAATGATCATAGAAAAATAAAATTTTACATAGCCTATATATGCATGGATTTCTAAAATCAGATAAATCACTGCTTAAAAAAATGCTTTGTCCCAAGTGATAGTCCTTAATATATACTCATTTTTATTAGTATATGACTTTAATATTTCCCAAAGAAAATATATCTACAGGTTGGCTCATGTGCATTTGTTTGTAGCCTAACATAAACTTGATCAGAGCTCTCTCTCTCCTGTACACCATATACCCAGGATGAGAATAAGAAATGGACTGCTTATTGTTTGCCTTCTTCCTTCTATGCTCCTGGAATAGCTGCCCATGAGTCCAATTTAAAAAACAAGTGGGGATAATGAAGAGCCACCTCTTAATCACACAATCCATTTACATTTCTCCGGGGAGTTCTTTAGTTGTAGCTGCAATTGGAAGGAGCACATGCAGCCTGAATGTGTGAGTGCAGAGAGCCCAGCACCACGGGATTTCTCACGTTGAGGAGGACCTCGGGCCAAGTCTTTCTTAGCTGGACAATATAGGCAGTAGTGGGATTGTCTCCAAATTACATGTCCAAATCAAAAACCTCTTTTCTGCGTTTGTTAAGTGTATCAGTTAGGACTGTGGTTGGCTGAAGGTAATCTAAACAAATAAGTCTGCTGGTTGTCACTTCAGAGATGGATGTTGAGGTGACTGCCTGAGATCCAGCAACACCCCACACCCCTCCTACCTTCCCTTCCACTCTGTCCTTCCAGTATGACTTTTATTGCCATGCTCCTAGAAAACCTCCAGCTGTGTCCATCTTCCAGGAAAGAAGAAAGGGGAAGGAAAAAGGACAAAGGACACTTGCTGACTGAGTCTGTCCCATTTTCTTTGGAAGATAATCACTTTCCTGGAAACATCACCCACAAAGTTTTCTCTTATATCTCAACTAGTAGCTCTGCGCATGAAACCATGCGCCAGTAGCTCTCTGCAGGGCTTGGCAGCTCTGCTCCTACTCCCAGAGGCTCTCTGTGGCCCAGAGGCCTTCCATGGCCGGGACAGGACACTTGCCTCATCGCTACGGTGATGAAGCAAGCATTCCGCCAGGCTGCTCACGCTGCCTGCTCTCAGCGGCCACCCGCCCAGGACTGGGGGACTCTGGTGGGGCTAAGGGGACTGGGCACTGCCATCTTGTGGCTATGGGCACCACCATCTTTGTGATGGAGTGATGGTTAATTTGGATATTACCCTTTTATTAGATAAGATTATTAGAGCTCTGTCCTACGGGCACCTCTAGGTAAAAAAGAGCCTGGGTAATAAAACATCTTCCATATGGACATATTATCACTTCCCTCAAAAACAAACAAACAAACAAACAATAATAACAAAACAAGTACTCTCCTAATATTAACAAGGGGAAAAGAATGTCATCCAGGCAGAATATCATATCTGACACAATCAGGATCCATTCATGGCCCAGTTTCCCAATTGAGAACTATCATTGCAGTGTTTTAAGGAAATGTGTCTCTGAGCCAGCTAGTGAATTTTATCGGAAAGGGTCATTGTCTAGAGCAGCACTGTCTAATAGAATTTTCAAAGATGATGAGAATGTCCTAACTCTGAATTATTCAGCACAACAGCCATTGGTCACATGTAGCTGCTGAGCACTTGAAATGTGACTAGTGCAACTGAGAAACTGAATTTTTAATTTTGCTTAATAAATTTAAATTGGACAACACAGGTCTAGAGCATTCTTGGGGAATATTTTGGTGTGGGGGAAGAAATAGGACTAGGAACAAAAATCACTGACAGGAGTAAGTATTTGGGACAGGATGGATGTCACTGGAAATGGAGATGGAATGGAAAACTACTCACCTGTCTGAAGATTTGAGAAGTCAGGTGCAGGTAGATTTAGTGTACTTCAAATGGTTCATTAGGCTGGTTCTTCCTCCATCTTTGTTCTAGATTGACCTATTATTGTACACTTACAACAAGATAACTTATCACTGGATTCTCTGGATTCTACCACAAAACAGAGACAGTGTTCTCACTGAAATCTGAATATTTCTACAATAGTTTTGCAACCCCTAGGAGAGCTATTCAGAGACCTAGGTGGCAATAGAGTAGAGTTGGTACAGCAAAAGCTGACTGAAACTACTGTTATACTCTTATTTTTTTTAACCAATTTTCAGGAACATTCCACTTAGTAGGCTTTCTTAATGGCCTTCTTTGTCATTTTATGAGACAACACAATCGTTTTATTTTTCTGCTTCTGTACTGAATGTTCATACCTTGTCTGGCTTCTCCTCCTCTATGTTAGCCCTAAATATTGGAGTTTCTTCCTAAGTAGGTTCATTCACTTTCAAAGCTTTAAATGCCATCTTCTTGCAGAAACTGCAGCATGGATATGCTTAGCCCTAACCTGTCCTCCCCACCAGACTAGTGTCAATTGCTTCCTTAACTTTCCACATGGTTGTCTTAGAAGTATCTCACATAAGAAGGTAAAAAGAAAAAAAAAAAAACAAACATTAATAAAATGACAAAATAAAACCACTGACAATACCATTTACTGATGAAGGTGGAGAGCAACTGAACTTCCATATTTTCATAGTTGGTGTAACTTCTTACCACCACTTTCAGAAACTCCTTGTAGTGTCTTCTAAAGATAGACTTACACATCCCTAAGACCCCCAAAGTCCACTCTTAGTAAATGCCTGATAAAAAATTCCTACCAAAAATAAAAAAATCTCAATCATATGAGGCTCAAAACAGCTGATTTGCTGCTCTCAACCTTTCCCTCCTAAGGTTCCTTAGCTAATCAAAAGCATCATTATTCAAAATATTTTCTAGCTTCCTTTCTGTCACCTGCCACATCCAATTCAACAATAAGTCTCATTAGCACCACTAACAAAGTATATCTCCATCTCCTTCTTTCCATTTGCTCTTCCACCATCCTATTTTAAGCCTCTATCACCTTTTTCTTGGTCTATTGCAATACTTTCTCATTTTCCCCATATTCACTTCTTCCCAACACACCTTAATTTCTCACACTTATCTGTCAAAATAAATGTACAAATTGTAAATTATATCACATCACTCTTGCTTAACACTCTTCTATGATTCCTATTTCTAGTGGAATAAAATTCAAACTCCTTACCAAAAATAAACAGTTTGTTATGCTCTCATTTCTGAATATTTCTCCAACTTCATTATTTATTCCATTTTTCTTACTCATTATTCTTCAAACACATTGGCCTTTTTTGCTGCCTAAAACATGCCAAGTTCTTTCTTATTCCAAGAAATTTTCATTAGCTTTCCTAGAATATTGCCTCTATGGCTGCTTCTCATCCTTTGGTTATCATGGATCCTTCCCTAACAAGCCCAGTAAAAGCATTCTCACTATTGAATATCCTAACACCCTCTCTAATGGTTCCAGAGCTCAAGTGCATTTATTCATGTGTTACTTGTTTTCTCCCCTTGTGCACTGAAAACACTATAATAGTAGGTGTATTATGATGCCTGGTGCACCACAAATAGCTCTTGAATTGTATGACTAAAATTATTAAAGTTTATAAAGAAGATATTATTGAAAGCATTTAATATGTTTTTAACTAAAGGGACGTTACGTAAATGGTGAATCAAAGCATGTAAATACCAATGCATTTTGACTATTGTCTAGGCTAGATGCCAACCTAATGCTATAGAAAGATGTGCTAAATGAGCTAGTAAATAAAAACCAATCACCTATCCTTACATTGAGTTATTCTCAATGATATTCTAAGTCAAAGGCAGAATGCCTTTCTCTGCCATAGAGACTCAATTATTCTAATTATGCCAAATTGATTATAATTCTTACTAACCTGAGTCAGTAGGAAACATAGACATTTAACAAGTCCATAGCTCAATGGGTTTGGTAATAGATGCTCTCTATTGCTTTCTTACTTATTGTGTATACCAGATTATCTACCCCCAAAGATGGATACCTTTTTTTGAACTTCTTAAGTAGACCTCACTTTAAGTGAACTTTCATTTTATTGACGAAGTCAAGATACCATCAATTTAATAACTATTGACTGATTGTGTAGCTCTTATGGGACACCAATTCTCTAACTTCACTCCACTTTACAGAATGTAGAAACAAATTAGTCATCCAAGAACTGGTCATTGGTCTTGAAAGACAGTTCTTTAACCAGATGACCTGTAAACATGTCCTGGATTCAGTTTACAGTTCTCAGTTGTGATTAATTTTGTAAATGAGGAGATATTGTTTAAAAAATGATCTCAATCTAAAAGTCTTTTGAGGATCTGCTATGATTAAGGCAGTGTGCTTGGCGCACTGAAGGCTACAGTGATGATCAGAAGTGATTCCTACTCTCAAGAAATTCACAGTCAAGGAAAAGGTTTATTTAATAAATAACTACATAAACTACATACTACAAGGTGGAAGACAACCAGTTCCACCATAGAGGTGAGAAATAAGGTGGTGCAGAAATTCAAAGGATAAGACGAATTTCCCTTGGGAGTATTAGGAAAGTTTTCACAGAGGTTTGAAAACTAAGTAGGACCTGGATGTGTGAAGTAGGGGGACAGAAGGATAGCATTTTTTATCAAAACAAAAGTATGAAGTCAGAAAAGTGCAGGGAATGCATTGAGAAGAAGGAGTAGGTCAACTTGGTAAGGGGATAAGAGGAGAGATTATAAGATTGGAAAAGCAGCTAGGCACTCTATTTCAGGAACCTAAAACTTAAGGAAAGTAGGTGAACTTCATATCATAAACATTGGGGAGTCATACAGCACTATATATGAAGGCTGTGATGTGAGTAAGTGGTATAATAGGAAGCTGTGAGCAGGAATATTGGAGAAGACATGACAGGAAGGTTTCTCAAAGGTTTATGATGGTGATATGAGTGGATATGTTGGAGTTAGTTTCAACAGAACCTGGCAACTCTTTAGATGAGGGGAGTAACAGGGACTCAAATATGGTTCAAAACATTTCAAACTGGTTGACTGAGAGGAAAGTTATATCATTAAAATAAATGGACAATACAGAAAGCAGCTTTTAGAAAAAAAATTTTATATGCAGGTTTAGAAGTATCAATTTTGTATGCTGGTAGAACACAAAGTATGGAATCACAGGTGTGGTACAGTCCTTTGATCATTGGTTGAGATTATCAGAAATCCTGTGAGGTGATGAATTATTCAAAGGAGAAATTTAGAGAGATAAAAGATGATTGATGATAGACAATTGGGATGCCTACATTAATTGGGTCAGGAAAAAAGTAGAAAAATAAATAAACAACGGAGGAGTGTTGAAAGAATAAGGAGAGTCTAATGTCATGAAAATCAATACAGGAAACACTTTTCAAGAAGTAAGAGCCCATTTATATCAAAGTATGCCTTCTAACTGTGTAGCAGCTAAAAAAGATAGCAATTAATAAAAGGTTTTTAGTTGTCTCAAATTGATATCATCATTCATTTTCCTAAATGAAATATAGAAACAATGTGAACCAATGGAAAAAGAGTGGACATTAAAATCAGAGAAATTGGCATCAAGGTATGATTATGTGTAGTTGAGCCATGTGCTTTGGGGTAAAATTGCTTTGTTTCTCTAGATCTTAATTTCTTGACTAAAAATGGGGATGATACCCAAATCAAAGGGCTGTGAGATTAAATTTAGTAAATCAACATATGGATAAGAAGAGGCTGTTGGAAATAGGTCTGTTAATCCAGGTCTCTTTTGAGTTTGCCTCCCATTTGCTTTCCATGAACTTCCAGATGATCATGTGTTATGAAAAAACTTACCTGAGTTTGTGGGAGTTTAGGTTAAATTAATCATGACCACAAATTGAAAAATATTCAGCCTTGACCCCTAATCCCTCCTGTGCAAAGCTGAATATAGGAGGAAGCAGATGGAATAGGTTTACTCTGAAGGTCCTGCCACTGCAAATGTTCAAGACAGAATGGTGCCAACAGGTTCAGAGGGCTGAGCAGTTGGAATGACGACAACTGTGTCCTTGATGCTTGCTTTTGCATACCCTGGTGCTTAGCAAAATGCTGTGTTCATAATAGAGACTCAGTAAGACGCAAAGCAGCCAAACAAATAGCTGTTTTGTTTGTCCTGTTTGGAGAGATTTGGCTCTAAGGTAATACACATCTTTAAAAAAGGATTTTAAAAAATGATAAAGCATTGATTGGAAACAAGAAACATTTTAGGAAGATGGTGCAATCTAATGGGGTATTGGTGGCAAGCAACTAGACAGATGTGTATGCCAATGAATACTTGCCACAAATACAATGTTGTATATATTGCCAAAAGATAAACATCCCCCAAACCAGGAGTCAATGATGGAAACAAAGGAAAAGAAAGTTGGAGACATGAATCAAAGCCTCATGCCTTTTCTAACTTGTAGACAACAATAGAGAGACATGGTTACTTACACTTAGATCTGTTCTTATTAAATAAGTAAAGAGGCACACAGATAAAGAACTATAATACCAGAAGCCATTCATTTCTTATGGAAATTAATCTTTTATTTTTATTAGTAAACAGTAGGATAGTAATCAATAAATGCGGCATCAATGGTCACGTGACTAGCCTTGCCCACTCGTATGGGTATCACGGTGTGCACAGCGAAGAAAAGCACCGAGACTCCATACTGCTAAAAACGCAAATGACGTATTTCGTATCAAGAAAAGATAGTAAAATCCCATGTCAAATTGTTTCAAGGGTTCTTTCTCTCTTGAGTCCATGTCCTTTGCTGCATTCAAATGTACTATGTAGAGCTGGAACTTCGTTGTGAAGTTCTTTTCAGCAGTCACGCGCCCAATGACTATGCATAAAGGGAAAGTGTGTTTGCTAGATGGGAAACCTGACCCTGTGGTTTACATATTTCTTCCTTAGACACTGCCATCAGCCAGATATTTACCGTCTCCTTCTCCCTCCCCGCCCTGTGGTTGCTTAACAGGCCACGGCACGTGTTCCTGCGGCCGCTGCGTGTGTGAGAGAGGATGGTTCGGAAGGCTCTGCCAACATCCCAGGAAGTGCAACATGACGGAGGAACTGAGCAAGAGTCTGTGTGAGTCAGCAGACGGCATACTGTGCTCCGGAAAGGGTGAGTGTCTCTGCCGGAGCTTGGCCTGGATCCCTGCTGGGACACATGGCTCGTACAGCAGCCCCTAGCAAACACCTCTTTCAGACTGCACTCTGCGTGAAAATCACTCCGTCCTCTGCTTGTACCTGCCCTTATTACGTTTGAAAGTGAACCACGTGAAGTTGAGCATCCAAGAAAATGAAATGCATGAGATGGGTTGCATGTGAAAAGATCCTCAGCCACTTGTATACAACCCGATTGTGAATGAAATGCAATGAATAATTGTATAAAAAGGAAAGAACAATAAGATATGTTGGGACCTGAATGGGCCCCAAAAGGTAAAGGTATAATCATTGAGTTCACCTGTGAAATAGCAGAGCCCGGGACGGGTCTGCATAAAACGCTCTGGAAGCTCATGGGACTCTCACTAAATGTTAGGGAGCCGCCCCACCTGGAACTGAATGTCATTCTCCAGCTCTCCTCTTCGGCTCAGTTACCTCCTTGCAGAACAAACCACCTCCCTTTTCAGACTTTTATAGCTGAAGCTACATCTACCCTCCAACACCTACCCTGGGTCAGGAGTGCAGGCAAATGTGTTTCTGAAGAAAACACAGTGAAGCAGTCAGTCTGCTGAGGAGGTCTCAGCAGAACTCGCCTCCGGGATGTGCCCCTCAACAGTGGCTGTCACTTACCGATTATCACCAAGGCCAATGCTCTTCGGATGAAAGAGGCCTCTTGACGTAATTGCAAAAAATAAAATCAGATGGATGCGGTGACCACATTTGGTGCCAGGAGGAAGGCTGAAAATGGATACAAACATGTTCATTTTAATAGACGAGCATGTCCTTGGTTTCCAGGAATTCTGTGTTTGAGACTGGTGTTTACAGAGTTCTGGCAAGGAGGCCTTGCCTTCCACCTAATGCAATGACAGCAGCCAAGCAGCACTTAAATGCATTTAAAGCAATCACTTTGTTCCCCGTTTGTTCTCGTATGGAATTCATTCTAATTCCAAGTCCTAATCAAATCTCTCAACATTTCAGTTCTCAGGGGCCCTCAGGTCCTGGATACACTTGCTTTAGGTTCAAGGAGTTCTGTTGGCCCTGGCAGGTTTGGCTCAGTTGGGTGGGCATCCTCTTGTGCACTGAAAGGTTGCCAGTTTGATTCCCAATCGGGGCACATGCCCGGGTTTTGGGCTGCATCCCAGCTAAGACGTCTTGCTCTCATATCTCTGTTTCTTTCTCTCTCTCCCTCTCCCTTTCTCTCTCTCTAAAATTCAATTTAAAAACTTTTTAAAAAGAAAAAAGAAGTTCTGTTGGTAGAAGGAAGGAAAGGTTAAAAGGAAGAGACAGAGGGAAGGAATTGCCTAGGAAGAGATTAACAAAGATAACAGTAAAGGTGGTAGGAATAGAATTAACTATCAAGGTGGAAACTGGGGGGAGGCGGGGGTGGGAGTGGGGGGGAGAGAAATGTTATCAGGTCAGAAGGGAGTGTCCTGTGTATAAAAAAAGTACCAGGAATGATTAATTTGTTTGAATTAGAGTTATTTTTTCCCCTGAGTATAGCTTCAAACACAGAGCCCTAGCGTTTAGATACTTTTGTTGTTGTTGTTGGTTTTCATGAAGGCATTATCCTTGGAATAAGGCTATTAGCTTTTCTGAGAAACTCTACTGAATGAAACTTTTGTATTAGAACATTGGTGTGCTTGTTTATTTTAAAAATCAGCCATTTGTGTGTGTGTGTGTGTGTGTGTGTGTGTGTGTGTGTGTGTGTTTCCTAGACACTCTAAAATCACTAACATTGTTCATAAGTGGGTCTTTGCTAGTCATGTCCAATTGCAGGTACAGGAAGAGAACACACACAGCCGTGCTCACCTGTGTGGTGAATACCATTCTGTCATTTCCTCGCTGAATTTAATGCAAAGAAGAGGGGTAGTTTGTTTTCAAGAAATAAACATTTCATTAAAGTCATTACATTCTGAGGAGAGATTTTCAGCATCATAAATATAGAAAAGGCCCCCCAAAAGGGGGTGAACTCAAAGGCATTTCCCTCAAAACAAAATAAGAAAAATCTCTCTAGTTAATGCCTTTTTCAAATTGTTTGCTTTAGGCGATGGAATTATATCTACAGATCAATGAAGGGTTGAAAGCGTATATTATAAACTGTTTGTTTATCCTTCAATGGAGAGAGTTCTTCAAAAGGAGACTGGCTGTAAACGCTGCCTCAAGGCTGCGTGCTTTGAAGCTGGCGCTAGAGAGGATGGTGGGCATTCTGTTTGCAGCCGCTGGCTGCTGGCTCCTTTCTTCCCACTTATTTTGGAGAGATCAGTGCTGGATTCTAGAAGAACAGGATTAAAACCGGGACCATGGAACTGTGCTCTCCCATAGGCACAGAGACCAGTGGGGATGCAGCTGTTATTTCTGTCTCCTTAGAGAGTACCATCCACCTCTCACCTCAAGAACCACAGAAAGAGCACTTGCTGGTTTGGCTCAGTAGATAGAGCATTGGCCCTTATACTGAAGGGTCCCGAGTGCAATTCCAGTCAAGGGCATGTACCTTGGTTGCAGGCTTGAAACCCAGCCCCAGTAGGGCAGGGCATGTGCAGTTGATGTATCTCTTTCACATCAATGTTTTTCTCTCTCTTTCTCTCCCCCTCCCTTCCACTCTCTTTAAAAATCAAGACTCGGGTGAGAATTAACACAACAAAACAAAAAAAGAACCACAGAAAGAGTAACTCATGAAATGGACAACAGGTTTTGACATGGTAGCAGTGAAACCTATTCCAAGTTATTTGACTGGGGCCGGGTATTTTTTAATAGGTTTCATGGACTTGCCAGAATTCCATATACTTTCCCTCAACATGGTAAATGAAAACCCCTCACCTTGATTTTCACAAAGGAAATTGGAGTGTTTTTCTTTCTCCGACTAGGGGACAGGGAGGAGCAGTGGGCCTGAGGTCACCGCCTGGTAGCTTGTACCCAACTGTTTCCACCACGCGCTCCTCACGATCTGTGAATAAAGCCGTCACCTCAGGAGATGATGAAGAAATAGCGTTTTATTTCTTTACAAACTTATAGCCAAGACAATAAATCACTCCATAGAAAAATTTAAAACTAGATACATTGTTGTGACCTTCATAACAGATGGAGTTGTGAGTACAATAGTGAAAACTGCCTGCTGGGATGTTGGTTGCAGCATTTCGTCAGGCTTGATGAATGGAAAAGAAAGTCCACTTTGTAAATGGGGCAGCTAACAAGAGTGCTCGCCCTTACACTCAAGCTGTTTATGTGAATAACCAGAGAGCTGAGCTTAGAGCCACGTTCAGCTCCCTTTGCAGAATCCATGCTGTAATTCGTTGGCTGTTTGTTTGCTTGAGTATTTAGGTGTATCCAAGAGTACATAATCACCTTTCTAGGTCCAGGTCATCACCTCTAATATTCTTAAAGATGTCTGATGATGGCTGTAATTGCAGATCACTAAATGTCTCCTTAGAACTCTTACAATGACACTGTTGAGTCCCACATCATCCGAATAAGTCCATGGTACACCCACCCACTTACCTATCCCTCACCTACACCCCATCCTGGCAGGTTCTCCATCCCTGAAAAGAGACAGGGTAAAAGTTAGGCTTCAAAAACCAGACTTGGACCAGTGTTTTAGTTGCCTCACCCAATATAACCGTCAGTGGGAACACACAACTCATTTTTGAAACTATATGAAGGCTTTTTCTTGTGAGAGGCATCACAGATAGGCAGATAGGTAGATAAAAACAGTGGATGGAATCGGATTGAAATCTTTTTTGCCCCTGTGGCCCTGGGCAATGCCATTGTCCTCCCTGTGTGTCCATTTTCTCATCTTTGAAGGCAGAAGAATTTCGTTTCTTTCCCCTTCTTAAGTTCTAAGGATGCTCTGAAGACAAATGAGAAAATGTGGCTGAATCTCCAAGGAATGGAAGCCACTAAAAAAAAGCAGAAGGGGATGGAAGCATTCTTAAGTGTCCTCATACTGAGAAAGAAATTAAATAGGTTAGTGGTGTCATGGTCATGAATTTACCACCCTAGAGTTACTGCCAAGATGGACCAGCTTCTCCCTATGCTGGACCGAGTCTCATGGGCGCGAGTCGGTGCCGGTCCAGCTGAGCTGAGTAATCGGTCACCTCCTGGCAGCCATGTGGCTTATATTTGTCTGACAGAATCCTTTTCCTACGATTTTCCCTTTCCAGAGTAGGGCAATTTGACCCCTGCTTATTGATGAAGAGAGCCAGGTCGCTCTATAACAAAGGCGCTATAAAACATCCTAATAATGACCACGCTAAGTTGTTATTACATGCTATGCTACTCCTAGTTTCACAAGCAGTAGAAGAATTTCCTACCTCGGAGATGCACTGAGAATTCACAAACAGGAAAGAACTACCCAGCTGGGGAAAACGCTGATGAGAGAAGCTAGTTTTTCATAGCACATACAAAAATCAATCCCCATTTTTCACTCTAAGTATTTCAGTGACTAGCAGACTTCTGGAAATGCAATGTACTTGTCAAATGGTCTACCAATGTATACCACATTCACTTTAGCTGAGCTGACCAGTTTTAGGAAAATACTATACAATGGCCTGAAGCTAAGCATTGGAAGTGAGAACAGTGATCAGAATAGTTCTAGAGCCAGGGGAAAAGTTTAAAAATGAAATGTGATTTTTTTTTCCCATGAATTGTGGCAAAAAAAATATATCCTAGGTGTAATAAATATCATGGACATATAAAGTCATTTATATCTTCATCTGTTGTAGAAACAAGTTTGGAATATAAAGGGGATAGTATTTTAGAAACAATTAAAAACAGTGGAATTCTTCAAATAATCTTCCTCCACTCATAAAGCACTAAATGTGATACCTTCTGAGGATATGTTAATGAAGTCATTAAAATGCCCCAAGTTTTCCAATATTGCTCTATCCATTTGCAAAATGCACAGTTGACTGATGAACATTTCTGTGCCTAGAGATTTGACAGAAAGTCTTTAAAATTAGAATAAATAAATTTCTAAAAAAAGAAACACTGTACCTGGGTGAGACTACCAACTCTCACAGACTGGCCTGGGAGGCCCAGTTATAAGCCCTAAGCAACCAGTAGGGTACTGATCACTCATTAGAACTGAAAGTTGTCTATTTTGCAACCTAGCCCCTCAGTAAAACAAGTAAATGGAACCATGCTGCGGTTAAGTAAGAAGTTAATAAATGTAAACACAGTTCTCAGCATGTAACTAATTCTGGCTGCTCCCTTACCCTGAGAAGTGTGACAAGGAATATCAAAAGTTTAATTTGGCCATTGGGGATTCTTGCAGCTAAAATGCATATACGAGTTTCCATAATATAAAATAGCGTGGGGTGCTTAATGCCTGGACACCTTTATGTGCATCCTTTCATGATAGCAGTAATGCATAAAAGTTTCTTTCTCTAACCATTTTTTAAATTGCAATGTTTCATAGAGACACTAATGATTGATTTCTGCCCCCTCCCAGTATATTTTGAATTTACCAAGTCTGTTATTTTATTGAATATGTCAAAATAATTTTTCTACTTCACAGTCTTTTAAGGTGATAGGCATCTTTGGTAAAAGGAAATCACATGTAGAAAGAGCAATCAATCCAAGGAAATAGAAGGAAGAGGAAGGGTATTCTATGTGTTATTTTTAACTTGAAAACTTTCTTTACTGCTATTATTGTAGAAGTAATTTTGCCCTGTGAAGACGTTTAGGCTGAGAGAGATTTCTCCTCTCTCTGACACCATTTAATTCATATATTTTCTTTTCTAAATGTGCCATTAATAAAAGGGTTTCTCAGCAAGCCAAATATCTTTAATAACCAAAAAGGAAGTTTTTAATTAGGTAGGAAGTAAAAAGAGAGGAAATGAGTGAAGTAATGGAAAAGGTGGTTGGATCAAGAGCCTCATAAAAGATGGACATTTGAGGGGAGGGATTAGAGCTCTCCTGGATTGTGGCAGGAAATCCCAAGGGTGAAATTGGATAAGTTAAATATACATGAGTGATTGTATGTGTATTTTTAGCACTTTAATGAGCCACCCAGAAGGCAGGTGAGTCCTTACTTTAAGAAAAATCATGTAAACAAAAATCCAAAATTATAAGCACAATAAATTTAGTAGTTGTTTTAATTATAAATTGCACCCTCGTTTAATAGAACTTACTATTCAATTCCTTTAAAAGACAGACACTTTGAAAACATGATTCAATTCAGAAAAAAAATTTAAAAAACACATATATTTTGAACACCTTTTTGGAAGGCCATCTATAAAAATCAGCCACATTCCGCCCTCATTGACATTTCAACCAGACTGAGCCATGGAACATTTGCTCAAGGCTAATTGCAACTGTCTAGATCCATAATGAAGCCTTTCAGGATAACCTTTATGAATTACAGTAAGTAAAGCTCCCTTTTGAGCAACTGGCTATTCCATAAACTTTTACCTTTGGAAGGTAGGTTATTAGAAGCCGATTGTCAGTACATTGATGGTATTCTACTCTAGACGGAAACCTTTAGTTGTGTGGTAACAATCAATAATACCCTTTGTGATTTCAGGTTCTTGTCACTGTGGAAAGTGCATTTGTTCTGCTGAAGAATGGTACATTTCAGGGGAATTCTGCGACTGTGATGACAGGGACTGCGACAAACATGATGGTCTCATTTGCACAGGTGCAGTACTGACCCACTCTAATTGATCTATACCACATTTTGCAATAAAGGTGAATGACACTCATCACATTTTGCTGTGGATCACTGGGCAGGAGAGCTTTCATGTACGTAAAGGGAGGTGGGCATTTCAGAATAAGCACTATCATTATTCCCAGGTGTAAAAGAATGCACCCAAATTATATGATTTGGAGGAAAATTCCATATAAAGTAACTTCCCCCAATTCACATATGCAGTTTTATATATTACAAAAACAGAATAATTCTCTTGACAACTATTTCACTTTTAGCATGGTATAGGGACTAGAATATATTTTAAACAGGACCCAGGCACCAAAGCTGTTTGATGTGTTAGTTTGTTTTTAGGGAACGGAATATGTGTGTGTTGGGGGGGATGGGAATATGAAAACAATTTAGGAATATAATAGATATTGCTATCCTGAGTTTCTGAGTCCTAATAATTGGTAATAAAATATTTTCTTAAACAATGTATAGGGGAAATAGAGGCATATACTTATTCTCCTTGTTTTTAACTAAAGGTAAAAGATAGTATGTGTGTGTCATTAAGTTAGACATTCACGTTCTACCCACTCCTACTACACAAGGCTCCTTTTCTAGCTAGTTATTCAGCCTACTTCATCCTATATCAAGGATCTGTATGTTCTTTAGCATTTATTGTTACACATAACCTGCTCTCTATAGAAAAACAAAATTATACATGGAAGCCCAGCTGGAGTGATACTGATGGTCATCATTAGATTGATACTAACTGGATGGTAGCACCAAGTAGGTGCCATTAATTGTTTAAAAGGTCAAATTTCCTACAGCTGCTTAATAAGATAATAATAAGATGGCTGCACAATAAGAAAGTTTTCAGAGGATGAATGAAATTGCTTTGATTATGAACAGTTATGTTTTATAATAACATATATTAGCTTGGTATATTTCAATCATAATAATGAATCTCCTGTGCATTTTACTGCAGGGAATGGAATATGTAGCTGTGGAAACTGTGAGTGCTGGGACGGATGGAATGGAAACGCATGTGAAATCTGGCTTGGCACAGAATACCCTTAACAATGAGAGAGGACTGGGTTCTTATTTGTCTAGGCCATTAGAAATATAAATGCAGAGGAAACCATGTATAATCACCACGAGGACAGGTCCAACAGACTGTTGTATGTTTTTCTATTTCTGAAAGCCTGAATGAAATGTGGATACCCATTAAAAATGAGTTAAGCAAACTCAGATGTAAATAACACCAGAAAAGAAATTTTCTCCTACAATTTACATCAGTGGTTCTCAACCAGGGTGACTTTGCCACCCAGAAAACATCTGGCAATGTCTACAGGCAATTTTGATTGTCACACTGGGTGGGGATGGAGGGTGCTCTTCAGGCATCTAGTGGGTGGAGGCCAGGGATACTGCTAAACACCCAACAGTGCACAGGACAGCCCCACAAAGAATTTTCTGACTTCAAATGTCATTAGTTGCCGAGTTGAGAAAAGCTGAATTACATGGTTGTTAAAAATGTACATCCCTACACAGAAAGGGCCATTTTAGACTCTAAGGAAAAGAGCCTTACATAAATCCATTGATCATATGTTGCCAGGATTCCCCATCACGGTTTCCATATGGAAATTAAGACAAACACACTTTAAGTACAATGTTGAATTGGGGTGGGGGTGGGGGGCAGAGGCCAGATCACCAATGCTTTTAGTCATTAAGTCATTTCTCTAGTCTCACTCTAAACTCACAAAAGAAGTTCTCTTAAAATGAAGGAAGAAATTATGGAAAAATGTACAATTTAACATTTTTAATCAATAGTGACATAAGTTGCTTACACTGTGTCAATATGTATTTTACCAACTGATGACTAACAAAAGAATGAATTGTTGCTCAAGAGCATCCATTTTTCTGTCACTAGAGCATGTTTTAAACTGGACATGGGTTACATGTACAAGGAATCTGATTTTTCCCTAGAAGTTACTCCATGGTAACTTGCCTTTCAAAAAGACAATATCCAGTTAGGTCTATGATTGGCTGAAATATGCATTCATTTCTCTTAAAAGACTCTATTATTTCTAAGGATACATTTCTCACTGGAAAAGTAGGGCCATACATGGAAGTCAAGAAGAGACATTGCAATAAAATCGTACCAGTCCCACAAGCTCCGAGGATAAAAAGAAAAATCTAGAAATGGCTTAAATAGAAGTTACAAATATTCACTCAATGATAGGAACAAAATGTTTATTTTCATAATGGTGAAATTTCGCTCTGTATGAAATTCACATCAAATTATGAAAATGTACAATAATTTGGACTTCCCTTACATATTTGCAATCAAGTCTACTTATATGCATTAGTTAGGCAACCTTTAATTATTTAGAGCTAAAAAAGACCCACTTTTTATTTAATGTGGATTATATTTTGTAAAATCCTGCAATAATGTAATAAAATCATTTTCTTATTGTTTAAGATGAAAAATTTTGCTTGGACATTTTACTTAATGATGTAAATATTCTAGACTCATGGCTTGGACTTTATAAGTCAAACCACCAAAAGTGAGGAAAATGTGTGCCTGCAGAGTTACTTAAAATTTACAATAAAAATGATTTAAGAGAAATTTAATTGATGCTGATTTTTAGAATACTGATAGTGTTCTCTGACTTTAACAGATTTATGAAATTGTTATCTCTGTCCTGAGATTAAGGAGTGCAGCCACATCAGTTGTATCTCGATTGTTCAGTGCATCAGTTGAAATATCAGTTTTGTAAATGAGGGAAATGTAAGCAGCTAAGAAATTATATATACATATATGTGTGTGATATCCTTTCCTCTTCTCTATCTAAACATTTTAAGCCTCAAACAAACCTATTTTAACTATTCAGAAGGAATTTCAATGATGATGGATTTGGTGATGGACACATGGGAATTCACTACATTATCACAGTACAGAGCTCTGCTTTCCATGGAAAGGACCAGATAGTAAACATTGTAGACTTTGTGGGCCACATACATCTCTTTTGCATATACTCCTTTGTTTGTGTTTAAAACTGTATAAAGAAAAAAAAACACACACAACTCACTCTGAGCTCCTGGGCCATACAAAAGCCAATTGCAAGCTGGGTTTGGCTCACAGCTGAGGAATAAATGACCAACCTGTGCTTTGATGGAACTGCCGTTAATTTCCTGTTTCCTCACATAACCCCAGGTGTGTCTTATTTTTCATGTAATTATCTATATTTGTTATCCCTTTTCATTAACAACTACAGCAAAAGTGTTTCTCTTTTTAAATTTTAATAAAAGAGTGCTCAGCATTTATGTTTTTAAAGAAAAAGTTTAGATATGGGTAAATGTTAATTATAAAGTTCAGAAAGGTATTTGTCCAAAATTTTGACAATGAAAATATATTGCAGTCAGCTATATTCTGGGTTCATTTAGTTACAAATTATTGAACCACAATTTTCATATTTCTCCTGTGCGTGTGTGTGTGTGATGTTGACTCTAGCTTGCAAACATCAATAGATCTATTAAGAATTTAATTTACATGTTTAAATTGAAAAAAGTTAAACATAGTTACATATAAAGACCTACATTCTACCCTTCTTAAATGTGATTTTGTACTTTGACTCTTGATTCCATTACCAAGATAGAAACTCCCTCTTTAAAAAAATGCCAAGACCAGAGCAAATATGTAATAGGAGGAGGGAAAATGTGCAAATCTCATTGGCTGGTTCAAGTTTGTCCCAAGTTAAAGGTGAGATTAATGTGAATTGAGAAGGATACAATAAGTGATGTTGGCCATAACCCTGCTTGCTTGGCAAACCATCACTGAGGAATCCTCCCAGAGGGACTTCTCCATAGAATTCGACTAAGGTCCTAAGACCTAAGAAGAGAATCATTATACCCCATTTCTCCCAGGACTCCTTGAGCTAATTTAGATTCCTTCAACACATTGAAAGAAATGACCTCACCATCCCAAATGCAAATGCAGTCTCTGCCAGCAGACATCAGGATTAGACTGAATAGTATAGAAAAACCAGGAAAAAATCATAATTCAGCCTTTGTTTTATCAAAACTTTGAAACCCAGCTCAGTATTCAAGCATCAACAGATTCTATGTACCACCTTGTAAGCTAAGGAACTTGAGCTATGAAATGTATTTTCTCCAAAGTGACACAATTCACATCTAGATTTTGATATGCCTACATTTAGCTGAATTGCTTTCTCTAGATAGTCTTGTTCTGAAATGAAATTAAAAATAAATTTCAAATATTTTCACTTCCTTCTAAAATAGTTTCAATCAACCTGATCCCCCCTTGAAATGTTAATTCTCTGATTTAATATTTGGGAGAAAACTGTAAATGAAGTGATACATATCTAACATTCGATACATATTTAACCTATGTTCTGTTTTGTTTTTTAAAGAGAACCTAATCTGATATTGGTCATCCTGAAAACATCTGACTGTTTTAGTGCTTTAAGTACTAATTAAGCAACTAGCCAGATGTGATAAAGAGACTGTGCTTACTCTTCAAGAGGCAATTAGGCCAGGTCAGTGTGGCGCAGTGGTTGGGACCTGTGAACTGGGAGGTTGTGGTTTGATTCCTGGTTGGGGCATGTGCCCGGGTTGTGGGCTCAATCCCCAGTGTGGGGCGTGTAGGGGGGGCACCCGATCGGTGATTCTCTCTCATCATTGATGTTGCTGTCTCTCCCTCTCCCTTCCTGTCTGAAATCAATAAAAACATTTAAAAAAAAAAAGAGGCCATTAGAAGGACTGTGGCAGAAATTTTATGGGCCCATTGTAGGTCTCCTGAAGTCACCCCTTACCCCAAAACATTCAGGGCAACCTAACATTTAAAGCAAGAATTTCTAAATTCTCCAGGATTTATAATGAAATGATGCTTAGTTTCAACTTACTCTCTACAGAAGGTGGACCATTTGCATCTATTCTATAATTTTCCCAAGTAAAGTTTTAGCAAAATATTTTAGAAAGCAAACTTATAAGAAAATAAAAATGGTGTCACTTAAAATACCAAAACCATTAAATATTAAGCATTGCTGAGGAATAGGTGAAGCAATCAGCTAACATAACAAATCAGTAGAAAGAACCCTCCCACACCAGATATGCATGCAAATGGAATGTGATAATAGACTTGATACAATCAACATACATACATGTAGGTACAGAACACACGGTCTCTAAATACAAATTAATTCCATCAGATTTACTATACAGAACACCAATGGTGACAGATTGCACTTAATAACATCAAACTTGATTTTGAGCGGGAAAAAGAGGGTCTTATCCCAGAAAAAAAATAGCAAGAGAGGTATCATCAAAGAGCTAAAATTTTCTTTGGCATGGTAAAGGGGAAAATTGAGTTTACCAACTTATTTACATGACATGTCTATATTTGTGGGTGATGCAATGCCATTTCATTACATAAAATTGTTTGATGTTTTATAATATGCCTTCCTATAAATATTTTATTCAGTGTGTTGTATTTGCTAATAACAAATGATATTAAACACAGAAACTGTACAAAGCAGACACACTCTCTGTATGTAAATTGAGAAATACATACTAACAGTTCTTGATATCCAGGCCCTCCTACATGCAGTCCATCAGTGCTTCCTTTGTCCCATGCAACAGATGAGACCAGACACAGAGGAAGTGATCAGACTAATTTACAAATAACAAAGACCCCTCTGCAATATGTCAAAACATATTTTGGAAGAAAGTATTTTAACATTCATTCATAGGGATAAAGGCCCTTATAGACAACTCATATATAAAAAACAAAACAGGTGTGCATGTAAATCTCAGTTATTTAGAAAATAAATATTGTCTTAATTTTAACCATTACACAGGATTGCAGGGAAAAGAAACCATCAGATGAGGTCTGATTACCAAAAGCAAATTGGTGGGGGTGTTTGATGTGTGTGTTGGGGAGGGGTGGGGGAGGGTAAGCCCATCTAATTGGAATTTCAAGTTAAATTATTCATAGTTTGCCACATGTTACGAATTATATGTATTCCCTAAATAATTAGTTAATGAAATTCATCTAATACATTTTAACTTATCCTATTAAAAACAATAGGCATTAAAATGGTGTAACAAGAAATCAAGAATGGTCTGAGGAACCATTTTTTTTGTATTTGTACTTCAGCATATAATCAACAATAAATCTACTCAAACATTATGCTAATCTTTTATTTTATTAAAATGGAATCCGATATGAAAATGAAATAAGCATAAACAGTTAAATTTATACTAAATCTTTAATAAGCTAAGCAGGACAATATTTTAAAATGCTGGGTAAGGGCTGTCATGGAGACTTAGAAAAGCAGTGACAAAATAATTTCCCAGTAAATACAGTGCAAATGTGGGTAAATGGCGACTGGGTCATCCTTCCACATGGAAATAATATCAAGAGGCCAGGATAATGATCCCACATATACTTTTCTATGAATGAGGTTCAGTTTGGTCTCAATGAACTCTTCTGAGAACAAAACATTGAATTTTATTAAGTATACACAGAGTTAACAAATGTATTTCCAAACAGTTTAGTATTAAACATTTTGAAACTCTTTATATCCAATATTGCACATTTTGCGTAGTTTCTTCACTGTGTAGTCCATATTCACGGCCTTTCTTGCTAGTTGTCTTCCCTAAGCTCAGAGTTATTTAAAAGGAAATTAAGAAAGCAAATAAAACGAAAGCAAATTGGTTGAACGGACCGAAAACCTGATGTTTGAACGTGTTGGTGTGCCTTTACTGTGATCTAGAACAACTCAACAGACTGCACTCTGAGATCATGGCAAGGCCCCTCTATCCCAGCCCTTGGGCAACTTGGGCGCCAAGAAGCGGAGGTAGAGGTATGGACTGGTGAAATACACAGTACCTGACTCAGCATGCTGAGCTAAAAAAAAATATTATTTCCTAATGTGTCCAGTTTAAAAACTTGTCGTTAAACACCAAAAATATTAAAGTCTAATTTATAACTAAGGTTTGCGTTGCTGCTTCAGAAAAGAACACAACAGCCGCCTTGCCCATGCTCTGCTGAGTATGAGTGGAACGCAGCCAAAACCCGGATGGCAATAAGTTCGGTTCATTAAAAACAGGAAGGATTATATCTGAAATGGATTTAGGTAGCGCACTCTTGTAGGTTGTAATTGTTGGTGTTTTTTTTTTTCTTCTCTTTTTCCAAATAATGAGGATTAGTAGATGAAAAATGAACCTTAATCAGGCCTACAAGGCCTACAGAGTTCTTTGGACCCACTTTCTCAAAAACCAGTGGGTCTTGCTCGCTGGGCAAGGCAAATGTTACCATTACCAGTAAGCTTGTGATATGTATAAAACACACACACACACACAAAGAAACTATAGGGGCGTGTCAAACACGTATCGTAGAGAACTTCCCACGGACTGTGTTTGACCCATTTCTCACCCCGGCAACGCCGACCTCAGGAGCACACTACCTGCCACTGAACAGAGCGTATATGTGTGTTTAATTGATAGTGTGAGCCACAGACAACACTCTTAATCTTTATGATGCAATTTGTAAGAATAGGTTTAGAAGGCTTCCTGATTCCCTGATCGCTCTCCGAACTAAGCCAACTGCAACATTTAAGATTTGGAGGAGCACAATCCCTGCAAAAGGTCACGGACAGTGGAGCGAGCAGCCCTGTAAAAAACGGGAAGAAGAGAAATCCATAATAGCACAGGTTTACAGCTTCTAACTAGAAATTACTCAATAGTATTTGTGTGCTACAAAAGTGAACTTAAACACATGGATTTTGCTGAAACAGGACTCAAAAAGGATTATGGGTAGCTGTCAGCAGGCAAGGTATCGAGTGTACTTGTGAAGTATGTCATTCACATGAAGTGTCACAGTCACAGAAAAGATATTAAAAAGGCATTCCATATCTGGTAGGGCATTCCATGGTCTGAGTTTAGCTGGTTATCCAGGCGTCTTCTTGTTGTGGGAGGTGCAACAGGTTGAGATTCATCCTCTTGCAACCAAGAAGTTCGAGACAGCAGAGAGCAAGCATCCGCTTACTTCCAGCTGCTCCTCAGCCACGGGAGCAGAATTGTCTGGCAAGGATAAATCACTCAGCTGTGCTCGGGACCAGTAAGTCACAACACCTGTGAGGATCTGGCTATGTGGTCTTACTTTTGTTGACTGGTTTGCCTCCATTCATTATTGCAGACGCACTTGTGCTTTTACTTGGCGTCACCCCAGCTTTCGGGACCGTTTCTCCGACGTCATGCAAAGATGGTTCTCGGTACATGGCAACTAGGGACAGGAAGGAGGGCAGGAAGAAAAGAGGAAAAGGAGATGTTACCAAGTTCAGTTCAAGAGTCAGTACACGCACACACCGCAGTAGTTTGCCCTGTCCTGTTTCCCTGAAGTAAAGCAATCCCAGTGGGAGGGATACCTGTTTTAAAGCATTAATTTCCCGCCCCAAAATAGAAGATATTACTACCTGCACATTCTCTGGCTTATATAACTAAAACATGTACATAGGTGTGCATGGATGTTTGTCCTGGAAAGAAGGTTTAAATGGGAGACATAGCCTCTTTGAGGGCCTAAGATATGAAATACACACACACACACACACACACACACACACACACACACGAGGATGTACAGTATAGGAGAATGGCAAGCTTAAACCTAATTCTCTTTGCATAGCAAGAAAAACTCAGACTTCCCTCACACTTGAACCACTCATTCCTATTCATCTGGTCAAGAATTTACACCCTAGATCAGGTGTCCTCACACTTTTTAAACAGGGGGCCAGTTCACTGTCCCTCAGACCGTTGGAGGGCCGGACTATAGTTTAAAAAACAACTATGAACAAATTCCTATGCACACTGCACATATCTTATTTTGAAGTAAAAAAACACCTGCATGTGGCCCGCGGGCCGTAGTTTGAGGACGCCTGCCCTAGATCATTAAATTGCTTTTCTCTCAAGTCACATAGTCACACTAGTGTCAACATCCAAGCTATACGAAGCAATAACAAAGAACTGGCTTTCCCTAATCAGGGCCTTCAAAGGTCATTGTTTATATTTTCTCTCCCAGGATTATGAAAAAAGACCCTTACATAAATGAAGGCAACTGTGTGGCATTTTCTATTTTTATGCCTCATTTTCTGATATATTATTAAACATCTAATAAGTGATGTCCTACAAGGCAGAAGCACAGAATGGCAAGAGAGCGAGTGGGACTGACATCTGGTAAGCTCTGAGAAATTGCCTGAATAGTGTCTGGCCACACAATTAACCACAAGAGTTCATGTGGCTTTTTGGAAAATGATTCTCAGGAATCCTGGGAAAAAAACATTTAAGAGTGACTGATTCCTGAGGAAAACTAGGTGAGTTAAAATCATCTGCCATCAGAAACACAGTGTATTAGACCTGCCCAACCTGCTTTTTTAGGCTTTTGAAAATTTATGATGCAGCAGGTCCTAGAATAATGTAATTTGGTTCCAGTTCATCCTATCTAATAAAGAGGGAACATGCTAATTGACCATCACTCCATCACAAAGATGGCTGCACCCACAGCTGAGCCCAAGTTCCCTTAAGGAGCCTTAACCAGCAATCAGCAGGGACCTGAGGCTACGCCCTCCTCCACCCCTGTGGGGCTTGACAGAGGACCTCAGGCCCCGCCCCCACCCAGCAGGGCTTGACAGGGGACCTCAGGCCCCGCCCCCCACCAGGCAGGACTTGACAGGTGACTCAGGCCATGCCTCCTGCCTTGGCACCAGGCCAGGGGACCTGAGGCCATGCCCCCCGCCCGGTGGGGCTTGACAGGGAACCTCAAGGTGTGCTTCCGGTCCTGGTGCTGGGCTAGGGGACCTCAGGCTGCTCCCCCCGCCCCAGCACCAGGCTGGGGTCCTCAGGCCGTGCCCCCCACCCAGCAGGGCTTGACTGTATCATCAAAGAGCTAACATCAAAGAGCTAAGTGTATTTATTCTGTAACACTCAAAACTAAGTTTTTCACATGCACTCAAGGTGCACCCCCAGTGCTGGGTCGGGGGAACTCAGGCTGCACCCCCTGCCCAGCAGAACTTGACGGGGGACCTGAGGCTGAGCCACCCCTCCCACCCAGCAGGGCTTGACAGGGGATCTCAGGCCATGTCCCCCACCTGGCGGAGCTTGATGGGGGACCTCAAGGCACATCCCCTGCCCCATCTGGGGGACCTCAGGCCACACCCCCTGTCCTGGCGCCAGGCCAGGGGACCTAAGGCTACACCCCCTGCCCGGCGGGGCTTGACAAGGGTGGGACTGGCCGGGTCTGGATCTAGCCCAATGCGGTGGGGTGGGGTGGCCAGGTCTGGGTCTCACGCGATTTTGAGGCACATGTGGGTGGGTGGGGACTTGACTCTGGGTCCCCCTTTTAATGTGCACAAATTTCGTGCACTGGGCCACTAGTTTCATTATAATGTTGATGGGAAAAAATTGATTTCTAGCTGGGGCTACTATCTGTGTGGAGTGTGTACATTCTCCCCGTGTCTGTGTGGACTTTCTCCAGGGACTCCAGTTCCTCCTGCATCCCAAAGATGTGCACATGAGGTGGACTGAGGTGTCTATACTGTCCCAGCCTGAGGGAGTGGAGGTGGGTGTGAGTACTCCTGTGATGAAGGGGTGGGTCCCAACCTGGGCACTGAGCTACAGGGTTAGGCTCCGCCATCCTTGACCCTGAACTGGAATAAGTGGGTTGGAAAAGAATTCTCTTGTTTTTATTCATCTTTCTTAAACATATGTATAGCTCAAATTTATTTCATTGTTTAATCTTAAAAGTGTAATGGGTCTTTATTTAGAAGTTTGGTGATATTTTTGTAACCAGAAATATGCAGTGGGAACTTAACTCTTGTTTATACTGATTATCTTAAAATTGGTTTCATTAAATTCTGTTTTGCTTAAAATTTCAGTTTCCAAGAACTTATAGATAACGTTAAGTGTGATCTTACTGTACTTTATGAAGAGACCTTATGTTTAGTTAGGAAGAACTACCACATACATTCTCCATGTTCAAGGTGGTAGAATTTTATCTTTTGCATCAATAGATCATGTGATTTTTTAGTAGCACACATATTTGAAAGTGCTTGTGTACATCAGACCTATATTAAATGACTTGGCAATGTGGTAAAAGGGATTCATCCACAGTCTTTGAAGCACTTTCCAATTGCTTACCAATTCAGTTAGGAGACAGCAGCATCAGAGCATTAACCTTGATTGTCTAGCATGAAATTGTATAAGAGATATGAATGTCCCAGAGCATTAATGATTAATTAAGTAGCTAATTTGTCCTAACATTCCGATGATATAATTTATATGCTGTATGGGTCTTGAAAGCTTGAAATTAATTTCCTCTATCAATTGCACTATGTGATAATCTCTGTCACTCCAATACACCCTTAATTGTTTATTTTAGAGTACTTCTATCTGCTAATTATTTGAAAATACTGTTTCTCTCTTCCTCATATATACATATAAACAACACATGCACACAACAACAGTTCAGTGTATGATTGAAATACAAGTGATATTATTATACCACACCTTTAGACTCTCAAGATATTTCTTGTTGGTTATACCAAAGATCTGGTTTCTAGAGTTTGCTTCAGGTAAGAGAAACATAATGGACTTTTTTGGTTTTCATTACATTTATGCAGCTAAGAAACAAATTTTTAGAAATTTAGTAAATTCTTAACTGTCCATATTAAAAAATTTAATATAAAGAGACAAAGTGAGGAAGTGAACAAATCAAGATTTCTTTAGAGCTTCCGTTGACAGTCTTTAAATTTTTCACTTGCTTTTAAATAGTGGTGAGTCTGATGGTTTCAAAATTCACTGAAAAGAGTAAAGCAAACCCGCCAGTATGGCTCAATGGTTGAGCTTGACCTATGAACCTGGAGGTCATGGTTTGATTCACCATCAGGGCTCAAGCCCAGGTTGCAGGTCCATCCCCAGTGGGGGGGCATGCAGGAGGCAGCTGATCAATGATTCTCTCTCATCATTAATGTTTCTGTCTCTCCCTCCCTCTCCTTTCCTCTCTGAAATCAATAAAAATATTTTAAAAACAAAAGATTGAAGCAAATCATAGAGATGTTATTTTAGAACAACAGAGAAACCTTCTAATTCCTTATTTAACCTCTAATTTGTCTTATGATTTATCATATTCTAGTAATGAGTATAATTTACTAATTTTTCAGCCTCTGGAACAATTTTTTCTTTCCTAGATAGGCCCTGATGGTTAATCATTTGGGTTTTAATGACTTGTTCTCGAGGCAAATTTAGTTAAGGATGATAGGAAGTCAACATCATTGAAATTATAAAATGGTATTAATCAACAAGAGTATTTTTCCAAACTTAGTCAAACTGAAAGCTAATTATACATTGACATATAATTAATATTTAATTCCCAATATTTCAAATTATCTTATTCCTATGTAAAGAATATTGATTATAAAACCAATGTGGATTTTTTCTTTATGGTTAAGACTTTCCTGCCGAAACCGGTTTGACTCAGTGGATAGAGCGTCGGCCTGCAGACTCAAGGGTCCCAGGTTCGATTCCGGTCAAGGGCATGTACCTTGGTTGCGGGCACATCCCCAGTAGGGGGTGTGCAAGAGGCAGCTGATCGATGTTTCTCTCTCATCGATGTTTCTAACTCTCTATCCCTCTCTCTTCCTCTCTGTAAAAAATCAATAAAATATATTTTTAAAAAAAGACTTTCCTGTAGGAATACAAAAACAAACAGAAAATCAAACCTTCTAAACTAGTTTAAAATGTTTATTTAGTTATTGTAGATCGATTTTTCTGTGAAAAGTAAACTAAAGTATTTAAATAGAAAACACTTTTGAAAAGCCTCGATATCAATTTTTTGTAGTTCTCAAATAAATTTATATAGATAAAAGTAAATGACACTTCTGGCAGAATCCTTGATGAAAAAGGTGCAGATATTTCTGATTAATTAACAAAAGTTTATAGCTTGCACTCTGAGAATCTGATAAAAGTAAATGCCTTCATTGTTTACAGGAGAATGTAAAAAAAGGTAACACCACAACTAAGAATACTAAACAATTATGCAGCGTGGAAGGAAGATATGTAAGTCAACAAGTTCTTTAAAGGACAAGTTATTGACTTCATTTTCTGTATTTATAATAATTCACAAGAATATGGTTTTACTTTAATCTAGATAACATAAAAATGGGTAAGTGTATTTATTCTGTAATACTCAAAACTAAGTTTTTCTAATATACCTATTATAACAGTCACAGATTTATAATGTTATTACAAATTTTTAAAATGTTAAAGTTAATTAAAATTTTCTAGGGACAGAGAGGTTGGGGCAGTGAGGATTTGAGACTTTAGACGTGGACAGACATGGGGTTTTGCTGGAATTTTTTAAATTAATGGATTATATATATGTATTCATTCTATCAGTATGTGTATATATGTGTCTATATCCACATTACAGACACAGATATACCTATACACAATAAAGTGTACAACTCTTAAATGTACAACTTAAGTAGACACCTGTGCAACCACCATACAAGTCAAAATAAAGAGCATTTCCCGAGGGTTCCTGTGGCCACAGCAGAACTATCGATGTGAAGAATAAATGTGTATTAATCTGATAAGTATAATACACACAGAACGCTCACCTTCCAATGGTTTGGGTAGAAAATGAGCTGCTGGTTTCGTTTTCTTTACTCTGTTTCCTTTCATAACTTGCCCTTCTTTATTCAATCCCAAAAACCAGGCTCTACCAGATTCTTGTTGTCTGTACAGCATAGATGAGTAGATTACATAATAGTTTTCAAAAACAGATTCTTTAAACTTGCATTCAGGGGTAAAAAGTTCCTGCAAAGAGAAAAGGAAGAAAAGAAAGTTAGAGGAAGGAACATAGGTTTCATGGTGGTTTCTCTTCTTTCCTCCAGCAGTTTGTCCACCAAGTTGGAGGAGTCAGCTCTGGGACAGGGATGGCCAGATGCACCTCTTCCTACATGCATGACTTATCCATACACTTTTTCCAATACACAATATACAATGAATAGAGAATCTGCTGTTATCAAGAATATATTTATAGACAAAAGCACAAGTGTTCATTAATAAGAAAATATAAGGCATAAGCAAACTCAAAAAATCTTTTTACTTAAACAAAAAACAATGCAATCCTACCTAATAATAGAGTAATATGCAAATTGACTGCACCTTCACTACGCCTAAGCCACACCCACCAGCCAAGCCATGCCCACCAGCCAATCAGGAGCAAATATGCAAATAAACCCAACCAAGATGGCTACAGCCACTGAGAGCGGGAGGGAGGCTTGGGTTTCCACGGTAACAAAAGAAGCCATCCTGTTGCCAGCCTAAGCCTCCACTCAAGGCTACAAAGTTTCAATTATAGAAGGTGAATTAACTCCAACAGAAATCGCTGCTGGCCCCTTGGCTTTGCTCCAGGCTACAAAGTTTCAATTGTAGAAGGTAAATAAATTCCAGATACCAGGGCCTCCTCTTGGGTCGCCAGGGGGCGTGGCCGGCTTGCAAACCACCACAGGCCCCTCGCTCAGGCCGCCCCATGCCCCAAGGGAACCCCCACACTTCAGGGCAAACCAGTCAGCCCCCACCCATGCACCAGGCCTCTATCCTATCTAATAAAAGAGTAATATGCAGATTGACCATCACTGCAACACACAATATAGCTGCCCCCATGTGGTCAAAGATCCTGCCCCCATGTGGATACAAGATGGCCACCACAAGATGGCCAGCAGGGGAGGGCAGTTGGGAGGCACCAGGCCTGCAAGGGAGGGCAGTTGGAGGCGATCAACCCTGCAGGGGAGGGCAGTTAGGGGTGACCAGGCCGGCAGAGGAGGGAAGTTGGGGGCAAACAGGCTGGCTGGGGAGCAGTTAGGCATCAATTAGGCTGGCAGCGGAGTGGTTAGGGGGTGATCAGGATGGCAGGCAGAAGTGGTTAGGGGCAATCAGGAAGGCAGGCAGGTGATCCGGGATCAGGCCTAAACAGGCAGTCTGACATCCCTCGAGGGGTCCCAGATTGGAGAGGGTGCAGGCTGGGCTGAGGGACACGCCCCCCCCTCCGTGCACAAATTTCGTGCACCGGGCCTCTAGTATACATATAGATAGATAGATAGATAGATAGATAGATAGATGATAGATAGATAGATAGATTGGTTGAAAGTGCACCTTCTAGGACAAACAGAAGAGATTTATCTTTTTATTGAGATATACCAGGGCATCCAAGTATATTACTTATATTACTTATTAGTTAAAACCTATCTCAAATCCAGCTGAAGTGGGACTGGCAAAAGCTGATGCAAGCTGAGGTCATTCAGGGGTCAGAGGAGCTGGCACCTGCCTTCTGGGAAACCAGCTCTCTGTGCAACACCTGACTCACCTTATTGATAGGATTATTGATGACTTTTTTCTAGAGAAACCAGGGCCTCCAGCTTTGGAAATTCAGATCTATAGGGTAGTCAATGCTTAGTCTTATCTGATCCCCCCTGGCATAATGTAATAAACATGGAGGATACTGCTTGCATTACCATCAGCAAATTGGAAATGTATTGTCTTCACTCTAAGTTGACTACGATGAATATGAAAGAGAAGGAAGACAGTTGATGTGGAAGAAATTACTCTTTCTCTGAGTATACCTTAAGGACATCTGACACTAAGTCTTTTTACCAGTAGGTAAAATACTGCATCTTAATATTCTCAGGGAGCCAATTCCACATCCCCTCTCTGTGAGCTGTGCCATAGGCTTCATAGATAGGTGATTCTGTCTCCTACAGTGAGAACCATTCCTTCAGTTGCTTATGATGGTGGAGACTGGTCAGTATATTTTCAGTCTTCTTTATTCTTGGTTAAATAACTAATATATGCACAAATGTACTACATTCAAGGGCACTATTACCTAATACATTTTGTTAGACTTCTCAAGAATTCAATCTGCTCATCGATTATTGGAGCACAGAAAGAATCCCTGTATTCCCAGAAGTACTTACTGAAAATTAAGATTAGTTATTATTTATTAGTTGTCATAAGGGACAAATATACATAAATGGGAGGCAGTAGAGTAAAGTGACTATGAACACCATCTGTGCAACCAGATCTCCTGGGACTCAACAATGGCCCCACTTCTTACCAGCTGTGTCCTTGGGGAAATTACTTAATCTCTGGCCTTCAGTTTCTGCTTCTCTAAAAAGAGTACAAAACCATAGGATAATAGAATGGCTGGGAGAATTGAGTGAATTAATACATGTTATATATTTAGAAGAGAATGTGGGGTACAGTACATACTCACTACTTATTCTTAAAAAGAAAAAAAATCCCCATCACTTATAATCTAAAATACAACCAGTATCAATTATTTCAATAATATTAATATATCAGTAAATGAAAATTTAGGTAAATAATTAGTCAATGAGCACAGTTGGGCTCATTATCAGATACACCAAAATGAACATATACAAAGCAAACAAGATTCTTCACTGGAAGAATGTTGTTAAAAGTATTGTGATTAGAAAATGACAGTACAGTGTAATATCTGCTGTGATAGACTTACCTTCAAAATGCTAGAGGGACGATAGGTGTAATAAGCAGCGTGAAAGACAGTGGTGGGAAATGCCATGGTACATTTGGAGAACTATAATTAATCCATTACTAAGGCTTTGTGGGGGCAGCACTGGATAGGAAGATGGGTTGGATAAATGTGACAAAGGATCTTGGACACTCTGATAAACAGACTAATTTCTTAGAAGCAAGAGGTAGATGTGAAGGGTTCTTAAATAAGCAAGGGAATAATGTGTAGCCTGATTAGAAATTACTAATTTCTGTCCTTCAGTTTCTGCCTCTCTAAAAAGTGTACAAAACCGTAGGATAATAGACTGGTTGGGAGGATTGAGTGAATTAATAACTCCTATATAATAAAAGCCTAATATGCTAAGTATCCGGTCATCCGGTCCTACATTCAACCAATCAAAGTGTAATATGCTAATGATATGCTAAGGCAGTGGTTCTCAACCTTTCTAATGCTGTGACCCTTTAATACAGTTCCTCACAGGTTGAGAACCACTGCTGTAGAGCCTAAGACCATCAGAAAACACAGATATTTACATTATGATTCATTAACAGTAGCAAAATTACAGTTATAAAGTAGCAACGAAAATAAATTTATGTTTGGGGTTCACCACAACATGAGGAACTGTATTAAAGGGCATTAGAAAGGTTGAGAACCACTGTGCTAAGGCCACTCAATTGCTTGCTAAATATAGATGTGCATTGACCACCAGGGGGCAGACAGTTGACCGGTCAACCAGTCACTATGACATGCACTGACCACCAGGGGACAGACACTCCGGCCAGTAGGTTAGCTTGTTGCTGGGGTCCAGCTGATCGGGACTGAGTGAGATGAGCCAGACACGCCCTGGAGCCCTCCTGTAGTCCCTCCCTGGCTGGCCAACTTCTCGCATCCCTGCCCGGCCCCAGTAATGCACCAGTGGGGTCCCTTGGCCTGGCCTGCACCCTCTGGCAATCCAGGACCCCTCAGGGGATGTCAGAGAGCCAGTTTTGGCCCAACCCTGCAAGCCAGGCCGATGGACCCCACTGGTGCACAAATTTGTGCACCAGGCTCTAGTGTTATATATTTAGAAGAGAATGTGGTGTACAGTAAGTACTCGCTACTTATTCTAAAAAAAAATTCCCCATTTATTTTATAAATACCAATCTGTTGTCGTCAATTTGGAGGATGGCTTTGAGAAGTTAGTGTAGATATCACTTACATACTGATGTGTTGAAGCCCAATCTCTTGCAAAATGGACTTGAAAATTGTAGAACATGTGTATGGGTGTGCTCATTTTAGTAACTGGTATTAATGCAATAGTCAAGGATGCATAAAGTAAGGGAGAAATACCATCAGAATTATGACATGTTATAAATTGAGTTCTGAACTTCCTTGTAGCCAAAACAAAAAGAGAATGGCTATAGGTTATGAAAATTATGGAAAAGAGAAAATCTTTTCTTTTTCTTGGCACTAACTTCCAAAAGGCATTCCTTGCAAGGAAAAAAGTGATATTCACCAACATAAACAAAAAGATAATCTTGATAGTAATTGTACAACTAATGACTTTAGTTCTGTGTTTGAGTCCTACAATATGCTCTAAAAGATAGATGAGCCGAAACTGGTTTGGCTCAGTGGATAGAGCGTCGGCCTGCGGACTGAAAGGTCCCAGGTTCGATCCCGGTCAAGGGCATGTACCTTGGTTGCGGGCACATCCCCGGTGGGGGGTGTGCAGGAGGCAGCTGATTGATGTTTCTCTCTCATCAATGTTTCTAACTCTCTATCCCTCTCCCTTCCTCTGTGTAAAAAATCAATTATATATATATATATATATATATATATATATATATATATATATATATGATAGATGAAGTAAAAAGTCCCTAGGCAGGACATGAAATAATTGTAATTGTGTAATTGATGAAACCCCCAGGAATCATGTACACAGCAGGGGCCATAAACTCAAATGCCTATACTGACCAGGAAGATACAAGAGTTGAAGCAAGCTGGTATAATCATAGTACCCTTCTGAGGATAAATGTCCCCTTACTCAGGCTTGAAGGAAGAGACAGAGAAAATAGTAGAAATAATGGTTCTCACTTGAAAATAAAAACCTTAGATCTTTAATAGAACTGATTTTTTAAAGGAAATAAGAAATCCAGGTTTTAGATAACATCTCCTTTCAAGGGTGACAACTATTTCTTGGTTCTTGTTTTTGTTTTTCAATAAAGCATGTACCAGGGGGCTGAGATGGGGTCCAGGAGACTCCAGTCGAGACCTCCAATGTGGAGTGGCAAGAAAAGTACTAAAGGAAGAAGGAGCCCCAGGTGGCTTGGCATCAATGCATCCCCAACCTCACATGTGGTTTTTATACTTTGAGTAATGTTATGATTGTGCCAGTGAAACACCCCAGAACAGGCGGTAATAATAAGAGACTGCTTATTTAAATGTAAGCTTACATATACACTCTTCAAAATTGCCGAAGATAAATAGATAAAAAGTGTGATGTATCTTTTCCTCGTCTTGCCTGTCTAAATTTAGAACCACCAACACCAAAACAACAAAGTCAGCAACAGTTGAGTTCCAGTAGGAGCTTACATATTAATTTGTATCTCTGCCAAACTAAATCATCAAACCATAGAATAGGAAAACATAACAACTAAACAAAAATTTCATATCTCCTTTTATGTTGTGATTGTTTTCTAAACGAAAGCACCATCTGTGGTGTACTTACTCTGTTAACAGTAGTAGCAGAATTCCTCTTCTAAGGGAAATGTTTTTGTTTAGGAAAATACCCTGATGCGCCATTATCATGTACACAGCTAGGCTTCTGGGTTCAGGATAAAAGGAGAGGGTGGAGGGAAGAGAAGGCTCAAGTTCCTTAATTTATAACCAAGGAATTAGCCATAAGCCCGGATAATTAAGCATAACCATAACCAAGGAACTTGAGAATGTTAGTGGTTGGCAAACTGCAGTCCATGGGCCAAATACAGCTGCTGTCTGTTTTTTGTAAATTCACACCAGAAAGTTCAGAGGTGAGTTGTAGAGACAGAGATTGTATGACATGCAAAGCCGAAAATGATTACTGTATGATCCTTTGCCAAAAATGTTTGCCAGCCCTGTTGCACAATAAATTTTGAGCATTTCCAACCGAGGTAATAGGGGAGGGGTTGTTATTCTGATTTCAAAATTCCTAAGGTGCTAAGAACCCCCAAATTAAACTTGGATTGCACTTATTTTCATGTATAAATATGCATTCAATTTGAATCAGAATTTTCATTAGAGTTTCATCCCTGGAAAAGCCTTTACGGTATGTTATGAGCCTGGGTTTCTGGTAAGAATATGGAAGTGACATCCCATAAATTCCATTTATGTAGTTACTGCATAATCTTTGGTGTAATCTGTGACTAAATAAAAATAAAAACTATGTTTGGTTAATGTATGCCAGTGTACCTAGCACCAGCTCCACTGTTTGAAAGGGAAAATTTCAGAGTCATCAAAAAATTCGGTTCTTTTTCATCATTAGTAATGACCCGACCCTGGACTTCTTATGAATATTGTTCTCCAGGCTTAAATTGAGAAGTTCTTACTTGGAGAATAACAAATCACAAAGATTTTTTTGTGTGCAAATATTACATAATAGATGTGGGAAATGATTTGTAAAATGTAAGTTGAGTTGCAGACTATAACTATATTTATAAACTATGACTAAATCAAAAAGTACCAATTGAATGTTGTTATCCTGACCAGGGTAGTTATTCCGTTTTTCTTAACAGGTTTCAAATTAATTAGCCATACCTTTAGGTGTGAATCCCAATGATCCACTTAACCCATATTCCCAGTTTTTCTACTTTTTGGAGATGTAGTTTACTAGAGTATACCCTGAAATCAGCAGAGATTTATGCTTCTTTCCCTCATTTTTATAGTTTTTAAATCAATCATGTCCTTTAATGATATTGTTATGACACTATCCAGTGTCAAAAACTGGGGAGCATTCTTAATATTACATATAAAGGGAAGAAAATTCTGAACTTTTAGCAGATTTTATACTTATAAACTTTGAAACAAAGAAGGATTTGTACTTAATACTCAAAAGTAGAAAATTTAGTTTTGCTTTACTTATCTGAAATTCTACATAATCAAATATTTATAATATTGAACTGTAACTAATCCCTACAAGGAGAAAAAATAGTAAATTGTTTGTGAATCTACTTCAGACTAAAATATAATTATATAGAGAGATTTTATTTAATTACAGGAGCCAGTAATTTTAATTATATTCTCACTATCAAAGTAGTTTCTACTTTATTTTTAAAGGGCCAGAAATTGTTACTTCAGTAGTTTCTAGAGGAAACAAGATTTTAAATGAACACGTTTTGAGTTTATTTGTTTTTTGCCAATATAGATATTATTTGACATTTAGAGAAGTTATATATGTATGAGGCTACACATATGTATCTTTAGACATTATTTTATGTATTAAATATATTTTTAATTTATTATATGATATTTATATAACATTTTTCTTATGACATGGCTTTTTAAATTATGGCAAGAACATTATTTATTACAAAGATTAAATATTAAACAATTAATTACTTTAATTTATTTAATATAAAATGTATTTTTATAGATTTTAATACATATCATTTAGACACAAATACATAAAAATCTTTAAGTATACATAATTTATTCAGGGACAAATAGTGACTTCTTCACTGGTCACTTACTGATGTAGAACCACAGGCCCCATTTCAGACCTACTGATCCGGAATTTGCATTTTAACAAAACCCTCGGTGCCTTGTATGGACATTACAGTTTGGGAAGTGCTGGCACATGTTCCTGTTACCACACAGAACAAATTAATAAATGATGACAGAATTTTTGGAAATATCCATTAAATTGGTGGTATCCATAAGTCAGCATTTCTTTCTTAACACTGTTATAAAATGTATTAAAGTAAGAAAATTGAAACAAATAGAAATGTTAAGTATTTACAGTACATACTTAAGAAATTTTAAGATTATAAATAAAAATATGTGCCAACTGGCTCTATAAGGTTAAATGTTTTCTCTAGAATATAGATATGTATAAATTCCCAAAATAATAGTGCTTGTCACATGAACAGATGGTACCTGCTATAAATATTAACAAGAAGTATTACAAGAGAAAGTATTGATACAACCATATACCAACCTCACACAGAGCTCAACAATGAATGCCTAAAAATAATAACAATAATAATAATAACTATACCTAACACTTAAATTGTGCATTCTTCTGTAACAGGCAGTGTTCTAAGCACTTTACATACTCAACTAATTTAATCCTCACTCTAATCCTATTGGATTGGTACTGTTATTACCCCCATTTTAGAATATGAAGAAACTGAGCACAGAGGAGTTTAGAAACTTACCCAAGGAAACTTACTTTCATCAATATAAATATATTTATTCCTACTCATTTTTCACATTTCTCATAGTATTCAATTGAAAAAATTTATTTTTGGATTTGTGATCAATTGCAAAAATGACCCCAATTCTTCCCCTCCCCTGCACCAAGGCTCTTCAGCATTAATTTGGTGTGTCTTCCCACCACGAGCTAAGGTGGATAAAGTAGAGGCTTGACAAGCACCGTTGGGTTTGCCCTGTCTCTGCCTCCTCCACTGCCACGGGAACTTGCCTGAGATAGCCTGCCAGAGAAGAGACACCTGGAGCAGAGCCAAGATGCCCCAACTTGACCTTTTGCACTCGGATGTCGAGATTAAAATTACTCTTTGAATGTATCAATAATTTGAAATATAAAAAAAATCCAAATAAATAAGTTTGTATGAAAAGAAACTCCAGTTTTTTATTCTACTGCCGCGCTTTGTAAAATCGGGGTATTTAAAAAATTAAATCCCGAGTAGAATAAAGGAATCGAGAAAAAAGCAAGCAAGTGCAAAGGGTTAAAGTAGCCTATTCCCAGATATATAATCAATCCTGTCAATATCTACAGAGCCAGTGCTGCCTAGCCAGGCTCCACCTGACTCTAGGTGCACAAACAATCTATGCTTACAATTATATGTCCTATGAGCTTATGTGGTGGCTTGTTACATGGTATCCTCAAGACAATTGATAATGGAGATCACTAATTCAACTGAATTATTGATGCAACTAAAACACAAAAATCTGTTCCTTATACCGCTGCTCTTTATCTGCATCTATACCCACATATGGACAAAGTATAGATAGAAAACAGTAATGGATGATATATGCTATTGTTATTGGTGGACGTGTGGTATCCCTTTCCCTACTGGGTGCTTGGTGTCAGGTCCTTATGATAATTTAAGGAAAATAATTTTCTGAGACTTACGCGGGAAGAATTAGTGATTTTTATTTGTGTGGAATTATATGGTTGGGTTTCAAAAGTCCCATTTCCCTTAATCCAGTCCTGGAAGAAGTGCAGCTTGGGATTTAGCAGAGCTAAAAGCAAAGTCAGTATCCAGTTTCCTTTCCATGGTGGAGTGGGGTCCCATACAGCATCAGCTGCAGTCCTTCAGTCCATTGTGTAGGGTCCACATGGCTGTGAGCTATGTGGATGAATGCAGGAGCATGAGAGCCTCTGAGAAATCAGGAGTTCAAGAGCAACACGCCAAGCAGAGAGTGAACTCCTTTACTTAGATTATCTCAGATCTTCCAGTGTTTTCAGTGGCCACACCTACTCCGGCCAATAACCTGTTCCCAGGTATCACTGACAGACAAGTACCTTCCCTATTTCACCCAGACTTGGCTGGGCAGAAGTCTATTCTCCTCCTAGTTAGTCCCTTCCCCCAGCAATCTGCAGGGCATAGATGGGTGGCTACTTGGGGATATTAAACTTCAGCTTCCTGGCAAAGCTGCACAAATGACATGCCTATAATATTTAGCCTTCCCTTTGCTCCTTCCCTGTTATTATTAAATAGATTAAATTATAATGGTATCACAATTATTGATAGGCTGCCTCCTGCATACCCCACACTGGGGATTGAGCTTGCAATCCTGGCATGTGCCCTGACTGAGAATCGAACTGTGACCTCCTGGTTCATGGGTCCATGCTCAACCACTGAGCTACACTGGCTGGGCACTCTTTGAGCTATATTTTAATAATATTCCTACAAATCTATACAATTCTCTCAGGCCTATTTCTACAGGCATTTTCAAGCTTTTCTACTTTTCTTATCTTAAATCCCATTCTATTCTTTCCTTTCTTTAAACCCCATTCTTAATTAGACTTTAAACTTTTTTTTTGTATTAAGCTTATGTGTTATAGATGTTTCCTAAGAAAACCAACCCAGCCAAAAACATGTACTTATATAAATAAAAACCTAACCAAATCAAACAGATCAAAAGTAGCTATTTATCCAACCTCTAAAATGCAAGCTTCCATAGAAAACGAAGGAAGCTAAATAAATAGATCCCACAGTACCCCTAAAATACAATATTCATTGAATAATATTTGCTTGTTTGGAGCTTTATTGTTTTCAAAGACTATTCACATGTTTTGATTGATTCAATAATGCTATAAAAATGCTTTCAGAAGAAAAATAGCATTACCCCATGTCACAGATGATGACTTTCAGTCTCAGGGGGAACAAGTCCTAAGAAGTAATGGATTAAGAATTTTTTTTAATGCATGTGATATTTTTACCTATACCATGCTGCTACTTAGCACATATTTATTAGTTATAACACTGTTAAAAATATGGACCAAATGTAAAAGATTTATTTTTTCCCCCAAGCAGCAAAGAAATCATCTTACTGAAATAAGAGAAAAGTCAGTATCTGATAAGAATCATTAAAGCTAAATGTGTGGAACATGGAGAAGCCCACAAGGCGCTAAAATTAACACCTCAGGATTGTATTCTCTTGATTTTGCTTTATTAGCTAGAAACACATTGGCTATGATTTCTGGTAACAACTTGTTCGATAATTCTAAAGGTTAACACAAAAGGACAAACATTGAACACTGAAGCCAGAGGCCAAGAAAGTAAGAAAGGAGGTCATAGCAATACCTTCTAAGGCGGAGAGAAACATGTCAAACTGTTGGCTAAAGTAACTCTAATTAGGTGAAGCTAAAGCCCCTAACGTTCATTTCTGCTATGAACTTCATTCTCCCTAAATGAGCCCAGAATTATTTTAATGTTACATTATGAAATATTACAGGCATTGATGAAGATATTGTCTCAATTCATAGGTTGTTGGTTGAGAATGTGCACTATGAAATAGGTAGAATTATTTCATTTAAAATTGGTTTTAAAAAAGACTATTACAAATAATAAACTTTCTGCCCCAGAAATTAGATAATAAATTTTAGAAATTAAATATTATGAGTAAATGGAAATAATTTTGCACTTATTCTATAAATAATGGAGTATAAAATTCATGCAATCATTTATCTAATAAATATTTAGCAAGCTTCTAGTATTTGACAGTCACTGTTCTTTTTTTTTAATTGAATTTATTGGGGTGACATTGGTTAATAAAATTATATAGGTTTAAGGTGTACAGGTCTATAACACATCATCTGTATACTGTATTGTATGTTTACCACCCTGAGTCATGTCTCTTTCCATCACCATTTATCCCCCCTTTACCCTCTCCTGCCTCCCTCACCTCCATTCCACTCTGGTAATGACCATAATGATGTCTGTCTACGAGTTTTTTCTATAATCCCTTCACTTTTTGCACCCAGCTTTCCACTCCCTCTGAGAGGTCTGAGTCGGCTTCTGTTTTGTTTGTTACTTTATTTTGTTCCTTAGATTCCACATATAAGTGAAATCATATGGTATTTATCTTTCTCTTGCTTGCTTATTTCACTTGGCATAATACTCTCCATGTCTATCCATGCTGTCAAAAAAGCTAACATTTCCTTATTTTTTGAGTAGTAGTTCATTGTGTAAATGTACCACAGCTTTTTTATTCACTTATCTTCTCATGGGCACTTGGGCTGCTTCCAAATCTTAGCTATTGTAAATAACATTGCAATGAACATAGAGGTGCATATATTCTTTCTAATTGGTGTTCTGGGTTTCTTCCAATAAATTCGTGGAAGAAATAAGGCAGTTCTATTTTCAATTATTTGAGGTAACTCCATTGCCAGTCACTGTTCTTAATTTTGAGATATAATAATGAGAAAAAATTGATATAGTCTGTCCTCTTTTGGAGTATACAGTGGGAGAGATAGATATTTACATTAATGATCATATCATTACAAAATAGGACAACTTCTTATATGGAGAGAATGATTTCTACGAGAAAACACAACAAACAAATGTGACCAAATCTGGGTTAGTAAGGAAAAACATTAAACTCTGATCTGAGATCTGAAGCATCAGTATGAATTAACTAAGCTTAGAGTAGGAAGAAGACTATTCCTAGAAAGGATAATATTATGTGCAAAGTCCCTGGGGCAGGAGCAGGTACAGATCATTTGAGGGACAAAAAGGAAACAATGAAATTGGAATGCAGAATGTGAAGGAGAGAGAGATAGGAGTAGAGATCTAGGTGTTAGGTATGAGCTAAGCCAGGATGTCATGTTAAAGGCTTTGGTTTTTTTAAAAGGCAATGGGAAGACATCAAAAGTTTTTACGCAACAGCACGTAATGATCAGGTAGGCATTTGGAAAGACCACTCTGCCTAAAGTATGAAGAAGGGAGAGTCAGTTTGGATCCAAGAACGCTGGTTTAATTACCGCAGTGCCAGGGCAGGGCATTGGCAGTGGTGATGGAGAAAAAAGGGCAGAATGGGGAAACATTTAGGAGGTCAAGTAGTCACTGCTATGTGATTGTACATGGCAGCTAGGGAGAAGGAATGTCAAGCATGATGTGTAGGTTTCTTGCTTGTAAAACTGGATGATATTTGGTATGTGTTCACTGCTGTTTCTGAAAGGTCAAATACTTCAGTTTTGTATTCTTGGGCAAAATAAGCTTACGTGTATAACATACATTTACACGGTGCTTTCTGTCCTTTTATAAAATACTTGAGGCCTGGTGCACAAATTCGTGCACAGTGGAGCCTGGCCAGCCTGGCCCTGATGGGGGCTTATCAGGGCTGGGCTGACAGTGGGGAAGGGCCAAGGGAGGTCTGCCGGCCCCGCTCTCAATCGAGGTGATGAGGGGCCAATCAGGGGCCCAGCTGGCTGGGGTGATGGGGTAGCAGGTGGTTGTGGGGTGGTGATTGTGGGGTGGTGATTGGGGCCCCAATCAGGCCAGTTGACCACAGCAGTGCGCGTCATAGTGACCAGTCATTCTGGTCATTCCAGTCATTCCGGCGTTCTGGTCATTTGGCTTTTATATATATATATATATATATATATATATATATATATATATATATATATATATATATATATATACTAGAGGCCCGGTGCATGAAATTCATGTATGGGGGGTGTCCCTCAGCCCAGCCTGCACCCTCTCCAATCTGGGACACCTGGAGGGATGTCCGACTGCCCGTTTAGGCCCGATCCTGGTGGCCCACCTAAACTGCCCGTTTAGGCCCGATCCTACCAGGATCGGGCCTAAACGGGCAGTCAGACATCCCTCTCACAATCCAGGAATGCTGGCTCCCAACTGATCACCTGCCTGCCTGCCTGATTGCCCCTAACCGCTTCTGCCTGCCAGCCTGATCACCCCCTAACCATTCCCCTGCCAGCCTGATTGATGCCTAACTGCCCTCCCCTGCAGGCCTGGTCACCCCTAACTGCCCCCTGCAGGCCTGGTCACCCCTAACTGCCCTCCCCTGCAGGCCTGGTCACCCCTAACTGCCCTTTCCTGCAGGCCTGGTCCCCCACAACTGCCCTTCCCTGCAGGCCCAGTTGCCCCCAACTTTCCTCCTCTGCCAGCCTGGTCACCCCTAACTGCCATCCCCTGCAAGCTTGGTTGCCCCCAACTGCCCTCCCTTGCAGGCCTGATCACCCACAACTGCCCTCCCTTGCAGGGCTGGTTCCTCCCAACTGCCCTCCCCTGCTGGCCATCTTGTGGCAGCCATCTTATGTCCACATGGGGGCAGCCATCTTTGACCACATGGGGCAGCTATCTTGTGTGTTGGAGTGATGGTCAATTTGCATATTACTCTTTTATTAGATAGGATAGAGGCCTGGTGCATGGGTGGGATCCGGCTGGTTTGCCCTGAAGGGTGTCCCGGATCAGGGTGAGGGTTCCTTTGGGGCATGGGGTGGCCTGGGCGAGGGGCCTGTGGTGGTTTGCAGGCCAGCCATGCCCCCCGGCGACCCAAGTGGAGGCCCTGGTACCTGGGATTTATTTATCTTCTATAATTGAAACTTTGTAGCCTTGAGTGGAGGCCAGGGCAGGCCAGGCTGGGCAGGAAGCTTGGCTTCCTCCATCGCCAGGGGCAACCCAAGCCTCCAGCTGGCTCCAGGTCTGTGGAGGCCGCCATCTTAGCTGGGATTTATTTATCTTCTATAATTGAAACTTTGTAGCCTTGAGCAGAGGCCAGGGCCGGCCAGGGTGGGCGGGAAGCTTGGCTTCCTCCATCACCGGGCACAACCCAAGCCTCCTGCTTACTCCAGCTCTGTGGCTGCTACCATATTTGTTGGGTTAATTTGCCTACTCATTCCTGATTGGCTTGTGGGCGTAGCGGAGTTATGGTCAATTTGCATGTTTCTCTTTTATTAGATAGGATAGATTTTTTTTCATATTTTCCACACTGTTGTATTTCAATTTTATCCTGAAGTAGCCTGTTATGTGTGTATTTTCAATTCCAGATTACTTTTACAAAATATATTTATTCCTAGAACAAAAACAAATCACAGTTGAGGAACTATTATTAGTTGCAGAGTAAGTAAAGTTGGAGGAGAAAAAAAACTGGAATTTGATGGAAATAGTTCCTTAAATTCCTTATAGTTTTTTGTTGTTGTTTTTTAAGTCCCAATTAGTAAACAAAGCGGTTCTCTTATCACCACTAAAACACCAGAGAATGATGACCATTATAAACTTCCCCATTGTGGGTAGAACATTGTAAAAGGTTTACCTCATAAGTGTACTACAATAAGAAACTATTCTATTCACAGTCAGTTCACTTAAATACATAAGAATGACCCAAAAACATTGCCAAAAGAAGTAAATGTTGTGACATTTTTAGAATAATATGAAACACAGTTATTCTTACTTGATGCCAGAGCAAGGGTTGAGAGGTGAGCTCCTATTTGTTTCCTTACTACATGTTATTTATTCATCACTTATGAATTTATCTAGCCCTTTAATAATAATTTTCACTTTCACATTGTATTACTATAAAACAACACAAATTCCATCCCTGTTCTCTGCATTAATCTATACATGTTTATCCTGACTTGCCACATTTATCATTCTGAATTGAATTGTGTAAACTTTCAGGTCTAGTTTCATAGATTAGTTCTTCCATTCACTCGATTGGTCCAATTTGCTTTTTTAACTAAAGAGACCAACCAAAAGGTAGGTGCTCTGAGGAGGAAAACTGATAATAAATTAACAAGTATCATCACACCTTGCTACAGAGCACCAATGATCAGGCTCTTAGAGAATTGTGTGCTCCTTGAATCACTACATTTTTAAGAATCTACACTAATAAAAGAGAAAGATGCAAATTGACCATACCTTTGCAACGCCCACCAGCCAATCAGGAGTATGCAAATTAACCCAACAAAGATGGCGGGTTAATTTGCATACACCAGTACCCAGCGGCCAGGGGCAGGACTCTTGCATCACTGCCATGGCAACGACGCAGCGTTCCGCACCGCCCCAGCCACTCTGGGCCTCTGGGCAGCATGGGAAGGCGGAAAGGCGGCTCCAGGCTGGAGCAAAGGCAGAAAGGCAGCTCCGGCCAGAGTGAATGCGGTGCCGGCAGCCAAGGGAAGGAAGGCCCATTCTTGCACGAATCTTCATGCATCGGGCCTCTAGTAATAGATACACGCAGAGAAAGACACCCAAATCAATTCAGGGTCAGAAAGTCCTTGGAATAAGGAGATCAATCAACGTGAATGTGAATTAAAGTCATCAAGAGAGAAAATCACAGATGAGAACCAGGGATCATTGAGTACAGCCTACCCTTAGTGCAGTAAAGGGGTCAAGGTTGAGGACTTGAAAAATAAATAGACATGGGTTTGCATCCTACTCTGGTCTCTTACTATGAATGTTCTTGGAAAAGTCATTTAACATTCAAAATAAGTACTTATTTCCATGGAATTATTGGATTGAGTGAGAGTTTTTGATGCAAAGTACCCTCAATAAATATTAACTATTGTTCTTATGAAAAGACTAAGGATAAAGAGAATTGTAATAATGTCAAACAGAATTCACAAAAATGAAGAAACCATATAAGTGTGTTCTACAATTCTCCTAATTGCTGTATTCATCGAATAAAGTAAATTCAGATCTGTTTATCATGGAATTATAAAAACAGGAATAAATGCAAAAAGGGAAGATAAAGGAAACAATGAGTGGGAGCAACAGGGGACCAGGGAAGGGGGAGTCACCAGCAGGAACTGCCAGAAGGGAGTATTACCAAGTAAGGATTATTGGATAGTCTTAAAATTGGTGAGTGCAGGAGGGAAAATGGTTCAACAGAGGATACCATAAAGATTGTAAAAAAATAATTTATCAAGAGAACTTTATAAATCTTAGGATGCTATTGAGAGACTGGCCAGATTTGGACTGTTTCTGATTTCACCCTAGAAAAGAAAAGTGGAGGGAGAGATTGGCAGAAGGGAGTATAAAGACCTTTGAGGAGAAATTTGTAGTTTATGATTGGATATCACGGTTTCAGTTAATGATACAAAGACCACATTTGTATTTAAATTCTTGCAATTTTGATCTTAAAACATTTATTTTATGACCTATCGCATAATAATTGTAACCTAAGTCTGTCTTTTTGTATGAGAAAAGGGAAGGATAGTTTGTGTTTTGCTAATATGGCAATAGGACATTAGTCTGGTAGCATTAACGGAGAATGTGGGTCAGCAGTAGTATCGTTATAGTGTATGCAAGATGAATATAGTGAATATAAAACTAGCTTTGAGTAGCATATGGAGAATTAAACTTATAGCAAATACTGAAGGACCTGTGCCAATCATATATTGGTTACTGGGGGTGAAAAATAGCTAACGTGTAGTCCCTGTCCTCTAAGAATTTCAGTTTCATTTTAGTGAACAGAATCAATATCCAATCAGCAATCACAATGCAGAGCTTCCAGTTCTATGATGGACACTAGAGAAGGGCATAGCTATTTCTGCCTAGGCGAACAGGAAACATTTTTTATTTTCTTTTGTTTGTTTGTTTTTTAGATGTTCCGCTATTTTATTGTGATAAAATACAAATAACACAAAATTTATCATTTTGACCATTTTTAAATGTACAGTTCACTAGCATTAAGTACATTCACATTGTTGTGTAATGATTAGCATCACCCATTTCCAGAACTTTTTCATCATCTGAAACTGAAATGTAAACAAGGTGCTATTTATTTAGTTAGGGCTTGAAAGGTAAATTGGCGTTTTTGAGGTGAAGGAAAAAGAGTTGAAAATTTACATCACCACAAAAACCAGCATATCAAAGTTTAAAGCAACTTCATTCATTACTGCCAAAAATTGGGAGCAACCTAGGTGGCCCTTTAATAGGTGAATGTATAAACAGACGGGTAAATTCATACAATGAAATATTACTCAGCGAGAAAAATAAATTATCAAGCCATGAGAACCTTATGTGCATATTAAGTGAAAAGATGCCAATCCAAAATGTTTACATATTATATTCCAACTCTATGATATTCTTGAAAGGTAAAATAATGGAGAGAGTAAGCAGATCAGTGGCTGAAAGGAATTGTAGGGGGAGGAGTGGACAGGTGGAACATGGGATTTTTAGGGCAGTGAAACCATCTGTATAATGCTGTAGTGGTAGACACGAACTATTATGTATTAGTCAAAATCTATACATACAAAGGATAAACTCTAATGTAAACTATGGACTTTAGTTCATAATAATGTATCAATATTGGCTCATCAATTGTGACATTTGTACCACACTAATGTAAGATATGAATAAAAGGGAAATGGGTAGAGGGTGATGGTGGCAAGCGGCTATATGTGAACTCTCTCTACTCTCTACTTTCTACTCACTTTTTCTATAAACCTAAAATTGCTAAAAAATTAAAGTCTATTTTTTAATTAATAAAGTCTATTAGTTAAAAAGAAAACAACAAAACAAACGAAAAACTTGACTCGGGGTGGAGGACGATTTTAGTCCAGAGGAGGACATTGCAGGCTCTGCATAGGTCCCCCCATTAATGTCTTAATATATTCCACAGGAGAAGTTCTCAGCTATCATGCATCAAGAAAGATTCATATAGTAACAGTTCTCAAGAACAATATTTGAAAGGCCAGGTTAGTGAGGCAGAACTGAAACCTCTAGATCAGGAATAAGCAAACTACAGCCTGCAGGCTAAATCCAGCCAGCCAACAGTTTATGTAAATAAAGTTTTTTTGGAACACAGCCAAGATAATTAATTTACATATTGCCTATGGCTACTTTTGAGCTATGGAGCAGTTGATTACTAGCAATTGAGACCGTCTGACCTACAAACCTAGAACCTTCATCTGGCCCTTTATAGAAAAAAAGTTGGCCAAAGCCTGCACTGGACTCTGAATTGGGGCTGGTGGAATACTGTTTTCATCGGGTTCCTTCATTTTAGAATTAATAATTTTAAAATACAGAAACCTTCTCTTAAAAGAAAGTAAGGCAAAGGAAGGAAGGAAGGAAGGAAGGAAGGAAGGAAGGAAGGAAGGAAGGAAGGAAGGAAGGAAGGAAGGAAGGAAGGGGGGAAAATATTTTTTCATAGAATTGAGGAATAAAAACAGTTGGATAAAAGTAAATAAAGGAAGCCTTAAACTTTCAAGGAATTCAGATAAATTGGGGCAATCTAAGCTTAAACTGGGGAAAGAACTGAAGACAGTGCCTGATGAGTGCTCTCCATATGCACAGGAACTGTCAAATCTTAGCAGGTGACAGACAATTAGTCATATTCATCATATAGTTTAGTCATAGTGTACACTTGGAAGCAAAGTCTAAGCGGCATCATCATGAAGTAATTAAATGCATATTTCTCTTTTAACTCTAATTTGCAAATGAGAGTTTAGTTCTATATCATCTTTAGGCTGTGGTTATAAGACTATATGCTTCAGACAGACAACAGTATATTGGTTAGCAGAGGAAAGGGGGCAGAGGGAAGTAAAGGGTATAGGGGACCAAATATACGGTGACAGAAAATGGTTTGACTGAGTGGTGGGCACACAATGCAATATACAGATCATGTATCATAGAATTGTACACTTGAAACCTATATGATCCTATTAACCAATGTCACCCCAATACATTTAATAAAATTAAAAATCCTATCTAATAAAAGGGTAATATGCAAATCAACAGGCACTCTGTCACAAAGATGGCAGCGCCCATTCCTCTCAGCCCTGCCGGAGTCCCCAAGTCCCAGGGGGGGCGGCCACTGAGAGCGGGCAGCATGAGCGGCCTGGCAGAATGCTTGCTTTGTCGCCGTGGTGACGAGGCACGTGTTCTGCTCCTGGCCGTGGATGTGCCTCTGGCCAGGCTGGGGCGCGGAACACTTGCGTCGTCACCCTGGCGACGAGGCAAGCATTCCACGTCCAGCCGTGGATGGGCCTCTGGGAGGCGGAGAGCCTCTGGGCAGTGGACACAGAGTAGCCAGACCCTGCAGAGAGCTACTGGCACACGGATTCATGCGCAGGGCTACTGTATATAAAATAAAATAAAATGAGTGTATGCTTACACAAACTCCACATACTTTTCAAGAATGTCTTGTACAGTTTTAAAATGGGAGTTATTTAATTAATGCAAAATACCTAATCTTAAACATAGAAGTAAATGTTAGCAGATAAATAATATATTTATATTATGTAGAAAGAATTGCAAAGTAATCATATTAGTTCTTAGCAATCCTATCTAATAAAGACATAATATGCAAATTGACGGTAACTCTGCGACAAAGATGGCGGTGCCCACAGCCAATAAGGAGGGAATATGCAAATTGAGGTGACAAGGCGAGAGGCGGAAGGCGGCTCTGGCCAGAGCGAAGGCGGAAAGGCAGTTCCGGGCCAGAGCGAAGGCAGTGCCTGCAGCCAGGGGAAGGAAGGTCTATTCTTGCATGAATCTTCGTGCATTGGGCCTCTAGTTCTATATAAAAGCACATGCAACTATATATAGATACTATTTCAATATACATCCACAGCAACCTTATGTTTTTCTGGGAAGAAAGGTTTCAATTCAGACTGCGATCTGTTTCTTCAAGAATATATCAATGATAAAACAAGTGATAAGACTTCTTTCTCTCTAAAGGCAATCTCTTATCATAACCTGATGCAAGTTAAAAACTAATTAAGACTAATTCATGCCACAGAAATCCTTTTTTTGGTATTTTAATAGGTATGCATTTTATAATGCTGCATTTTTGGGTTTATAGAGGTGGATAACAATAAAAATCTATACATGAGAACCCGAGTTTAATTACTGTGGTCGTCTTTTGCATGAGGTTAATTGATTTTCTTCTTGGGGGGATAGCTATCATGTGTTCTAGAAACATTTTTTTACAATATTCTGAGAAAATAAGCAAATATTAGTACAACCTACATGTTTTAATAGCATTAGCACTATCCTATGCTAAGCTTTTTTTATGTTAAAAATCATTAAAAATCAAAGTAGGAAACATCTAGTATCTAAACCATATAGACTAAATAAATATTACTTAAATTCTTCATTCTGCAAAATGTTTAGTTAATTGTGCATGCTACAAAAAAGGTATTTACTAAGATGGTTTTTAAAAATAACATGGAATTATAATGTCTAATTGAAGATTTTTAGCAGTTATTATAACATTTACAGATATTTTACTTCTTAAACCTAAACTCTGAAAAAGAAAACTCATCTGGTGGTCAATATTAATTTTTTAGGATTTGACTGAAACTGAGCTCCCTCATCATGGTGGAACATCCTGATTGTGCCCTTGTTTTTTGGTAAATAATGTAGAGAATCTGTTTCTCCTTTTAAAATCACAAAATGGAACTTAACAATATCCTGCAGCCGTTTGTTTTATTATGTTTTAATAAATCAAAGTGAAAGAATTTTCTTTTTTTCATATTTTCAGTTGTACTTTTTTTTTTTCTGGGGTGTGGGGAGAGACTTTTGAGAAGGGACATTTGAGAAGCAGAATTGAAACAGGTAAGAAATTTTAAAATTCAGACTTGCATTTATTAATAAGGAATTTTATCCTAAAACATAAACGGAGGTTATGCGACAGCTCAGTTGTAAATGCCCCCATCAGACTACTGGATGATTTAGAAAAGGGCAGTCCTACAGGTCTGAGTTGGCCTGAGAGGTGCCTTTGGACTCTCCCTCGCCTTCAGTAAATCCAGCACAATCTAATCTTGAGATGACTGCAGAGGATGCCCCAGTACATCTGCACCCTGACTTAGATAAAGGTCACCCTCTAGTGGGGTTGATACGTATTTCAATATCAATTCTCACTTGGAGAAGCAATGTCACTTAACATCCTTTGGAGGTGAAAAAATATTGATTTGGAAAATCAAAGAAAAATCCAGATTTGGGGATTTTTATCTGGGTGTCAAAGATAAAGAGATAGAGATTTTGTACTTAGTGTTCAAAAACTGGTCCCCACCTAGGAGTAAGACATTGAAAGGCCCACTAAGGCTATTAACACCATGTTAAAGTCACCTGTGAATAAGTTTTAAACGGGCTTTAAATGAGAGTAGAAAAATAGACAGACTGGTTCTAATTTTTAAAATGGGGAATAAAAAAAAACTCATTTCCCTTGTTAAGTACCACAATTTTACAACATCTAGATCCCTTTTATATTCTTTATATGAAACCTGTAATATGACTGCTTGTATTATAGGCAACCTATGGATTCACCTGAAATTAAGCAATTAGAAAACTGGAGCAGCTTTAAAAACTAAAACTAAATATAGACTCAATGATATTCTGACTATGTATTGAACACTTACCTTGAGCCAAGTGTTTTTTGGTCCATTAACATAGTTTAATAATATTAGAAAGTAATACAAAGAAAAACTATGAGGTATGAATTATTATTTTTAACATTATTATTATATTACAGAAAAGGAAGCTTAGAGCAACAGTCTCAAACCTGGCGTGTATCAGAACCACCAAGAAAGCTAATTAATATAAAGTTCTGGTGTGTGTGGGGTGCAGACAAGAAGTTGCATTTCTAACACATTCTCAGGTGATGCTGATACTGCTTGCCTGATACCACACTTAGAAAGTCACTGCACTGCCCTGGCCAGAGATGCTCAGTGGGTAGTGCATTGGCCTGTGCACTGAAGAGTCGAGGGTTTGATTCCCAGCCAAGGGCATGTACCCGGATTGCAGGTTTGATCTCTGGTTGGGGCGTGTGTGGGAGGCAACCAATAATGTGTCTCTCTCACATCGATGCTTCTCTCTCCCTAATTCCCCCTCCTTTCCACTCTCTTAAAATCAATGGAAAAGCTATCCTCAGGTGAGGATTTAAAAAAAAGAAAAGAAAGTCATTGTGTGGATTTAGAATACATATATGACTTTTGCAAAGGCAGTTCCTTCAGCATAGATGTGATAAATGTATAGTAGGGGCTTCATATATTTTAGTTTTCTTCCCTTGCAGACTATAAAGACATAGGAACTATAAAGACATAGTGACCACAAGACAGTAATGAAAAAATTGCCGGGGCTCTACATACAGTAATCTAAAGCTAACACTACTCTCCAATTCTGGATCTAGTTGATGAATTCTCTAGTTCTCTGTGTGACTGGCAACAAATTGGGGGAGTTAGTGAAAGGATGTATTGCCCTAGCAGAATGTAGATATTTGACCCGAGTATAGATCAGTTGTTCTCAAGTCAGTGTGCATCTGTGTCTAGGCTCCACGAATTTTGATTCAGCAGTTCTGAATTGTGAAGAGGTATCTACTTTAAAAAGCAGATGATTCTGATGCAGGCAGTATTCCAACATGCTTGGAAACACTCTGCCTTATAGATTTAACAGATGTCTGGTTGCCTCTAACATGAGAACAACAACAACAATGACAATAATCGCAAAAGTGCCTTTTGTATCAGGGCTGCAATTTTGAGCCAAATCTTGGTTCAAGCTGCCTGATCACGCTCTCTCCAAGCCCTGGGACTGCTTTAGGAGTCAAGTGCAAAACAGAATTACACGCAGAAAGGTACGAGGTGTACTGGGTATTTATTGATCATATTGATTACTCCAAACTTTGGGGGGAATCTCAAGGTAGGCAAGAGGTAGTGGCCCATTTGCTCACCCTTCACACTCCTTCTCCCACTCCTAACCACTAGGGAACTGCATATAATATAAGGTGGCCAGTCAGATGTTCACACACCGGAGTCTGAATCTGGAGGGAATGAAGCACATGCCCAGTGTGTTAGGGAGCCTGAGTGGAATAGAAAATGAAATCATGAATCAGATTGTGATGATTGTGATTGGGGCAGCTAAGGACCACAATATCATTAATGGGCAGTAAGTGGTCAGTGGAAATGGTGTCAATGGTAAATCACAGGCAGAAATGCTTCTGGACAGGATGTGCTTCTCTTGGCTCCCATCGAAGCTTGGTTAGCCAGCATATCTCTGAGTGCTTGCTATGCTGCCAATACATTTCTATAATTCTTACCCTCCGGTCCCTAGGTTGGAGTGGCAGGTTGACATCATTCAGTGAATACATTTCTCACCTATTTCCATTTTACATAAGACCTTTCTATTGGTGTTACTTTGAGAGACAGGATTTAAACTTTTGGGTCTCAGTTTGCTCAACTGTAAAATTAACAGGAGGAAGGACTCAATGATCTAAGGCATTTCTCAGTCCTCAGATCCTGTCCCATTTAGCCTTAGATTAAATGCCCTTGGGTGGGAACTATTACTGTGGAGGAAAGAGAATCAGATTTATCATCAAGCTCTTTTCTGAAGCAGAAATGGAATCTAGATAAATGAAAGGATCAGCCTGGAAGTTTCAGAGGCTGCTCTCTACTTTTACATGCTAAATTTAGTGGCAGCTAAATAACCTAATAAACTCCTAAGATGGAAAAGGATTTCCCAACTGACAGGGAAATCTCTATGTCTATTCATCTAGTACAAAATTAGGGTGACTCCCATGTTTTGTTTTGTTTTGTTTTACATATTACAGCACTAGCAGCTCAAGAGAAAATCTACATTTTAGTCAAGGTAGTGTAACCAAGTATCCTTAGAGGAAACTATTTTTGACAGAGACACATCTGAGTGAAATATGAAGTAGTTTTGAGAATGAAAGGCAAGACTATTCCAATTAAATTCTTTGGAACCATTTCAGTTTCTGAAATCTTGGAAATAAATCTGTCTGGGGCTTACTAGTACTCTATGGTCATTGCTTCTTGTCTAGCTTCTACCTTTGATTAAGAAGACCTTCATCTAAGACAAGGGTGGGGCACATCTGGCCCGCAGGCTATATAAAGCCCAAGAAATCATTTGGTCTGGCCCTGCCAGGGCATTAGGGGTGAGTTAATTAAATGTTTTACCATATATAGCAGGCTAATTTTTGAGTTTATAATTTTGTATGGCCCTCCATTGATGTTATAAATATCCAAATGGCCCTTGGCAGAAAAAAAAATCCTCACCCCTGGTCTAAAACCTCAGGTTGTTTGGTGACTTAATACCCTAGCAACACCTATTATTGCCTATTCATATAATTTCCAGATTCACAAAGACTGTTACAAGGAGAGTAAAAGTGGCAACAAAATCTATGAGAAAGAAGCATAAAGTGCACTTTTAAAATGGCTTTCCAGTGCTTCAGGCGCTCAAAGCACTGTTCACGCCATTCCCCTGATCAAAAGCCATCAGTGGCTCCCCACAATTTAAAGTCTAAACATCTAAATGTCTTTTGACATGTGATGTGATAAAATTGCCTTAATCAACCATCTTGTCCATCCATGTATTTATTCAAATAACTAACAGTAGTTCCCGAACACTTTTGTGTGTTAATTGCCTGGCAATATTATTTTTCTTTAATTCTTTCTAGCATATTCCTTACACCCCAGCAAAATGTCACTTTCTTATTACCATGTTTCCTTCCATCTGAGTCATCCTCTCATTCTTTTTTTTTTAAACATATTTTATTGATTTTTTACAGAGAGGAAGGGAGAGGGATAGAGAGCTTGAAACATCGATGAGAGAGAAACACTGATCAGCTGCCTCCTGCACACCCCCTCCTGGGGATGTGCCCACAACCAAGGTACATGCCCTTGACCGGAATCGAACCTGGGACCCTTGAGTCTTCAGGCTGACGCTCTATCCACTGAGTTAAACTGGTGAGGGCCATTCTTTTTATCTTCAACAATGGCAATCCTCCAAGCCTCAGATCATGCCACTTCCTCCATGAATCCCTCTATAATGTCTCAACTGTAATGAACAATTCTGTGCATTTTCCTGATGGCAGTATTGTAATTGTATTATAATAATGGGATGGGGGCTGGGTGAAAACATGAAGGAAGTAGGCAAAACAACAATAACAACAACTCATAGACAAAGACAACAGTTTGGTGATTAGCAGAGGAAAAGGGGGGTGAGGGAGGTAAAAAAGGGTAAAAGGAGGATAAGTGGTGATGGAAGGAGACTTGACTTTGGTGGTGAAAAAACAATGCAATATATAGATAATGTATTATATAACTGCACACCTGAAACCTATATAATTTTATTAACCAATGTCACACCAATAAAAATTCAATAATTTTTTAAATGAGGTTTTATCAGAGAAAAAAATACTATCCATGTTCTGAGTTGTATCATATTTACTACTACATATGTTTTATCTTTAAATCTGGATTATAAGCTCTTGGTTTATACAGAAAATGTCTAGAACTTGCATATGGTAGCTTGTAATCAATATCATTACTAAGTATCTTGAAAAATAATTTCCGTTGAGGATAAGGAAAGAATCATAAACTTTGTAGCCCTATAACCCATTTTTAAGTATCTCTATATCTTAAGTCCTTTGTTCAAAATAGAGCACGTCCCACCTACCTATGGCCACTTGTGTGTTCTTCCAATTCCCGGCATCCAAAGGGGTCAAGTCCTTGGATGAGAAACTTGGACCTGACAGTACTTCAACTGCATTTTAGTCATCTATCACCACAAAATACTATTTTATAAGTGGTTTTGGTTGTTTTTTTTTCCTTCAAATGCCCTGTAGGAAGTCTGATGGCAGATTAACACTTATTTAGGTTTCTTGATCAAGTTCACAGAAAAAGCCTCATTATTCCTCATTGGCTACAAAGGAATGGGCATTTCTCTGAAAATATTTAGTTCACAACCCAAAGACTTTAATCACAATTAAAGTCTCCCATCTCTGGAGATGTAAGCCAACAGAAGAGTCTGAGTCAGAGACAGAGACAGAGAAGAGAGAGAGAGACTCTGACAAAGAGTTAGAATTGGGGAGAAACTTTCTGATTCTGCTGATTTCAATTTACATTTGAATACAAACAATATGTACTGATAATCTGTGTAGGAGGCAATACTAGATACTGTATTGTACTGTAGGTTGGTCCATAGCGAGAAGACGAGTAAACTTGAAGCCCAAATCCAAATGCTGTGCCATTTTGTCCAATTCCTAATTGCACTCTTAAACTTGTTTTGAAAAAGCTTATAGAGATGTGTGCTAACTTGAAAGAAGGTTAAGTTACATAATGCTGCATAAAATCTCACCCAGTAATGCAATATTTTGAAATAGCATGCCCTAATACAAAATTGTTGATATCTGCCTTTGGCTGGATAAATTTTTCAGTGAACACTTCTAACCCCACTGTGGAAAATCCAGGCTTTCATATTGAGTTTGAGGTCCTACACAATAAACTCACTAATTTATTATACCAAAAGAAGTATTGTTTGGAGCATTACACTCAAGTAAAAGCAGGCATTGCTGCCCCTTTCACTCCCAATGCTTTTAGCTATGCATTTACAGACTAACAAGAAATATAACCTTAGGTAAAATATATAAATATAACACAATTCAATCAGCTGTTCTTCATTTGCATCATTACATAACATGAGTAAAGAAATGAAAAAAAAAACACAAACCGAAAACAAAAAACAAAAAAAAACGGCAAAACCGAAAGCAGCTGGCCCATAAGGCTCTGTTGTAAATGATACTCCTCTAGTTAAATGGAGATAACCATCATGGTGCCATCAAAATAACTTTACAACTTTTATTTTCACGTTAATACCTATACAGTTTCTATACACTTAAATACCTTTTAGGAATCTGAAGTATGCCAGTTTTCATTAAACTGTATGGTATTAGCAATTGTCACATTTCATTTCCCCAGATCTGTATCATGTCAAATCCTGCCTCTCACCTTGTCATATTTTCCCTCTTAGCCTGAGAAATATTTTCATGCTAGTCAAGGAGTTATATTTTGGCAGGCTGCTGACACAGCCATAGGGAATATTTTTTAGTGCTGTGCCAAAATACACACCCCAACTCCAGCTTTTAGCCTTCTGTCCCATCATGAAAAGGTCAGGGGCTATCTTTCAGACTACCAACTGCCATTTCTCCTTCTCATCAAAAGGAAAGTCAAATATAGGGCATTGAGTATGTTGTAAGTTTGCAAAATACACAGAAGTAAGAGCATTTGGCCTAATGAGTTTGGTTTGAAGTTGTGAGAATGAAGAGTGAGGAAATGGAAGGCACCGAACAAGGACCTGTAATTACAGTTATAAAACATTATTTTACCTGTCACAAAATAAATGACCCATAAAACCCCCCAGCCGTTCATGGCCAGCAGAAAGGCAGGAAGAGCATTCTGTATCACTTATTGGTATAAAAAGGCTAGTTGACCCAACTGGACCCAATGTACCACTATGAATATGTAATCTGTGCAACCCATTGGATTTAACAGCATTTCTATGTCTTTTTTCCCTTAAAAGGTATACTACTTCAATGATAAGATTTAGATTGGGATGTTGAAGGAGCTTTGCCTGCATGTAGAGACACCAGATGTGAAATTTGATCCCATATCTATGAATTCCCCTTTCCCCTCTAGTTTTGGAGGGGTAAGGTACCTAACTTCCCCAAACAATGTCAGACCAAGATAGGAGGCTAGAAGAGATCTGTCTCATGGGAAACAGTGTTTCATCACTGACATTGTTTAGAATGGCAATTCATACAAAGCAGAATAAATCGCAGTAGGTTTCATTATCACGATTTCTTAATCCTCTACAGACAATGCACTCTCCTATTGTCTGAACCCAAGGACTTCTTCCACTTACCATGCGACCTCCCCTTAGTGGGTCTCTGAGCTTCAGTTCTCTAGTTTGCATATGACAATTTCAGTACCTGCCTCTTCTACATCACAGAATTGTGAAGGTCCAGTGTGATAATGGGTGAGAAAGTGCTTTAAAGCTGTCAAGCAAACTGCAACAGTTCAGCTCTTGATTATCTTGAGGTGTGGAATAGAGTGAATATGATAACAAATTGAAACTCACTGGTGATCTCCTACCCCCATCTTTGCTCCTGTTTTAGAACAGTCCTCTAAACCACAAGTATGTACCAATAAAGTGAGACTGATTAAATTGAGAGCCAGCTTTTTTATTCTCCCTGTTTACCTTAAAGCAGAGCATCTCCATGTAGGCACTACTGACAATTTGGACCTGGTAATTCTTTGCTGAGGGGGCTGTTGTCTGAGTCATAGGATGTTGCATTCCAAGCCTCTCCTGAGATTCCATCAGCAGCCCCTCCCCAAGTTGAGACAAAAGTGTCTCCAAACATTGACTATGGTGCAAAATCAACCCCGGTTAGTAACTGTTCTAAAGTAATGTCACTATTTAAGAATGACATAGGCAAAAGATAGAGGTGCTTTAGTAAGGAACCCAAAATTTTTTCAAAGGATTAATTACTTCCAAATAATCTCAAATTCACTTTTTAAAAGCAATTACTCCTACATTTTAAACCTGCTTATATGGAGTTTAGTTTGACCTTGAATGATAATTAGCATTTTAATATACCACTAATGATACCACTATTTTCAATATAATCACTCACGGACAATTATTTTCCCTATCTAGATTCTCCATGTATCTACCATAAAATAATATGTCACACAATATATGACTGGCATTTTGTGAATCAACAGCTCTCAGTGATCCATTTTGGTTTGGTTCATACATTCTACAACCTACATATGAAAGCAGTAGTAAGGAATGGCTTAGATCAGTATGATTAAACAGTGGACTACATGATATTACTATGCTTCTGCCACATCCTATATAATAAAAGGCTAATATGCAAATTGACCAAATGGCGGAACAACTAGTCGCTATGACACACACTGACCACCAGGCGGCATATGCTCAATTCAGGAGCTGCCCCTTGGTGGTCAGTGTGCTCCCACAGGGGGAGCACTGCTCAGCCAGAAGCCAGGCTCACAGCTGGCAAGCACAGTGGCAGTGGCAGGAGCCTCTCCCACCTCCGGGGCAGTGCTAAGAATGTCCAACTGACGGCTTAGGCCCACTCCATGGGGAGCAGACCTAAGCCATCAGTCAGACATCCCCCAAGGGTTCCTGGACTGTGAGAGGGCTCAGGCCAGGCTGAGGGAACCCCCTACCCCCGAATGCATGAATTTTGCGCACCAGGCCTCTAGTGTAGTTATTAATTCTATATTTTCCCTCCCTTCTTCATATTTCAGTTGTAGGAAATTTAAGTTGACCAAGCAACTCACACAACAGAAAAAGAAATAATTTGAAAATCCCTCGTATATGCCAATTACATACAGATCCTGAGTTGACCAGAGCTGTAAACCTCTGAAGCCTCTAAATGATGTGATTGGACAACTCAAAATATTAGTCACAGGGGCCAGTGCCATAGATTAATCCTATCTAATAAAGGAGTAATATGCAAATTGACCATCACTCCAACACACAAGATGGCTCCAACATACAAGATGGCTGCTCCCATGTGGTCAAAGATGGCTGCCCCCATGTGGACACAAGATGGCTGCCACAAGATGGCCAGCAGGGGAGGGCAGTAGTGGGTGATCAGGGAGCAGGGGAGGGCAGTTGGGAAGGACCAGGCCTGCAAGGGAGGGCAGTTGGGGGTGATCAGGCCAGCAGGGGAGGGCAGTTAGGGGCAATCAGGCTGGCAGGGGAGCAGTTAGGCATTGATCAGGCTGGCAGGGGAGTGGTTAGGGGGTGATCACGCTGGCAGGCAGGCAAGTGGTTGGGAGCCAGCAGTCCTGGATTGTGAGAGGGATGTCCGACTGCCCATTTAGGCCCGATTCCACCAGGATCGGGCCTAAATGGGCATTCAGACATCCCTTGAGGGGTCCCAGATTGGAGAGGGTACAGACTGGGCTGAGGGACACACACCCCCGTGCACGAATTTTGTGCACTGGGCCTCTAGTTAGGATAATAAAAAGATGCTTTGTTGTGAACTCTCAGATTGTGCTGGAAGACAAGGGCATTTTCCACTAAGAGCTGAGGTAAACTGCTTGTCTAGATGAATGTTTCAGAAATGGTCTATGTTGTATGTTTCCACTCTTTTCCTGAAAGAATCTCTATTTGCTAAGTAAGTATTTCATCCTACAGGGTCCTACATTGTGGAACTTAATTAAGATGGCATAACTGGATCAGCTTACAAAACAAACCCTTTTGTGCACAAATAGATGCCTTTTATTCCCTGAACAAATATGTGGAGATTATATTTCCAAAAATCATAAAGTTCAATAATTTGAAAACCACACCTCAACAGTCATCAATCATGATCTATGTTTTCATAACCAGAAACTGTAATAGTAGACCTTTGCCTTGCTGTTGTGTTTAGGTGAGTGGCCACACATCCTTCTCTATCATTCTTTCTGTCTTCCTTTCTTCTAGAGCTTACCGAGCAAGAGCTTGTATAGGCCAGCAACCATGCTAGGTGTTCATATACAGACCTAAATAAGTCACTCCCCCTGTCCTCTAGGATTTCAGACTGTGGGAGCAAGCAGGTATATAATAACATACCTTTGCAAGATGTTGTTAGGGACATTATGACAGAGAGAAGTAAAAAATGCAAACTATATAGATAAGACCTTGGGTGGGGCAGTTTTAGGAAGATTGTTGAACAGCATCAAAAACTTCAGAGAAATTAAGTAATATAAAGACTGCTGGGTTCAATAGTGTCCTCTCCAATTTCATGTCCAAGTGAAACTTCACAATGTGACTTGACTTGAAAGGAGGTTCTTTGTAACTAGTTAACTTAAACCTAGGCTACACCGGATTAGGGTGGGCCCAGAATATAATAACTGACATCTTTATAAGGAGAGGACATATGCAGACCTAAGGAAACACAGAGGGGACAACACCATGGAAAGACAGAGTCGTATATTGGGTTGCTGCATCTACAAGCCAAGAATTGCCAGCAACCACCAGAACCTAGGAGAGAGACACGGACTAGGAGAGAGGTTTCTCCAAAGCTTCCAGAAAGAAGCAACCTTGATTTCAAAGTTCTGGCCTCCAGAACTGTGAGAAGATAAATTCCTGTTGCTTTCAGCCACCAAATTTGTGGAAATATTTTACAGAAACTTAGGAAACTAATATAAGGACTAAGATGAATTTTCTCTCTATCAACCCTGTAAAGTAGTATTATCAATAAAAGCATTTCCTTATATTATACATGACAGTCCTTACTTTACTAAGCTAGAAATGTAATTCATCACTATCCTGGCATTTTTTTAAAAAATATATTTTATTGATTTTTTACAGAGAGGAAGAGAGAGAGGGATAGAGAGTTAGAAACATCGATCAGCTGCCTCTTGCACACCCCCCATTGGGGATGTGCCCGCAACCAAGGTACATGCCCTTGACCGGAATCGAACCCGGGACCCTTCAGTCTGCAGGCCGACGCTCTATCCACTGAGCCAAACCGGTTTCGTATCCTGGCATTTTGTCTGTCTATCCTCCTAATTGATATTGACAGAAAGTAAATACCAAGTAGCCTAAATTATCGCAGGCCTTTAATTATCTTCTTCCACATTTTTTTCTAGCCACCTATGTTATGATGAATTAATACAGACTATGATTAATATTTATAAGGACACAGCCTGTTATATTGCATGAAGCCATGGTTTGCTACCATCATTTCATTTAAGAATCACCAGAGAGGCTGTTTTAAATACTGAAACCAGAATGCTGGCCCCTAGAGATTCTGATTTAATTGGTCTGGTATTGATGCTGGAGGGGTACATGAGTGGGAACCCTCTGTGGTTTGTGGGGTTTTGGGGGGCACTTTCAGAAGCATTTTCAGAAGTCCCATCCCTCCCTCCCTTCCCCCTCCCGAGAATGGGAGTTGGTAGGAGATTGTATTGGCATGGAGTTAACATTCCTCAGGCTGTAAAGTCCCATTTCCCCCAAGCCAATCCTGAAAGAGAGGCAGCTGGGAGTTCAGCAAAGCCAGAAATCAGGCCAGTGTCCAGAGTTGGTGTTCCATGTTGCAGCCCAGTATACTACTAGTTCAGCTTTTAGGCCAGATTAAAGACATCAGTCCATGCATGTGCCTTGCAGCCATAGCGCAGCCTCCTACAACAGAAGTCCCAAGAGGGCTTGGCGCCCTGGGGTCAAGAGTGAGAGTAGCTCCTTTGTCTAGAAGTTTATATATTTAGATTTCCACACAATTGCAATGGCCACGCCCATCCTGGCCAATTACCCATTTCCAGGTATGACTGACTGGCAAGCATTTTCCAGGTCACTCAGACCTTACTGGGCATGCATCTAAACTGACTTCGTCTAGTCCCTTCCCCCATCGATCAGCAGGGAATAGACTTGGAGAATGTCAAATGCAGCTTTTGGCAAAGCTGTATGAATGGCATGCCTATACTATTTGGTCTCCCCTTTCACTCCTTTCCTTTTAAATAATAACCAGGTTATTACAGCAGCATCAGTATGATACCAGATCATACTTTTTTTTTTTTTTTTAAGTTCCCCAAGATTTCAGAAGTGCAGCCCAGATTGAAAACGATCAATACAGAGCAAGGCTTTATCAGAAGCTGAGAATGTTACATGATTCCCTGAAGACACCAGGTTGAAAATATAAATAAAATCAAAGAATAAGCTCTAAATTTGTGTTTATGTTTTACTAAATCTCTGTTGTTATAAACTCATATTTTAACTTGATATGATTTCAACAGAAACTGGGGAAACTAAAAGATTGTGGAATGTGACCTGGCTCAGGGAGAAAGCAATAACTCATTGGCTTAGAGACAGGGCAAACAACAAGTTGGGGGTAGAGAAAAAAATCTTCCCAGAGTAGCAGAAAAAATGGAGGTTGTAATTTGAATACAATAATAAAACCATTATCACCTTTTGAGACAAAATACTCCAGAATAAGCAACTAAACAGAAGAATAAAAAGGGTCACATTTGTTACCAAATGCATTCTAAAATGATATATTGCCTCTACATTTAACAGCATCTATTTAAATTTAATTATCTTGTTATACAAATGAGGAACTTTTGAATATAAAATTGATAATATAAGTTGACAGCCTAAAATATCTTTCTCATTTTCCTATTTAATGTCCATATTTACATTTTATTATTTATACAAGTTAGAGTAAAGCATTATTGTTACCAAAATGGACATAAAGTGAATCATAAATGTCATTTAGACTTCTGGGTGTGAACAGAGAAATCTCTAACAATATATAAGATAAAATGTTTGTTACTTTTCGGACCACACATTCTTAAAAACTATTTTACTCCAAAAAAAAATGAATCAAGCATAAAAATACGATGAATATCCACATAAAATATTAGAAATATGTTTGAAGAGGTTCATTTATTTATTTATTTTTATTCTATTCAGGGTGGCTGAACCATTTATGAGTGCTTGAATCTGATTGCAACATTTTTAAAATTTATTTATTTATTATTTTTTGTTAATCCTCACCTGAGGATATTTTCCCATTGATTTTTAGGGAGAGTGGAAGAGAGAGGGAAAGACAGAGAAACATCGATGTGAGAGAAACACATAGATTGGTTGCCTCCTGCACAGGCCCAACCAGAGCCCAGGCTGGGGAGGAGCCTGCAACCAAGGTACATGCCCTTGACTGGAATTGAACCCAGGACCCTTTGGCCCATAGGCCGATGCTCTATCCACTGAGCAAAACTGGCTAGGGCTGACCATACAAACCATTTGCTATGGACTAATGTGTGTTGACACATTCAGAATAAGTGATAGTAATAATTTCCTCATCTTTGCTATGTATTTGCATTTCCATTTCATAATGCATATTAGTAAAACTTAACATAAGGGTACTCAGACATGTTAACTGGAATATTAAGTATTGTTTTATAAGTGGGACTTATTAAAATAAAAATTTGAATAATATATGACAGGTTAAATTTCATTTGATAATTAATAAAATAAACATTACATTTTAAAAATAATTAGTCTGAAATACTGGTGGTAGTCCTATTGCCTAACCTTGGAGTTGAGTAAATTATTAGTAGGACAAAAATATCACTCTAATTATTTTCTTGTATGAAATTTCTGTAACTGCAATAAAAAATGTAAACCATATATTGTATTGATAAATAATTACTATTAAATAGCATAGTCTAAAATACCAAGTAAGAAGCTTAGAAAAACTAAGATGGTTTAGTGTAATGGTTAGATAATAAACCTGATGCTTTAAAAAAAATGTTGTTGTTTTGGAGAACATGGATAGAATGCAGTGCATTTCTAAACAACCCAATTAACAGCATAGATATATACATTGCAGTGTGCCAAAAACATTATTTGCAATCAAATAATGACATAGGACTATCACAGAACTTACTGGGAAAATATACAATAAACAGTAAGTAATTGACACAAAAAACACATGGAAAAATTAAATTAAAAGAGTGCATCAGTAGTATTTTCAAACTGTCAATATAATATACATTGGGTCTAAGAGATTTTACATGATGCTTAAAAGTACATACATGTCTTTATATATTTCAGAAGGATATTTTAGTGCAAATTAGCATGGATGTTCATATTTCCCCACCATGTGGAAAGAATCAAGCCTCTACAGACTTAGCTTCAGTTGATAATGTATTTCACTGGCATTCTACCTCGACATGCACAATGCACAGAGAGGGTTTAAGAAAGCCTCAGTGAATATACTGAGGCTAACAAGACACAAGATAAAAAGGTTAATCTAACATGTTGCAAGGCTTTAATTATTTAATGTGAGAAATGGCTCCCTTTTTTTCTCAAGCATTGACCTCAGATAAGCAATTTTTTCCCATTATGGGTAGGCTAAAAATCAACATGAAAGCATTAGTAGATAATTATAATATATGTGAACCAATTTTACTATGTAGTAAGTCTTTTCATGCCACCCAAATGTAGCATTTTTACATGCTACAGAGAACCTCAATGAAATTATATTTACTTAGAATTTTGGACTTTAAACAAATAAATGTCTGGTTCTTTAATCAATCAGGGTTGTTGTAGTATTGAGTATTTATTTGGTTTCCAATGTAACATATTGCCCAATTCTCTGATCTATGAATTTAGGGAAGGGGCTGACAAAATATTTTCAAGTCAGACTCTGTAAAGTTTTCAATTGGAGATTTGTGGAACTCCAGAGATCCATGTATTTGATTTTTATTAGACAGACATGAGCAGAGTAAGGACAATGGGCCAGGTACAGAGACTCAGCAGGGCAGAAAGCCCTAGATGCCTAGCAAGGGGCAAAACTGGGAAAACAAGAACCTCACTTCAGAGTAACTTATCCTCCCCTAGCATATCAATGATCATGTGCTTTGAACCCCTGATCTGTTCCTCCCTAAAGATAACATCGAGGCCTCAGTTGTATTTCAGCTCCAGGCCCAGAAAAGTAGCAAAACCAAACAACTGACGCCTGGGTTGCCTCAGAAGCGGCTACATTGACTAATGACCCCCTGCCCTGGCACTGACCCATCAGTGGAGACCAGGACCCTGAAAGAGCACACCTGGAAAGCTGATGAATATTCTATTGAGACCTTCCCCTAAGATTTCCATCCGCAACAGAGAGACAAATATGGTCAGGACAAAGGGCCTAGTGCAAGCTCTCTCTCCAAGGAGCATGCCCGTGCCATTCCCTTGCCCCACTCCTCCCCCCACAGGCACGAATCCCTAGCCTCTGAGGGACCCCATAAGAATTGCAACCAGGGGAGCCAAGGGCAGCAGCAGCTCATCCTGGATTATTCCCTTGAACCTGTTTCCAAGGCCCCCTTTTCTCTGACTTCTCGGTGGCCTAAGGCAGTCCAAACTAGGCTCTCCTGTTGCTTCTCCTATGTCCTTCCTTGTTTCACTGTCCTACAAATATTTTTGCTTCATCATGGACCCAATACCCTTTGGCTCAGTGCTGCGTAGTCTTTCCCTTTGGATATCCCCATCTCCCAAACCCCTTTCCTTAAATAAATTCAATTTTTCTTTATTCACCATCTGAGATGGCCATTTAGCCTGCCTGCAAATCGCTGACTTTAATCTTTCAGGTTTAATTTCTTTTTTCAAACACATTTTAATGATTTTCAAAATAAAAATAGACATAGCTTAAAAAGCAATTTTAAAAACTCTTAATTTGTTACCAGTAAATACTTGTACCTCTTTGCCTTTGCATAAACATTTATTTTAAAAAGCAATACCCTTGAATAGATTTCAATGCCTGCCTTTGATATAGTACAAGAAAAGACAGTAAAAAAAATAGAACACTCAAACACAGTAGCATTCCCATTCCCAAGAAAGAATGGCGCTGTTGGAATCAGGCATGTGTGGACATCAGTACTGGGGAAGCTCCCTAGCCCAGGGCCAGTCTAGCGACATTATGAGAAGCCTTCAAAGAACTAAGAAACTGAAAAGTGACAGGAGATTTTTAAAATATGTTTTTATTTCTTTCAGAAAGAGGAAGAGAGAAGGAGAGAGAGATAGAAACATAGATGAGAGAGAAACACCCATCAGCTGCCCCCTGAATGCCTCCTACTGGGGATCAAGCTGAAACGTGGGCATGTGCCCTGACTGGGAATGGAACCAGTGACTTCCTGGTCCATGGGACAAAGCTCAACCAACTGAGCCACACCCACTGGGCTACAAAAGAATTTTTTAACTGCTAAATCTAAAAGCCATATTTCTAATAGTTCTCCATTGTTGGTTTCTAAATATTAAAAAAAAAAATAGATAGTAGAAGAGACTATTGGGGACTTCATGAATCCATTGTCTAAGATGAAGGCAAGTTTGACAATTATTATACTTTAACTGTCCATTTTGTATGGTTTGGGGGCCACTGTTTGCTAATTTGCTTCCTTCGGTTAGTGGATGGAGGTGTGATGCTCATCAGTCCATGTTGGTGCATATTCTGCATTTCCTTCTCTCCACACCCAGAAGAAAAGATTTTTAAAACTCAGCATATTGCTTTAATACATACTGGATCATAAAACTTTTAATGCAGGGAAATCCCTTAAAATTTCTCAGCCTGGTTTCTTTCATTTCACAGATGAGTAATCAGATGCTCTGGGAGAGGATGCTATCTGCCCAAGGTCACTTAGCTAATAGAAAATCCAATTTGCAACTAATGACAAGTGTATGCTCTTTCTTTCACAGCAAGCACTAGTGGACATTTCTTTTTGCCAGTGATATGGTTGAATTTCATAAAATTTGCAGATGAACAGAAACTGAGAGAAAGAACTAATATGTTATAGATGATCAAATAAGAGTTCATAAATGTTGTCAAGTTAGAGTAAAGGGAAGAAAATGGCAAAACAAAATATGATAGAAATCTATGTAAAATTCTCCTCTCAGCTGACCATGCATATGTAGTTCCTACACAGTTCCACAGTGACATGATGCAGAAGGTCAATCTTAAGAAGGGCTCATGCCCAGACAACTGGTTTCAAACATTGAGCCTCATTAATACAAGTGAATGTCCACTTCAGTGAAGGTGATGGTCCTACTGACATTGTTTTGGAAGCAGAAGACTTGAGCTAAAGTTTAAATGCTCTTACAGTTGTGACTATTATTTGAGTACAGGTAATAATTTTTTAAATGTATGCTATACCCACTAGATTGTAAGAGCTTCAATAGTGGTACCATACTTGTATTCCCTTCAATATCCTAAGATTTTGAACTGTGCTTGTCACACAATAGACAGGCAATAGATACTTGTGAATCAATTATTAAGGTATGTGGCTTATCTTCTCTAAGCCTTAGTTTCCTCATTTGTAAAATTAAGGAAGTTGCTGCTGTGTGTGTAAAATAAGAAAGCAAAGGGGAGTGTTTTGGAAACTCCAAAGTACAATTTATACTGTCTATACCTCCCACTTTCCTAAAAATTCACTATCTAAAATTCTAAATAGGAAAAAAACATAATTGTTTATTAATATATAACTATGATTCTATATATATATACACACACATGTGTATATATAGAGAGAGTCATAGTTATATATTATATATCTGCATTATATATATGCAAATACATGCAAACACACACATATCATGCAATTACACAGAACAGTTATCTCATTTACATATTTTATTCTGGCATTTATGCGAACTTAGTTGTCAAATGCATTAACCTGCAGAAAACTCTTTGGGAATTTATAAACTTTGAATCCATTTAGAATCTTTCTTTTCTAGAAAAAAAAAGAGTGTATGTTTTTAGAAAAACATTTGGCCCAAAGATGATATAAAGAAAAGCCTTCCCCATTTAAATAGCTGCTATTTTTATAAATGGAACAAAATCAAGTTTGCCATAAGGAGAAAACACCCTTGTGAAGAGCTGAGAAATTCTGAGAGGCTGGGAGGAGGGGGAGAGGAGTTAGAGTTGCCAAGTAGTTTTCTCTTACATTTCAGCAACATATCTTAGGAGCGGGGGGAAAGAGAGAGATGCACATTTCCTTGCACCTGTGTAGATTAGTACAGCAAAGAGTGAAGTCTTAAGGGAGAATGATGACACTCAGGGAAAAGTGCCTAAAGGAATTTGTGGAAGGCGACAGGTAATGTAAAATGAAATTGGAAAGGCAAAGAGGCTGTGTTCCCCTTGATGCCAGTATGTGCTTTCATTTGATATTAATAGTCACTGAGCCAAGGCAGGGAAAATCATCTTTACCCTCTATAATTATTTGTTGCTACCAATTATACATAAGAGCTAGCATGCTCAAGCCACATACACAGACTTCTCAATTAGAAACACTGTATTTCTAAGAGTAATTATAAATCCTATCACATGGAAATGTTTTTCCAAGACGAAGGAAAGTTCATGAAAGCAATATATAACTCCCTGAAATTAAAAACCAGCCTGGTCAATAGAGACTACCTTCTGAAGTTCCATTTTCTTATTCACATGACACATTTAGCAGTTCCATTAATACAGGCGGAAATTACACCCAGGTATCCAGAAAAGACGTCTCAGGCTTTCAACTCTTCCCATTATTATCAGTGGGAATATCAGAGGGCAGTTTTCTTTCTGCATGATTTCTCTCTCCGAGTGAAAGCTTATTTAACTGCATTTGTTGGTTAATCAGTCAGAATATGAAGACATTAAAATTTAAAACAGGGCTCCAGAAAGGTGGTTGTTCAGTGAAACACCAAAAGGAAAATTGCTTGATGTTATTAGGGCCATCTTAACTTGAAGCCACAATTATTAGGATGCATTTCTCAAGGGTAGTGTCTAGGGAGCACACAGATAGGAATCAGAGTTTATTTTCTCCCAAAGATCGCCACTCGGGGACTCCATTTTCAGTTCAGGGCAATACACTTAATCCCCTACCAATTTCTACAGATTAGTGTCAGATCTCAGCTGGCAAAAGGCAGCTTTCAAGTTGACCCCTTCAAAATGTAAAAGCCACAACTCCCAATCCAGCCACTGTGGCTGGTCAGAGCTGAAGGAAATTCGGGCCACTTAACAAAACCCACATGCCTTCAAAGCACAGCCCTGAGTCAAGCTCTGATCGCGCGATGCATTCTAAAGCTATGCATCCTGGGTCCCCCCAGTCCTCCCTCGGTAATTCCTGTGCTATACAAAATCTCAGAAGGTGTATCATACTCCTCCCATTGAAATATCTGTCATTAGCCCAAGAACAAAGGCCAATGGCAAAGCTGCAGACTCCAAGGTTTTCCCCAAAGCAGCTCAAAGCCCAGGTCATTGCAAGTCTTTCCGAGTATTCCCCTGGGTCTGCATCCCGCCTAGATAGCTTGCATAGTCCTCCTTGTCTACAGACAGACATGGAAAGTTAGCCAAGCTTGGAGAAAAGGTGAAAATAAGGAAAATGTATTTGTATCGGTTCGTGAGGCACCATATGCCACAATTACTTGAACACAACAAATTGGGGAGATGATTCTGATGATCTACAGCAGAATAAAGCAAAGGTCTTCAGTTCTGAAGGGAGAGTATGGACACCATAAATTCCATTCAATTTACCTTAGAACCACCCCGTACTGCAAATTCTTAATTCCTGGTATTTGTCTTATCTCTTCATCTAACTCCTAACTTTCTAGAGGATAATACCACTGTTTTGTACCGCTTTTCCACTAAGATTTCTTTAAATGATTGTCAGCGGAAACCTGCTTTGTTACAAAAAGAATTTGTTCTACACTGGTGAATAAAGGAGGAAGAGGCATTAAGAGTGGTCATTTGTTAAGGTGCCAGTCTTTGTTAGGCAGTCTTTGTGATATCATAATTGGTAAAATTCAGAAATTGATGTGAGACCTAGCGTAACCATGTTACAAGCCAGGGCTGCCACCAAAGAGCAGGTTGACATCTGAATTTAACTGACACTGCTTGCTTGGAGGCTGCCTTTCCATTGTGTCTCTAGCTGCAAAGGAGAATGACTCCCTGAGGGACGCCTTTGGAATCGCAAATGCATAAACATCTGGGATTCAAATCTCTTTCAATTACATTAATGATCTACTATGTGCAGGAGAAAGTTTTGACTCTAAAATAACATTAATTTAATCTCAAGGTGAGAGAGAGAGAGAGAGAGAGAGAGAGAGAGAGAGAGAGAGAGAGAGAGAGAGAGAGAGAAAGAGAGAGAGAGATTTTAAACTTTCTCTATAAAACTCTTGAGGGGAGAAATTTATATGCACACGGTAATGCAATTGTGATTAGACATGTGAAGGGAAGCATATCCTTGAGCTACTTTGTGAGGGATAAATCAAATGGCCATGATTCTTGCTTCAGTAAATCAGGCAAAGCAAAGTCCAGGTTACCAAATCATTTACCTAAGAAATGGTTATAATACTAGTATGTTATTCTACTCAACAGCAATTGTCAACATACAAAGCTTAGTGCTGAAGTACAGTGAAATTCTGTTGGTCCTTCCTTTGAAATCTCACATTTTTCTGATCTAATGATGTCCACTGCCATCAGTTAAGCCAAACTATTGTCTACCTCTTTCTAATAATACCCACACCATGTGACTATCATAGCAACACTCCCAGCATGTTTCTCCTTGTGTAAACAGTCCACATACAAGAGCAAGCCTAAGCCTTCATCACATAGCCTAATGCTTGCAGCCAATGCTTTTTGAACCATTTCTACAGTTAGCCTCTTCCTGCAGATTGGCAGGCTCTTTGATGATTCGCTGACATTGACATTGCTGATTCATTGACTCAAGTCTTTGCATCTACTATGCTATGTTGCCTGACTGAATGCCCTTCTTCTTCCCTGCTTGCCATTATCAAATGCTCATCATTCCCAAGATCCAGTTCAAGTTCTACTACATCTATGAACCACAGCTCTTTTGGGCCTCACAAATCCACCCTCCTCTGTAAGGTGTTATAGACTGTTTCATGGGTTTTGAATATGGTTGCATGTATTTGGGTACATGTGTGAGTAAATGTGTATCCTTTGATAGACACAAATTGTAATTTCTTAAAGTGGCCTCTACTTATTTTGATTTTTCCAAACAATCTGAGACCAATTTGTGAACTCCTCTGTACTCATAAAACATGCCCAGAACCATGGATTAGTTCTATTTTACTGCCAATTAACAAAAATAAATGACTAAAAAGTCATAGAAAATGTCAAAGTATCATCTTCGTCTCTTGCCTGGGCCTCCTAATTTTGAAGTACTTCCCATAGCTATCTCACCCCCTTGTCTTTATGTGACATTAAAGAATCCTTTAAAATGTCCAGACTGCAGCTGGGACCAGACATCCGGTAGACAATGAAGTCATTTGTACATATCAACGATAAAAGTCCCATCCTAATTTAGAAATCAGAACATCATTTCACTACAAACACACACACACACACACAAAAAACAAAAAACAAAAAAAAAAAAAACACAAACCCACAAAAAAAATAGCCTAATACTCAAAGCCACAGAGATATTCAATTTTCATAGTTTTAATCTATTTCAGGACTAAAAATATTTTTAAAGAAATAGAAATTGATGAAATATTATGCTTCAACAATACTTTTAGATAAAAATTAGGCTTAAATTAACACTAATTCTATTTTGAAATATTTCTTAAGAGTTTCTCATAAATGTAAAGAAAGCTGAACATAAAAGGCAGAAAAATCAATGCATTTGCATGTATCTAATATGAAATTATAACTGTCTGGGGTTTAAACTATTGATCTGATTATTCCACTGAAAATACTCCTATCATTATTATCATCTTAACATGTTCATTTAGTATCTAACATAATTGAACTTATTTAATGTATTCCAATAGTCATTTGATTTGACAATTATATTTATAATTAACAAGCTATCATGTTCTTTTCTGGCAAACAGTAATGTTAAGGAGGAACAGTGACAAATTACTTGAGCTATGTGCTTTACTAATAAAAAATGGTGGGCAAATTTAAAATAGTATTTCTCTTTTTTTAATATATTTTTGTTGATTTCAGAGAGAAAGGGAGAGGGAGAGATAGAAACACCAATGAAGCCCTGACCGGTTTGGCTCAGTGGATAGAGCGTCAGCCTGCGGACTGAAAGGTCCCAGGTTCGATTCCGGTCAAGGGCATGTACCTTGGTTGCGGGCACATCCCCAGTAGGGGGTGTGCAGGAGGCAGCTGATCAGTGTTTCTCTCTCATCGATGTTTCTAACTCTCTATCCCTCACCCTTCCTCTCTGTAAAAAAAATCAATAAAATATATATATTAAGAAACACCAATGAAGAGAGAGAATCATTGATCGGCTGCCTCCTGAATACCCCCTACTGGTGATCAAGCCTGCAACCCAGGCATGTGCCCTTACTGGAATTGAACTTGGGACCCTTCAGTCAGCAAGCTGATGCTCTATCCACTGAGCCAAACCAGCTAGGGCAAAAGTAGTATTTCTTTATAGATTAAATAAAAAAGAAAAAATAAGAAGGTGTATCCAAGAGCTTCAAAACAACAATAACAACACAGGAGCATCTCTTTATTTTCAAAAAGTATAATGCTCTGGAAAATCTCCCCACCCTGCTGTTCTATGGTAAGATATCAAAGCCATAGACTTTGGATCCCAATGGTGGGCACAACTATTTATTAACTGAACTAGAGGCCCAGTGCACAAAATTCGTGCACGGGGGGTGTCCCTCAGCCCAGCCTGCACCCTCTCCAATCTGGGACCCCTCAAAAGATGTCTGACTGCCCATTTAGGCCCGATCTCACAATCCAGGACTGCTGACTCCCAACCACTCGCCTGCCTGCCTCCCTGATTGCCCCTAACCGCTTCTGTCTGCCAGCCAGATCACCCCCTAACCACTCCCCTGTCAGCCTGATCAACACCTAACTGTTCCCCTGCCAGCCCAATTGCCCCTAACTGCCTTCCCCTGCCAGCCTGGTCACCCCTAACTGTCCTCCCCTGCCAGCCTGGTTACCCCTGTCCTCCCCTGCAGGCCTGGTTGCCCCCAACTGCCCTTCCCTGCTGGCCCGGTCACCCCTAACTGCCCTCCCTTGCCAGCTTGGTCACCCCTAACTGCCCTCCCCTGCTGGCCATCTTGTGGTGGCCATCTTGTGTCCACATGGGAATGGCCATCTTTGACCACATGGGGGAGGCCATCTTGTGTGTTGGAGTGATGGTCAATTTGCATATTACCTTTTTTTAATATTATATAGGATGGCATTGGCAATTCACTTAATATGCTGGAGCATCAGTGTTGCATCTGGAATGAATATGAATAAGAGAGTAGTAGTTCAATGCCTACTATTTAAAGTTAAAATAAACCTAAGCTAAATAATTATAAGTTGTGCCAGTTACTTGATAGAGTTACCTCTGCTAACTAAACTTTTGCACTCGGATGTCGAGTGTGACTTGACACGGTTAGCATTAGAATAAAAGAATCGAGAAAAAAGCAAGTGAGTGCAAAGGGCCAAAGGGTAACAAGCTGCAAAATACCACAAACTGTGTGGAGTTATAAAGGCATCTTTGGTTGCTTTGTTACCCTGTTTTTGGAAATGGTTGTCACGGCATCCCAGCAGCCAGAAACATTGCTGCTGATTTTGTGGTTTTCCAACAGGCCCTTATGAAACAGCATATGCTCTAATTGTTTTTTTTAAAGACATACTTGCAACATTTAAAAAAAATGGATTCATTATGTGAATGCCTATCTACATCATAAAGTCTTTGCTACTTTTCATAAACATGAAGTCAAAGTCTCCATCATTAACTTGTAATGACTGATGTCTTTGTCTAAATAATAAAACTGTTTAATGACATATACTGGAATTTTCATGTTTGTTTCTTGGTCTGTTTGAAGTAACATAAGGGAAAGGTGTGGTGGCCTGGGAATTTGTCTTTTCTTTTATTAAACCATCCCAAACCCTGTCAATAGTGTTGTTCTTTTTCTCCCTTCAGAGGTGGAAGGACCTTTGCTGCAGTTCACCAGGAACAGAACTCATAGTATAGCACTGATACCCAGGCTATGGGGTAGGGGAGGAAGTCAGAGGCTTAGAGATGCACAATTTAAAGTGTTAGCAAGCATTTCTTCACCTGAATTTAAGAACTCTAGATTTCCTCCAAAGATGATGTTACCCTCTTGCTCTCAAATCCCCAATGGCTTCTCATCACCTTTAGAAAAAAAAAAAAAAAAAAAGCAAACTCTCCATTCTAGCTCAGAGGACCTACATGATCTTAACGCTGATGACAGCTCTAACATCTACCCCTTGCCTATACCACTCCAGCCACAGGGCCTGTCTTCTTGATATTCCTCCTATTTGCCACTCAGTGCCACCTCATGAACCTTACACTTGCCATCATTACACATGCATTCTCTACCCAATCATTTCCACACAGTTCTGACTCTTTCTTCCTCCCTTCCTCCCTCCTTCCCTCCCTTCTTTCCTCTCTCTCTCATTTCATTTGTCTTGTAAAATAGAGCCACTGCCATATAAATCGTCATTTTCTTACACCATTTTATTTTACTTGAAAGAGTTTATTACTGCCTAAAATTATGTATAAATTCAATTAGTTTGTTTTTTCTCTCTTCCATTATTTTATGAATCTCAAGAAGACTAGAATTTGCTTCTCTCTCTCTCTCTCTCTCTGATGTATGTATTCTTAGCATCTGAAACATGGATGATCATGATAGATACTCCAAAATTAAGTGAATTAATGAATGAATGACCATTGTACATAAATATTGAGTAGTGGCCTTTTAACATTGCATTTTATAAGAAAGTAGAGAAGAATCGGAAACTAACATTTAATTTTCTATACATACAAAAATATAATTTTGGAGTATCCTTCATCCTCATTTTATAGCCTTGGATTTTAGAATTTAAGTAACTTGCCCTTGGGCAAGATATTTAGCAAGTGACTGCCAGAATTTGAGCCCTGAGTGATATGAGAAATAGGTAAAGGGATTAAGAAAAAGAGAAAACTCATGGTTTTTAGATTCCAAATTTGATAATTTTATCTATATTTGATATAGATAAAGAAGAAGTTTTAAAGAACCTTAGGGAGCTTGGCAGGCTTTATTAAATTTTAATTAAGTGGTTAGCGTTATAACTCTGACTCAGAAGCTGGGATGAGGGAAAAATAATTACATGAATGTTTATATAAGGAAAGAACAAAACTAGCAAATCAATCAATAAAAACTAATATTTTTCATTCTTATCTGGCTTTATTTCCCAATTTCCCTTGAATGTAGGTATCCCTTAAGATTCAATATGTATTCTTTTCTATCAATAGCTTTCCTTTAGAGAATTTATTCTTTTTTAGGGCTTCACAACTTAATTCTGTATTTATATGACAATTTCCAATTGAACTCCTGCCCTATCTCCTAATATCTCATTTTGGGTTCTAGCCATCATGTCCCCAAGTGAAGTCATTATTTATTCATGTCCAGTCACTAAGGATTAGCCATATTTAAGTATTTAAGCTAAAAGTAGTTATATTTAACCAATTGTTATTTGAATGATGTCTATTCCTTGTATTTGCCCCATCTTTACTATTTTAACTGGCAATATGATATTTCAAATCTTTGTGGACTCACAGGGATTATCAAATAGCTTCTTAATAGATTTATCTGTTTTCTGTGTCTCCCTATTAAATTCATCCTGTACATCACTGCAAATTAATAGTCCTTAACATTTTCTGAAAAAGTCACTGTCTGCAGCTTAAAGTTTGCACATGGTAGCTTGGAAGTAGCCATGTACAATATGGTCCCAATATGCCCTTTCATCCTACCTCTACTATTCCTTCATAACCTCCAGTTCAGGGAAGTCTTCTAGATATGCCCTATTCATTTTGTTGGCAGGGCTTTTTCACACTGACCATTTCTTGGAATGCAGTTCCTTCTTCTCTCCACTTGTTCAGGTCCATCAGTGCTCAGTTTATGCTCTACTATCATGAAGACTTTTCTGATTGGGTTGCCACAGGATTCAAATCGAGGAGATACCATTAGCATATTTGTGCTCCACATATTTCTTTTTAAAAAAATATATTTTATTGATTTTTTTACAGAGAGAAAGGGAGAGGGATGGAGAGAGAAACATCGATCAGCTGCTTCCTGCACACTCCCTACTGGGGATGTGCCCACAACCAAGGTACATGCCCTTGACCGGAATCGAACCTGGAACCCTTGAGTCTGCAGGCTGACGCTCTATCCACTGAGCAAAATGGGTTAGGGCTCCACATATTTCTTTTTCAATCTTGGACATAAGCTTTTCTTCCCTGTAGCCTTTAATATTATGTAATGTTTAATTAATGTCATTCTGACTATTCTTTAAGCATTTTAATGCTTGAATTGTATCAGGTCCTAAGTATAATCTTTTCATTCCCCATCTATTTTTCCATTCCTATCTAGTCTTTCTCTGCTTCTACTTGTCAAGTCCTGACCTGGCGTTTAGGGGTCAGCATGTATTTATTAAGCACATGATTCTTGTCCTGGACTGTTGAAGGCAATGGGTATATAGCATTAAATAAATCAGACTGATCTTTGCTTTGGTGTGAAAGAAAGGCATCACTGCCCTGACGGTTTGGCTCGGTGGAAAGAGCATCGGCCTGTGGACTGAGGGGTCCCGGGTTCGATTCCGGTCAAGGGCATGAACCTTGGTTGCGGGCACATCCCCAGTAGGGGGTGTGCAGGAGGTGGCTGATCGATGTTTCTCTCTCATTGATGTTTCTGACTCTCTATCCCTCTCCCTTCCTCTCTGTAAAAAATCAATAAAAAATATTTTAAAAAAAGAAAGGCATCACTGACATCATTGTGCATTAGTGCATGCACACTATGGGACCACGTCCTATGCGGGAGGTGTACCTGATTGTAGAGGAGCCGAACAGTGGGCAGGTAGGGTCATGAAAGGCCTCAGCCATCTATTTTATGAATGGCTCTTGGGATCTCCTCTAGCTTTACGCATTCTGCTCCCCATAAACAGGGAATGACAGAAAATGTGTCCATTTTCCCTCATCACCTCCCAAATGCTCTGCTTTGGAAGGCACATTGGGTTAGCATGCCAGCTAATGATGATAGCCCCTACTTTAATATTCCAAGTTTAAAAGGCCAGCTTCCCTCTCAGGCTTAAAAAGTGACTAATTCAAAAAATATAAAGTACAGTTAAACAACACTGTTTCTGAGTGCTGGGCAATTTGACATATAGTTTCTTGCAGCATGACATTAGGTTAGTAACTGGGCACTGTAATTAAACATTCCTACCATTAAATTTAGGATTTATATGTTTAAACATTCCTACCATTAAAAAAGAATTTATATGTTTAAACTCTATTAGATTATCAAAGTACCTGGCGTAATAGTAATATATGTGTTAAATCCTTAATATCCTATCTAATAAAAGAGTAATATGCAAATTGACTGTCACTCCAACACAAGATGGCTGCCCCCATCTGGTCAAAGATGGCTGCCCCCATGTGGACACAAGATGGCCACCACAAGATGGCCAGCAGGGGAGGGCAGATGGGAGGGATCAGGCAAGCAGGGGTGGGCAGTTGGGGGTGACCAGGCCTGCAGAGAAGGGCAGTTGCGGGGGACCCAGGCCTGTAGGGAGAGCAGTTGGGGGGAACCAGGCCTGCAAGGGAGAGCAGTTGTGGGTGATTAAGCCTGCAGGCTGGCAGGGGAGGGCAGTTGGGGGGGACCAGGCCAACAGGGGAGGGCAGTTAGGGGTGACCAGGCTGGCAGGGATGGGCAGTTAGGGGTGAACAGGCTGGCAGGGGAGGGCAGTTAGGGGTGACCATGCTGGCAGGGGAGGGCAGTTAGGGGCAATCGGGCTGGCAGGGGAGCAGTTAGGCATCAATCAGGCTGGCAGGGGAGTCATTAGGAGGTGATCAGGCTGGTAGGCAGAAGTGGTTAGGGGCAATCAGGGAGGCAGGCAGGTGAACAGTTGGGAGCCAGCAGTCCTGGATTGTGAGAGGGGTCCCAGATTGAATAGGGTGCAGGCTGGGCTGAGGAACACACACCCCTGTGCACGAATTTCGTGCACCGGGCCTCTAGTCCTATATAATAAAAGGCTAATATGTAAATCGACTGAATGGCAGAATGACTGGTCGCTATGATGCTCATTGACCACCAGGGGGCAGATGTTCAATGCAGGAGCTGCCCCCTGCTGGTCAGTGCACTGCCACAGGGGGAGTGCCGCTCAGCCAGAAGCCGGGCTCATGGCTGGTGAGCCCAGCAGCAGTGGCGGGAGCTTCTCCTGCCTCCCCAGTAGCACTAAGGATGTCCGACTGCCAACTTATGCCTGCAGGGAGCAGGCCTAAGCCGTCAGTGTGACGTCCCCCAAGGGCTCCTGGCTTGGGAGAGGGTGCAGGCCAGGCTGAGGGACTGCCACCCCCCCACAAGGGCACAAATTTCATGCACTGGGCCTCTAGTATGTAATATATGTGTTATATTGTTTCTGGGGCTTTTCTAAGGGGTAGAAAGAATTGAGTGTAAAAGATTAAGTTAATTTGTAGTGCTTTTTATTTGACTATCATATGATCCATATGTTCTAATATTAACACCTTGAACATCCTACTGCCAATGATTGAGGACATAGACCAACTGCAACTTTTTTTTTCTCAATTTTCATTATTACCAACCTCAGAACTATACTGGAGAAAGACTGATCAGTGTTCCCAAAGACCCTTCTCAACCATCTGACACATTTCCTGAGTTGGTGTCCAAGAGCCTAGCTGATGTAACCAGCCACTGGATGTCAATCTTACTCTACACCAACTGGACAGGACTGGCTGGAATAACTGCCATCAGTGTATCCATCACTGGCCTGACATCCTGGTACCAAGGCATTGCCTCATGACTCATAGATTATAAAAGTACTAGTATTCACTAAGTATCCTGAACTGTCTGTTTCTGTTTGATTTACCCATTTATCTACAAAATAGGGCTTTTACATGTAGAGAGTTCCACTGATTCTCACTGTGAAGATAAGTCACCATTTCTATTTGTTTTCTAGGGCTGCCATAAAGTACCACAAACTGGTGGCTTCAACAACCGAAATTTATTTCCTCACAGTTCTAGAGGCTTGATATCCAAAATCAGGGTCTCTGTAGGGTGTATTTTTTCCAAAGGCTATCTCCTTGGCTTATGGATGGCTGTCTTCTTCTTGTGTCTTCACATGGTCATCCCTCTTTTCTTGTGTCCTAATCATCTTTTTATATAAAAAAAGAAGCCATATTGGATAAGGGCTTAACCTAATGACCTTAGTTTAACTTAATTACTTCTTTGAAGGTGCTATCTCAAGATCCAGTCATATTCTGAGGTAGTGGGAGTTAGGACTTTGACATGAATTTTTGCTAGGATACAATTCAGCACATAATACTTTTATTTCCCAATCAGCCTGTTTTTTTGTTTGTTTGTTTCCTCTTATGGTTGCTACCAAACCAAATAGCATTTATATAGGTTGCTAGAAGGCTAATGATATGTCGTGTAATAAACTTTTAAAAAATCAACTGTCACCCTGGCCAGTTTTTCTCAGTGGTTAGAACATCAGCCCCCACATAACTCTGTTGCAGGCTTGATTCCCAGCCCTGGTTGGGGCTAGAGTGGGAGGCAACCAGTTAATGTGTCTCTCTCTCACATCAATGTTTCTTTTTTTTCTCTCTCTCTCAATATATCTCTCTCTCCCTTCTTCCTTCCTTCCACTCTCTCTCTCTAAAGATCAATGGGAAAAAAAATATCTTTGGGTGATGATTAAAAAAAAAATAACTGTCTCCATGATGGAGAGGTTAGTACTGATAGCTCAGGTGATGGTGCTACTTAATCCTGTTCCACCTGCCAATATACAATCTGTAATATAACAAATTACATTACGTTATATATTATCTAAAAGCCAGAATATAGGGCTAATTCTGCTCTTTATCTTCCAATGAATATTCAAGACATAGAATAAACTTTATGGAAAATTACTGAACTATAATTTAGAAAATGTGACATCCCATGTTACTAATTAATGATATATCCTTGAACATATTGTCCAGAGTATATTGTAAAACTTAGCCACTCTTGGAGGATATTGTTCTAGCAAAGAAAGTTTGAGTCTATATAGATGTCTTGAAAGCCATAAAGCACTATTCAAACACTACATTGCATAGTTATTATTATTATTCATTTTTATGATGATTATTGCATGAGTGAATGGGTGACCTACTGTTTCTATATCTCAAATTCAGTTAGTTGCTTTTCCCATGTATTCTTATATTTTTCTCCACTTACCCTTCTTATATTTTAATTAAGTTCACTCATCTGTTTCCCTACTGAATTATACACTTCTGCTTCTTCAATGCATAACCCTATGTGGTTCTCAGGAAAAACACTATGTGCTTTCTGGTTGTTGACTGCACCTCCTCAGAGCACGTCAGCCTGATTTTCATTCTGGGTAACAAACATTCTGTCCTCTTTCCTTCCTCCTCCCCAGACAGCTCAGGGCCTCCATCCATCCGCCACGACTGTCTAGGCACATTTCCAATGCTCTTATATTGTCACCCACAGTGTGTGGTATTATAATTAGTTTTGGTGTTTTCACCCCATTGTTCACCTCTGCCCACTGAGAAGATTAAATCACACAGAAATGCCTGACTCTTTCCAATTACCTTTTTTTTTTTTTTTTTTTTAATCACCTGGGCAGTTCTGCTGGCACTCGGAACATGCAAAATGTAGGCACAGTAGTGTAGGGTGCCTCAACAATTTGGGAAAACCACCCAACTAATTTGAGGTTACTGAAATATCTGCCTTACTGATTTTCCCATCCAGGCTGCCACTGTAAGATTAGAGCAATTAACTGGTAATTAGGATTCTGAATAGGAAAATTAATTTGGGGCTGTAATCACCACCCTCCCTCCAGGAAATCTACACATGTGCATAAGCATTGAGGAAAATTCTGAAATAACTGCTAGTATAATAAAAGCAGCAGTCTTAAGATGGAATGCTTAACTAACTTATTATGAACCCAAAGCATGTAATTATCAGAGAAACCTAATCAATTCTTTTAATGTGACTTGGGCATTAAATGTTTGCCTTCTTTGTTTATTTTGAATGTGACTAAGTTTAAAATCAAATACCAAGGAAAGGAGATGTAAACAGTTAACTGGATTTTTAAAATGCATTCTCCCTATTTGGTATTTGTAGTATCAACCATAAGGATTTGCTTTAAGTTCTAGAAGTATCAAAAGCCCCACATGTCTATAGTTTTGGATGTTTCTTCACCTTTTTATCCTCCAGGATGCTCCCTGATTTGAGAAAAATCTTACTCAATTGTTCTCTGTTTTGTTTTTTTTAACCAGACATTTTATATATTTATTATAAGATATTTTTGTTTCCTCCCACAGAAGGACCCATGGTTTGGTTTGCCTTTTTCTCTATATTCACTACCATATTTTCAATCACCATGACTCACAAATATCTCTGATTTCAGACCTTCCTACTTCTTTTTCACGATGTCATAGTTGAACATGCTCTGAACTTCCTCCACTCTAATATTTCCGTAGCTAGAATTAAGTGTGTCTGGAATAAAGCTCTCTTCCTTAAGAAATCACTTCTCCTAATTTTTCTGTTTCCCATCACTCACATTGCCTTTCTGCATCTCCAGGCTTATAATTCTAGAATCCTTTGGGAGTAATTTCTATCTGCCTTGCTCCTGACCCTCAACAGGCACCAAAGCAAAAATATGATTTTCTTTTGATTTCTAACATTATCAGCTTTCCAGAGTTTCACAGGTGCCCTAGTTTCTGATCTCCATGTTAGTCTTTTAAGACTCCGTTTTCATTTCCTACCTTAAATGATAACTTCTGAACTACCTAGAAAACTACACTCTTTACTCTCCATCAAGTCAGTCTCTCTCTTCTTACTATTCACCGATTCCCCAGCCCAGTGGTCGGCAAACTGCGGCTCGCGAGCCACATGTGGCTCTTTGGCCCCTTGAGTGTGGCTCTTCCACAAAATACCGTGGCCTAGGAAAGTCTATTTTGAAGAAGTGGCATTAGAAGAAGTTTAAATTTAAAAAATTGGCTCTCAAAAGAAATTTCAATCGTTGTACTGTTGATATTTGGCTCTATTGACTGAGTTTGCCAACCCCTGCCCCAGCCAACAAGGAGTTGATGCATATAGATATTCTAAACTTTTCTCTAGTCACTTGGATCAATCACTTCAAAATTTAATCTTTTGCACTCGGATGTCGAGTGTGACTCAACACGGTTAGCATCGGTAGCAGCTTGTGAAAAAAGCAATCGAGTGCAAAGGGTTAAAGCACCAGTTATCAGTCACATGGGATTCATGTATTCTCCAATTTAAAAAGATTATAGGAAATTACTAAGGATCATAGGGACTTAAGATCCTATGGAAAACTAAGGTGAAAAGACTAATTTTGGGAATGAACCTATGAAAATTCTTACAGATAATATTAGTTTCCTAAGATAGGATAATACAGAGTATATTAAATGAAACCAATATCAGTGACATTTTATACATATCAATAATAAAAAAGAGCTCTCTATTTTAAAGGATTTATAATCCTTTGATTAGCAGATAATATTCAGACTTTTTTCTGTACATGTTTCTTTTTTAAAAATGTATTTTCTATTGATTTCAGAGAGGAAGGAGAGGGAGAGAGAGATAGAAACATTAATGACAAGAGAGAATTATTGTTCAGTTGCCTCCTGCATGCCCCACACTGGGGATCGAGCCCACAACCCAGGCATGTGCCCTGACCGGGAATTGAACTGTGACCTCCTGGTTCATAGGTCAATGCTCAACCATTGAGCCACGCCGGCTGGGCCTTTCTGTTAATGTTTCAGTGAAATGTCTCTACATTTTATTTTACTTCATTGCAAATAATATACACTGTAAGAGGCTCCACTTCCCTGCTCTTGAACTTTAACTAGATATTGTGTCATTCTAATTTTATGACCTCACTTTCTGCCTCCTGGGCCTCCATCTCCATCATCTACTCTTATAACTGTCTCAGCTTTTTCCCTGGATGAAGGTCTAAGTCTAACATTTTCCCCCAAATCTCATTTTTATAAAGATCTACTTATTTGTTTATTTATTTATTTGCTTGCTTGCTTGTAACTGGCTCCTTTCACTCTCTGCTATCTACTCTACCTCTTTTGTTATTTTTGTAATCCTAGAGTTCTCTCCTTTTTCTCATTATACCCACCACTAAGAGTATGCAAAAAGTGTGTAAAAACTAATGTGTTCTGAGTTTCTAGAGAGTACAGATAACCACATTTGAGTGAGGGAAACTAAAACTTGGGTAATGTTACTGGCTGACTTTACTCATTTTCTTTTAAATATCTATATTTACTTCAGAATAAGTGTAACGTCATGCCTAATACATTAAATGCTAAATTCTACAGACTAGCTGTATCTCTCAGACTTCAGTATGCCTTGTTGTAACTTTAGAAAAAGTGTTAAAGGCTACTCCCGGGTCTCAGCACAGTGAGTGGCGCTTGTTAAAAAGTTTGGGGCTTATGCTTCGGAATAAATATTTTAAATAGGAATTAATGTGATTTTGATGAAATCTGACTTTGGATTGTATTATGATACACTTTGATAAAGGATATGAAAAGAGCCATTAATTGTACATCTTTAGAGTATGATCAATCTGTCATACTTGTTTTCATTATACCAACTATATTGTATATTTGGTATAAGTTTTTGTGCCAACAAAACTCTCTAGGTTTTCTGAATTTGAAAGCACATGCTGTTTTTTTCTTTTGCTCAGTCAATAAGCAAAACGAAGTGAAGGATTGGCAGTGCAGACGGAAAATATTTTCTGTGATGAACATACAGGTTAGATATTCCTGAGGGTGGTTGTGAAGAAGTGCCAGGTGTGCAAATAAATCCTTCACTCATTTTTAGCACTTTGTATTTTTATCTGTGTGGTCTATGCTGAAAAACAAATCCTCTTAAAACATACCTCCCCTATGAGTCTCCTATGGGAATGTCACCACTTACCTTAAAGGGTTGTTCTGAGAATTTGCTACAAGGTGCTATGAATAGGAAACGCTATTAGGTGGTGTTAATGTTTTGAGGTAGGAAGCATTGTGAGATTTAATATAATATATGAGATGCTCTGGCCTTAAGGCACTGATAATCCTACTCTCCTTTTTTTATACAGTCTCCCTTCCACCCAATTTAAATTATAATTTTTAAATTCAGAAATCTCATCTTGTTTCTTTGGAACTCTCCAAAATATAGCAGTCGATCAAGAACAGCAGTTCAATAAATGTTTCAAGTGAGAATTTTACAAGCATATCCACACTTTAGTAAACATTTTTTATTAATATTATTTTCAAACCCTTTGTCCAAAAAAAAAATATATTTTTATTAGTGAGTCTATCACCACCTCTGCAATAGGTCAAAGACAGTAGAATGGAAGGTTTCTAGAAATCTAGGCTCCAGTCAAGAGCCTCAACTTTATTAACTCTCACCCACCCATTAGTATTAAAATTTCACACTTTTTGGGCATATTTCAAGTAAAGTGTATAAATGTTCACTGAAACCCACAGTATAAAAAGTGTCTAAAAATTTAGGATTTGTATGCTTTAAGGAAATTGGTGACTGAGTTTAACTCATTCATTTGGAAAGTAAAGTTCTCTGGATGTAAAATGGAAAATTGCATGTGTTTATGTATTAGAATTTAAAAAGAAAATTAACACAGTACTAACTTTTCTTAGAGAAAGAATGTAATTAATTACAAAATGCAATAAAAGTAAATAGAAAAGGTTATTAAAGTCTTGTGACAAATGAGAAAATAAACTCTACATTGAAATTGTTACAGTAAAAATATCTGGAATTGTCACAGGGAATAATATTAAAACCAGAAACCATCTTACTAATAAAACAGAGTTTAAAAGAATTCAGGTAGAATACATAGCAATAAAGAAAAAACAGAAAACATTTGGTCAGGGTGATAAAAAGATGAATAAGTACAGTGAACTGTAAGCTATTTTTTTTCTCTGTCAAATGAAATCCTTACATTAGAGGTAAAGACCCCTGATTCACACCCAGACACCACTGTAACTACAGGAAATAAAGCAGAGAAGTTTCTGGTACAAAATGACAGTTTTTCATTCTAGTGTCACTCAGGTTGACAATTGACATACAAGACATATGTCACAACTCATCACTGCCTATCTTGCACATATGGGCCTTGGAAGTTTCCAGCAAAACATGAACAACACAGTGAAATCCTATTTCACGAGATAAGCTAAGATCAAAGTCATTTTTGTGAAGGAAATAAATACACATAGGAAGCAGTTATTAATCTATTACTCTAGACTGCCATTGCAAGAAGGCTATCAAAAATCAGGCTTGCCCAACATCATAAAACAAAGCTTGGAGCACAAATATTTCCTTTGCCCCTAAACTACTTTTTAAAACCAATTGGACCTACATTTAAAAATCAGGGGAACTGACATAAAATTGAAATTTCTAGCTTATCTTGAAATATCAGAAGATTTAGCAACACAAGACTTATCTGCCTTTGACACACAATCAGATGGAGCTGAATAGAAGCTGCCTCCTTCTTTGCCACCATCGCCTATTGTTTCCTACATCCAGACTAATTCATTGATTTACCTGCCTGAGCTCATAGGCATTTGAGTTTGAGATCTTCGCTAAACCACAAATAGGACTGTTTTTGTGATCCACTGCCTCTACATTTTATTACTGAAATGATCAAATGACGGTACTTACTAGTGGAACTCTAATGTAGTAGGTCTGTTGACCTTAGGTGATAAAGCTTCCTGCAAAGATGCATGGAGATACATGGAGATCGGTAAATACACTGAGGGAGAACTGGAGTGCTCTCTCTCTCTCTCTCTCTCTCTCTCTCTCTCTCTCTCTCTCACACACACACACACACACACACACACACACCTCCAATGTCATATCAGCAACACACCCAGTTATCTCCTTGGAAATGGGTATAGGCTGGCTCTGACCACATTCAATCTGTCATTTTTATGACTCAACTTCTTTCCTTGCTTCAAAAGGAAAGGCTGAATTGCAAAATTCATAATGGTTATCAGTAGATTGTAAGATTGTTTTTAATTTTGAAAGTATCTAATAAAGGCATTTCCTGTCCTTAGATAAGCTGGTCTGAGTTTTCTTCTATTTTATCTCCTCTCAGTACTTTAAAGGGACTTTGTTTGTTTTTTGTTTGCTTATTTATTTATCTTTAGATTTGGTTGCTAAGGACATCTGTGCTGTTATAAAAAAACAAAACACCACAAAACAAAAACCACCCAGACTTGAATATTTTTTTTCTAATGGAAGCAAACAAATAAATCCCAATATCAATATATCTTTCACATTTTCTCTAGAGTAATAATAACTATAAAACATAGCCCTGGCCAGTGTGGCTCACTTGGTTGAGTGTTGATCTGTGCAACAAACTGTCATTGGTTTGATTCATGGTCAGGGCACATGCCTGGGGTTGCGGGTTCAATCCCCAGTTGGGGTGCATGCAGGTGTTTCTCTTTCACATCGATGTTTCTCTTTCTCCCTCTCCTTCTCTTTCTCTCTAAAAATCAATAAACTTATTTGAAAACAAATAAGTAAAACATAGTAAGAACATGTTGTGAATAATTTAACTTTGTACAGATGTTTTGCTGTGATGTAAAACCATCAAATAAGAAGGTAAGAATTGTTTTTTTAATTAATGAGCTCTGATAAACTTTCTAGCTTTAATCTTGGCCTCTACTCTGAAAAATATCCTATGATAAAATAGTTTGACAATAAATAATTCAATTATGTTGATTCATAAATAGCTGACTTTATTGACATTGTAACTCATAATCAATTTGTCCAGAAATTAATAGACGAGGGAAAAAATCTAAACTTAAGTTGGAATAACACTATTCCACAAATCAGATGTCTAACAGGTCTTTTGGGGGAAGGAAGTAATGGTAAAATTGAATATGCCTACAGGACAATGAGCAATCTTGCTATGAATATGCTAATACACATTTTCAATCATATATATCTTGAATGTTGTCATTTTAAGTGTTATGTGGGAACACTTAAGGGTTGTGTTTTCCTGTGTGTAAGAAAGGGCTGTTCAGATATGGATCTATAAAAATAACTGAAATATGGGATTAGGTAAAGGTAGGTGTGTGTGTGTGCACGCGCACGCACGCACTAGACTTATGACTGTATGGTTTGGAGTAAATCGAATGGTAGTCAACATAACCAATAACCTTGTCATGACATTTGTAAAATTTTGTGCTAACTTCAATTTCGAAGCATTGTTCTCTAAAACTAGTTATAATAGTCTGCTATTAGGCAAAGGTATTGTTAATTAGCGCATTAATCACTTGGCAAAGAGTTGATCTGAGGCAAAGATTGCCTTGTACCAATATACTAAACACAAAATCACTATTTACTGTATACAAAAGAATTGCATTGAGTTTTTAATGCAACGTGGGTATACAAAGTTGGTGCACATCTACTCAAATCTCAGTGTTATTTGGCTTTTTCTCCAACTCAAGTCCATTTGGGGATGAAAGGTTGGAGATATTTTGTCTCCTGTCTGATCTTTCTCATTTCATACTTAAGCTGTTCCTTCTGATATCTCCTTTGTCTTTCAAATCTGAAATATCTTAGGATTTACAAGCCCAAAGGATAGAGAAGGGATGTGATGTCTCCTAAGCCTTCCTTCTCTTTTTTCCAGTCTCAGCTGTTGTAGTCCTGATAAGCAAAGGGGTGCCTGCAAGCAGTGAAGGCAATACACTGCTGAGGCAATGTGTTCCAGCAAAACATATCTTTTCATAGTTTAGTGTTGACAGGGGAAAAAACGGAGCAAAGAAATGTGGCTTTAGGTTAATTTGAATAATATGTGGCACTGACAGAAACCCCGAGCAGTTAAATGTGTGGGGAGAAATTAATAAATATGGGGTGTCCCCAAAACGATATACATACATTTTGAATAATTATAAAGGCATTGTTTATTAAAATACATTTCATTTTTAAAATTGAAATATCAGCTGTTAAAGTGTGTTACATTTTTGGGGACACCCTATATAAATAGTGTATGTATTATTCTGCAATAATCATCTTTTCACATGGTCTTGATTTCAGAATTTTAAAAAATATGGTTTTATTGATTTCAGAGAAGAAGATAGAGGGAGTGAGGGATAGAAACATCAATGATGAGGGAAGAATAATTGATCCTCCTGCATGCCCCACATTGGGGATAGAGCCCTCAATCTGGGCATGTGCCCTGACCAAGAATCAAATCGTGACCTCCTGATCATAGGTTGTTGCTCAACCACTGAGCCAAGCTGTCTGGGATTGATTTCCGAATTTTTATTCTGTTCTATCTGGCAGACCACTTCCCACTCCCTTCCCAAAGTGAACAATTCTTCTTAAGATAACAAAGTATTCCCAAAGCAAGAAAAAAGTGAGATGATAAATGATATAATAAAACTTTAGAAAATAAGACCTTCATAAAAATCCTTAGAGAATAAATCCAGGGGAAGAAGATACCTAAAAACGGTCTTCATAATTGTCAATAGTAGTCATTTCATATAAGTTACAATGGGAATTAAATGATAATATATAGAAACATGCATGTGGGTATTACTTATCAGCTTTAGTATCTAATACATGGCAAGGGTATTGCCTTCAGGTAAACTTGAGATAAAATAAATGTCTATTTTTTTTTCAGGATGCTGTCTGCCTAGCCCTCCACAGAGACATTAAAACAATGCTATGAGGTAATAGGCTTTCATTTTAATGAATTAGTATCTTAGGGTTTATAAACAGAAGAGGTGTCTTGAATAAACACTGAGTATCTTAAAACTCATTATGGATTGCATGTCAGCTAAAAATTTCTCTTATCTTCCTATAGGACTACCTTCTCCTTTACTATTAAGTGGTTCACAAATTAACTTATAATTTAAAGATGATTTCATCTCTTCAAAAATGATTCAGAAATATCTTCTATATATATAAAAGGCTAAGTGTCCATCCATATGACTGGTAGTTATAACATGCACTGATCACCAGGGGGCAGACGCTCAATGCAGGAGCTACCATGATGTGCACTGGCCATTTAAAAATAAATGGCACCATGGACCTGGTGCCAACAAACCAACACTTGGCTTCCCTCAAGTGGGAAACAGGCCCTATCACCACTCCAGAGTGTCACCCCACCAAATGACAGCCAATGCTGCTGAGACCCCATGGCGCAAAATGCGGCCCACAGCCCAGCCCAGCCCAGAAATGGTCACTGTGAGTGCCGGGCAATGATGTCACATAGCAATGCCCGGCTCCCTCCCCCTAGCGATTAACCTCATTGGAGTTTCTTCAGCCCAGAAATCTGACTTGCTTTATAGCCAGGTGCAAACATTTTACAGTTTAACCAAATGTTTGTGAAGCGTTTTCCCATGCCTCATCTCATTTTATCCTCACAGAAGTCCTGGAGTAGGTAGATAGGAGACTTGATGAAATCCGATTTTCTTTTCATTAGCCAGGAAACAGAGATTTAGAAAGCTTAGAAACTTGACCTGACTGAAAAGAAGTAAGAAACGGCAGAACTCGAAAATGACTTCAGGTTTTGTCATTGCCCAGAATATAGTCAAATACTGCTACAGTTAAGTATTTTACCCTTTGTCTTCCCTGCGTGTTCTTCAATAATAATCTGCTTTGTGTTGATATTTACTGCTGTGTTGCTGACAATTACCTGAAAGAGAAGTTGGGGTTCTTCACTGGGCTGGAAAAAGCTTAGCTAAATCAGAAAGCAGGTCTAATTAAGCAAGTTTATATATATATAAAAGCCTATGTTGACTCGTGCATGCACGATACATATACAGCTCTCACTGGTGCCAATCGCATGCATGTATTTCAATCTGTCATTGTCGATCGTGAATTTGGTTGACACTTCTATTATAGAGAAAGGGCGAATAGCAATATTAAAGTATTTCTTCTAATTAATTTCCTTTCAATGTGCATGAATCTGTGCACCAGGATACTAGTAAAATATAAAAATTAAGAAGAATTGATAACTATTCATCTAATATAACTGCTGTACATAAAATCATTATAATTTATGCATTAAATAATGTGATAATGTAGGCATATAGTAATAATAATAACTATATCCAAACCTGAAGATACTTAGCCTATGTTGTTTGCTTTCATGTAAAAATCCAGTACTCAATTATTTCTTAATTAGTACAGCAATTAAACTTCTCTTGACCATAATACAAAAAAAATGCCTCCTACTGTACAATGATATCTCCTTCACCAAAATTAAATCAAATTTATCAAGAATCTTTATATCTTTTACGTACTTCCAACTGGCATATTTTGGTGATGCAGATGGCAAGATAATTTGACAAAGAACAGTTCCACAGTATTGTGTATAATCTTCCATCTCTTTCTAGAGAACTTTGGATATAGGAGTTAGTGCCTTAGTAGGGCATCTTTCACAATAATAATAATAATAATAATAATAATAATAATAACAATAACAATAATAAAAGACAGAAAATCCTGAACTTTCACAAATATTTACTTAATGATGAAACTGCCTGGAGGATAGGCTGTTCAACAGTTTTAGAGAATCTGATATAATACCTTGGCATAATTCCCCTAAAAGATATATTAAAAGAGGATGCCAGTGTCTCAGTAAGAGACAGTGTCTTAGTCCATTCCGGCGGCTATAACCAAACCCCATCGACTGTGTGGCTCATAAATAACAGACATTTATTTCTCACAGTTCTGGAGGTTCTGAAGTCCAAGATCAAGGCATGGGCAGATTCAGTGTCTAGTGAGGGCTTTCTGGCTCACAGACTATCTTCTTGCTGTGTCCTCACTTGGTGGAAGGGGCAAGGGAATCTGGAGGGGTCTCTTCTGTAAGGTCACTGATCCCATTCTTGAGGGCTCTACTACCTACCTCTTGAGGGCTCCTGGCCTAATTACCTCCCAAAGGTCTTACCTCTAAATATCATCATATTGAGTATGATGCTAGCATTTAACATACTTAGGCTGATTTTTCTTTCTCTGGAATAAAATACCATTTATAGTTTTCTACCTGAGCTTTTCTATCCAGCCTAACAAATCTCTCTAAATTCATAAAGAGGAAGAGGCAGTGAAGATTATAAAGAAAAGAAAAATAGAAGGAATGTTGCAAAAAAAAAAAGAATATAAAAATGAAAGGAAGGAAGGAAGGAAGGAAGGAAGGAAGGAAGGAAGGAAGGAAGGAAGGAAGGAAGGAAGTGTTCCATGACCTTATTCTAAATCCCAAACAGCACATCACTCTTCATGGACTAGCCCTTATTGCTAAACATGAACTTATATTTTTTATCAGTTCCTGAGACATAACCACTACTTATTCCCATTGTGATTTTGAGGAAAACCATAACAGCATCAATGTTTTAACTTTTTTATTTTTTTTTTTTGCAAATTCATAAACTGATAAGTGATCCTCCACTCCCAGTAGCTATCCTGATGAGCAGAATCACTTTCTACCTTAGGAAAGTTAGTAGGCTCCATAGCTTCATAACATTATGCTTTTTTCATGGAATTGGATGGGAATTACTTACCTTAAATGTTCTCTCTGAAAGCTAAGAGCTATATCAAAGCAATGTGATCTACATACTCACGAACCACCTCCTATTAAGCAGGCTTTTTATTCTTTTGGGGTAACAAATGCACACTTTTCTGTGTTGGGCTTTAAACCAGAGCATCATTTTCCTCCTCTAGTATTTTATAACTTGGAAAAATAAAAGAATGATGTGCTATGGGTAGGTACACAACACTCTTAGGCTAAGGAAAATAATTGCTGAATAAACATAATTTTTAAAATTGGAAAGGCATACTTACTTTATATCTCTTGCAAACAAAGGAGTGAGTGGAAAGAAAGTGGCTAAGAATCACAGATTTGCGTTGGGGGTGGTTGGAATAGATTTATACTTGTTGCCAATGCAGGGAGATATTTCAATTATTCTGAGCTTACACTTTTGTTGTTAATAATTTCACAATGATATGTCATGGAAGTAAGAAAAATGCTAGATTTCCAGTTCATCAGCTGGGTTTTATGTGGTACAGTGATGATATTATTTTGCACAATGCTGGTAATGCCCAGGAATAATCTGTGTCTGGTAATTCATTCTGAATGGAGAATATAATGGTTTAAAGGTTGGAGAAGTTAAAAAGTTATAAATAATGGTTGATGAGCAAGAAATATGTTTTATGTCATTCTCCTTCACAGAGTTTAGTAATGTGCTTTGCATCTAGTACATACAATATATGTTTATTGAGATGAGTAAATAAATGACAGTGAATAAATAATGGTTTCCAAAAAATAAATGGCAAATAGCAACTCAGAGCTCAATGATGAGCAGTATAAGTAATTAAATAAGAGAACACCATTTATTCATGTATCTATGAATCTACTAAAGATTTTTGTATTTGTTTTTACTATGTTGTCCTTCTCTTTTAGCTTTTCTTCCATATTTCTCTCTTTCTGTGCTTCTTTACTGGTAACATTTCTCCATTAATTATTCATTACTTAACCATTAATTAACCATTTTTAACCTAATACAAATTATGTAACCTCATGCTTAATTTTACAAAGCTATTAATTTAATGATTTCTATATCTTCAGAAATTACAATAAGAAATTCATTTCATATTTCTCAATAAATTATCAAAAAATACTGTCTCTACCCCAAATCTAGAGTATGATAAGTCAGCTTTTGCTAACAGGACCAGAATGGTCAGTAATGAAAATACGGCTTGGTGGCTATAATTTGACATCACTCCCTGTTGAAAGGCATGATTCTGCAACATCCAATTAATATTGGAAATACGTACTGGGAGTGGGTGTCTAAATAGATAAGATATTGACCTAATTTTACTATTTTCGAAATTTTCCAGGTAAAGATTTTGGGCATATACTGAGGTTGGTGATGTCTGGATATTAAATAGACAACTAAAAACTTACATTATTCTTTAATACTTTATTATTAATATACGGAAAACCATAAATTATATTAATTTAGTGTATGATGTAACTCACTTTATTTTTTCCTATATTACTTGAAAACCATATTTTTGCATCCTTGCATATAATTCTTATGAACTCTGCTCAACTTATCTTACTCCCTTCTAATTAGTAACCAGAATGTCAACATTTAAGTACATGTGTTAAAACTCCCTGGAGTTCTTTACTTTCAATAAATCAGGGTACTTATTCAGTACTATTTTACTTGAGTGTATGTCCTGTATTAAAAGTGTGACAGTGACACCTATTTTTCACAATTCAGACAAATCTTTTCATCTATTTTATATGTTTTACAGTGAAATAATGTCAAAATAAATTGATGAAAGTGTACATATCAAGAAAATACTTCATATGAGAAAAAGAACTTAATTTGGAATCTAGGATTTTTTTTCAAAAATGATGATTAAAAATCTTTAACCATATGCCTTTTTACAGATGGCCTATTATTGCCACAGCAGTCAATAGCCTCATGTCATATTTGTAGATGTCCCAGGTGCAGGCTATGAAGAGCTTTTCATAAAATGTAAAACCAGTAAAAATTACAATAGTGAAACAGGACTTCATTTGTCTATTCTAATTCACAGTTATATCAATTGTCCTACAAATGAACACAGAGGACAGTTACTAATTGAGATGACTGGAACTAGTGAAACTAAACAGGCAGAGAGAGTCTCATAGGAAAGTATAATAGCTCATAAAAATTCCAGACTCTGGATCTAGGGTAAAAGATTCATTCAGCGTGTATGGTATACAAAAGGATTTTAATATAATAGAACATGAAAAGTTCATCCAGAGTTTTCTAGGACTCTTAAGATTTGCAGTTCCTGAAGACTGTAGATTAATTCTTGGTGTTGATTGATAGCTGTCAATCCACCAAATGGGGCTGGCTATCCAATCACCTCATTTGTTCCTCACAACAGCTCTGTAAGGTGTTTCACTGTAATGCATATTTTGTAGAGGAAGAAACTCCCCAAGGCAACACACCTAGTTAGTCAGCTCAGGAACTGGCTGAATTTGTATTTGAACCAAAGAGTTTGATCTCTTAACTACTTGAGATTGTAAGTTTTTTGAAAACAAAATAGATATAATCACTTTTGTATTTAAAAATTATTAGTCCTTTGGTCTTTGTACAAAATTGTACTAAGACATTATTTCAAAAATCCTACTTCATTATTACCTCTCAAATGTTCGCATTATAACAGTCACAGCTCTGTCCTTCCCAAAATTCATTTCAAATGGACAACAGCATAAGTCACATTACTCACTGTTCTTTGCATCAAATACATACCTTTAACTGGGCTAGCTAACACTCTAGTGCCCACACAATTGCTCTTGTGCCCTGTGGTTTAGAAATCTCCAACTCAGCTAGGCCAATCTCTCTCTCCTTGGCAGGCATCCACATCAGTTCAGCCCTCTATCATCCTGGCTCTGCTCAGTCTCTGTCTTACCACTTCATCCTCACATTCCACATGCTCAGACCTGTGGACATCACTAAGGAACGCTCAGAGGGGATCTTTCTGTAGTCTGATTCACAATCTAGTCCCCCACACACAACGGCTTATTTTAGTTTTCAAAATATTTTAATCTTGCATATTTCTAACCTTAATTTTTTCAGAGAAACCTCTGAATACTGTTCTTTCTGTGATGAAATGCTAAAGGGCAAAATTAGAAAAGCCTGGGTCATCATCTAACTGTGTGACCTTGGACATGACACTTAATCTCTATGTTCTTCATGTTTTCATCCATAAAATCAAAGCATTGGCCTAAATATTTCAGCTTACATTTTAGGCCTAAAGTTTGAAGGTCTCTATCAAGTACTTTGGTTAATGTTTGAATTTTATTATGCAGTGAAAAATAAACAAGCAAATTCCAATGATTTAATTTCCTAAATGAGAGGATGATATGAACTGGGTCCTAGACACTATCAGATCTGGTTCCAAAGGACTAGTTATGTGACTTCTGCAAAACCACTTCAGCTTTAAGTTGCCTCATCACAATAAAAGTGATTAAAGACATCCTTATTTCCCCAATAGGGTTGTTCTCTGGGAAATATGTAATAACATTCTAAATTATTTAATAACATTACAGGACAAAAACTCTTTAAATTATTATTCAAATCATCATCAGTTAATTGCTAAATTTTAAATCTTGTGGAGTTTCTAAAGCATATATTCTGAAACTGAAAACCACAGACTTCTAAGCAAGTAGTGAACAGAATTCAGAGGATTTGCAAGCTAAAATGAAAAATAATCCTTTTTTTTCCATTAGCCTGTTACTGAACATTAGTATTTCTTTCCATTATGAACATAAACAGCAAACCACAGTGGTACTATTAATATCCAACATTTTGTGATTAATATAAATTATAGGCATTATAGGTACTTTTATATTATATTAAGTTTTTACAAATATCTCAAAATATTTATGCTCATCATTACTTAGATTTGCCATTAGAATTTATTTAATACTAGAGGCCTGATGCATGAATTCGTGCACTGGCAGGGTCCTTTGGCCTGGCCTGCAGGGATCAGGCCGAAACTGGCTCTCTGACATCCCCTGAGGGGTCCTGGATTGCAAGAGGGTAGTTCTCGGGTGACACACCCCAGAATTGGGCTCCCTCTCTGGTCCTGGGTGCGTCACCAAGAACTGTAGCTGCCAAGTCACCAAAGCTCAGCAGCTCCTGTGTTGAGCATCTGCCCCCTGGTGGTCAGTGCACATCATAGCTACCAGTTGGACAGTCCAACGGTTGAATGGTCACTTAGGCTTTTGTATATACTGGTGGCCTGGTGCATGAATTCGTGCACATTGAAAGGAAGTTAATTAGAAGAAATATTTTAATATCACTATTCGCCCTTTCTCTATAATAGAAGTGTCAACCAAATTCACAATTGACAATGACAGATCGAAACATATGCGTGTGATTGGCACCAGCGAGAGCTGGTGTATCACTCATGCATGAGTCAACTTAGCCTTTTGTAGATATAGAATCAACTTGCCTAATTAGACCTGCTTTCTGATTTAGTTAAACTTTTTCCAGCCCGGTGAAGCACCCCAACTTCTCTTTCAGGTAATTGTCAGCAACACAGCAGTAAATATCAACACGAAGCAGATTATTATTGTAGAGCACACAGGGACAACGAAGAGTAAAATATTTAACTGTAGCAGTGTTTGACTATATTCTGGGCAGTGAAAACCTGAAGTCATTTTTGAGTTCTGCCATTTCTTACTTCTTTTCAGTTGGGTCAAGTTTCTAAATCTTCATTTCCTGGCTAATGAAAAGAAAATAGGATTCCACCGAGTCTCCTGTCTACCTCCTCCAGGACTTCTGTGAGGATCAAATGAGATGAGACATGGGAAACGCTTCACAGACATTTGGTTAAAGTGTAAAGTGTTTCCGCCTGTGCTCCTGGAACTCCAAGGAGACTAGTCACTTGGGAGAGGAAGCCGGGCATTGCTGCCTGATGTCATTTCCTGGCACCCACAGTGACCATTTCTGGGCTGGGCTGGGCTATGGGCTGCTTTTTGCACCGTGGGGTCTCGGCAGCATCGGCTGCAATTTGGTGGGCTGTGTCCCACCTGGGATAAGCTGAGTGTTGCTTCCTGGGTGCCAGGTCTACAGTGCTGCTTCTCTGTGCATGTTACAGCAGCTCCTGCATTGAGCATCTTCCCCCTGGTGGTCAGTGTGCATCATAGCGACCAGTCGGAAGGTGGGAAGGACACTTAGCATATTAGCCTTATATATATATAGATAGATGTTAACTTGGGAAAGCACATACAAAGTGAAGCAAAAGTAGGTTTATAGTTGTTTGAATAAAAGTAATACCATAATAAATAATAACACAAGAATAAACTATTTTGCATACTCATAACTATAAACCTATTTTTGTCACACTTTGTATATCACTATATCATTTTTTATATTTTGAAAACTCTGCTTTAATATAATTGTTTTCCTTAGGAATCTATCTTGAACTTCTATCTTGTGCATTTCAAAATGTTTTTCCTTAGAAGGGGTCCAAAGGTTTCAACAGACAGTCAAAGGGAAGAGGTCCATAGCAAAAATGTTTCTACTTACAGGTGAGGAGAGATGCAAATACATTCACATATTAGTACATATAGGCAGCAGCAGAACCTCTGCCTGCACCCAGATCTCCTGAATGTCAGTCTAGTTAGTGTCCTTTCTCCCATGCTATGTCTTTTCACTAAGTCATCATTACAATGCCTTTGTCTTTGAACCTTAAACACTATTTTGACAAGAAAAAAAAAAGAATTTCAAACTGACCCAGTATAACGTCTTCTAGAAACAGATGTATTTAAAACTAAATAATGGTTTCAGGTGTTTGAGTTGTTTTTTTCTGGTGGAAAAAATGTAGGTAGACAAGCTGCTCCTTCAGAACTATTCTCAGAGACACTTGTTCATAAAACAGTATTAACAGAACTTGGATGGGGAATCAGAGAGACTAAAACAATCCTTGGGCTTAATTTAAATGGCCATTGAGAGCAGTCCAAGGCAGCTACAAATATTTTAAAGGTCAAAGGGCCTAGTACTGACATAGCTAAATAATTTATTCATCAAACAGGTTCTTTGCATATCATAAACTATGTCCTAAGAAACTATGAATGTTCCCACTTATTTATAATGGAAGACAAGTAACCCTTACAGGCCAAACAAGTAGAGAGACAACAAAAGACTTCATAAAAATGTGTTCCCAGACTAGAAAAATGGGCATTACCCGGGGGCTGGTGGAAATGCAGAATCTCGGCTTCTACCCCAGAACCACTGAACCAGAATTGCATTTCAACAAAATCCACAGCTGATCCATGTGCACATTAAAGTTTAAAAAACATTGTCTAAAGCAGTGGTCACCAACTGGTGGTCCTGTGAGGTCTGAAAGGTTGGCGACCGCTGGTCTAAAGGTCTGTGGAGCTGAGGAAAACAGGGAGGATATTTAACAGAAGAAAATGCAAAACAGAACTATGCAAAAGCAGTTTTGGGATTTTAAAAACTATATCTTTGGAGAGGAACCAAGATGGCAGCATAGGTGAACCCCTTTACTCACTGCCTCCCACAACCACATCAAAAATTCCATTAAAATACAGAACAACCCTCATCCAGAACTGCCAGAAAGCTGGATGAATGGAAGTCCTACAACTAGAGAAGTAAAGAAGAAAGCACACTGAGACTGGTAGGAGGCATGGAACTAGCTGGTCCAACACCCACATGTGCCACTTTTTTATGGGAGGGAGATCACCTCTGCAGAGGTCGCTTCAAGGAGCAAGGGGTCCTAGCCCCACACCAGATGCCATCCCAGGGTTCCAATACATAGAAACAAACACAGGGAAGCAGCCAAAATGCAGAGATAAAGAAACATGTCACAAATGAAAGAAATGGAAGAAAGAAAACTACTGGATACAGAGTTTAATACCATGGTTATAAGGTTACTCAAGAATTTTCTAGAAACCTCCAAGGGACTTAGTGAGACTTATAAGAATCTTAGTGATAATGCCAAAAAAAAAAAAAATGGAAAAGGACCAGTCAGAAATTAAGCATACACTGACTGAAATAAAGAATGATACACAGTGATTCAACAGTAGAGTAGAGGATTCTGTGAATCAAATCATTGATTTGAAATATGAGGAAGCAAAAAACATCTAACCAGAAGAGCAAAAAGAAAAAAATAATCCAAAAATATGAAGATAAGGTAAGGAGCCTCTGGGACAGCTTCAAGCATACCAACATCTGAATTATGGGGGTGCCAGAAGAAGAGAGAGAGCAAAATATTGAAAAACTATTTAAAGAAATAATGACATAAAACTTCCCCCACCTGGTGAAAGAAATAGACTTACAAGTCCAGGAAGCGCAGAGAGTCCCAAACAAGAAAAACCCAAAGAGGTCTACACCAAGACACATCATAATCAAAATGCCAAGGACTAAAGACAAAGAGAGAATCTTAAAAACAGCAAGAGAAAAACAGTTAGTTACCTACAAGGGAATGCCCATATGACTGTCAGCTGATTTTTCAACAGAAACTATGCAGGCCAGAAGGGAGTGGCAAGAAATATTCAAAGTGATGAATAGTAAGGACCTACAACCAAAATTACTCGACTCAGCAAAGCTATCCTTTAGAATTCAAGGTCAGATAAAGAGCTTCACATACAAGAAAAAGCTAAAGGAGTTCATCACCACCAAACCAGGATTATATGAAATGTTGAAGGGTAGAAGAAGAAAAAAAGATTAAAAAATATGAACAACAAAATGGCAACAAATACATACCTATCAATAATTGAATCTAAAAATCAAAATAAACAAATAAGAAATCTAATGAACAGAATAAACTGGTGAATAAAATAGAATCAGAGGCAGGAAATGGAACAGACTGACAATTCTCAGAAGGAAGGGGGTTGGGGGTGTGGGAAGAGATTAAACAAATATCTTAAATGCATTATATGCATTACCTATGGACACAGACAATAGCATGGTGAACGCCTGTGGTGGGGTGGGAACTGGGTGGAAGGGGGCAATGAGGGGAAAAATGAGGGACATTGGTAATACTCTCAACAATAAAGATTTTTAAAAACACCACCACTGTATCTTCACAATTTCAACAGATTTTTTGAAGCAAACTTTACATACCATAAAATTCACCCACTGAGGGTACAATTCAGTGAGTTTTAGTAAATGTGTACCATCATGCCCTCACATAACCACAATTCAGTTTTAGAATATCTCTTTCATCACCAAAGTTCCCTCATGCCTCTTTGCAATCAATCCTTTCTTCCATCCCTGCCCCTAGATAACTACTTATCTGCTTTGAGTGGTTATAATTTTGTCTTTCATAGAAATTTCATATAAATGGATCATATAATATTTAGGATTTTTTTGTCTGACTTCATTCACCTAGCATGATGTTTTCAAGGTTCACTTACAACAATCATTAATACGTTCCTTTTTTTGTTGAATACCACTCCCTTGTATGGATATACCACATTTTGTTTATCCATTTGCCAGTTGATGAATATTTAGGTTATTTTGAGTTTGGAGCTTACTATAAGGCAACGAACATTTGCATCTACATCTTTGTGTTTCCACAATGGTTTTGATAACTATCAATCAAAAATCCAATTTACAAGTAATATGAAAATAAAAACAAAACAATAAAGTACACAAATAAACTTATAGTCTCCTTGACAATTATTCATACAATAGCAAACAACAGTGTGTGCCAATGAAGTGAGTATCTCCTCATATGAAGAGAGAACCCCATACTGTCAAGTAGAGGAAGGAAGTTGTGTAACTCTGCAAGAGGGTTAGAGAAAGATCAACTTTGTTACTAGATCTGTATACTGATATTTGAACTGGTGGAAAGAAGGAAAAAGTGGGAACCTACATTAAGCAACCATGTCTGTGTGGATGTCCAGTAATTGGATTGGTGTGGGGAAGTAAAAGGGTGGACTGAATTTTAAATCCGAGAAACAAATGACATATTTGTGAAAGGCAATAGAGGAAAAGCACTCAGGAGATAATTTTAAGATCAAAGGTGGGTTTACTAAGAGTATCCAAGTCTTAGGTCTTCAAAGAGTGCTCATTGACTAGACAATATGGCATTTCCAGAGGGCTAATTACACAGCGCCTCCATCAGCTCATAGATGCTCATCTGAAATTCTATCATGATGCTGCAGCTACTAGGGATGTGGCTCAAGGTACTTGAGGCAGCCCTTAACTTTATAATTTAAGGAGCACTAGAGACAAGAGAAGAACAGATTGGAGACACATTGGCAAAAGCAGGCCAAGTAAGAGACAGCATATTGATTTAAAAGGAATGTGTTTGTCTGCTAGTCAACTTATCCAAGAGACTAACCAGTTACAGTTGGAGGAAGAGGTGATGTAGCAACTGGGGTAATACCCTTTTGTGTATATTTCTCCTAAGCATATTTTGAGTAAGGAACTAAGTGTGAGATGTGGGATGGAAAGGTTCCACATGCCTGAGTGTGCAAAAGTCAAGGATGACTAAGGAGTATAGAGCTGACAGGTGGGTTATTAGCAAGAAAAGGGATAAGTTTTCTAGGCTACAGACAAGAACAATTTTTTTTTCAAATTTAACACAGGCAAATTCAAACACTGATTATTTTGGCATTACTGTGAAGGTTATAAAAAAGTTGGCTTGCCTGAAATCTAAAAAGAGATTCAAAGTTTAAAAGTTTTATTTAACATTTACCTTCCTCCACTTTTGGAACATCTTGTTCTCTCTCCCCTACCTAATGTGGTGAAAGAGAGGGATTAAAAATTTACCTAGAAGTGAAATGATATAATTGACTAATAAATAACATAATTCCAATTTATTACTTAAAATATAATTACCTGGGTCACCATCTTGACCTAAGTCATTTATTAAAACAAAATTATGTAAAAACTCCTACAGCTACAGAGACCTAAAAAAATTACAGAACATAAACAGTAGTTTTACTGAAAAAATTTTAGTTAATCTCAGCATGATTTTTGCATATTTGAAATAAAGAAAAATATGTTGTTTTGTACTTCATTAACCTCCTTATACCTTCATGCATAAATGACATCCTATTATATAGATGTCTGATTGCAGAGCTCTTGGTTAAAATAGAAATCCAACATGTAATTTATAATATTTATTTTTATCATAAAATAAAAGTCATACATATTCATACATAGGAAGCATATTTTAAAATCATCCTTATTCCTATAAGATAAAGATATACACTGTTAACATGGGGAAAATTTCTCTATTGTATTGTTGAGCATAATTGTAACTGTGCTAAATTCAACTTCTTTACTAATTTTGACTAAATGGGTAGATTTTTTAACTATGTAAAATAATGTTATCTTCTTTAAAACAAAACATAATCAAGACCACATCTCACTTGCCTCTTCCTCTCATCTATATAATAAAAGCCTAAGCAACCATTACGGCGGAACGACCAGAACGACCAGTTGCTATGATGTGCACTGACCACCAGGGGGCAGATGCTCAATGCAGGAGCTGCCCCCTGGTGGTCAGTACACTCCCACAGGTGGAGCGCCACTCAGCCAGAAGCTGGGCTCCCAGCTGGCGAGCATAGTGGTGGTGGCAGGAGCCTCTCTCGCCTCCATGGCAGCACTAAGGAGCAGTGAGCCAAGAGGTAAGGAGCAGCGAGCAGGCAGGTGGCAAGGAGTGAGGGGTCCTGGACTGAGGACTGCGAGAGGGTGCAGGCCAGGCTGAGGGACCACCCCCGCTCCCCAGTGCATGAATTTCATGCACTGGGCCTCTAGTCTTTAAATAAGTTTGTAAGAGGACAAAGCAAGCATTCTTATTAAACTGTTCTGAAAACTTAGGTAAGTAGCTATTTCTAAAATGTACATAAGGTTATCTGTGGCTACAATCTTCTCTCAGGATCATAGGGCATGGCTGCTCAATGATCTTCTGGATACTATCAATATTCAGGCCATATTCACTTCATTCAATAATCTAGTCCCCCGCCCTTGCCAACCCCGACCCCAACCTGTTTTTTTTTTGGTTCTTTCCTTTAATAAATGGATGTGAAGTTATTCTTCTAATTAATTAATTAACCAACTAAAAAAGTGTTGAAGTGCCTGAAACATAAAGAAGTAAAGAAAAACAAACTAAATAAACCTTAAATACAAAGTAGTCTCTAAAATGTAAACACTCCTTACTTATTTGGGACTTCTATACACTTTTAAAAGAGATTGTCTTTACTCCACTGTATGGTCTTGCCTCTTTTGTCAAATATTAATTGACCATAAAGGTATGGGTTGATTTCTGGGTTCTCTATTCTTTTCCATTGATCTATATGCCTGCTCTTATGCCAGCATCAGGCTGTTTTGATTACAATGGCCTTGTAGTATAGTTTGATATCAGGTAGTGTAATACCTTCAAATTTATTCTTCTTTCTTAAGATTGCTGAGGCTATCTGGGGTCTTCTTTGGTCCATATAAGTTTTTGGAATATTTGCACTAGATCTGTGAAATATTCCATTGGTACTCAAAAACATCTTTAGATGGCAATATTCCCGGACCAAACCCAAACTTAGCAATTCTGACAAAAAAATCATTCCCAACCAAATGATTCCATATTTTTGGTCAGTTTTGCTCTTCCAAAGAACTTGAGCTTGGATGCTTGCTAAAGCAGAGTCCTCCCTTTACTATACTGGATATTTTGGACAATACACTCCTTCCTAGCTTTGGTTAATCCTCCTGCTTTCTTATAATGGTGAAAGGCCATCAAAAAAGGTGCGTGCATGTGTGTGTTTGTGTGTGTGTGTGTGTGTGTGTGTGTGTAAACAAAATGAAACTAATGGGGAATCCCTGCCACAACTGTAACATTAATTTAAAATCCTCTTGGCTTCTTTTGGGTATTACAAATATACTCTTAAGTGTTTGGATGTTTTAGAGGGTTTTATGAATATTTAATAGATATCTTAGGCAGACTTGCAATCCATTGATAGTATTTCCCAATAAATTATATTTCTAACCATTTTAGAATAGTTTATAGTCTTTCAGAAAAATAACACAACTTAATCAATTTATGATGAACAAAAATCTATTTTACCAAAGGAAGCACAACACACACTTTTCAAATGTAAGCCCACCTGACTTGTTTTTATTAATAGGATTTCCAATCTACCTATAGTTCCCAACTTCAGCTTGTCTAGGCATTATCCATCCATTACTCCATGTCAAGCATCATTTCTTTTATCAATGTCTTCATCTCCCTTTATGTGAGGCTTACCCTCACCCCCAGCTAGTCTTGAGCAGTTAACTATTTTTAAAAATAACAAAAAGTGATAGCCATTTGTTGAGTACTTAACTATGCCAAGTGCTCCATAAGCATTTATTCCTCATAATATAAAGCCTATAAAGTAGTGAATATTCATTCCAAATTGGGCGAAGAAACCAAAGCTCAGAAAGTTTAGGAGTTCATCTAGTACCATAGAGTTCTTACATTAATTGAGATGTTATATTAATTGGTGGCAAATTAAATTATTTAGAAAAAAGCAACATGAAAATGCAGGGAGATGGGGAAGACAGACAAACATTCAAGATCCTTCCTTTGTAGGCAGTTATTTTTCTTATAGGAAATAAAGTAGACTCATCTGAAAGACCCAGAAGGGTGGCATGACTTAGCACAGAGGTCTATTATGATAGCCATGTGTAGAAAGGGGAAGGCTTGCATCAAAATTGGGTCCAAGGACTCAGGATGAAGAAGAGAGAAATCCATGTTTTAGTAAAGAAATAACTATCTTCCTATCTTTATATTCAACCTACCAATAATTTAAAATTTTACCTACATTGCTGATAGATAAGAGAGGAATAATATGGTATAATTCTGGTACTTAAAATAAGAAAGTAAAATGGACTATTTTAAGTAATAATTGCATTGCCAATTATCTGCATAACTTTAATTGCGCCATTATGATTCAGAAATCTGCATTTTGCTAGTACTGTTGTCCCATTCACTCCCAAACCATCACAGTAATGGATATTTAGAATTTTTGTGAAGATACATCATAGATCAACTACAGGTGTTATGATAAGAAAGAACACAAGCAGTAGTACACAACCTTTTCCCAATCTCAGCGCAAAGTATTGAATGCTTCTTTATTGAATGCAGTGTTAACTGTAGGTTTTGCTGCAGAGACATTTTATCATATGAAGCATGTTCTCTTTTATTCCTCATGAGCAGAGATCTTTTATTTTTACTAAAAATTAATGTCTGATCAGCTTTTTATGTTATTTTCAATTGGGTATCTATTTGTTTGGTTTTTGTTTTATTGATTTTTTTAAGCAAGGCAAATATCTTTACTCCTGCAGGAGGGTGCACAGGCATAGGGTCTGGCAGCATGCACAATAAGCGGGTAGTCCTCTTGGGGTTTTATGCCTGATGCACGTCATCTGTCCCTCACTTTTGATTGGACAGAGCTTAGGCTCACATTCTTGCACAACTGGATAATTTGAAGGAAACAGGGAGGGGTTGAGCTTTGCCTAAACTCCCTTCTTTGACAGAAAAGATTACTTGTTTATTCTCACAATTCCCCCTTTTCTTATTTAACTCTTTTCTTTAAACTTGGCTAACATTCAATGACTTTCAGGCTCTGTAGGATGTTATATCATCCCATGTATGAGAGGGATTATCCAAAGGTTAAATGAAACCGCATTGACCAAACAGCAAAATGATTTATTTTTTAATAATTTACTGAGGTCTAATTCACGTGCCATACAATTCACCCATTTAGAATTCAAGAGTTCTTAATCTATTTAGAGCCATGTACAACCATCGCCACAGTTAATTTTAAGAATGTTTGTATCACCTAAAAAGAAATCCTACACTCATTTAGTTATCATCCCATTTTCACATCCTCTCACCCCAGTCCTAAGCAACTACTAATCTGCTTTCTGTTTTCATGTGAATGGAATCATGTGTCTTTTGTGACTGGCTTCTTCCACATAGCATAATTCTTTCAAGGTTCATCCATGTTTTAAAAATATTCAAACATTTTTGGTGTAATTTATTTATAAAAGAAATGTTGGATAATGAAAAGAGTATATTTTAATCTAGGAATTTTATTAACCAGATTGTTTATGAGTTTACAATCATTCATGGTAGCCAAACTAATGAAATATGAAATTAGTAATTACCTCTCACTTAATTGAAATAAAACAAAGGTACAATGTTTCACTTTAGCTTCACTAATAGAATCCTATCTAATAATAGACAAATATGCAATTTGACCACACCTCCAACACACCCACAAGCCACACCCACCATCCAATCAGAGCGAGTATGCAAATTAACCCAAACCAAGATGGCTACAGCCACAGAGAGCAAGGTTTCCTAGGTAACAGAGGAAGCCAAGCTTTCTGCCTGCCCTGGCCAAGCCTAAGCCTCCACTCAAGCTATAAAGTTTCAATTATAGAAGGTAAACAAATTCAAACAAATGGCGGCAGAATGGAGCTTGAGAGAGCAGGCCAGGGTTGCCGCTGGCAACAGGGGAAGCAAAGCTTTCCACACACCCTGGCCGGGCCCACCCGCTTAAGGCAACAAAGTTTCAATTATAACCCCAACACAAATGGCTGCTGGCCGCTCGGAGGGAGCCCCAGGCTTGGCTCCACTCCAGGCTACAAAGTTTCAATTGTAGAAGGAAAATAAATTCCAGATACCAGGGCCTCCACTTGGGTTGCCAGGGGGCGTGGCCGGCCTGCAAACCACCACAGGCCCCTCGCTCAGGCTGCCCCACACCCCAAGGGAACCCCCATCCTGATCCGGGACACCCTTCAGGGCAAACCAGCTGGCCCCCACCCCTGTACCAGGCCTCTATCCTATCTAATAAAGGAGTAATATGCAGATTGATCATCACTGCAACACACAATATAGCTGCCCCCATGTGGTCAAAGATCCTGCCCCCATGTGGACACAAGATGGCCACCACAAGATGGCCAGCAGGAGAGGGCAGTTGGGAGGCACCCGGCCTGCAAGGGAGGGCAGTTGAGAGGGACAAAGCCTGCAAGGGAGGGCAGTTGGAGGTGATCAACCTTGCAGGAGAGGGCAGTTAGGGGTGACCAGGCCGGCAGAGGAGGGAAGTTGGGGGCAAACAGGCTGGGAGCAGAATGGTTAGGGGGTGATCAGGCTGGCAGGCAGAAGCGGTTAGGGGCAATCAGGAAGGCAGGCAGGCAAGCAGTTGGGAGCCAGCAGTCCTGGATTGTGAGAGGGATCCCATATTGGAGAGGGTACAGGCTGGGCTGAGGGACAACCCCCCTCCGTGCACGAATTTCGTGCACCGGGCTTCTAGTGAAGACAATATAGATCTTCACTATTAAAAGATACTTTCGACAACTTAGAGTTATTAAGCTGAATAATTACAGGTGAATTTAGGAAAATCACCTGTGAATTTTGATAATTACTAAAAAACAAGGAATGTAATATTGTGTTATGCTAACTCTATGAATGTCAAGATACAAATTTCAGTGTCATGTCTGAATTATTATAAAATCTGCAGGTATATCATTCATATAATCATATATTACAAAAGAAAACATACTATACAATACACCCTGTATATATAGGATATATACTATTTATAGACTGTATACTATATATACAAATACAAACATATATAAGTATATATATTCTACCTACACACGTATATATCTTCTATTCTGAGTATTTTGAAAGGGCTAAAGGCCATGATGAGGTGATTATCAATTGTTTTAATGCAGTCATTGCATTACCTGCTACAAGTGAATTTGCCTCACTGTGTCCAGAATGCCAATAGTTTTGCTTCCACAAGCTGATTCAAGCTCAGTATAGTAAACCATTTCCTTAAGAATGAACTGAAAGCTGTTCATTGAGAATGGAATATCCTCAATGGATCCTCCAAGCCATTTAAAATTAACATATTCATCCCTCATAGCTGTTTCTGACACTATATGTCACTCATTAATTGCTGAACAATTCCTTGAACTATATCAAAGACTCTAACAATAAAATAGACTATTTTTGGTAAGGAGATAAGAGAAAGCATGCCTCATAATAACTGCTTCTACGTTCACCTGGGAAGCAATGTTATCATGACGTTTCCACATTGAGGACTGAAAGGACAACTGGAATTCTTAGGCTGCAGCACAGTGCACCGAGTTCTACACAACCACATGGCCAACGCTGACTTTTAGATTAGATCCATAATAACCATGCTATCCCAAGTGGATGGGTTTAATCCATGGATTAATTCAACTTCTTACATGCTCTAATTTTATTCCAATTATGCTTGCTGGGTTGAGATAAAAATATCTCTGACTTTAAAACAGGAGGAAGGCAGTTTAAAGAAATCTACTGATTTGCTTTTGTTGCATTTATTTTTATACCCACGCTCAGCAAGAGAAAGGCGAGAATGGGGAGCTACCCCTAGTTCTCCCATCCTTTTCCGGTCTTCTCATTTGAAATTTACCAGTGTTACACTGGGCAATACAAACTCCTGATGTCAAACTAAGTCAAAGTCAATGAAACTCATCTGTGGTCTCTGCCCTTTCAGGTCTGCAATCCTATGTCCCTGGTGCTTCCAAATTCAAACTTTTGCTGTTTATTACTGAGACTTGGATCTAACTGCAGGGGAGTATTGACATTCAGAGTAAAAAAAGCAGAATCAAAAAATAATATAATTCCCATCCAAAAGTTTTTACAGGAAGCACAAATAAAGTTGAAAAAAGAACTAGCTAGTCTGCAGCCAGGCTGCTTACTATAAATTCGGGGTCGGGGGGACGGGAAGGGGGACACCTTTTAAATGCAGGTTTCAGGGAGCAGAGAGATAGCAACTTTGATGGAGTCTGTGTAAATTAGTTCTAGACATATGTCCCTTTATAAGGAAAAAGGGACTTTGCAGATGTTATTAAGTTAAGGATCTTGACATGGAGAGATGGATTGTCCTGTATCATCTGGGTGAGACCTGAGTTCCATCATACACCTCCTGTAAAAGAGAGACGGAGGAGACATGACACGCAGAAGAGGAGGGGGCAATGTAACCATGGAGGCAAAAATTGCAATGATGTGGGCACAGGGATGCAGGCAACTATACAAAATCAGAGGAAGCAAGGAAAAACGAATCCCTCTCTAGATCCTCCAGGAGGACCATGGCCCTGAAATACCTTGATTTTGGCTCACTGAAGTTTATATCACACTTCTGGCCCCCAGAGCTGTGAGAAATAAATGTCTGTTGTTTTAAGCCCACAGGTTTGTGGTAATTTATTACAGCAGCCACAGGAAACTAATACAGGCAGTATTGATCAGATGGTGAATTTAGATGTTTACGGGGATGGAAAGTCACTAAATCTAGGAATCTAGGAAATGACAGTTAGTCATTTCTGAAGAAATTTTTCAGACCAGCTAAACTTTGTGTTGGAAGAAACAAAACAACAGGAGAAAGCAGGATGAGCTACAAAATTGTTGGCATTTTTTAAACCACAAAAATTAAGAGAACTGAAGAACAGAGTAGAGTAAAAGCAAGCAGACGTGGATGGCAGCTGACACTGAAATTATACCATCCCCCCTACTATTGTGTGCCCTGGAAATGAGATCACTGTTCCATGATAATGACATTATGGAGAGAAAAGTGAACACACTTTAAAATGTACAGTAAGATATGGAGCCACAATAGTGCCTGAGGTGATGTTGGAGGAGTGGTGTGGGATAAATTTATATCACAAAAATTAATATAAAGAAAAAATATTGGAGTTATTCATAAAAGTTATTCTATAATCTTATAAAGAATTTCTCAATGTCACTGTTCCCCTATTGTTTTCTCACAAATTCTGGTCTATTCTGTGTAAGTAAATGAATTATTACATGGCCTAATCTCCTTGGTACCACTTCCAGAATAGGACCTCAGACAGGAAAACTGTGGTTCTGTCCTAGGAGTGGGAGTCTAGCCTAGTCACTCGTAGCAGAGATTGTTCTCCCTGCTGTCAATCAGGACAGCGGGCTCAAAGCCAGTTTGGGTAGGAGGTAGAATCCTTCCACACAGTACACAGACCCTTTCCTTACACCTTCCAAATAGGCATGGCATCAAAAACTGACTTGTTTCTAAAGCATAAATGCAGCAATGATTCCAAACTATTTTTAGACAAAAGTACTTTTCAGAATGGAAGTATTTTTGTGACAAATGCCTATAAAAGACATACGTTTAGCAAGTCCGCTGCTCTTTTATATATACTTTCCTTTTAACACGTGAGGGGGGGGGAAAGCCAGATTCCCATTTAAGAAATATTATCAAGTGTACTGATTGAGCGGTTACTACAGTCATAAACTATTCGCTGCTTTGGGATACAGAGATGAGGAAGTAGTAGGGTTCTTATTCTTCAGAAAAAATGTATAGTCTATAGTTTTTTTAATTTATAACTCGAGGACTGGAAGACAGTCTCTTGCAAGTTGTTCAAAGATGTGAGATGCTTGCATTTTTAAAAGAACTGTATATAACCCTAGCCGGTTTGGCTCAGTGGATAGAGCATCAGCCTGTGGACTGAAGGGTCCTGAATTCAATTCCAGTCAAGGGCATATGCCTGGGTTGTGGGCTCAATCCCCAGTAGTGGGCATGCAGGAGGCAGCTGATCAATGATTCTCATCATTGATGCTTCTATCTCTCCCTCTCCCTTCCACTCTGAAATCAATAGAAAAAGTATTAAAAAATAAAAATAAAAGGACTGGACATAAGTATTGCTAAATAGGTATCTATATATACTAGTATATCTATATCATGCTACGCAATGATAGGGCTATGTTCTGAGGAATGCACAGTTAGGCAATTTCATTTTTTGAACATCAGAGAATGTACTTACGCAAACTTAGATGATACAGCCTACCACTGTAATTGTATGTGCTATAGCTTTATATGATTGGCAGCACAATAGGTTTGTTCACCAAGATCATGTAACATTCCAATGACATTCCAATGTCACTAGGCGATAGAAATTATTGAGTTCCATTATAATCTTACTAGAAGCCCAGTGCACGAAATTCGTGCACGGCGGGGGGTTGTCCCTCAGCCCAGCCTGTACCCTCTCCAATCTGGGACTCCTGGAGGGATGTCCGACTGCCCGTTTAGGCCCGATCCTGGGATCAGGCCTAAATGGGCAGTCGGACATCCCTCTCACAATCCAGGACTGCTGGCTCCCAACTGCTTGCCTGCCTGCCTTCCTGATTGCCCCTAACCGCTTCTGCCTGACAGCCTGATCACCCCCTAACCACTCCGCTGCCAGCCTGGTTGATGCTTAACTGCTCCCCTGCCAGCCTGTTTGCCCCCAACTTCCCTCCTCTGCCAGCCTGGTCACCCCTAACTGCCCTCTCCTGCAGGGTTGATCACCTCCAACTGCCCTCCCTTGCAGGCCTGGTCCCTCTCAACTGCCCTCCCTTGCAGGCCGGGTGCCTCCCAACTGCCCTCTCCTGCTGGCCATCTTGTGGTGGCCATCTTGTGTCCACATGGGGCCAGGATCTTTGACCACATGGGGGCAGCTATATTGTGTGTTGCAGTGATGATCAATCTGTATATTACTCTTTTATTAGATAGGATAGAGGCCTGGTGCACAGGTGGGGGCCAGCTGGTTTGCCCTGAAGGGTGTCACAGATAAGGGTGGGGGTTCCCTTGGGGTGTGGGGTGGCCTGAGCGAGGGGCCTGTGGTGGTTTGCAGGCCGGTCACGCCCCCTGGCAACCCAAGTGGAGGCCCTGGTATCTGGAATTTATTTTCCTTCTACAGTTGAAACTTTGTAGCCTGGGGCGGCAGCCATTTCTGGGGCGGCAGCCATTTCTGTGGCAGTTAATTCACCTTCTACAATTGAAACTTTGTAGTCTTAAGCGGGTGAGCCCGGCCAGGGTGTGTGGAAAGCTTTGCTTCCCCTGTTGCCGCCGGCAACCCTGGCCTGCTCTCTCAAGCTCCATTCTGCCGCCATTTGTTTACCTTCTATAATTGAAACTTTGTAGCTTGAGTGGAGGCTTAGGCCTGCAATGGCTATGGAAAGCTTGGCTTGCTCTGTTACCTGGGAAACCTTGCTCTCTGTGGCTGTAGCCATCTTGGATTGGGGTTAATTTGCATACTCGCCCTGATTGGCTGGTGGACGTGGCTTTGGCTGATGGGCATGGCTTATGTAGCAGAGTGATGGTTAATTTGCATATTACCATTTTATTAGAGAGGATGGGACCACCACCACATTACGAGGGGCCATCCTTGACCAAAATGTTACTGGCATATGACTATACATACTAAATAATAATATGTAATACATGCATCTATACACATATATATATATCAGTAGAGGAAACCACAGACTATTTGTTTTATGTTGGCTAGTCTTCACACTGTTTAAATCTGTAAGGAATTCACCATTACCACTGGTTTAATTACAATTCAGCATCTTGCCAACTGACATTATAATTCAAACCCTGTTGTTGTGTATTGTTAGTTAATTGTAGACTTGGGGTAACTAAACTTATGCTGAATGCAGAAGTTAGCAAACCTCCTAAGATGATGAATGCATTTTGTTATATCTTGATATACATCCAAGATATTTAATAGAATGTTCTCCCAAACAAGATCACAGTCCTAATTCATATATATTCAAACCATACCTAATTTACTTATCAAACCAATAATAGATTCTGCTAGTGATCAAACAATTACCTTTAAGTGAGAGTATGACACACAGGTTAAAAGATAGAAAATAGTAGCAGAACTGGAACTGAAATGTTCAAGTATTCCTAGCAAATTTTGACCTGTAGGTAGCACATTTTTATTTGGTATACATTTTTTTTTGAAAATTTACTCATTCTAGTGAGCAATGTCCTGTTACCACATCATAGTGTTGATCTCTGGGTACTTTCAACATTTGCATCAAAGCACTATTATAATCTAAACATTTGGGAATGTGGTACCTTAAAGATGTCTCCTTTTTCAAACAAAATGAGACATTCCAAATCAAACAATTACTAAAGAGCTGGCAAATATGTACAAATTTATGACTATAAGTAGGCACTACCTGAAAAAAATAATACAGGCATTTAATTGATTCATTAAATGAAGTCAAAATGTTTTTCCAAATACACACATAAATGTAGTATGTGTTATTTTCAACACTAAAATAAGAATACTGAGGAAGATCTGAGAGAAAAATATATACTTTTGAATATCCATTCTCAACAGAACAGCCATGTGAGATGTAATTCATTCATCCCATTACAGACAATACAGGACAAAAAAAAAAAAAAGACTGGAAATGTATTGTAGAAGGCAGTTAGTTCCTTAAAACCTAGATGTCAATGGTAAGAAGCCACAAATAAAATATAAGAATACATTAGAATAAGGAATGTGTTAGGGATCTAAGTATACTGGTTAAGGTGTCCTGGTACCACAGTTTTCTTGCTAATCTTGATCAAGCCAAAGTACATGTGTAACATTCCTGTAAATAGTACTCATATTTATAAGCCACACATGGACTAGACCCATGGTTGGCAAACTGCGGCTCTTTGGCTCCTTGAGTGTGGCTCTTCCACAAAATACCACGGCCTGGGCGAGTATATTTTGAAGAAGTGGCGTTAGAAGAAGTTTAAGTTTTAAAAAATTTGGCTCTCAAAAGAAATTTCAATCGTTGTACTGTTGATATTTGGCTCTATTGACTAATGAGTTTGCCTACCACTGGACTAGACAGAAAACAGTGGTTGCTAGTCCCACAGGGAGAATGAAAGTTTAACTATAATGGCATATATAAATTTGGGAGCAAGCAAACATTTTTTGTTGATTGTGACAAAGAATTTCACTTTAAGTCATTTATGATAAATCTACATATTCAACCTTTCTTATTGTTTCAAAATAAGAAAGCTTTAATTTGCCTTTTAGATTGATACATAGGGATTGTCAAGAAACATTTCGGAAGATAATTTAATAGTGTTGCATGTATTCAGCCTTCCTAGCTCTCTCTCTCTGTGTGTGTGTGTGTGTGTGTGTGTGTGTGTGTGTGTGTGTGTGTGAGAGAGAGAGAGAGAGAGAGAGAGAGAGAGAGAGAGAGAGAGATTATTTTGTCTTTTTTTTTTTCTTCAAAATCCTCAATGTTAAAGAAACTACTTCCAAATTAACTCAGCCAGGTCAATTTAGACAACAAACTTTTTGACTCCAAGAGAATCATAAAGCATTACCAAACCAAATATGACTACACAGGAACATAATAACATTTTTCAAGCTTGTAAGAATAGGATAGAATTAGACAAAGTCTATGAAAAGAGTAAAATAAATGTATGACATACTTCCAGCATGTCATAAACTGGCTGCCTTGGTGATAAACTTTACTAGTTCAGTTCAAATCCTCTTTTGATTTGGTGTTTGTCTCCCTCCCTTTATGTACACATACCACTGTACAATAGCACCTAAGGGTCATGAGAACAGTAATATATGCCTATTTTTGTCACTATTGTATGTTCAACACAAAGAACAGTGTGTGGCACATAATAACTATATAAATACATAAAATATAAATGAATAAAATACTTGGTGAGGTGAATGAAGTAGGGGGCATGCAGGAGGCAGCCAATTGATGATTCCCTCTCATCATTGATGTTTCTATCTCTCTCTCCCTCTCCCTCTCTGAAATTAATAAAATATATATATATATATATATTTTTAAATGATATGTTGGAAATATTCATGTAAAATCACACATTTTAAAAATGGAAATAACTTTACACATGAAAGATCTTTATTTTGCAAAGACATAAACAGCGGTATCTAAAATTTGTGTAGTACTTTACAAATTACAGAGTACTAGCAAGTATTATTGCCTTATCCAAATCACAGCCCTAAGAGGCAGGTATTAAAAACCACCAATTCATGTATGAAGAAAACTCAATGGAGAAACATAGCTAGAGAGTAATTGTTAGGCTTTAGACTTCAGGCTTTAACTTGAATTTCTAAGAGAGAGTTTAAGAAGCTTACTCCTATATGTTGGTAATTAATTAAACACTGCCAAACTATTTAGTAGCACATGGAAAATTACAACACTTCTGTTCTTTCACATTGCCTTAATCCAAATGGAGAAGTCATTGGAAATAAGAATGCCTAGTATATGCTTGAACTTACACATACTGAATAAACACAGATAGTGGTTAAATAAGAAACAAAACAAAACAGTGCCATACATATTTATACCTAAAACTCAAATCATGGAAGCAAGGGCAAAATAATGTAATGATAGCATCCAAACCAATGGTTATCAAACTTTAGCATATGAAGTATCACCTGAAGTATTTATTAAAATACAAACTATAAGATTCCACACCCACCTGGAGATTCTGATTCAATAGGTATGGATAAGATTTAAATTAGTGGTACCCAAATTTTACTATATTTGAGAATTACCTGGGTTGCTTTTAAAAATCCCAATTCCAGGCTGAACTTGAGAGCCATTAAGTCAGTGTCCAGGCAGGAGCCATACATCAATATTTTTTAAAGTATTTTTCTCATGGATTAACTCAGGATTAGTATTTAGCTGTATTTATTTTGAAGAAAAATTTTACAAATAATTATACCAATATATTTTGAAATGCAGTCGAATTGTCCTCCACAGAAATTGCATACTGATTCTGTTCATATTCCAGAAAGGAAAGAAGGAAAGAAGGAAGGAAGGAAGGAAGGAAGGAAGGAAGGAAGGAAGGAAGGAAGGAAGGAAGGAAGGAAGGAAGGGAGAGAGGGAGGGAGGGAGGGAGGGAGGGAGGGAGGGAGGGAGGGAGGGAGGGAGGTGGGGGAGGGAGAGAGAGAGAGAGGGAGAGAGATCCATGACCCTGCCCTGTAACTTCTCTCAGTTCCTAGGAGTTTTGTTAGATGATGTTCTGCTTCTCCAAGAGGAGACAAGGAGCCAGAGAGTTCTCCCGTGATTCCTGGTTGCCTCTTGGATGCTCTGCATCTTCCTTGACAAAGATTTTGCTCCAGGCACAGTGATTCATCCTGAAGCCTGAAGCCAAAATGTGCTTGGAAATCACTATTTGGAGATTAAAGTTTATATTTGAAATAGAAACAGTGATATAACTAATGAGTGCTTATGCAGTGAATTTTAGTTGCATGGTAATCATATCACCTTCAAAAGACTGCCTGGAGGTAAAGTACTTTTACCTTCTGCTCTTATAAGGATCTAAAGTAAATAAGCAAGAAGTTGTGGTGCCGTGCAAAGCAGACCAAAAATAAAGCCTTCACAGATACACACGCTGGCATAATGTGAGCTTCAACTAAGCAGGCAACTCAGAACAAAAGAAGCAGAAAAACCAGTGCAAATGATTTTTACCTGATTAACACTCCCAAATAATGAGAAACTTGATAAAGAATGTGTATTATGCTAAGCAAGATAAGCCTGTCAGTAAAGACAAATACCATATGATCTCATATATATGTGGTCTAATGAACAAAATAAACTGACGAACAAAATGGAACCAGAAGCATAGATACATGGAACAGACTAGTGAGAGCTAGAGGGGAGGGGGGAGGGGGGAGTGGATAAAGAAGCTGAAAAAACATATATGCACATCCAATGGACACAGATAACAATGTGGTGAAGGCCAAGGGAGAGCAAGGTAAGAGTAGATGAAGGTGGGCTGCGGGGGGGGTATGAGGGAGAGGGTTAGAATGGGGAAAGTCAGCAAAAATGTCAACATTAAACAAGTTAATTTAAAAAAGAAAGAAAATACTGGCATACACACACACACACACACACACACACACACACACACACAATTAAATATTCAAGAAAAATAAATAAAAAAGAATGCCCAGGGAAGCAGAAACTTCCATTTCCAATTGTTTTCAAAGATATTTTTGACTTGTCTACTGTTAGAGGTATAGGCAGATAAAACCTGGGTTTTCTATTTTATTTACTTAGAAAGCATTGAAAACTATCAACACAAATAATAATATCCCTTCTGAAATCAATTATATCTTATTATCAGGTGATGCAGCAAGATATTAACATATTTTAAAAGTTGCCCAAGGTGCAGCTAAGGCTGAAATCCAATACTTTAACATGAAAGATATGGTAACATTAAGAATGGTTCATGTCTATTAATAAACTGAATCTAAACACTTTAATGCTTCTCTATTTATCTGCACCGTGCAGTATCCAATGAAACCTACAATTTTAATATAATATTTCAAACACTTTATGAACTTTAAGTTGAATGCCAAGTTGGAAAAATGAGCTCAGGTAGAGATCCCAAAGTTGGGATCTCTTTGGTTCATTCTAGCAATAATGACCCATGAAACACCATGTGAAATTTAATTTGCAGCCCTTATACAAATGTGATATAGAGAAAAGCCTTGGTTTTTTATTATAAAGAAAATAATAATTCAGTATATGAAGAAGATATCTTATATAATAAAGAGCTAAATGCTAATTAGACTGGACAGCGGAATGACTTTCCAGAACCACCTTCCAGAACTACCAGTGTGTGGGGGGCAGGGCCCTGAGGCAGCCAGGGCCGCGAGGGCTGAGCCCCTTGCACAAATTTTGTGCATCAGGCCTCTAGTTTAGAAATAAAGAGAAAGCTAAAATTATGACACTCAGGAAAAAAGGTAAACTTCAACTGTCAGTGACACCAGCTCAAGGCCACAACGAAGGGAAAAATGAGCTCAGGGTAGTCTCAGAAACATAATTTGGATATAAAGCTTCAGCATATAGGTTTTGTCTACTGTGTTTTCCCAATTGCTCTCTTTTACTACTTAAACTGAATTATAGTTCATAGAATATTAAAGAAAGTCCCAGGACTATGACACGTGATTTAGAATATCACTCTATGTATACTGACTCAAAACGAAAAAAACGCCATGTTTCTTCTAAGCTTGGAAAACCCAATATATATAGTCCTTCTTCACTCTAGAGATGCTTTTGTCTAAAGAAATTAGACAAGGACCTACTCTCCCTGGACAGTTGGAAGAGAAAATAAAATCAATTCTACCCAGGAATAACGGCTGGTATGCATTTCTGTGCCACTAACACTGGTAGTTTAATAAATACTACTTGTGATTCAATGAAGACATTACTGAAGGAAAACCATGCCTCACTCTTTTCTTGGCGAATGAGAAAAAAAAAGTCCTGAAATGTAAATACTAGTTCAATTAATTTCAATGTAAAGTGGATACCTGCTGATATGTCATATCCACTTACAGAAGAAATATTGACTATATCTACTTTAAAAAGGATTCTAATGTAAATTATGAAGTAATTTTAGTTCCTTTAGTCTATAACTTCTATTCAATTAATAAATATTAATGTGGTAATTTTATATATGTTATTTAAAACATGATGGGGAAGCAGTTCCCAATTTCTTATAGCTTATTTTATTACTTGAAGACCTCTCTTTATTTCTCATTACTTAAAATCTGAAGTTTAAGTGTCAATTATTTTATTTCCCTCACTATTTAAAAATATTTATGAATGCCTTTTCAGTGATATGTAATAACTCCCTTGTCACTAATATAATGATATATTTTATAATAAATAGTAATTGACCAGCTCTTTTTGTAAATTGGATTTATAAGATGTACATTCATAAATTGATAGTCAAAAAATGCCCAGAGGATATTAGTGAATAGTACTAAAAAATAATGGATTTCAGTCAAAGGATTTGCCATCTGTATTTAGATCTTTCTTTCAGAGTGGCAAATATAGTGTTTTATACATGTATAACAATCAAGTATATAAAACACATAGGTAACTACATACATACAACAGAGAATGTTTTTGTAAAATGGCTTATACCTTCTGTTACCATAACCTTAACTATTCAAACAAATCTATATCCAGAGAAAATCAAGAATATATGCTTTTATGTTTTAATAAATGTTATTACCATCACTTAGTAGTTTTAAAACTGTTATCTCTAGAGAAAAAAATAAATTCTTACAAAAATATCATTATCAGGGCATTTAACATCTGGTTCTCCTTGTAATAAGGGGCTGTTTAGGATTTCAAGTGTGGGGCTGTTTACAATTTCAAGCGTGGGCTCAAGTGGGAAGCCTCCTTGGGAACTATAATAATTAACCATCTTTTCCAGTATGGGTACTATGAAATCAGGGAAGTCCAAATAATTTGCAAAGAGAATGTATCCCATTGGTATTTGGGATGCAAATTGGTACCTTTGTCATTGTAATAATTATTGTTTGATTTTAACAATAGTCTTATGTAGCATATACAATAGGGACCAATAACAAAGGGACATTGACATTGCTTGTTTTATTATTTGGAACCTTCACATCATATTACCCAGTCAGAATACACTGAGCACAGCACATGGGGACAGTGGTTTCCCAGGAAACACTCCAATCGACAACAGGTTGAATTGAATAAGATAATCCATATAGTCTTATACTAGTTTTTTAAAAATCAAAGATCTAAATGGATGTTTTTATAACATCTAAACTGCCTTTTCATGTCAAAGAATTTGTTAGTCCATTTTAAACTAAATACTAGCTAATAGATTTTTAAAAATATATTTTATTGATTTTTTTTTTACAAAGAGGAAGAGAGAGGGATAGGGAGTTAGAAACATCGATGAGAGAGAAACATCGATCAGCTGCCTCCTGCACACCCCCTACTGGGGATGTGCCCGCAACCAAGATACATACCCTTGACCGGAATCGAACCTGGGACCCTTCAGTCCTCAGGCCGATGCTCTATCCACTGAGCCAAACTGGTTAGGGCTAGATTTGTTTTTGAACATAATTTGCTATTAAGCATGCATACTATTTACTCTTAAGCATAATGCAAAATCGCATCATGTTAAATGCAATAAATTAAGCATCTTCAGATGAAGTCATGAAACCTAACACAGGACAAATGTTCAGAGAAAGAAGGTAGTTGCCAGTACTTGTTAAGCATCAGAACCGTTCAGACTGTCAGTAGAATTAGTAGCTAGGAAATCAAGTGACCCTGTAGTAGTTGCAGGGAGGCCAAGTTCTGACTCCTCTTCTTGCTGAACACAAACCGCCATGTTTTGTCAGTTCTCTCTCTAAATCACGCCTCAGACTTTCTGTTGGACCAGTGGATGTTTTGATCATCTGAGGGCCCCTGCATCACAAACGCAACCATTTCTGCTTCTTCCAGATCTGCTTTGTCCCTCCCACCTTTTCTACAGTGACTCCAGAAAGTGCTTTTATGCATGAGAGAAGAATACTCACTGTCCTCATTTAGTAAAACATATTATTACGGGGCAGAATATAACTAAATGTGCATATAATTAAATACATATCAACATTTAAATAGTTAAAGGTTTTTGGATATTTATCTGCTTAGGGTATTCAGTTATAGAATATACTGCTCTTTTTGCATACTTTTATGCTTATCTAACCTTTTTTGAGGATCCTTGGATGTTAAGTCATTGAAAAAATGAATTAAATTCTGCCTGGTGCTAAATTTTTCCTGTCCCTCTTCCAATATTCCTCTCTGCACTCAGAAAGCAGGCATCATGGTGGTAAGGTATCCTCCTTTCATCTTTGTGTCTTTTCTCTCTTCCTGTACTTTCTTCATCTTAACACATGGGGGACTCTCCTCTCTTCTTGCTTATCAGCATAGTAACAATTATTTTTATAAGGTTGAGCTTCACTTTTCAGTGTTATTATCTGTGAAATATTAGTCTTACCAATGGTAAATGGAGCAATAAAGATGCTCCTTCATGCAGAACCCCACAGGGCAGGGATGCTGATCAATTAAATAGGTCAAATTCAAACCCAGAAAAGTGGGTGGGTGAATAAATGTCAGAACATGTTCAGGAAGACAAGGGTAATTGTTACTGGATGGCTGGGTAGATGTTGAAAGTACTCTGTGGAAAGAAAAGGACTATAACAGATAATTATTTCAGTGTAAAAAATAATGGTGTTCAACTCTACACCACATAAGAAAAAGGAAAGTTGAGAGGAAGGAAACAGAGGTCAAGTAGGTAGGTCTTGACCATTGTGGCTTGAATAGCAACAAGCATCATTAAGCAAGTCTTCTCAGAGTTCAGTTCGCAGGCCGATGCTCTATCCACTGAGCCAAACCAGTTAGGGCTCACAGAGCTGATTCTGAAAGAAGGAAAACAGACCAATATGACCCATCTACATAAACTGGGCAATGCACATATGTTCCATCCAGTACCATTTGACCACTTACTAGATTTCAAGTCAGTAAGTATGGGGGGGCTTAGCTTCAGTTAATTATAAAGTGATATTATTCACAAAGTTGAATAAAATGTAGTAAACTTGAGCAGTTCAACTCTAACTGTAGAAGTATATAGCACTTCAATCAAATCCTTACTATCCTATATAATAAAAGCCTAATATGCAAATTGTCCCCTCGACAGGGAGTTCGACCTGGAGTTCAACCAGGAGTTCAACCAGGGGGCTGGGCTGGCTATGGTGGTGGCAGGCAGCCAGGGGAAGGGAGACGTGCCTGGCTGGCAGTCGCTAGGGACCCTTCCCATGCATGAATTTTGTGCACTGGGCTTCTCCTGAAATATAATGAACAAAAGGATCATGGATCTAAATATAAAGAAGTATAGAAGAAATAGTGAGTGAATTGGCTTCAGGAGGATCAGCAAATATGACCTTTTTCCCAATCCAAGACCAATGAATGGAAGTTTTCTTAACAGAGCAGAAGAGTGATGGCTTGGAGGAGGGATGGAAAATATACTGAGAGAGAGTAATTTCACATAAAAAAAAGAGATCTCTCAAAATCTGTGAGTCTTACAATAAAAACACCAGACATAATAAATAAACCAAATAATTTCACTATCTATAGCTATAATTTTGAAATTATTGTGAGAAAGGACCCTAATAAGAGACTTATAAAAGTAATCTATAGTATCTGATTATAAAGGTTTGCCATTGACAAGATAAGAAAGTAATTTATATTAAATGAGTGTAAAGGGACAGAGTTAGTTTTGAAGGTATAAGCCTTTTCAACTATTAACATAATGTTCCATACATCAAAGTCTATCTGTTATGATAAACATTAGGACACAAATTAAAGTCATTAAAATAAAACATTCTTAAAATCAAGACAAATAAGTCATAGAATGAAGATCCCAGCATTGCTGACACTCAGGCATTTACAGAAACTAGGAAGGCTGGATACATGGCAAGACCAGTGTTATCAGTGATTTCTGACGTTAGGTCAGCTGTAAACCTGGTCCCCAGATATGTTCACTGTACTCTCATCCTCACTAAAAAGCATCATTCCTGGAAATTAGCTTGAAGACCTTGCATGAGAACATCATCAACTTCCATTGAATTTTTTTTTGCTTCAGAGCCCTGGTGACTAAAGGACATATACTTAAATACCATTTATCATAATAACCACATATTCACAGGCTCTAAGCCTTATTTAACACATTTCACAGTTCTCATTTCTTATAGTATGGGTGAGTTACTTTTTAAAAAATTATTTGCACTGTGGCAGAACAGAATTGTCAACTTTATAATATATGACACTCTGGGCTTAGCATAGGCTGAGCATTAGGGCTTCTATTTTATAATCCAAAAATTAAGTGTTAAAATGCAATCATTGCATATATCCTCAATGTGCATTCTCATTAACTTCTGATTTGGGAAAAATATAATTTGCCTAAGTCATGTGCAGCTATTTGGGAGATAGTTCCATGGAGGTACACATGTACACTTGAATGTACTTGAAATATAAAACAATTAACTCAGCGTATAGAGTTATGATGTTGGAAATCAGAAAGTATTGTAAGTACCAAGACCAACACTCCCACCTGCCCTGAAATTGCAGAAATTTATAGAAATGAAGTTCAATCAAGAAGAGTCTCTCTAGTATTTGGTAAAGCAGCAATAAATCCTCATGATCTACTTAAAATGTGAGATCCCAGCTTTGAAGGACTTGGCTTTTAAGGTATTTTTCACCGTACATCTGCTACTACTTTGGAATGTAATGACAGCAATGCAGAAAATGGAAAATTAAGTATATTCACAATGAAAATCCTTACGCAATAATAGATATACTTTAGGGTTTAGTGACATTTTAAAATATCTGAGATAAGAGAAATTATGTCTCTTGTAACTAACACAAACTTAATTGGTAACCACAAAGTTTCTTTAAAAAAATTAATGGTAGTCTAAATTTAGATGCGTTGGATTTTTCGATAAATATCACAACAGCTTTCCCAGCCTGTTGCATGTTGGAAGCATTGCTAATCCAAGATCTTAAATGTTTGGCTTAATATATCTTTATTTGCACATAACTTGCAAAACAACAAATGACAGCTTTAATCTGATAGGAAAACACGGGGAGCCCTCCCTCTAAGTGTAGCAGCTGGATGGGAGACACTGCTGCTGGCATGGGAGAGAACAGACTTCTGAAGTGGCCACTGCAAAGGCAGCTGCAAAGGTAAATGACTCACTTGAAAACATCCAGTGGCAGAAGCTAACTGTGACTTGGGGGCAGTGATGAACGTCACAAAGAAACAGAGAAACCACGTCACAGGCACGCCGAGAGAGACAGAAAGAACATCAAGGGTAGGAAGGAGAAGAAGGTGACCATGTAAAAGGGTAACCTGAGAAAGAATCTGAGGCTCATAAATAAATGTCTGTAAACACAGAAAGAATGACATCTGAGACATTAATGAGGTACAAATAACATGGGCGTTTAAGGGTTTCTCTTTGTTTGGGGACGTGGTGGGAGGAAGGGCAATATATCTGGCAGGTTTCATAGGTTAGCTTGGCAGCAGCTTTGACTTCCAGGCAAGGAGGCTCGGCTGTCCCTTATGGGGCAGTGCTGACGGCAGACGTCGGTGTGGAAGTGTAATAGCATGGATAGTGAACATCCTTGTTCAAAGTGCCAACAATCTGGTCAGTAAACAACGATGTACGTAATTCCAACATTTTCCCACACTGCTCTGTGCAGCTCGCTTGAAATCCTGTGGACTTCAACTTTATCTAATAGGAGTTGCATCTAATTTATTTGCCAAGTAAATACATACTTCAGTAATATTGCTACCGTGGCACCTAAGACACAAGTAGAAGTTAAAAAAAAAGATTACTAAAAATAAACTAATGGTCCGAGAAGAATAATACAAACTATATAATCTGATAATTTTGAAAATTTATCACCCTCTGGAGAATCTCTAACAAAGGAAATAGAAGTTAAAAAGTGCACAAAGATTAAGTAACTTCATAAAGGATCTTAGCAGGAAGGCAACAGTTTGAAATATTATCTGGGCTTTCTCTCCTCTCCCTTTTAAACTTATAAGGAGTTGAGCTGAACCTTAAGCAGGTATTTTTCCCCTTTGTTTTTTTTTTTTTTCAATATCTTTTAAAAGAAAACAGCAATATTTCATTTAGCTTGGCAATGTGGATATCCAGAGGTTTCACTGATGGTTACATATACATTAAATAGGATAAACTAATTTTATTCTCCTTCATTGTGACAGAATTACAATTATTAAATGGAAAACATACTGAAACCAGTTTCATAGTAAATATGAGTAAAACACTTTTCTCATAATACATATATATCAACAACTTAAATACTAGTATTTTCCTTGAAACATTATTTCTCTCATGCAAATAAGAATAGAAATATAGTTAACTTTTAAACAAATAATTACTGTCAGGAAGATCCAGAAATGTATCACAATTAAATAAATTATATTTTAAAAACCAACAATGTAATAAAAATACACATCTTTTCCTTAAAATAAGTTAGTCTTCACCACGTGAAGTGACGAAGTGGCATAGAACACACATGATCACAAGTTGAAATAAAAGTTTTACTAAAATAATCATCAAAATAAAGTTATATTCTCTTTAATATCTTAAAAACCACAGATTAAATCTATTTAATTAGTTTTCAAGTAAGTAAATTTAAAAGCAGTAACAAGTAACCCTTATAATCATTCATAAAGTTTGTAGTTGTATTTATATTGAGATTTTATCTAGTTTAAGGACAAAACTGAATAACATTGGACATGTTATTTTATGGTATTTACTTTCACAGGAATTTTTTCTAGGACATTTCAGTGACAGAGTGAAAGCAATTTGACATTAACTAAAAGATAATAATAACAATTGTAGTGATGAGATAAAGGAACCCTTGAGGTCTACCAATGAAGTGAACTGAGTTGTAAATCTTAAAAAAAAAAAAAGGATGAAAATGTTACCTTTTGCAATAGCATGTGTAACAGAGAATAAAAAGCATATAATTTTTATACAATACTGTACTAACCAGAATTAAATGTACTAACTAGCAAACTAACAAGTTTGTTGGAACAAAAACAGAAACCAGATTTTATGCTAACAACCTCTATTTTAGCCTCTATTTCAGTACATTGCAGGGACCAGCAGTACCTGTCCAGATAGGAGATGACTGACCACAGGAATTCGGCTGACACTGAAGGATTCAACATGCTGACACCAAGATCTTTGGCGGAACCAGCAAGAACACTGCCCACACATCTCCACTTCCCCTCACTGTCCTTATAAAAGCCACTGGCTTGCTTAGAGATGTTAAGATGGTTTTTAGGATACGAGTCCACCATCTTCTCAGGCCGCTGGCACCTGAATAACCTGGAGATTATTGTGCTAAGTGAAATAAGCCAGTCTGAGAAAGACAAGTACCATATGATTTCACTCATGTGTGGAATCTAATGAACAAAATAAACTAGCAAACAAAATAGAAACAAGCTCATAGATACTGAGGACAGGCTGACATCTCTCCAAGAGGAAGGGGGTTAGAGGGCTGGGTGAAGAAGGTGAAGCGATTAAGCCAGAGGTGGGAAACATATAAGGCCCAATAAATCATTTTGTCTGACCCTGCCAAGTCATTAGGGGTGAGTTAATTAAATGTTTGAGCAAATGTAGCAGCCTAATTTTTAAGTTGATAATTTTGTATGGCCCATGAATGATGTTATAAATATTCAAATGGCTCTTGGCAGATAAAAGGTCCCCCACCCCTGGATTAAGCAAAGATAAAATAGCTCATAGATATGGCCAACACTATGGTGATTACCAGAGGGAAAGGTGGGTGGGGAGAGGTAGAAGCAGGTAAGGGTGGTATGTAAATGGTGATGGAAGGAGACTTGACTTGGGGTTGTGAACACAATACAATATAAAGATCATGTCTTGTAGAACTGTACACTGGAAACCTATATAATTTTATTAACCACCCCAATAAATTCAATACATTTTTTAAAAAGAAAAAAAATAAAGATTTTGATCCAAAAGCTCCAGACTGTTTTGTTTTTTCCCCCTATGGGCTTGTTGTCTTAATAATTGGAATACTAGGTAAGAAAGGCTATTTAATTTTTATTCAAAACTCATATTAGATTTTATGAAACTTAGAAAACCTTTACATGTGCAGTTCTCTTATAAGTATCCAAATTGTGTGAGCACTATTTTTGAAGAGCAATGTATTTGAATGTAATCTTTTTCTATTTGAGATTATAACAAGTATGTATACATGCTCATGGGCAAATAAAAATGCTCTTTGAGGGTATCATAACTCCAGTCTTCCTACAAATTTGAAGAGGGACCCTGGGATAGCTAAGCAGAGAGGAGGCACAGCACTCACTCATGCCCTGCTAGCCCTTGTTTCGTTGCTGGGATCTCCCTGCAGCAGGAGACGTGTCAGAGAGGAGAGTACTGCTCTTGGCATGTGCCCACCAGGCCAACTGCACAGCTGGGAAATTCTGACTTGTTCTTAATGTGTATATGATAGGCATGGCAATGTTTGCTGACCTAGTGTAATTAATTGCCATCATTCTGCTAGACATAATCACAATGCAGTATCTGAATATTAAAGAAACCATAATTGAGTGTTTCATCTATTTCTTGGAAAGCATTTCAAATGTCATCAGCATGTTACAAAAAGTCATTCCTAATTCTCAAGGTCACCCAGTGGGACCAAATGCTTAAATTAGTGTGGGTGGCATTGCCAGCTTTTATTTAGTCTTCTCAGCTGGGTGTCTTCTCTCATTATATCTGTCCACCTATCACCCCCACTCTCTTGTCCACCTAAGAAATGAATTAGCCTTAGCCGGTTTGGCTTAGTGGATAGATCTTCGGCCTTCGGACCGAAGGGTTCCAGGTTCGATTTTGGTCAAGGGCATGTACCTTGGTTGCAGGCACATCCCCAATAGGGGGTGTGCAGGAGGCAGCTGATGGATGTTTCTCTCTCATCGATGTTTCTAACTCTCTATCCCTCTCCCTTCCTCTCTGTAAAAAATAAATAAAATATATTTTTAAAAAAAGAAATGAATTATATAAGGCATTTGCCTTTGAAAAATTAAAAATAACTCAAGTATGAAATATATATGTATATATTCTATACAATAAAAAGGTGGATTTTATTTTCACAGTACTTCACAAATGAGTATGCAGAAAAATCCCTAAATGATAACTAAGAGAAAAATACCTACATATACATATCAGAATATTATCAGAATAAGGAATATTCCTAAATAGTTTATGGTTATAGAATAATTATACACAAATACACACCACGCAGTGCCCATAGTATAATAATTCTACTTTTCCCCGGTGGCAACATATCCATGTCTTCTGCATTTACCTCTTCAGGCTTTTGAATGACCCTTTACCAACTCACTTTGAATTGGAATTAACAAAAATAATTCAGTAATACATTATGTACCACTCTGGGGTTTTGCATTCCCTACATTTGCAGAATGTGGGCTTTATGTCTCTTCAACTTTACCTTGCTGTTTTCGCCATCTCTGCCTCAAATGTAAAATCACCTTGAGTCGCTGATAGTGCAACCTATCACCTTTTTTTAGAGTAAATAATTATTTCAAATGCTTCTAGCTAGAACACTATCATTAACAGAAAATACAATTAGGAATTAAACATAATTTAGCACACTTTGAGCAAGTCTCTTGTTTAAAGAAAGGACTGGAATATTGGATAATTGAAAGTAAATGCTACATTGTGCCACATTCCATAGTTTTCCTTAGTCATACAAGGAACATAATGCCTAATGAAGTTATTATTTATAAAAATGTTTAAAGAGCATTATCTTTTGGTGCTGGTAGTTAATGGTTTAATGATTCTGAGGAATTTCTAATTGGCCCCAAAGACTGACCACCAGAAAAAAATAAAATAAAATCGTGACTGATTTTTGTGGCACAGACAAGCAAGGTATGATTGAACAACCTGTGCTTTGAAATAATCAGGTATTACCGACATGGTTTCTTTTTCTTTTTTAAATTATTATTATTGTATGAATGATGCACAAAAATTAATAAGAACTTTGTCTGCATTCAAATTCCTCCAAGGCATTATTTGATTTTTTTTTTAGATAAACACAGGGGAATTATTACCCAAGGTAATTCTTTTGTCTACCCATTTCTATGTGCAAGCCCTCTCATGTAATGTAATTTTAAATTAAAGGCTCACTGCCATTTCTCCTAGGTATACAGTTGGCTTTGCTAAGTCAATAAAACAGTCTTTCAAAGGATTCCAACTGCATAAGAAAAATAGCTAACTCATTTATGGTACCTGTGGAATAATTTCTTAATAGTTTCCTCCTTTACTTTAATATATTTCACATTAGAAATTATTACTTCATGGGCATTAAGAGATGCCTCACATAAACTCCAGGTAAGAGTTGCCTGGAGATCTTTGAAAAGTTTAAACGTTGATTTTATGTTATTAATATGGCTTGAAATACAGATCCTAATTGATATTGGAATAAAATAAGGAAGGTCTGCATAGCCACCATTAAATGGTAAGTAGAGTTATTGAAATTGCAAATTCTTAATATAAAAACAATTTTTCATTTCCTCTCTTGATATCATTAACTTAAGATTATAGGATAGAGAGCAAATGGCAATATTTAAATAATTAATAATATAGGAGGTGCCATATCTTCCAAAGTGACATAATTTTATCAATCATTTTACCATTTAACACATTAGCAATGATAATGTGTCATGATTACAGAGGAAGTACATGCAAATAAATGCTCATTGTGAGCATTTAATGTGTCCTCTAATAAAACAGTTGTTTCTCAGACCACAATAAATATGCATCTTTTAAGGTAATATATCATCTCGCCATGATTTTACTCTTCATTATCTACAAGCAAGAAAGATATCTATTTTTTCAAAGCTGTGTCTAAAGTACAGGCCAGGAAACCAACATTCTTGAACCATAACAGAGTATTGCTCACCATAGAGAATGATTTGCCATGACAAGGATTGCACTGAGTCTAAGGTTAGTGGAAACAGTGTTATAATGGTTCATAGTTAAAAAACGGATGAGTTAATTGGAGAAGTTTACATTAATGGGGAGTCATTGAGGCTCAACCTTTGTTGTTATGCCCTCACCAAAGGCACTCACAATAAATTTATTATGTGACATCAGTAAAATTGTCTGCTCTCGTTTGTCAGGTTAGTGATTAATTGTAACAGGTTAAAAGTAAAGTAGGATAATGGTTTATGTTTGCTGTCATAACTATTTCTGCTAAATAGTGGCCCAGACCCAGTATAAATGACCAAATAAAATATCTCCACCTTGTCAGAGATGTTGCAATTCCAAAGCTTCACTTATTTCCATTCAGTCTTTGACTTTATTTGGCAGCAAATAGCAAACAATTATGATGCCTTTGCATGGGTTGGGACATGCCTATTAACAAGGGACTCATCTCTCTTTATTCCATACTAGAGGCCTGGTGCACGAAATTTGTGCATGAGTGGGGATCCCTAGGCCCGGCCAGTGATCAGGACCTATCAGGGCCATCTCGCCTAGTCCCGATCCGGACCGGGCCGGCCAGGGCCTGTCAGCTTCCAGCTGGGGCCTCCTGCTGGCTGCCAGCTGGGACCTTCCAGACAGGGCAGGAGGGATGGGGAGAGGGACCGCAGGAGGTTTGCTGGCTGGGGGGAGGGATTGGGGGAGATTGGCTGGCCATGGGAGGTTGGCTGTGGGAGCGCACTGACCACCAGGGGGCAACTCCTGCATTGAGCTCCCCCTGGTGGTCAGTGCACATCATAGTGACTGGTCAACTGGTCGTTCCGTCGCATCGGTAGCTTAGGCTTTTATATATAGAGATAGTAGTTAGATCTTAAAGCCCACATCTAACTCCAAAAAAGAGTTCTACCATATACTTGCTCAGAAGTGTATTAAGTACCTTCCATGAACTTGCATTCCAAACTGCATACATTACTTTGACAATCAATATCAACCTTCAGTGAAATGTAAAGTAGCTCAGAGCACAAAATACCTTTCCATAAGGTAGAGAAATCATTCAAAATTAGAATGCACGGTGTGTGGAACTAACATCTATAGAAATTGTAATTTCCCTGAGGCCAGGGGCCATGTCTGTTTTTCACCATTATTTCTCTAGATTCTAGCATCAATACTAGTTGAAAGATAATATTATAATGGAAACGTGGCCAATATTTTCAGTTGTGTAAATGGTCATCACTCTTTCAATAGTACTAGAACTCCAAAAGCAATGGAAACAAACAGAAAGCATAAAGAAGAGGAAATAACCTGGTTAGTGTGGCTCAGTGGTTGAGTGTGAACCTATGAACCAGGAGGTCATGGTTGGATTCCTGGTCAGGGAACATGCCTGGGTTGTAGGCTCGATCTCTGAAAGGGGTGTGCAGGAGGCAGCCAATCAATGATTCTCTTTCATCATTGATGTTTCTATCTCTCACTTCCTCTCCCTTCCTCTCTGAACTCAATAAAATATATTTTAAAAATAAAGAAAGAACAAAGAGGAAATAATGAAATTACCATAAAATTTTTGCCAACTTTTAGTACATAACATATAAAGTAGAACAGCCTATTTGATTTTTCAATAAAGGTTGTTTATGTCTTAGGAAAATTGAAAATAGAGTAGTTTTTCATATTTTTATTAAATTTTTCATTAATTATTTTTCTTTATAATTCCCAAGTGACTAAGAAATGGGACTTAAATTATTGGGGCTATGTTGAGGAGATGGAGAAAAACACCTAATTCCTTTCCAGAGCCCACCATGAATTCATGGCTGGTGGGTTTTCAGAGGCCCTGGCAAGTAGCAACACATACATGTAACCCCACTGCCAAATGTCAGAAGGAAAATAATTCTCTAAAAGTAAAAATAATCAGCCCGGCTGGTGTAGTTCAGTGGTTGAACGTCAGCCAATGAACAAGGAAGTCACAGTTCAATTCCGGTTAGGGTACATGCCCAGGTTTTGGCTCAATCCCCAGTGGGGGGCGTGCAGGAGGCAGCTGATCAATAATTCACTCTCATCGTTGATGTTTCTTTCCTTCTCCCTTCCTCTCTGAAATCAATAAAAATATATTTAAAAAATAATCAGAAATAAAACCCATCTTGGGTGAACAGTGTATAGCAATTTTCAATCATAAGGGTTCTCACATATGCAAACCATTTTTTTTAAAGTATATTTTTATTGAGTTCAGAGAGGAAGGGAGAGGGAAAGAGAGATTGGAACATCAATGATGAGAGAGAATCATTGATCAGCTGCTTCCCGCACGTCCCCTACTGGGAATCAAGCCCGCAACTCTGGCATGTGCCCTTGACCGGAATCTAACCTGGAACCCTTCAGTCCACAGGCCGATGCTCTATCCACTGAGCCAAACCGGCTAGGGCTGCAAACAGTGTTTAAATAGGCAGAATTTCCCCTCAATTTTAGTAGCTATTAATTGTTGCTTTAATGTTAAATAGGATTTATCACTTACTGTATGGTATATTGGCCTTCTTAGCATTTCTGTAGTTTACTGCAATTTTTTTTTTCATGATTTTGAAAATGAAAACAAAGAAATGGTCATTCTCAAATATTGTTTATCTACTGTTTTAGGACTTAATCTCTTGGGTAGTTTTAAAATCTCATATATAAAAATGTCTTTGACCATCTACTACTTACCATCTACCTCCACAAATGCAAATTTTTAAAAACTGAAACATTATTTTAAAGAATATATTTTATTGATTTCGGAGATGAGTGGAGAGGGAGAGAGATAGAAACATCAATGATGAGAAAATCACTGATCAGTTGCCTCCTGCACACCCCCCATTGGGGATGGAGCCCAAAACCTGGGCATGAGCCCTGACCAGAAATCAAACCCTGACCTCCTGGTTCATACAATGCTCAACCACTGAGCCACACCGGCCAGGCAAAAATTGAAACATTCTGATCAAACCTAATTTTGTTACTACTTACAGTACTTTATAATGTTTTCACCATTAAAAAAATCAGGAAAAAATTACCAACTACAATAATATTCTTTCTTTGACACCAAAATGAAATATAAAACCAAAATATTTCATGTCATTTCATGAACATATAGAAATAATAAAGCCCTTTCTCCAGTTATCATCATTCATGCACTTGCTTTAAAATGTCCACGTTTAAGTGGCAGTGATGTTTATTAGAAATCAAGCTTTATTTTTCTGCCCCAAGATTCTTGCTTAAGGTGAAGACATTACCACTCAGCTTATCAATGCAAATATGAGCACATTAGAAGGCAGACATTGCATGTCTGAGTGCTGTCTCTGTGAATTTCTAATGCTCTTTCAGGAAGGAATGTGTAAAGAAGTGCTTTCCTGCAATTCAGACTTGAGAGATAAGCAGACTCATATCTTCTTTGCCTATAATTACTAGTAATGTTTTTCAATGGGGTGAATATGATGTGACATGCATAATAAATATCATCTACAGGAGGGCATTCAAGGAATAATTTAATAAAATATTCTGATAAAATTAATTCCACCTTCACAATAATCAATCAGGAACTTCATACTGAATACTTCTTACATTCCCTTCACTATTAAAGAAGAGATAGAAAATGTACAAGTATAATCATGGAATCATAGATTCTGAGAAAAATAGAATCCAGCTTAGTCAAGATGTACTCCAAATGATTTCCTTCTATCTATTGGATTTCAAGGAGTTTTAGTTTGTTTGTTCATTTTTAAATCTGCAATATTTCACATTATCTTTGAAGCCCCAGCACTTCAAAGAGATGTCTGAGATTTTGCTGCCTAAGGTTTCTTCTAGGATTTTTATGGTTTCACAACTTACAGTTAAAATAGCTGCCAGTAATGTTGGTTGAATGAATGAATAGACAAGTTCATTAATACACTCATCCATACCAAGTATTTGACTCGTTCATCAGTCATTAAGTGCTGAGTAATATATGGAGTAGAAATGGTCTTCCACACATTTCAGACAAACCCTTTTGCTATCACATAGCTGTGATCACATTTTTGTTAGGTAGATATTATGGGCTGTAGTACAGTTAAGAAATTTTTATAATGATGGGCTCCTATGAGATCAATCCATTCTCTATAAAACACCCAGAAAAGAAGCTCAAATGTGGGCCAAACACCAGGGTCCTGCTGAAGGAGAAGGAAGTCTCCTTTGTTCCAAAAATGGGACCTGTGTGGGAAGGCCCTGCTTAGAGGAAAACAAAATTATCTCAGAGAAAATAGGGGGCTAGGAAGAGTAAACAATGTATTAAATATGTATATGTATATATATATATATATATATATATATATATATATATATATATGCAAAGGAAAGTGTATGATTGTGAGTACACAAAATACAGAATTTATTCTTGTATTATTTATTAATTATGTATTATTTATTTGTATTACAAATGTAAACACACTTTTTGCCACCCCTATATTTATTTCATTAGTAATTTTTATTAAAAAATCTAAAAAGCAATCACTTCTGCAGCAACTCAGATTTGTGGTCAGCTATAACCTTCTCTGACAGGATACCACTGTCCTAAATCACACCCTTCCATTCAGTAGGTGCCTGTTGGCCCCCACGCTGATTCTCAGGCTGATTTCTCCCCCGAGCTTTATGCGATAAAAACCACTTTTCTTTTTCAGGATTGCAAACCAGCCATTATTGGTTTGAAATTAAATATTTACTTTGTTTCTATTTTGTCTTATTTCATTTTTTCAAGTCTCAGCAAAATTCCTGTCTTTCTCTATATTATATTTTAAAATTTATCTTTATTGTTGAAATTACTACAGATGTGCCCCCCTTTACTTCATACCCCCACTCCTCTCATCCCCAGGCCTTCATCACACTACTGTCTGTCTGTAAGTTATGTATATATGCACTTAAGTTTTTTGGTTAATCTCTTCCCCCGTCAACCCCCGCTTCCCTCTGAAATTTGTCAGTCTGCTGCATACTTCAATGTTTCTGGATCTATTTTGCTTGTCAGTTTATTTTGTTCTTTAGATTCCACATATGAGTGAGGTCACGTGATACTTGTCTTTCTTCGATTGACTTATTTAGTTTAGCATAGTATGCTCCAGGTCCCTCCATGCTGTCTCAAAGGGTAAGAGAGCCTTCTTTTTTTAGAGATGCATAGTATTCCACTGTGTAAACATACCACATATTTTGTATACACTCACCTCCTTATGGCCACTTGGGCTGTTTCCAGATCTTAACTATTGTAAATAATGCTGCTATGAACAGAGGGATGCATGTATTTTTCTGACTCTTAGGATATATTACTAGAAGTGGGATCACTGGGTCAAATGGCAGTTCCATTTTTAATTTTTTGAGGAAACTCCATACTGTTCTCCATAGTGGCTGCACCAGTCTGCATTCCCACCAGCAGTGCACTAGGTTCCCTTTTCTCCACATCCTCGCCAGCACTTGTCATTTGTTGATTTGTTGATAGTAGCCATTCTGGAAGATGTGAGGTGATACCACATTGTCATTTTAATTTGCATCACCCTATTGATTTTAGTGATTTTGAGTATTTTCATATATCTCTTGGCCATCTGTATGTCCTCCTTGAAGAACTGTCTATTTAGGTCATTTGCCCATTTTTAATTGGATTGTTTGTCTTCCTTTTGTTAAGTTGTATGAATTTTTTATATATTTTGAAAATTAAATGTGTCATTGGCAAATATATTCTCCCATACAGTGGGCTCCTTTTTCATTTTTTTGATGGTTTCTTCTGCTGTGCAGAAGCCTTTTATTTTGATGTAGTCCCATTAGTTTATTTTTTTCCTTTGTTTCCCTTGCCCTAGGAGATGTATCAGCAAACATATTGCTACAAGAGATGTCTGAGATTTTGCTGCCTAAGGTTTCTTCTAGGATTTTTATGGTTTCACAACTTACAGTTAAGTCTTTTATCCATTTTGAATTTATTTTTTGTATGGTGTAAGTTCTTGGTCTAATTTCTTTTTTTTTTTTGCATGTACCAGTTCAATTTTCCCAACACTATTTATTGAAGAGACTATCTTGACCCCATTGTATGCGCTTGCCTTCTTTGTCAAATATAATTTGAGTGTAATGGCTTGGGTTGATTTGTGGGGTCTCTGTTCTGTTCCATTGGTCTATATGCCTGTTCTTGTGCCAGTACCAGGCTGTTTTGATTACAATGGTTTTGTAGTATAACTTGATATCCAGTATTGTAATCCCTCCAACCTTGTTCTTCTTTCTCAAGGTTGCTCTATATTATCTTAATGCTCAAGGACACATTTTTTTGTCCTATTCTTTATAGAATCAGCAGAGCAATCATCCAGGATTTTTCTCCACACACTTACTCAAAGGCCAGCTCACTTGGTTAATAGAAAAGGTGAGCATTACTTGTGGTCATGTCATTATGCTTATTCAAGGGGTTTGAACTGGACCATGAGTTTGTCATCATTATTATCGTCGTCATCAACAACAGCAGCATTTACTCAAGGTAAGTATAAAATAATGTAATATTAAAGTCATGGTTCATGAGACAGTGATGTATACTGTGTTTATCAAGATATTACTCCTTTAGGCACCTGCACAAGGAATGCCTGGGCTACATAGTCAAAATCAGTTCTTGAGGTATATGGAACTCACTCAATTGGAATCTTTTGGGTAAATGTTCTGGGTTTAAGGTATTTGCAATGTTATCAGCATAAGTCTTATCTATGTTGACCACTATGAGACTATCTGAAGGCTTAATATTCTCTTCCTATATTATCATCATTTTTATAAAGACACAAGTTATAAACTTAATTCAGCTAGTTTTCTCCTCTATACCCAGTGTCCAAAATTGCCTTTATTGATTATGTATACTTAGGAATCAAGGAAAATATATTAGGAAGCTTTTCAAGAAGTTATGTTATTTAATAAAGCTTTTAATTTCTAATATCTAACTTTGCCCATGTAGGTGTTATTCACCCCATTTCTTCATCTTTGATTCACATGCAGGAGGAATAGGGAAACAATCACCATCCATCATAGAACAAGTCTTTATCCACACACCATTCCTCAGACAGCCCTTAGACTTATTTCTTCCATGATGAATGAGCTTGGTCATCATCCAACAGTCATTCAGTGGGATCATCACCCACTTGGATAAAACTGAGTGCACTGCATTCCTCCACGCCAGCCCCTCCTTCTTCCGGGTTCTATTTTCTCAGGGAAAAGCATCACTGCTCACCAGATTCTGAGTTTCAAATATCTCTCTTCCTTTCCAGTCCCTTCACTGCGGGATTGCCAACAACAATGTCTCTAGGCCCAGAAACAAAGTTAACGTGTGTAGTGTCTGCCTTTCTAAGTTTAAGAACTGACATTCAGATCTCTCTCTCTCTCTCTCTTTCTCTTTCTCGCTCTCTCTCTTTCTCTCAGACATACACACACACACACACACACACACACACACACACACACACACACACACACGCTGATGCTGTCAAAACAAAGCAAATGTTTGTAGTTTGCAAGCCCTATTTAATTTTCTCTTCTTTATTCTCTTTTTCTTTTATTCCTTGATTTCCCTGACAACCACTTTTCAAATTTCTGTTTCTATGTATTTCACCTGTTTAGATTACAAAGGCAAGATCATGCAGTTATTTTTTTTTATGTGTCTTACTCACTTCAGTTTACTTTCCAATGTCTTCCAGGT